>NC_085084.1:65308214-65996687 GCF_963662255.1 Cinclus cinclus
TTACCTGTAAACATTCTACCTTCTACTACAGAATACATATGAACATTGAAGGGTTTCTCTTTACTAAGTATAAATGAATTTATATTCCAGAATAGGATCACTATCTGGCTTTAATAAATGCCAAACCTTGTCAAAACTGCATAGTTTTAATCCTCAAAATAAGGGGAGATACATATTTTGTTTTCTTTTGTTTCAAATTAAATTTTTACCTTGTCCATTCTTATTTGTGTTAAATTCCACATGAGTTTAGTGTAAGGCATTCACACAATTTAATCACAATAATAATAATTCCAAATAGAATAATAATTTCAGAATATTTTTATACAAATGACTCAGAAAGGGTTTGTCTCAAAGAAGAAAGACAAATTTGAACTAGGACATCTGTGATGTGAGCTCATGATTTTTACATGTTCACATGTAAAACAGAGCTGCATTGTGTTAATTAGAAATGCATCATTCTACACTCAAAATGTCTTTTTTTAGTAGGAATGGGTGAACAAATAACATGGAGTAAAGGTTCACAAAGACAAAAAACAGTCAGCTGCAAACCAAATGTTTGACGTTGCCAGATTGAGAGGAACAAGAACACTGAGAAAAACTAAAAAAAAAAAAAAAAAAAAATAAAATAAATAAAAAGCAGGCAGCAAATCCACAGTGAGTAAGGATGAGTTGTCAGAAGTTATGTTCCTGAGAAGAAGACCTGCTAAAGTGCTGAACAATCTGCTACTTCATTACAACTACTTACCCTCCTCTGAGCTTTTTGACTTCATAAGCCAGATTTCCATAAGCGGGAATATGAAAAACAAGAGGGAGTGAAGCACAACCAGATATCTCTGCTGATTAAGTTCTTCTTTTCTACTTTGCCTTCAAAATAGGCTCAGAAATTGAACAAGAGATTGGTGTAGTCCATGTCATCACTGTGATAACAAGAACAAACTTAAAACAGACTCTATTAGAGAAACATCTAAGAGTTAATCAGACTAGCAAGATTAATTCAGAGCTAGAAATCAATCTCTACCAGTGTTCATGTTGTCTTTAATACTTTGGTCAAGTTTGCATTGTAACAAAAGTATAAATTTTTAAAAGTATCATCAGCAGTTTATTATTCCTCACTATCAGAACAGTAAAGAAAATTAGTGAATGTTTTTTGAAAATGTTTTTATATAGAAAAAAAGCATACATAGATAAATAATCTCTTTTCAAATATAATAATATCACCAATAATAAGAAGAATTGCTTTTTTAAATCAAACTGTGGGAATCAGAAATTGTTACTGGCTCAAATATTGTTAAAATCACCAAAAGACTTTCCTCACTTAGCAAACTGTGCAAAGAAACAACAGCTCATCTGCAAGAGCCAAAAACCACCTCAAAAATGCCTCATGAACACAATATAAGAAAAGGATGACACTACTGTCCAATTATCTCTGGTCTAAGGAGAAGAAAACAAGGCAGAGAGACAAGAACGTATCCACAAGAAAGCCAAACCCAGAGAATCATCTCTGTCTGGGTCAGGCAGGGGAATGCCATAATGCACAGACCCGTTTGCCGAGGCCAGGTTTGTACACTCTTCCCCCTCTGAAATGAGTAGGAGGAGAGTTTTTGGGTGTGTGATGGTGAACCTCTGGTGCAGAGGGGATGAACACCCACCACGAGAGGCTCCAAGCCAGACAAGCAGAGACCCTGATGAGACTCCTCCTTACCCAGGCTGGCTTAGCTGTAAAACTCTCCCCCTTCCCCGGGAAGGTCACATTCACACCAGCACTGGCATGAGAGGAGCCCGTCATGTCCTAGAAGGTGCCATAAGCCATCAGAGAGCCCTGCAGTGCCCCAGAGCTGTTCTCCAGGCCCTACACCAGACGACTGCCTGTACCCAGTGCTGCAATAGATCCACAGTCTGTTGCAAAACACAGTGTAAAACCCCCTGCCACCCAGGGGATGTACCACAGATACCTGAATGTATATAAACCTACTGAGATCTGTGTTTGGTGGGACCCCACCACAGACAAGACCAGAAGAAGAGGATCTACAGGGCTCAGCTAGACCCACAGGGGTAGTGTTTATTTGTCTCTTTCTTTTTCTCCCCTGACCCCAGCTCCTCTCTTTTCAATTTCTTTCTATATTTTTCTCTCAATCACATTTACTGTTGAATAGAATACTTCCTATTAACTTCAGCATATGGTCTCAGTTGCATCTTAATTCAGGTAGAGGCATCTCTAATAATCAGATCATAACACAAATGTATATGAACATGATATTAAATTGACTGTTTAGTTAGGATATACAAATCAACTAGAGTTTTATTGCTTTTTTTATTTCCACTTATGGGTTACCACATAAATATCTACAAAATTAATTTCTGCCAACCTGAGATGAAGCTATATCTCACAAAATAAATTCAGTGCTAAAATATTCCTCTGGATTCATTGCAGTCTCTGAGCACAGAGCAACAGAGATGCCTTCTACTTAACCAGATTACAGAAAATTTATGAAGCCATATCAACAGTGTCAAGTGCATTAGGCATTTTACTAGAGATGTTATACTTAGAGATGTTGAAAATAAATAGATTTACTAGAGTAGTAAATGCTGTGTATCAGGAAATACATTGCATATGAAGGTGTATAATGTGCTGTTGTTAGTTCTGGCTAAGAACATGCTACTATGTCTCACTTAGTAGTCTATGGTATTAATATGTTTTAAAATAAGTAAGTATATTATCTAATATAATTTAAGGTAGGAGGATTTGGAATATTTGCTAATGTTTGCTCACAAGAGCTTTGAAGTGAAAAAATTAAAATCATTGTGACCTAATGCGTGATAAATAGGCCATCACAGAGAAACAAAAAGTGCTATGTTCCTGATTCACAGCCCCTCGATAAGTGTTTTGATTTCTAAGCCCAACTTACTATTAAATAATGTTTTGAAATACTGAAATTTTCAAGAAAAACAGGCAGTAAATCCAGTTTATTGCCGAAGTTGGATCAGTTTGTCCAAGCTGCATAGCTATCTGACAAGCAAACTTTACCAGACTCAAAAAGAGAAAAATTCACTTCTTTTGGTTTATGTCATGACTAATACTTTTGTGACCAGAGGCAAAGTAAAAAATTCTCTTAGCATTTAATAAAAATGGGTTAGTATTGTGGGTGACAGGCATTTTATTACTTACAAGTATGTGAACTATTGGGCCATGTAAACTAGTAATTTGATTTAGAATTTAATTTTTATATAATTTTAACTGAATGCTGAAGTTATTAATAAAAGCTGGTTCTGTGCTCTTCTTGGGCAGTGTGACTTCACTGTAACCTGTGTTTGTGCTAAATCACTGTGTGGCACCTGTTCTTAGGTGTTAGCACTGATCCATACTTTTGTCAGACTCTATCCTACATATATCTGGGACCGTCTAATTTAGATTTTCCCAAGGAAATGAGATTTTAGCCTACATACAGATTTGAATGCAGTCTTCAGGTTTACCTCTGGGTACTTAGCAAAGAACATGTTATTACAATACTTTTCATTGTGAAAGAAAAGATATGGCAGCAGTGAAATGAAACTAGATGCTCTAGTTGCTAGATGCTCTCTCAAACTGGCTTATTAGCAAGATGAGTGATTTAAGACAATGAAGAAGATTGATGATCTAGCATTTCATCATTGTAGGCTCTCTTTATACTACGAGAAACTTGTGAAAGTCTTACTTTTAATCTTGACTGTGCCTTAGGAATACTAAAGTTTAATTCATATTGCAAGTTAAGATCCTGTATCTTAGTTTTTCCTGCTTCCACAAGAGTTTTAACAAACCCAGAAACTCATCTGAAACAGCAGAGAACATTGGTCTTCCACAAGTCTACACATGACATGACTGTCTTTCTAATAAGACAGAGAAGTTGAAATATCCTTTTCACTGCATATGCCTCTTCTCAAAATTTTGCCACTTTGGTGTTGTAGCTCTTGAATACCCAAGGTTACAGAAAGCCACAGAAATTTGGTTCTTGCCTCATGAAACTGCCAAATAATTGTTGGAGAAACTAAAAATAATTTCTCTAACACTTTATGATCTGTACTGGGAACATATCTGAGAACACTGGTGCAACCTTACCCCAGTAAAACTCTAAGGAATGGTTGTTGTTATCTGCCCCAGATCTTGCTATGCACCTTCTCTTTGAATGACATGTCTGAAGTGACATTTTGGATGGAAAGAAGTGACTAGATAAGGTTTTGAGCTCTGATTTGGCTCTTGCTTTGACACTAGCAGACTCCAAGAACATACAGTAGTAAATAGACAATATATTGTAATGACACAGAAGACAGATGGAAAAAAAAAAGTTAAAATATTAAATCACTGGAACCCAGAGATCATAGAGGGCATTAAAATACTCTAGTAAAAAACAAAATCTCTCTTTGCATTCAAGGCATTAATTTTAGCTGTCCTAAAGCAAACAAGATTTTTAAGATATCTGGTATCTATTGTTACACATGTACAGCCTTATTTACCTCAGTATTATAAAAGGCTACAACAGAACATTTGTGTGTCATTAAAGAACCACAGAGTGAACCTGTACATCCAATAATGCATCTCTTCCATGAGTATCTCTGAGAAACATAAGATTTATTGTAGGGATGTTTGTACTCCTACTTTTTCATTGCAAGACGAAATGCACAGGCATAAATAATACAATGCCCTCATTTTGCATAACCTATTTATAATTGCTGTAACCACAACTTACTTGCAGTACACCAATATCCTATGCTCCCAGTGTGAACCACTGCATACTGCAGTCAGCATCACAGTGCTTTGTATAAAGTCACTCACTGAAATGTAAATCATGTCTTAAAGCAACTTCTTTGGATCTCCTGTGTCACCTCATCTCCAGTGTCACCTCATCTCCAGTGTGACTCCATAAAAACACAACGCAGGATGACTTGTTCCACTCCTGCAGGAAGGATGCCACAAATGCAATGTGCAGTTTCACAGCTTTCTGCTTTGCTGTCCTCTAAAAAGCATTCTGAAACAGCTGACAATAAAATATATTAAAATTTTACTAGTAAGTTGATTTAATTTTATGTGCTGTTTGAATAAACTACCTGCCTCAAATGAAATAAATATTTATAGACTATTACAGTTCAAGTAATATTTTAACAACTTTTAGTTAGAATTGCAAAGGCACATTCTGTGCACTATTCTGAATATGAAATATTATGCATTTGGAATGTTCTGCGAAATCAAAACATGTTACTCTCTATATCAAAGTCAAGATTTAAATAAAATTTGCAGTGTTGTAGGTCCTGGTTGTTACTACAAATATAACAAAGATGTTTACTCAGACAGTTAGCCTATACAAAAATCTGCTTTATCCAAGGAATACATGAGAAGACATAACAGGCCAGGGCGACACAAACTGCAGATAACTGAGTTATTTTCAGCACATTTAAAATACACACTTAAACCAAAAGTTTGTGACATGTAACAGAATTCACTGTAATTTTCTGTCTAGGAAAAAATTGCACTTTGTTTTTTGATTGTACGTCCTTTTAGCGCACACTTATTTTTGACACAGAAGGAATTACCATGACTGCATAGAATACACCTCCAGAATGATACATAAATTACACATGAGACTAGCTTATGGTACTTGCATGATAGCAGAGAATTAGAGTGAAGGCAAATGGTATGCCAGTTTCAAGAAGGAAAAGGATTCTGCTGTAAACGGTAGAGGGTTTAAGTCTAACACTTGTACCAGAGAATGTTTTAGCACCTTTTTTAGAGATGAACTGCTTAGCTTTTAGAGCACACATTGCAGGAGTGTGATAACCCAAAGGAGTTTGAGGTCAGTGCATCTGATCAGACAAATTCTTTGACTGGATAAGTCAAAATTGCAGGCAATTTAATAGATCCTGTTTGTACAACGCAATACTTATTGTTGCTGAGGAGCAGGGATGGAAATGCTTCACTCCAAAAGCCTTCTGTGCTCTCAGGGACTGCCATTAGTAGGAATGACCAAGTCACAGTTGCCTGGTTTTTCAAGCAGACACTTAAAGTGCACCACACAACTTTGCTCAACACTGTTTGTAATGTGCTGATTTAGATGTTTGAAAAAAAATTTGAGCATAGATGTGCTGTGTGTGTGAAAAAATTGAAATAGAATGACAAGATGCAATTCCCAGGTGCCAGTGACTGATGGGTGACTTGACAAGGCATGAATATAACCAAGAGAAACTTTCTGACTACATCCAACTTACTGGCCTTTATCTTGCTCAGGTTCTGAGTAACTTATATTTCCGTCAATAATCCTTCACTGAAACATATGCACTTTGAAAAGGCTAGTTTCTTAATTTTTTTCTGCATCCAAGATCCTAGTTTCTTCTTTCTGCACCTCACTTTTTGGCCAGAATTATTTGCTCAGTAGAGTGATCTTGGACCAACAGTTGATTCTTCTCAACAGGAAAAAAAAAACAGTCCAAAGGAAGATTAATCAAAATGTCCAAACTGTGATATGCAGTGGTGATGTTCCTCCTCTGCTTGTGTTGGTACAAGTCCATAAACATCTCCACTGAAATCACTACTGAAGGGTTTGCAGGGCTATGGGTTTTGATTAGGGGTGAGACAAAGAGAATGGTGGGAATTATCCTTTTAGATGTTCTCTGTGGACAGCAAAGATGAACACAGGTATTCATGACAGCAGAATAAATCTTTTGTATGAACCAGTCACAGTTTCATTCAGTCTTTCCATATACAACATTGCCTGTTCTCACAGGAAATATCCCCAACGGCATTTTAGCTTCAACACAAGATTAAGAACACTGAATATGCATACCTCCCTAAAGGAAGCCTGCAGAAATCCTGTCAGTCCTAGGTTTGAGAAGTGGAAGCATTGATCTTACATTCAATTTGCCACAGCTGCTTGACAACCAGAATTGTGGTTGTCTAGATGTCTATGTTTATCTAGAAAATATTTTTGTCCTTTATTTCTTCTTAGTATCCTCTTTGGGTATATCGAAAGTGATGGTGGCATAAAAAGCAGCATTTCCTGTCACTTTTAAATCCTTACATTGTTGTTCTTGTTATGTCCTTACTCCACATCTTCTATCTGGCAATTTTTTTCTGAATAAAGGCTGCTTCTGCAAAAGAATGTTGAAGAAAAAGGAAACATTCATTAAGCACCCACAGTGGCTACATTTCTAGGATGAGGATAGCAAGTATTTCTTCTAAAATATCATCAAGGTTCTTTAATATCCTAGTGTAGCAGGTGAATCTTTCTCATGACATAGATTAGTTTCAAAAGAAAGTGTTTTTCTGAACTTGGAGCTGAAAGGCATTTTTTCTGTCATATTGCTTAATGCATCAATAGTATGTAACTTTTCACTCTTTCAGTTTACTCATTCATATTTTTCATACTAAATTTCTATCATTTTCCTGTTACAGTTAAGAGGATTACAAGGTAGTTAACTGAATCAGAACACTGACAAAGAAAAAAAAAGCAAAATTAACAAGTCAGATCAAATTTAATCAAGTTGCTAGATAAGAACCTTCCTAAAATTGCAAGATTTTGGCAAATCCAAGCTTTCACTAGCCTGTGTAATTTTCTGTGTTGGCCTTTTCTGCAGTGAGCACAAAAAGTCGCTGCTCTATGGCCACACCAGCGCTGCCACTTTCAGGAGTTCCACATCTCTCTACACAGTAGCTTTCACTACTGAGTAACACAACAAAACATTGAAACAAATTGTGGCTCCTTAGTGCCTTCCTTGAATATTGCAAAGGTTGAAATAATTTTTATTTGTCATTATGAGCAAAAATGCTATTTTTTTTTTTTTTTGGGGGGGGGGTGGGGCATGTGTGGAATGTAAACCTGTTTCTCCTGCTTTTCTCCAGTACTAAAGGGACTAATATCCCACAACAACAATAACAATATTTTCCACAAGCCACCGGATTTGGTGTATTTAAGTGTTCTTCAGGGAGGGAAAGCTTTTCCATGTCCATCCTTTTTGATAGCAGAGGGTTGCACAGGAGCAAACTCTGAAGAACATGCTGGAAACCTGTGTAAATCACTGTACTGCATGCTTCAGAGCACACCTGGAGGAAGTTAATCAGGTTGCTTACCAATTCTATGGTATTTTTGCTTTTCCCTCTCAGCTGTAATAAAGGGGGATGCAGACTTGCAGCTGGAAGAAATGCAATTTTTTGAATTACAACAAAAGCAGGTACTTATGCTTGTGAGACAATTTAAAAATATGCAATAGAAGATACAGTGATGCATATTTTTAGATTCTTCCCAACATTTTCAGATGTGATTGTGAAAGACAGAAGCCAATAATCTAATGACCCAAATTCAATTATTCTAATATATTATATCCTATTTGCAAATTAGCAAACATCTGATCTAAATTCCATTATCTAGGATTCTCTGCATAGTTGAAACATGTAATCTGATGTATAAAGGACAATAGAAAAAAATTCTTAAGCATTTTATTCGGGGGAAAAAATGGCATTTCTTTGATGATGGATATTTTGGAGGTGTATTTTAATGGAAAGAGAATGAAAACACTGAACAGCCAAATATATCAAATTTATGAATAATATAGCTACTCAGGCCCCTGTTCTCAGCTAGCTGGGTACCTGAGAAAGGCTTCCTTGGTGTCATGAATATATCTGGAATTTGTTGTTAAGTTTAGATCCATTCGCAGGTGGGACAGCAAGTTCACGATACTGCAGTAAGAGAAGATTCCACATGCAGTGAGAGGAGAGAGAAGTAGTTAAGGGAAACTAGAAGGTTAAGGCCTAGACAAGTCAGAGTGAGATACAGATTCTCAGAAAAAAGGGGATGCTGTTTCTACGTGGAGGGAGTTTACTGTAGTGTCCATTCAGTATCCTTCTCTTTTCACTTCTTCAGTATCATCAGAAAGTACTTCAATAAACTATATACTGCACTTTCTTAATGTGATGTGTAAGGGTGCCTCTAATCTGTGTCTCTTTTAAGGGGGGAATATTTAAACACAGTCAATTGCTCACTGTGCTTCCTAATTAAAGAGTTTTTTTCTGCCCCAAAGATTTTTCTGGGCCATTGCTAAGGGCAGACAAATTTTGTAAACAGAACAGGATCTTTTTACCTCCTGTCCTTACTCAACTGACCTGTTCTATTGTTCAAGCCCATTAAACCTGATTGACTGCTTCCATTAAGAAACAAAATGGGATTTGGAGTTGGCTTTCACTCAAGTTCTTCAAATTAAATCCCCCACCCCCCCTTCATTTTCAACTAGCTTCATGTATAGACTAGTATCTAAATAATGAAAAAAATTGGTACTGTATGATTGTTGTAAAATCAGCTTCTGTTGCTGCTTCAGAATCTGGAAAAATATCTATTTTGACTGTTCATTTAGCTTAAAAGGTTGCCAAAGAAAGAGCTGTCCCTTTGTAAAGGAAAACAGCACCTTATTTTTCTGGTTATTGTAAATAGTTTAACTGTAATTGCATTAGGAGCTATAAATTTAAGTCATTTTTTGGTTGGATTATAAGATCCTTTGTTGTTTTGCAATAAAAATTCAAGCAACAAAATAAATTAACATTGCCAGTACACTGCCTGGATCCACAGCTACATACTGTGTACAATGTTTTTCTTTATATCTCAGAAGGTTCTGGAAGTTTTTTAATTTTCAGAAAAATGTCAATTTTGGACAAGCATCATACTACAAAGCATTCAATGTGCTGATAGAATATGCACCTTGATAATATAAAATGATTTTTTTAAAAAGAGAGTTGAGATTTTGAAGTGTAGAATATCTAAGGGATAGTACCCAAAATTTTTGTGGATCCTTGATGCAAGGATGGATTTTTGTAGTAGAAGAATCTCTTTCAGCAATGAAGGACACAGTTTCTGGTGTTTATATTTTATAGTATTTTTCAGTTGCCTACTCTGTTATCTAAATCCAGAAAACTGCTGAACACCGTTTCTTGGCTCTATTTCTTTAACCAACACCAGTCCACATTCTGAGCTATGTTCTGCCATGAACACATGAAAAAAGGGAGGCATAGAGATCCCACACTTTGCATCACTGCCCCCTGTTCCTTTGGATTGTCTTGCTTGACAACACCTTGATGTTTCTGAACCTCTTTTTATAATGTTGGAGCAGGAAACAGACATTAAGCTGTGACCAATTAAAATTCCCATGGAGAAAAAGTAGCACCTTAGGATGAAAGAGATGATAAAACTCTCTGAACTCTTTCCAAATTGTCTAAGGCCATGAATACATATACTGGAAAGGGAGTATACTCCTTATTTTATATTCCTCTTTTACTCAGAAGACTGACTTCACAGGAATAAACAAAATTAAACCAGATATTTGAAAGCAACTTCAAAGGAGTTCAGCACCTAATTCTATTGATGGATCTTTTGAAGATGCAGACCTTCACCTCTTGAATAATCTACATCTTTTAGAACACCCTATTATTGCACAGATCCTGAAAGCTCAAAATTAAAAAGCTTTTTTATTGAATGGTTGGAATTTTTCTTCATTCTGAAACTTCGGGATTATTTAGAAGGTGAAGAGAGCCTCTCTGAGCATACTGTTTTATGACTAGTGCCACAAAACTAAGTGTTTCATTATGTCAACATAAGAGTCTAAGATTTCTAAAGGACAGAAAACACAGAAACCTGGTTAGTAGGACTGAAGCTAAAAGATACTAGTAAAAATTAAGATTTCATATCTAATTTAAAGTAGAAAAGCTTGGTTTGTTTTAATTTAGTTTCTAAACCCAGATATATATCCTAGCGAAAGCCCAAATAAATAAAGCAGCTGAACACATTAACGAAGGTCTGAGAGTGCTCATGGTTTAATTTGCAGGAAGGTGAACGGAACTTTTCTCACACTGGAGAGCAACATTTATATTTCTCTTTAGCTACATTCTTCTCAGTGACTTGTTTTTCTTTAGTCTTAGTGTAACTAAGTAACTAACTTTTCTCAACATAGTGTAACTATACCAGCATACTGAGCTTTGAGAGTCTGAAGGTCCATTACATATGTTTTTATGATAATTCAAGCCATTCCTACATCAAAATCTTGGTTAAGAACTGAAGGAGTGTCTGAAATACAAGCAGTATAAATTTCTCAGTTTCTTTTCAGGTGTTGTCCAGTAACAAATGAATGCTATGAATTCATACACTACTTACAGGAAGCCCTGTGAAACATACACCATTTTCAAATTCTTTGGGCATAAATGTCAGGAAGGGTCTCTCTGGATCAGGAGAGTACAGCTGTGATAGTGTCTCAAGGTTTTTTGGAAACCTGACAAGATTCTGAGGATCTGACAATTATCCCAGCATGCAGGTTTCTGTCAAAATGTACAATTGTACCCTGCATTGTGACACTAGATCTGATGGGTTTAATGACTAAAGTCTCCTCTGTACTGTATTTCATGCCCTCTAGGTGTAAAAGGTGTGGAAACCCAGTACATTGGTGAATCTGTCTGTGTCACCAGCAATTTGCTGGCCTCTTTTTCTCAGAAATGGGAAAGCATCACCTGTGCAGCAGATTGCTTCTGCAAACTGTCCTTCCCTCTCTTAGTTAAGTCTTTCTACAGAGTGTGAATATCAAATTTCACTCAACAACCTGATGCATCCCGTCTGTGCTCCTTTCTCCTTGACTAAGATTTTTTATCAACTTCCAATGCTCCATAGTTTTGGCATCTTGCCAACACTGATATTTATTTTTCTATGCATCACATACCATCAACCTTCTCTCAATCAGACACTCACTCTTCATGTTGCTTTCTTCTATGTTTCTGCTAAACCAAATTTATTCTAGTTTGCCATGATAGACTAGGACAGGCGCAGCATTTTGGAAAGGTTTGTGTATTGAGATTTCAGTGCCACACCAATGCACGGCAGACTCCAGGGCTGTTCCTGCTGCGTCTCTCAATGTGTTAGCGGGAAACTGGGAATGCTTGTATCACTGCATGTTATATTGACCTGGTTTGAAAGACAGGTGTTTGCTAAGGAAAGCAGAAGCTTCCCTTTGGACTGAAAAATGTGATCCTTCCTTCCTTCCTTCCTATTATTGTGATTTTGAAATTAAGGGAGCTCTCAGGCAAAGATATGGGGGTAGGAATAACAGTTCTTTACTAGTATATCTAACAAGACAAACAAGAACAACAACAGCTATGAAATTACCCACAAACAGAACAGTAACTCAGTCCCAGTGTTTTTTGGCTGCAGGCACCTTTTCCCTGAGCTGCAGTTCCCGGTGCTGGGGGCGGGCGGGTCCCGCAGAGCTGCAGGAGGGCTGGGGGTGATGGCAGAGCTGTCCCAGGGGGAGAGAGAGATGGAGAGAGAGCCCTCCACTCACGGTGTGGGTCCCAATACTCAGCAGAGTGCTGGATGGTGGCAGGTTACAGCGAGAAGGGAGCAGGGCAGGGTCTGACAGCAGTGAGGATGGCTCCGGTGCTGGGATGCCAGGGATGGGGCTGAGGCAGTGATCGTCCTTCTTGTCCGAACTCCGCAGGGAAATGGGCCGAGCCAGAGCCTTCTGTCTGCTGTTCTGGATGTTTGGATATCGAGGGTTTTCCCTCCTCTCTCTCTCCTCCCCCTTGCCATCAGGGCTCAGTCAACAGGTATCTTAGCATGACAATGGGGAAAATTCCACAGAGGGAAAAGGGAGACAACCAACCCCCAACATATATAAAAAGCAAAAACAATCCTCTCTTCCCATGAAGTAATCCAGCAATAGATCATATTCCAGAGCACACAAGCTCAGGTGGGGGTGTGGGGCCAGAGCCTGGGAAACTAGGAGCTGCACCACTGGGAGTGCTAAAGACGAAAAATGAGGATTAGCTCTAGAAGTTGAGTCCTCACTGGGAAATGTGGTCACTTGTGCCAGGCAAGCACTTGGGATTGCACCCCATGACAACACCACCAATTTGATTTTCTTGAACAAGTTAGAATCCAGGTCCTCACATACTAGTTTGCTATTATTGCAGCCTTTGTTTCTTTCAGTTGAATTACACTGGTACAAGCACAGAGAAAAGCATTACCTGATCTGTTGCCTGTCCCGCTGTCTACATGAGGCTTTAAGGGCTTCTGAGCAAGCTGGCAGAGTGTTCTCCAGTCCTGTTTGTAAAACAATATTAAAAGGAAGGGGGAGGGAGAAAGAGTGAGATTACAGGATAAACAAAAGTTTTAAAAGAGCTTCCCTGACTGATTATCTTCTCTATTCCAGAAGCATAAAATAAAATTATTTTTATTACTTCTTAAATCTTAGTTTTATCAATGCTGGAGAATCTGAATTTCAGATGGGAAAAAACATTGTACTTATACTTTTATTTCTGGACAGAATTACAGATTTCCACTAAGATGAAAAATTTCACAGAATTGAATTTCAGTACTGTAGGAGGAGTGTATAAAAATAACAGACTCCGGAAAAACTAGAGATGAAGAGACTTGCAAGAATTAATATAAAATATTTTAAACAGTAAGTTTGTGGCAATACATACAAAAAAACCCTTGCTTAATAAACCAGAAGACATTTAAGCTTTTTAAAAACAAAGTTGCTATCTTTTCCTGAAAATCTTCTCTTTAGATAAGGGCATCTCAATCATATATTGACTTGAAAAACTCTTCATTTCTAAATAGACTGATTCTCTTTGGAGAAATTTGTATCTATTAAAACTAAGACCTTTGTGCTCTGGAAAAAATGACTGGTAGTGTTTCTCCCTTGTTCCTCAAATTTTAAGACTTCTGCAGTGAAAAAGAGACACAAGAAAATTTGTTTATAAATCCATTTCTATCTATCTATCCATTTCTAACACCTTCATTCTTTTTATTCATGTCATAAGTGGCTTACTGCCACCATCCAGGCAACGTTTTCACCTCTTGCCTTAGTTATAATGTGAGCCATTCTTTGAACCATCCAGCTAGTCCCTTCCCTTTCATGTCTCAGATGGTGTGGCAGAGCCTAAAGCAGGTTTAAGCTGTGTTTATGAAAGTTAAAAGTGGATTTGCTTTACTGGCTAACTATCTGAAATTCATCCTGGCATATGCATGTCAAAGAGTTTATCCCCATGTCCCCAAGGTCAGCAAGCAAAGTGCTAGGAATAGAGGACAGAAGCTCCTGGATCCAGGAAGATGTCTCATAATTTCAGATTCCACATGAAATTATCCACTTGCCTCTACTGAAATGACAGAGCAAGACCAGACAAGTAGAGTGAGAGGTAAGACAGCTCCTCTCTGTCTTGTGTGGCTACACCAGGCAGGGAAGGCATTCAGAGACAGTTTGCTGGTACTCCTCTACATCTGCCTTTATGAGAGAAGAAATGGGAATGGGGCTCTGAGGACAACCTCAGCACTGCAGGAGAGAGAAGAGGGCCTGAGAGGGCAGGACTCTTTGCAAAGGAGGAACAGATGAGGTGGTTGTGGTGATAGGCAGATTTGGGAGCGCAGCAGTACCAAAATCAATGTGCTTTCTTACTTGAGATGATTGTCCAAACAATATATTGTTTGCCATATCCACCAGGTATTAGGGTGGATATAACAAAGTTCATTAAAAAATTAAATAGTGATCAGGAAAGTGGCTGATGACAGACTCTGAGACTTTCTGAGTACTGAAGTTAGCAATATCCAGCTACTTCGATTGGCATCAGGAATAACGGGACTCTTGATGTTCTCTCTGTATAGACATGGATTGATGTACCCAGAGGTAACCAGGCCAAATCGAAACTATGAATTACATCCCTAAACAATTACATAGACAATAATTTGCACATAAACCTTTGTATTATGAAGGTCATGGTTAAAAAAGATATTATGTCCTACAAACCTGTGTACACAGCAAGGAAGGTTAAATACCAAAAAGCAATTAGGAAATTAAAGTACTCTTATGCATTCCATAATCTTTCTATTTATCCTTCTGTGTAAGAAAAGTGTTCCTATGTTCAATCCTTTATTTGTACATGAAGGCTAGAAACTTTTTCCAGTGAGAACTATGACTCAGGTTCAACTGCACAACTGAGGGACCTGAGGTTTAAATTGACAGATTCAGTCACCGCAAGCCACAGGATAACACAAGGAAGTCAAGATAGTTCAAGATAGGTCAGATTTTATGATACAAGCATGTAACAACCATGTAATTTTACTAGCATGTCTGTTCTGCTTTTCAGATTTAGGCCTTTTTTTCTGTATGAAATTTCAAGATATTTTCCTATTTTCAAACACGTATTTCATTCTACTGCATTAACACAGCTCAAGTTGTGATTCTGCCAATGTCCTGTCATGTTCAGACAGTAACTAAAAAAAGCCACTAACTGTCCTTGACCTGAGTTGTCTCTTTTAATGTTTCTTGGTCAGACAAATGGCAGGAACAACTCTTGAAATCTGTCCTGTGATAAAGGACAGCATTAACAAAATATAAAATTTATGCCATACAAATATCCATTTAAAAATTGGGAAAGTTTCATCTTTCTCAACATTTATGAAGTATGAATCACCATGACATTCAAGTACATTTCATTATGTCTGGAAGGATTTTGCATGAATTCCCATGAGACTTAGCAAAGTGCTAGGATATTAGAATTCCTTGATTTGTTGAATATTAATTATGATATTAATTATGGTACATTTCTCTTGATGATGTATTCCCACATATTTTTCTTCAAATAATACACAGCCTTTCAAATAATACAACAGCTCAAATGATTAGGGCATGGTGGTAATAATGCCATGGTGGTGGGTTTGAGCCATGTATGGGTCATTCACTTAAGAACTGGACTTGATGATCCTTATGGATCCCTTTCAACTCAGAATATTCTGTGATTCTGTGATTAAATCAGAATAGAAGTTTACTAGTCCTTGTAAAAAATCACATTAAAAAGCAACAGCTGAAATAATTTAGGGTGTTTCTGGGTAAAGATCTGATTTAGAATAATGTATTTTCCAATAAGTTAGTATTCTGGTTGAAAGAGTTGTGAACAGTTTCTCACCACTGATTGTACAAGGAAAGAAATGTCTGGAGAGGCACTATTGCTTCTCATTTTGACTGGTGAATGGTCTCTGACTTTCCATTATCAAGCACACAAGAAAGCTGGGAATGGACTTTACTAGGTGCAAACTTCTTATGCTGTTACTTATGGAGTTTCCTATTTCCCCCTATCATTACCATCCTAGATCTTTTTAATATAAAAGAAAAAAAATATATATTGTAAGATGGAAACTATTTAGAAAAATTATGAAAACCTAAAAGGAACTGACTTAAGGAATTCAATCTTTTTCAAAAAAGTGATTTTTGCAGGTGCCCCACCTCTAGTGGAATGTAGTTTGAATGTTAATGAATGCAAATAGCTTAGCAGGTGTTTGAGTTTGTCTTTTAAACTCCATCACTGATGAGGACTTATTTTGTTCTTAATGACATATTTATATGCTTTCAGAGGCAAAAAGTATTTGAAAACACACCTGCTGATTCTGGTGCCACTTTGAGCTGATTTGATTGCTGTGTATGTGGGTTAGCTTTGATAGTACATTACGTAGCTCCACCTCACTTTCACAGAACTCTCAGTTAATAGAACTCTCAGTGCTTTTGCTGGAGTCCATGAAATGCATCAGTAATCCACAGTTGTGAAATAAGAGCCTTTCCATCAATTTCAGTAGGCTGTGAATTAGGTTCAAAAATTGGCATTTGCTATCCAGAAGCAGCAGCAAAATTTTGTGTACTAGGAAGGATTTGCCACACTATCTGCACAAGGTCAATTCTGCAAGACAAGAAGCAGGAGCTCTAATGAGAACTCCTCATTGTCCCTACACAGATGGGATAGTGATACAAGTCACAAAGGTTTAATTTTGATTAAAGTGTTACTCTTCGTATGAGAGTTACAGAACTGGAAACTGCTGCTTAGAATAATTGCCAATCTTATTGTTACAAGCTGTTTGAAGACTAATCACAATTTTCTGACGTTAATGTTTCCTGTTGGGTAACCCAGGGTAAATATCTAGAAACGCAGAATACTGAGAGGGAATTTTAACTGTGGAATGTGCACATAGGAAGGCAGCACAGACACTGAACAACTGAACCAGTAATACTACAAATGGGCAGAAGCTGAATGCACTGAGGGAAACCAAGGAGGTGGGAAAAGCCAGGATAGAAAGGTTACAAAGGGGAAAAGACTCTTTGGAGTTAGTACTCCCTAAAGATATGAAAATTCAGGGAGAGGGATCCTCTTTAAATTTTTCATTAGAAATCCCTGCATCTTGCAAGCCACATCTGTCACCTGGCCTAAAAGGAAAACTGAGAGTCTCTCAAAGAGAGAACATATTCAAAAAGAGAAGTTCTTGCTCTATGTACAAAAAGTTATATGCTACTTCCTTGTAATGGGAACCTGAATCAAAATGTGATATTTAGGGCAAGTGTTCTACTTTGTTCCTTCAGGGACAGAAATTCTTAGAAAACTGATCAGAACTATACTTGTTATGATGGTTGTAAAAATCATTATAGTTCATTTATTTATAATTTATTGGACTGTATATCTTTATCCTTATTTTGTCCTGAGTAATAATTAATAAAGCTTGTTGCCTGACAATGAGCATCAATAACTCAAGGGTAAATACTGAAATAAAACTGAAATATGTGAAAGTGTCTATCAGGATGTCATTTCACTGTAATCCATATGATGGGAAGCATGAAAAGTCTAGAACTCTTTGCATTGTTTATATTGCTGTATTGGATAACTGTTTTTTTTCCAAAAGGATTTTCCTAAAGTATATGAAATAACACTTTCTGTTAAATTTTCCTATTTACTGATTTTTTTTTCTGCTAAAATTATGCCTTTTGTGATTCATTAGTGTTTTTCTTAAAAGCAGAGCTCTTCTCTGAATTCTCTTACAGAACTGCAATGTCCCTGCAACATAGAACAGAGTAATTGGATACTTTTATTAGCAAAATACAGAAAAATTATTTTTGCTATACAACCTAACTAGTTGCAGTGGAGAGAATGATGACAACACTGAGACTATGATTATCAAGTTACAGCTCAGAGGGGATTCCTAACAAAGATGTTTGGAGATGTAAAAAGAACATCTTGAGCTGCAGAAGAGAGAAGCAGTAGGGAAGAGGACTGGGGAGAAGGTATCTGGAGATAAAACACATAGATCTTCTGGTCAGTAAACAGTCTTCAGGTTGTGTGTAATAAAAACTATACCGTATACCCTTGTGAAACTGCTCTGCCTTCCTACACCATTTCTTGCACCTTCCTCTGCAGAAGCTGGTGCTGTTCATGTGCAGCAGCACAGCATCTGCCTTCTCTGCTCAGAAGTTACTCACAGCTGCTACAGCTCACTCTGATGACAGGCTCTGCTTTTCCCCCAGAGTGTATGCATGCAAAATATTCTTTATCTGCTAGATTAATTAATCTAATTAATTACATTAAACTTACAGCTTCGGTCCCCATGAAGACAGTGATCTTAATAATTTAGTGACAGAGTCAGAATACATCTGATGAAAATCTGGCAAAGGAGAGATGTCTAACCCAATACCCTGCTAACCTGAAATGGTAAAGATGAACATATTCAGCATATCATTACCAGTGTTGGACCCTGCCATGCCTTCTCAGCATCTTGACCCTATCCTTTTCACTCTGTTGCCATGCACCTTACCCAAACAGACATCTTCAACAAGAAACTCTGGACTGACCAGAAAGAATCTGTATCTTTATATAAGAAACTTAATGAAACTTTAAAAGTTTTGAAATGCTATTATTCAAACTATCACACTACTAGATTGTCCCTGATCCACTTAACCTGTGCCTAATAGCATTTTCCCAAACAATGCCCAAGTCAGTTTAGGAATTAGGAGGAACTACCTACAGTTTGCACAGAACTACTCTTCTCTGGCAGAAAAGAGGATTTAAAAGTGTGGACATGGGCTCTCTGTGGCACATGCCCAGGGCCAGAGATTGGTTTCATACATTAATTCACAGATATTGTTACAGCCAAAGAGAATATCTTATGTTTTACTGAATACAGATGCAGGGGAATGGCTGTTTCTATGGCAAACTCACATTCCTGCTGATGAGTTTTTCTGAGGTCTAACAAATAGTTTCTCTTTTTTGTACTTTCCATCTTACCTTATTGCTTAGCACTGACCTCTGTGCCAGGTGATACCTTCTCTTTATTCCTCTCACTTCTACTGTCCTATTCAAATTTTTCCATATATTTTTCAAACTCTTATCTCAACATTCCATGTTTCTCAAAAAAATCAGCCGATTTTTCTTGTCCATTTCCATCTTTTTCCCATTTTTCTTCCTTCCATTCTTTCCAAGCTCCTTTATTATTCTGCAAAATACAACAATTTACTCCTTTTCATCTGCTTTGGATGCCTTCCAATCTGACTTTCTGTGTTTTCACACTGACACCATTCTCACTAGTCTTGCTAATGACAAATACATTTCCAAAAACCTGCCACTTCTTTGTCTTCAATGTCTTCAAAGAACAATCCTTATAATATTCATCATTATGGCCAAACATTTCATTCAAGCACTCATGCATGCTGCCTTGATTAGTAAAGGCTTCTCCAAATTGCAGTCATTGCCCTCATCAGTCCACATAAATCACTGTTCTGGATTTCATCTTCATTGTCTAAATGTTTGAATCTTAACTCCCCTCATCAGCTATGTTCACTGGCTCAGCTATGTTCACTGGCTTACTGTCCAAAATCTTTTTGACCTTGAGAATAATCTCAAACTTAAGGGGCTATTTGTGTCTTCTTCAGGTCTTCTTCTCCACCCTTTGTTTGTCTTATTTGTCTGCTTCCTCCTTCTGTCATGTCTCTCTATTCCTTCTCTCACTGGCTTCCTCTACAAATTATGAGCATTTTGATTTTATTGACAAATTCATTATCTCCCCCACACACACTGCATTCTAAAGACTTGCTTGTGGCCTGTAGTATATTAAGAGGAATATTTTCTTTTCTCCCTACCTTCAGTGTTTTTTTCTGTTCTGCTCTAAAACAAATTCTAATTATAGATTTTTATGCATAAATTTACTGAGTGCTATGCTGAGTGGTTCGACATTGATCACCACATCACTATTTTTCATCACCACTGGAAAAACGCCCCTCTTTGATACCCAAATTAAAGTCCTCCTAAATTTTTTAAGTAGCCAAAAAGTTTCTGATATACCTTTTAATTTAAATGACAGCAATGTATCTATTTTCACTGTAGTACTTGGAAATGACATGCACAAAGCAGGTCTCTCTAGTACTCCATGAGTAAGTAAACTATGCTCAGTAAATGAGTAAGCAAGCTATGAAGTGAATAAGTAAAATAAGCACTAATACTGCGTTGAATAAGGAAACTGTCTTCCTTATAGGGCCTATTTTTACTTCTTGGAATGTTTTTTCAAGGCAATGGTAAAAAAAACCTGCTTTGCATATAAGCTGAAGTAATACTGGAAATTACTTGGAAAAAGCTTGGAACATTTCTAGCTGAAATTGGTAAGTTTTCTGAACAGGAAAGTAGTGAGTTTGTTCTGTCACATGAATACATAGCATGATCTTTAATAGACCTCAGAAAGTTTTATCTGGTTATATGAAAAAGCTCTCTGCTATTGATGTCACATAAAGACCTTTCCTCCTTAGGCAGCAAGGAGGCACCAAGAAGTATGCAGACATTTTTAAATTAGTTCAAATACCATTATGTTTATGATCTAGACTTAATTTCAATCTACAATTATCAGTAAGGAAAGAGATAAATATTGCTTTAGAAGGGCAACAAAGCAGGTGATTGGTCTAGAGAGCAAGTCCTGTGAGGAACAGCTGAAGGGGCTCAGGTTGTGTATCCATGAGAAAAGGGAGTTCAGGAATGACCTTATCACTCTCTACCACTGCCTGAAAGGAGGCTGTAGCCAGGTGAGGGTGGTTGTTTTCTCCCAGGAAATGCATGACAGGATGAGAGAAAGTGGTCTCAAGCTGCATCAGGCAAAGTTAAGGTTGAATGTCAGAAAGACTGTCTTCACTGTTGTGTTCAGCATTGAGTGGGCTGCCCAAGGTGGTTTTTTTTCCCCTTCAGTCTCCTTTCACTCTTCTTTTTGCTCTCTATTTCCAGCTGCTGAATGTTTAAAGAATCCAAGATCCCTGTGGATAGAAGGCACCAGGTTTTTTCCTCTATTTGTTTTTGCAGATTAAGAACTAAGGGCATGAATAGACAAAACTAGAATTTACAGCATTGCATTAGTGACCAAACCAAATTTTACACTACCAGACCAACTTGTCTTTGGCTGTAATCACATGCAACAGCCATATTTTCTGTAAAACCAGACTAAAAATGCTCATTGGCTATTTCACAAGACCGCAACACAGCCTACTTTCCCACTCCTCAGTCTTGTAAATGCCATAGTTTTCTGGATACCAAGGAAGGATATGAAAACCATTCTGAATTCAAATATAGTCTTGGGGTCTTTTTAAGGGACTCTGCCTTTATTTCAGTCTTGGTGGAGTAGCCCTCCCACTGAATACACTCCTGGAGAGTCAAAGAGATTTATTCAATTAGGAAATGGACTGCATTGCCTGCTTGAAGCTCTGGTGCAGATGAAATTTGCCTAAAACATTTCTTTTTTCTGAGTACTTTTAAGTCTCCTAAGCAAGGCATTTCTGAATTTAACTTGTAGTTAGAAAGATTGTGGTGGGATTCCCCTTGCATTTTGTTTTTTTTCTGATTTAATCTTAAATATTTCTTATTTTAAATACTATCCCTTTCTTTTGTGGAATGATCCCTATATATACAGTCTCCTAGGCTGACCTATGCTTCTATTAGTGTTAAGCACCTTTCTTCTTGCAAAAACCCATGGGTGTATGGTCTAAGGTACTCAGACCAGTTCTATGTATGGTCTCACAGTTTGGCTCATGCCCATGGGTCTGTCATGTCCCTCATGAGCTGGCAGGATTTTGCTGGGAACCTAGTGCAAAAGCACCTGCAGTCTTCGTGCTGCCAAGTGCCTGCCATTCCCAGTGCTGCCTGGGGCCATAGAGCCATGACACAGGCTGAAATCCTCCTGCAGGGCAATGCAAGGATGAAGTAACAGAGTACAGCCCATGGACTCCGCACTCTACTTCTCCATGAAGTAAAGTTATTTAAACAAATGGAAAATATCTTCACTTCCCCAAGGAGAGAGAGTGTTTGTCAAGCTGTGCAGAGCCCGACCCTTGGGTTCTGACACATCCACAGCATCTCCCATTTCCTGCATGGACTCTACTCAGGATCATGACTCACTGCAGCATGGTCTGCTACAAAATTATTGTCCCTGTCCTTTAGATTTCTGTATGTCAGAGAAAGATTTCAGAATTCTTCCCCTAACTGCTTTAGTGCAAATATTCAATTCTGCCTGCACTGTTTAAGAAAGCTACATTGTTATTTAATAAGCAGAAAAGCAAATAATTAAGTCGTTTCAGTCTATAGTTTGGGCCTGTTGCAATGGACAGGAGTTGAGCTAGGTAACACATAAAGCTGCCAGGAGGAGAAGATCACTTTACTTCTCTGTGAGAGGTCTGCAGAACTAGGAGGAGGCTGCTGGGTTTAGGTTTGTAGTGGAGAGAAGGGGATAAAGATTCAAATTTCCAAGGCTCTGTCAGATGACACACGTACACTAGACAAGCAGCTAAAGACGCCTTATGAGAAAATCTATGGGCTCATTTTTTTAGGGAGAGCTTATACCCATGAGTATGTGCACCCAGGTTCTTCTGCATGTGTCTGACTAATCTGTATTTTTAAAAGTTCCTTTGCATTTACAAATACAGGATTTTTACACAGAACCTGAATATAATTTTTTCTTTGGATTTCACAGTCAAACTATCACATTCCCCTTGTGTATTTAGTCTCTGCTTGCATAGCAGGTTATAAAAGGGGCCAGTATTGAAAACATATCTGACATATTTTATATCAGAGTAAACTAAGAGTGGTAAATGAGGGTTCTTTGTTTATCATCTTCCAGTTAGTGACGTTCCATGAGAAAAAAAGGTTTTCCATCCATGGTACAAATACACGATCCAAGTAGCCAGAATGTTATGAGAGCATATGAAAAACAGCAGTTCAAGTAGTCTGCATTCCTGAGGAGATCCTTCATTACAGCTTTTGCAGTACATTACAAAGTAGGGTTTTGGCATTCATCATTCACAGCTCTATTCCTGTACAGAGCAACAGACAGTTTTTCTCAGATTGCTGAGTCACCTCTGGAAACATGATGAAGCTCTCAGAGAATATCTGGTGGAATCCAGAACCTTAATCCAGTGCTTTGAGACAACCATTCAAGTTAGAGTCTCAGTGGTGATGCTTAAAGGTAGAATCGCAGAAATCCGCACACCTGAATAGCAGAACACTATGGAATCTACTACATTAATGCCCATATAGTTTAATCTAGAATTTCAGGGGAAGGGTTTGTAGTCATTGAAGAATGAACTGCAGACTCTTTGCTTGTAATGCATTGTAGGTGGCAGATGGCAGATCACAAGCAGATAGCTTAGGGCCTGCTCCAGGTATTTTCCTTTTAGCATAAATATGCTTGCTTTTCATTTCCACGTTAAAGTAGAACAGCGGCCTAAATCTTTCTAAACTAGTGGTCACCCTGACATGCACAGTTCTCATCCCTATAAGCAAATCTTTACTCTGGAAAAAGTATTTTTGAAAGAAACTATTTTTTAAAAAATTTCTGTGTACTACTGGGTTTTATCTGGTTAATCTGCTGGGTTATTTTCATTTTCAGAGATTGTTTATGTGTCTTGAGTAATTTAATATGTAGACATTTAAACCAGAATACCTTTTCTGTTTTTAGCTTTGCTTAGAGGTAAGGGTATTTTTTTTACACAATTTAAAAATAACTAATGGAAAGATATTATAATTTTCCAACTCTATCACTTTTTAAACTACTTTACTGTTATAAAATATATTGATGAAATGCTAGCCTTTGAACACTGTAGCCACTGTGGATGCTGTCTTCAAGGAGCTTTGCTCTACGAGATTTACTCTCAGTCAGTTGTGTTTACCTATTAATTCAACAGCTATGTGTATCCAGCTGATTTAGCTATTTTTAATAATTTTTTAGATTTGGTTTGGATTTCATCTGCTCCTCACAGCATAGTTAATATACTGTAGTTGACAGTAAACTTGCCAATTAAGCTATTAATAACTTAAAAATGTTATTCTGTCTGTATCTAATGATGTGGGATATTTAAAAGTTTTTTTTCAGATATTGCCAGATGGATGACTCCAATTAGAAGCTATGAACCAGATTTGCAACAGTGTTATGTATCAAAGGTACATTCCCAATAATAGTGAAAAAATTGTATGACACTTCCCAATTTTTAATCAGAAAACACCAACCTGCTTAGGATTCTGTTACCTGCCTTATATATCTGAATAAATATATTCATATACCCCCAAATAACTTATTTCTCTCCTTGCATGCTATGCTAGCACATCATCTGGTCCTGAACATGACATGACAGCCCAAAGAAGGTGCATTTGTGGATTTTGACTCTATTGGATCTATTAATATTTCCTCCATTGCTAAAAATCTCAGTTTACCTTATTCCACTTGGCAGGTTCTCATACTGGCATTTGAATTAAGGTGGAAATACAGGGAAATCCCAGTTTTTCAACACCAAAACATGAAATATGCTTAAAAGAAAAAGTAAATCACTCCCAGAATGAGGCTAATTTCTCATAACTTTGGGGTGCTGACATCTTCTTAGTGTTTATGGTCTTTCCATTGACAGTAGAATCCAGGAGATAATGTACCTGGCTATATGCAGATTTTTGCAAGACAATGAGAGGAATGATATGTTACACTGTACTAACAGTTGAGACAAAATTCCCACCAACTATAATGTGATCTTAACACTTATCTAACATGGTGACACCTAGTGTTAGGAGCAATTCATCCCACCAAAAGTAAAAAAGCTTTTCTTTTAGAAAAATCTTAAAAAATAGCTTCAAGTCAATTTTGGCAGGGACCTGTTAAAAAAATCATGGTGTTTCTTCTGTTCTCTGGCCTATTGAAGAAACCAACCTTGCAAAATTTATCTGGTTTGAAAGATGATCTTATACTGATAATGAGATAGATTTCTTATTGTCCCTTTAGGGCTAGTTTCTTTTTGAAGATTTTATGCCATTCCATTCAAATCCATTCATTCCTCTTCTGGAGGCACAAATAGTACATGCCAACTGTATCAATAATATCTGCATATCCAACTCCACCTATAAAGAACTTCAGTAGTTATATTGATTAGTTCCAGTACATTGGATTTAGCTCTGTGTCTGCTAATTCTGTTTATTAAAGTGTCCAGGACTTGACCAGAAAAGTAGTTTTCTACAGTTTTTAAACCTTCCCTAAAGCTGTTTGTAAAGATTCCTTTAATATTTGCCCCTTTCCATTCCTCTACTGTGGAATAGTTGAGCTATTATTCAAGAGCTTAGTGCAGTCACATTAAAACACCTCCTGAGTGACTAAATAGTTCCTTGGCCCTGCTAGTGATAAACCACATATTTTATGAGTAAGTAATGACAAAATATTTAAAAAATGGTTTGAAGGATATGTCTCAGATTTTTACTCTGTATCATTCAGATACAGAACTCACCCAGTGCTCTTCCGCAGTGAAGCTAACATAAATAATTTATTTTATTTCCTCCTACTGCTTTTTCTTTTCACACATTTGACTGAATCAGGCTTTCAGACTTGATCTGAGTCTCACTTCTTTATCAAATTGTACCTCAAAGTCTATTTGTCTTCTATATTTTTACCTTTTTTTTTCCAGAATTATATATATTGGACTGCTTCTAATATTAGAGAGTTCTATATTACCTGTTTCTGTCAGTCTATTGTTCCTCCCAGCCACTGTTGCTGAGTGTTTTTTTTTATAGTTACCTTCTGGTACAGATTCTATTCACGGATGAGAATTAAAATATTTTTATTATGTAAATTTCTAACTAGATGGGTTTGAAGAAGTAATGATTTCTACTGTCTAAGCACAGAATATTTTTCGTGATATAAAAGCAACCAAGTTCACGAAGTCCGAAATTTCTCATCCTGTTACATTTTTGGTTCTCTTTCAGTATGGCAGTCACCATCTGGGCCAAAATTTCTTGTAGACGATTACTACTCTTCCATTTAAAAATTATGGAGCTTTTTATATATATATATTCCATGGTTCTTGTTTATATTTTTAGCCATTTGCCTTCTTTGGCTCTAAATCCTTCTTTGTCACAATGTCAAGAAATGATAGAAGTAGTGTTGTTCCTTGGTTAATATTCTCTCTCATTCCGATTTAGTCTGATTTTATTTTTACATTCCTCAATTATTGATTCTATCAGAAATGCATTAAAATACTAAACACTGTTAACCATCTTCCTAGATTCCTAATAATATCACAGAAGTTTTATATTTATCCTTGGGTTTGATGAATAATTTTTAATGTGTTGTAAAATAGGACTTGTAGGAACAACTTTTCACAACCTTCCAACTATTATCTTTCAAGATCTGTTCTACATTTTTTAAACAATTCAGAACACATATTTTTGTCCCTACAGAAAGTATAATATCAAACCTCTGACTCTTCTTTCCTGCTTCATCTTTCCATGGTGTCCAGTGTAAACAACTCTCCTATTGATATTTCAGTGTCATAACCTGCTTCTGTTTTATTTTTAGATTGAGATTGGAAAAAATATCTTTCCTTCTCTTAAGTATCCAGCTATACACGAACTCCATACGCAGTGCATCTTCCCTGCAGTGTTTCCTCAACCATTTAACAACACCCCTCTGGTCATAGGTGTTTTATTACAAACATTTCAAACTATCCTTTTATTAAGTTCAATAGTCTATTATCCCTATTTCATTAGCCACATTTAGGCTACAAGAATGGTTCCTACACCACCCTTGAACCCAAAATTCTTGATGTTTTGTGCAGATTGACACCTCTGCTTCAGCAGGCACGTACCACATAATGTGTAACTATACTGCCATGCATCTCTGGTGTAACAGTCCCAAGGGTACCAGTGTCTGGCCAGAGAAACCTTCCCTTTGCCTATCCCATCAACCACTGTAGAAAACATTCTTCTGTAAGAGAGATGGCAATAAAATCTTGTGCTCAGAGAAGTGCAAGTCTATTGCTTGGTGTGGAAGTCTTACTGACTTGTATAATCATAAAATGCCTGAGTTTTATCTATAAAAGCTTCTTGCCAGTGAGTGCCATTCTATAAGACTAAAGAGGACAATACCAGCTTCTTTGCATTTCTGCTGGGAAGTAGATAAATGCAATACCAAAATTAGAAGACTGAGTTGACAAGTATAATACCTTTGAGAAACTTCTACAAAAAACCTAAGATGATATTTTGACATAGTAGTTGAAAGTACTTGCAGATTTCCCATAGAGCCCTCACTGTCCATCTTTGCTGAGAAAAGTTTAATCTCATTCCCTGACTTTCAGTGGTTTTCCGTGGCTTAGGTATTGTCTGTATTTTTAAGATTTCATTTATGAAATAAATGCTGGAAAAGATGCTTCCATACAAAAAAAAAAAAAAAATCATGTCCAAACTCATTTGACTTAAATATACCAAAAAGAAAGGCACTTGATGGTGGCTTTTTGGTTGGAGATCTTTTCTTTCTTTCATTTCTTTCATGAAGGAAATTACCAAGTTTTGTTATCTAATCATCTGTTTCTCGAAGATGCCATGCAAATATGGGAATTTAAGTCGGTAATTCTTTAAAATTGTCTTTGTAGGAATCTATCAAATTCTGGGTGGAAAAAAACACCTTGAATTCTAATTCAGCTAAAGAAATTTGTGACTGTTTTAAAACAGATATAATTTGCATTTAAAAGAAAAATACAGAAAGTGTAGTCTCCTTTTCATTATCAGTAGCTATTTTATTGACAGCCATTCTTTCTGATAAGTTCAAGGATGAAATAGATTACTATTATTCACTAGATTAAGTGGCTTCATATCCAGATTCAGACAAGAATACAGTAAAAAAAGCTCATGAAAATACAGCTTTTTGAATTGTTGTAAGATGAAAAATTGAAGTAGTGCATGAAAATCTACCTATAGAGGTTTTTTTCCCCTAAAGTATCTAATCATTGTATCTAGGCACATATGCAGAACATATATACTGATTAATATTCTAGCCCAAAGGAAACTGACTGGATGTCTTGGCCACTTATTTTCCAGGACTAATCTTGTTTATTTGTTATGAGATACGGTCAAAGAACTGCACATCTTTTACAGTGTGTCTGAGGAGTTAGTCACAAACTGCAGCAAGTGTGCCACAACACAGACCCAGTTTCTGTGAGTCTGTGGTGAGCAACTCATCACAGCTGGGGTGTGAAGGGGGAGCTGTTCACTTCATTGCCTAGGAAGAACAAAATGAGAAGCCATTCCTTTCAGAAAACTGTGGCTAGGTTCCAGTGGAAGTATTTCAGTTCTGTGCAATCTTGAGAAAAACTTTACTGCTTGAGAAATTACATAGCTCTTTTTAAGCTCTCTTCCTGTATTTTTAGGAAACCATATTATGTATTTGTATGTGTGTGTGTGTATATATATATATATAATACATATATATACACAAAAAATGATATTGTTTAGAAATTATCAGGTAAAATCTTCTTAGAAAGAACAGAGAGATAAAGATTAAAAGGTCATTAACACAGTATTAAAGCTGTTTCTGATAGTAAAAATCTTATAGCTCCATAGAAATAGAAGAGCTACATACAGCTTGGTAGCAGGCCTATCCTTAACATTTCTTGCTTTTCCATGTACTGTAGTTTTGTACTGGGAAGGCTGACCTTAACCAGGAATATCTGTGCAGATTAGGTACATAATATCTGGGGGACTCAAGTGACATAAGTCTGCTGCATATACAGAATTTTATGTTATTATTATATGTCATTTATTTCTCGCTCATATATTATACATTATGATGCTGTAGATTCAGACATAAGCTCAGTATTGTGTATGTAACTGAGCAATCACTTTGCTCTTAATTTTATGAAGGATTTGGGCAGTACTTTTTCTAAGTGCACCTTGCTTGAAATTGTACAAGCACAGGATTTTTATGGGAGTGAATAATTGAAATATATGACAGCACTTTCTGGGACAGAAAGTCTTAAGACTTATCCTCAACAGGCAGACTCTATAAAGCTAACCACTGTTCCTTACCTAGAAATTTCAGTATGATGAGAAAAATTCTTCAGCTGCACAATGAAACTCTATGTCCCCACATTACAGTACCAGGTGAAACAAAACAAGAAGGCAGGAGAAAACTTTATAGTTTTGTTCTTCAATTAGAATTATCTAAGTTAGGTACACATGTAATGGATTTTTAAATTATTATTTTAGTAAATCAAAATGTGATGCTGAGAAGTGAAAGTGTTTTCATAGTCAGGGATAACTATTATGTATGGTGCAAAATTTCACATGGTCATGTTTGTAGGTCTGAGGCAAGTAGGAGTATAAATCATTTCCACCTCTTTCCAGTTAATGAGTACAGACCCTGAGAACATTTGACTTGGTATAGAAAATACCATACACAGTGAGTCACATTCAGCAAAACAAACAGTTCTTTGCTTTCCTTTTTTGATGCTTGAATTTTTATATTTGAGGAACAAAACCTGCAGCAGTCCTAATGAGGTCCCACCAGTCATTCCACTACACCTGAGTAGCTCTATCTCTTGATCCTCACTTTGTATGAAAAAAGAAAGCTGCAATTAGAAGATACAGCTCCCTTCAATAGGAGAAACACACAGGTTTGGTATCCAGAAAAGAATAATGGGAGCTTTTCTTGACCACATTTAAACCAACTCGACCTCCCTGTATAGAAAAGGCAATACTTCTTCCTCAGCAGTCTATCAGAAACCAAAAAATATTCTGAGTTCCTGCTTGCCAAGAATATGTATACGCTCAGGACTCAACTGAAGTATGCATTTGTATTATTCTTTACAAAATACAGTAATGTGGTGTAAAATATTAGTACCCAAGTATAAGATATTATAATCAAAATAATGTTAATTTAACAGTCTCTAAGGAAAAAATGTTTTCATTCCATAATCTATCATCCTCCCTACCATCCCTTCTTTTTATAAACAGGTATAACTGCATAATATGAATTGGTGATATAAAGTTTTATGTGATTTCTTTGGCCAGTTTAGGGTTTTAGCCTTCAACTGCTTCTCCTATAAATTATCACAAGCTATTCCCCTTGGCAGTTCAGAGCAGCTGTACCCTTTTGGGTCTGTAGAAAGGTGGATGGCATAAAATGAAAGGACACTGAGAAATTATAACCACATTCTAACAGAAGCTGTAAAAATTATAGGATAAAATGCTGTTACTATTTTCTTTGTGGGATGTAACGAGCATGACTGAAACATATTCCATGACGATTCCCCATACACACAGTCTGTAGCCTTGAGCACCTGCTAAGGGGGAAGAACTGTTAAAAATCCATGCAAGGAATCAGTGATAAAATGCATAGCACCTGTCAGCCAGGAGGGATAGGAGACATCTTACTGCTGAATGAAAAACTGTGGCAAAATAACTTTCCTCGGATAAAATTGGTTCCTTACAATCTAATTGCAATACTGATGTCCCTCCATCCCAAACTTACCCACCTCCAGCGTAAGACTGCCCCCTCACAAAGCATGTGCTCTGTATTTCATTGACTGTATCTTTAAGAGCAAAGGGAGAGAATTTTACACCAATAAGAAACAAAGGAATGACTAGAGTCATTCAAGCTCCACCTAAACATAAAGAAGTAGTATAAAATTAAATTAAGAATGGGGAGAAGTTAGGTAAGACTCCAGTTAAAGTTAGTCACTGGGCTGAACCTACCTTCTCCCCCATAGGGATGTCTAGTGGGAAAGTGCCTCTTTCAGTTCCCAATGATTATCCTGAGCTAACTTTTTCTGAATGGTTATTTTGAGCTAACTTCTGTTGGGGACTATATCTTGTCTGTATATTGATCTGGACATGTTTTTGCAGTCAGAAGCAATCACTGGCAGGCCTCGAACCTTAACCTGTTACAGATTTCTCTTATCGACAAAGAATGTTATTCCAAAGTTAAAGTGAGCCCTTCATGGACACTGGCACTCACTGGAAGTGGGTAATATACTTGAATAAAGTGGGAAACTTCTCTGAGGTGGTCTCTCTTATGCTTTTTTGAACATGTCAGTTGAAACACCCTCTGATACAGCAGGACTGTCTGCTGAAGAGTATTCATAATGGCATACTAGCAGACTGGTCAGGCACAAGGATCTTGGCTTTCCAGGGTCACTGACAGACTAATCAAACATAAAGTGTATGAGGAGATCTTTGCTTTTTATGTTGGCAGGGTGTTCTCTCTTTGCCTGCAATGCACTTGCATGCTTCTGTAATGCACGTGGACCTCACCCCCAAAAGTTCTTGACCCCAGAAAATTCAGCAATAGATCTGTAGGTCCCTTCTCCTAATTTTAGGTTCTTTTACACTACAGTTGCCTGCAACTGTTTCTGCTACCTCGTGTAATTAACCCCAGTGAGAGAAGTGCCTGCTGTGGGCTTAAGTCCTTGAAAGGCTGTGCAGTGAATACCAGAGAGAATCTTAACACTATGTCCAGGGAGTGGCTCTGGAATGATCTCTGAAGTGTGATTTTGTTAAACAACATAAACACCCATCTGGATAGGTTCTTAATGATTAAGCTTGCCCTGACTGTGGTCCAGAAAGCATCAGACCAGGCCATGTCAGTGGCTTTGGTGGAGAAGAGCACCAAAGGAGGAGGAGCAGCAGGAACAGAGAATTCGGGCTGGCAGTAGGACAAGTAAAGTTGGACTGATGGGTAATTCTATCTGACTGTTGGCACTGCGACAGCAGGGTCCCTCCTAATGGGGTGACAATCCATTAGAGGCAGTGATCAGAAGGACAGTTCAGCAACAACAGCCAGTCAGAGAGAGGTTCCTTCCTGGTTTATTCTGATTTCTTTCAACCCATAATGGGTATGTAATCAGCCCTCCTATCTAATAACAGGTGTAAAAACATAGCAGAGTTTTACAGCAAGATCCCATCAGTATTTTAGCATGATCCAGATTGAATGAATTTGAATATCTGAATGGCAGCTTTAAATGCAAATGCAGGGGGTACTACCAAGCTTAAGGAGCATTGTAAATGTGTGCCAGAACACACATCAGAAATGCTCAGTTCCTGGGACAGCTGCAAGACAGGAATGGGAAGCAAAAAATGCAGATGCAGTCCAAAATCTGCATTGTGTGATTTAGGACAAAAAGAGGGCAAAATCTAACTAAATCATTCAGGTATAAATTCTTAGATTTGACTGACGTTAAATGGTGTCAAATTATAACATTTTTCCATGTTAGAGATATATCTCACTTTCAAATACTCAAATGGTAGACAAAGTTGTAGGTTTTGCCATGCAGTAATCAAGAGACAGAGCTCACCTTCTCTACTAAGAAAGCTACAGTAATTTGTTTACTTCCATAGGCCACAGCAAAAGAGGATTCTGTGGATTACCAGGGAATACTTCAAACAACTCTTCCCCCAGGACCAGATACAAGAGGCATGTTTATCTACTTTTCATATTCATATTTTAATCATTTATTATCCTTTGGAGTTAATGGACCATAGCAAAATTTTACTGAGTACACAAGTTACCTCAAAAATATTACTGGTGATAGAATAATGCATATTATAAAGAAAGTGGAAAATATCTTCATGCAAATGGAGATATATGGTCTATTTAAAAGATAGGTTGTATGTCTGCTGCAAAGGGCAATTCTCTCTTGATAATAGTCTACAGAACTAAGAATTTGGCAATATGCAAAGGATAAGGAGGCCTCAAGGATATAATTTTTTTTCTGCACCAAAAATCACTGGGAAACTATGCTCTCATCTAGCTTGGGAGAACTGGACTGAAACCTAGTTAAAGGATAAGGAGTGTAGGATAAAAGTCAAATTGCTACAGCTTTTAAGCTGGACATGAGCCTGCAGTATTGTCTCATGGGAATCAGCTGGAACTGGTGCTTTCTCTGGAGACAGGAGAAACTTGTTTTTAACTTGTTTTTGCAAGCACTTGATGAATATTTGTTGGAGGATGTTCTGAGTTATCAAGCTGTATGTTGCATGTCTACTGCTAGTGCTCCTCAGCTCCATAAAATGATAACTAGCCCCAGGCTGCTGCCTTCCTTTCTGAAGGCAAAGAGCAGCTAAGCACCCCTGCTTATTAGAGAAGATGCCTCCAGATCAGAAGGGATGAGGGAATGGAGGCAGGCTCACTTTCCTTTGTGCCTGTGTGAAGCCCAGAACAGGACTGGGCAGTGCTGTATGACAGCTTTGTGGATAGTTTCAATGAGCAGTCACTGTATCAACAGTATGCTTAGCAAGCAGATTCTAGTAGTGCTTATAGAGCTCAGTCTGCGTTTCTTCTATCAAAATTTTTAATGAAGCACCCATAATCTTAATTTGATTCAACTGCAAGGAACAGTGCCTTAGTTTTCGTTTTCAATTTACTGGTCTTTTTTCCTTATACTGGAATATATCACCAGCAGCCTTGATATTTTCAATTGAAAAAGAGGCATTAGGAATTTCTTTTTTGAGTTATCATTACTGCTTAAAATTTTTATTAAAAAGTGAGATCACTGTATAAATCAAAGAAATAAGTCTACATTTCTGGTAGAAAAACAACTTACTGTCAAATCTGGCACCAGGAAGACATGGTGGCTTGACTCCTATGACTAGAGCTTTGGAACAGAAAAATACAGGCTCTTTAGGAAGGTCTGAACACTAGGAGAGGGTGCCATAGTCACAGGACCAGATTTTGCCTGACAATTTTGATGACTTCTATCAAGTTACAATTTTGATGGATAAGGGAAGAACAACTGATGTCATCTACCTCCATTTGTATAAATCGTTTGACACTGCCCCACACGGCATCCTTGTCTCTAAAATGGAGAGACACGGATTTGATGGAAAAACTACTCTGTGGTTCAGGAATTGCCTGAATGGTTGCACTTAAAGGTTTGTGGTCAACAGTTCTATGTAAGTGAATACCAGTGACAAATGGCATTCCTCAGGGGTCAGTACTGCGACTGGCATATTTTAACTTCTCTGCTGGCAGCATGGACAGTGGGATCCTCAGCAAGTTCACTGGCAGCACCAGGCTGTGTGGGGCAGTCGACAGGCTGGAGGGATGACATCCACAGAAATCTGGACAGGCTTGGGAGCTGGGCCAATGCAAACCTCATGAGGTCAACAAAGCAAAGTGCAAGGCTCTGCACTTGGGTTAGGCTGTCCCAAACATGGATACAGGCTGGGGAGAGAATGGATTGAGAGCAGCCCTGAGGAGAAGGATTTGGGGGTGCTCATGGCTAAAAAGCTGGATATAACCTATCAATTTGTGTGTACATTCCATACAGCTAATTGTATCCTGGGCTGCATCAAGAACAGCATGGCCAGAAGAGCAAGGGAAGGGCTTCTGTCACTCTGCTCTGGTGAAAACCCACCTGCAGTGCTGTACCCAGCTCTGCCATCCTCAGCACGGGAAATACATGTACATTCTCAAGACAATCAGAGAGGTGGAACACCTCTCCTATGAATGAACTCAATCTCAGCTGGACCCAATACACAGGTTGAAAGAGTGGGGACTTTTCAACCTGAAGGAAAGAAGACTCTGGGGTGACCTTATAGCACCTTCCAGTACCTAAACAAGGTCTACAAGAAGATGGAGAAGGCATGAAGTGACATAGCAAGGAGTAACGGCTTCAAGCTGAAAAAGGTCAGGTTTAGATCTGATATTAGAAATTCTTTACACTGAGTGCAGTGATGCACTGAACATGTTGCCCAGATGCTGTGGATGACCCATCCCTGAAATTGCTGTGGTCCAGATTGGATGGAGCTTTGAGATACACAATCTAGCAGAAGGTGTCCATGCATCTGACAGCAGGTTGGAACAAGATGATCTTTTAAAGATCCATTCCAACCCAAGTTATACTTCAATTCTACAGATAGATTTCAACACTGTCTGAACTTCAGTACTGTTCAATACTTTCTGAGGTTCTAATTTGATACATTCATATTCTCTTCAGCATGACATTATAAACTATTCCCAGTAATGTTCTTACATACATTTGAAAAACAAGTTAGAGTCTGCCACCCTAACCACCAATCTGATCAATCTTAATCAACCCTGAAAGCAGTCTAGTACAGCCTATTCTCAGCCAATAGCAGCTCTGAATTGACTTCTTGAAGGGCTCAGCTAAACATGTGTTCCATCACAGAAGTGTCAGGAGCACAGACCCATTTGTGCCATCAGAGGAACCATGGGGCTACAACTAAGGTTTGGGTTTTTTAATCCCTCCCCAAATGATTTTATGCACGAGTTCAGCCTGCCTGTGCTGTGGCCTGGTTAGCTGTCACAAACAGGAGCTGGATAAAGACACCAGGTAAGGAAAGGCTGGTTTTGCACAGGACAGCTGACAGTTATCAGGTGTCTGCTGCTGAGGAAATACCAAGCTGCTCTAAGGCTGCCACAGCTGCATCTGAGTACCACTAGCACCAGCACAAAAACAACCAGCACAACTAAAAGCGTGTAGTCATTTCTGCATGTAGTCTGCAATACCCAGTGCAGCCATCACCAAGACAGAGGGTGAAAAGGACCAAGCTCTTCTTCCCACCTAGTTTCCTTACACTTCTCACTGATCTGCCAGGCACGAGCTTGTGGCCACTGCAGAGCACATATGGATGCTCTGGAGGCAGTGACAAATTGCAGCAGCTGGAGCACACAGACACCAGCTCACAGCCTTACTTCCCTTCCTCCCTGTTGTCACTGAACGGCAGAGTATGCTAGAGTAGGAGGCTCAGTTTGGTGCACTGGTCTTCAGTTAGGCACAGACACAGACCACACTGGGAGCAGCTCTCCAGTGCCTGCTAAAGAAATTTTCAGGGGCTCATGTTGAACAAGTTGCTTTTTGAGTGAGTGTCAAAAACGTGCACAGATACTTAGGCAATGTCTCTCAAGGACACTGTCTCAGAAGCTACTTGGTGAATTTCTTATAAACTCTGTGTCGACACATTTCATTGTCATGGCCAGAGGGCATGCTGCATGTCATGTACATCAGACTGAGACAACATTTCCTGCATTTGTGACTGCCACAAGCAAGCAGGTACCAGACTTTTGTTCACATTTGTATTTTGTTGTTTTTTAAAAAAAGTCTTCATTTCCCCCTTCCTCACTCCATTTTGCTACTTATTCTTTTCTAAAAGGCTGAAACTTTTTACTCTTTATCACAACTTTCTCTTTTCCTTTGAGCTTCACTTGCCTCATTTCCTTATGAAAGACACTTTCTCTTAGCATGAAAAAAATACCTCAATAACAATGATGCTGGCTTGGGAAGATCTCCAGTCAACCAGCAGGCAAACCTTTGTCAGACATACTGTTTCTATTTCCAAAGTACCCTACTCTGACAAATATAAATAATTTCAGTCACAGATGTGTTGACATAAAAATGTACAGTAAAAGATAACAGAGTAGTTCTTTCAAATCGGGGTACTGCCCACTACTCTGAGCTGTATCAGTTTTCAGGACCTTGCAGCACCTGGACCCAAGAGTGAAAGGGAAGAAAATAAACTTTCTGAACCCCTGATCTGTATAGCACCATCAGTCTGTGCCAAAACTCTGAGAAGTCTTCTGATTAATAAACTCATGCCCAAGGCCTCCCAGACAAGCGATGCTTGTCTATACATAGACATGTTCTCATTAATACTCCCCACTCTGTATAATTTGTACAAAGCTGAGAAGCAGATTTAGAAAAGGAAAAAACATTTATTTTTTCTGAAGTTGAAACACCAGCTCTACAGTTCTCTGATTGAGAATGGCAATCTTCTTTGAAGTATACCTCAAAATCTGAGGACATAAATATCTGTTTATTCCCCTCATATTTTAACTGAAATAAAACATTTTTTTCTTAAATCACACATAGTGCAACTGACCTATCACTGCGAATCTAGAATGTCAGGAAGATGTATGTAGCACTTAAGCAAGGCAAATCATTAGAATGGCCTCTGGGCTCTTTCTTCCACCTGGCAGGGTCCAGAGGCACAGCTGCTTAGAGGCAGGGACCTGAGCACAGTTTAACACCCTGTGGTCATAAACAATAACGGACAGGGGAAAGGGAAAAACACCTTCTTTTAACAGTACTTGTGAACTAAACCAAACACTTTAGATAATTTTGTGAAAAACAAGTGCAAATTCTGCAGAAATTCCAATATTTACAAACAAATAAGTCCAGAGCAGGACTCTTGGCTCGTATATATAAAAGCATATAGCAAAGGTATGAATGCACCACTCCTGTTCACATCCTGCCTGTCTGTTCACAGTGTATTCCAAAACCTCTCCATTGCTTTTGAAAACATCAGGAAACAAATCAACCAAGTAGCAACCAAGATATACCAGGTTATGGATGTCATTAAATGCAGAACCTGCTGACATTCCCTCTGTGCTTCGTAACGGTCAGGGACTGGAAGGACTGGGTTGGATTTGCAGCTAGGTAGTAAGTTGCCATTTGAGAGAGAGACATGGAAGCAAACATCAGGGCAGGGATCCAGGTACTGTCTCTTCCTGAGAGACACTTGTCCTTCCCAGACTGTGTCAAGCAGGCTGTCTGTAAAAGGCAGCATTTTCTTGGCACCTCACATTCTGAACATCGGTGTAGAGTGCATACACAGGGAGCGCCAGAAGCTGCCACTTTCTTGCAGGGTCCTCTCACTGTCAGGAATGTGCCCCTGCCCCAGCCATATTTTTTGTCCCTCTCTTTGTGGTGCAGAAGCCTTTTCCTTGTTATACTACTGGCTGTTTTGGGAACAGCTAATGTTCCTGACCATGGCATCTCACATCTCTGTGGCATTTCACAACACCACCTGAGTATGTAGCTTAAACTCAGCACCAACACCAGGCTTTTCCTACTCTCCTCTGCCTCACTGCCTGCTGTTGTTTCCCCACCAGCCCTACCCATTCTTGGCCCTGGTGCCCCATAGCATCCCACTGCACCTTGCTGAGTGCCCTCATTCAGCACAGCCTTGGCAGCTCCCTCCCAGATCTGCTGCAAAAGGGTGGTCTGGTCTTGGGAACACAGTTCCTGCAGAGGGTGAGAAAGGATGCTCTGAGGTCTGTCATAGCAGATAGAATAACTTTCATCCTCCTGGAGGCTGCAGCAGGATTTCAAACCCCACATCTGTGAACTCAGTATTGCTATATGTCATCGGTTCCTTGCACTAGGATTAAAGGAGCTGCCAGACTCCTGCAAGGAGGCAGAAAAAATTTTACAGGCCTTCTGTGGTAAGTGAAGTGAGATATGACCCTCTAGGGTGGAAGTTATTGCTCCTTGCAGGGCTTGCCAGGGACACACTGGCCTCATCTGGCCTGGGGTCAGGAAGGGCAGGCTCCAGCAGAGCTGGCTTTGGAATGGGTGTTTCAGCCCTTCTCTCCCTGTATCTGCCCTCCCACAGGAGCAGAAATGGGTATGCAGTGCCCATGTTTCTAGGGTTATTTAACTACCTGCCCCATCAGTCCCTCCGTGCACAGCCCTCATGGCAGCATAAAGAGGTTAAAGGATAGGAAAGGAGTAGGAAGATAAACCCACCATGTGAAGGCTAAGCAGGGCAGGGAAGGAGGAGGGAAGAACCAGTTCACTGGGTGGCTCTGTAACTCCCTCAGAATGAAAGAAACATCACTGGATCTTCCAAAGGGACTGAGGAGAGATTTTAGAAATTCATAGCCACATGTCTTTGAGAATACAGAGATACATGGCTCCTCCAAGAAGGAGATAGAGAGAACCGAGGTTTGTTCCTCTGATGAGACAGACACAAGAGCTACAGAAGTGAGTCTAAATTGTTTTTGCACTATTGCTCAGAAGTTAATGTAGTGGGGAAGTTACATTTGCTCTTCATTTAGGGAAAAATTCTTTACCTCTGCCATGATGTACACTGATTCCTGCAAGTTCTTTCTGCTCCTCTGAGTTTATAAGTTCTAGGCTAATACATCCTAAAATAAGTTTTTGCCTGTACAATACATGTACTGCTCCTTGAAGAATTGTTCCTTGAAGAATTCTATGCTGAAGAATTGCTCCAGCAGACTTTCTGTTCTGGAGCTTGCTGTTAGCATTTTCCCTGAGCTCTGTGGCTCAGCAACTTTATGCCATATGCAGCAATTGAAAGTATTAATAAGGAGTAGGCAGAGTGCTTCATCTCCCTTGGCAGCTTTTTCAGCACACCAAGCCAATATCAGCAGATGCACAACTAGCCACTGTAAAACAGATTTTCTTTTCCTTCTCCTGATATGTGGAATGAGGAAATCCACTGAAGTGTTTAAGAAGGAGCCAGGATCTTTGCTTTATGGCTACAAGCTCCATTGCTGAGGGGATTCAGAGCCCGAGCTTTGTGAGTGTGGAGGGCTGTCCTGTCATCTAGGCATACAAGACACGCTCCTCTTCTCAGACACAGTTCTCATGGCACCAGCCTTTGCTTCACCACCTTCATATGCCCTTCTGGGTTACAAGGACAGAGCTACTGAGTAGGTCAGGACACAGCTCTCCCTGCCCAAGGAAACCAACTTACATAACTATTGATTAGGTTTGAAATGTCAATGAAATGGGTATTGACAGGGAAATTGTGACTGAATTCATCATGTTCTGCTATCCTAATGATGTCTTGCTTCAGTAACTTTAGTCCTAATGCAGGAAAGATTCCCTACTAACTTGTGACAAATACATACCACTGGTACCAATTTCTTTAGAGAAATATAATTAAAATATGCATTTAACATTTTAAAAACCCCAAACCTGTACCTCCCTCTCCCCTCTTTTTTTTTTTTTTTGTTTTCTTTTTGGAAAATACTGATGTTGATTGGAAACCATTATTTATTTTATCATGTCTCTGTATACGTCAGAGTACCCTCATCCTTATCCAAAGAGTTTACTGTTCCAAAAATAAGCTGTATTAAATTCACAATGAATTTTGTGAATATGACAAAAGTCTTTCAGGAGGAGTTTGCTTAGGCAAAGTTTTTTACACTAAGGCAAAAGCATAGGAATATTTCATTCTTCATTTCAAAGCAATAAAAATGCCCCCTTCTTGTTACAAAAAGATATGTAGTCTGAAACATGTTTTCATCTGAAGCTAAAAAGAAGATCTCACTTCCATGTTGTCCAAAGCCACATTCCACCTTCTGTATACTACTGTTCTGTAATTTCAGAAAAGATTAGCTTTGCACAACCTGTTTCACTAACATCCATATATTCACTTTCAAGCTGCTGTGACACAAAACATGGATAATAGACCTTGAGATATCTGGGCTGTAAATGGAAGAGCCAGCTGAACCAGAGCTACAAATCTGTTGCTGGAACCCAAGCAATAAACAAACAAACAAACAAACAAATATATAAATAAATAAAGACTGTGCCTCCCTTCAGCTTTCTTTCCTTTAAACCCAATTTTAGGAAATTTGTTGGTCTAATAATTTAATTAGTTCAGTCGTATTATTTTTCAAAGTTTTGCTCATTTAAGTGCAATATCTTTGTGCTTCTGTATTTGGGTCCTTTTAAAATGACTAATTCAAGTCAGATTTCTATAGGAAATGCTCCTGAAATGCATGTCTATGACTGATATTGTTTACAGGGGCTGTGTAGCAAAATCAAAGTTTAACAACCTCTGTTTTTTTCCACATTCACATCCTCAAAATATGACTATTCTATAACCTTACTAAGATATTCTCTCTTGCTTGTTTCATACATCATTTAATATCCCAGTGCACTAAGTGTTACCTTCACTAGGGTGGAACATCAATACAGAGCATAAATATTCCACTGTGAATATTTTTTCTTTTCAATATTATTCATGTCAAAAACTCTTCTTCTCCCAAAGCAAATAAACAGTTTCATTCCTTCTTTTCTAACATATTTTAAGAACGAGCTGATGTCTCCTCCAATCATCTTCACTTTCTTATACAGGGTTCTATTTTCTGAGTGTATATATTTAAGTACTAAACATTTCATATGGGAACTGTTTGATTTAACAATGCAAGTTCACAACTTCTATAAAAAATACCTCATGACAGGTGTTCTAAACCAGTTTGAGATTCATTTTACCAATGAGGCTTTTTTAGATAATTAAAAATTTGGTTTGCATATTACCAGATATATATTAGTATAGAGGAAATTTTAAATCTAGGTCTTACTTCTTAGATTTTTGGCTTCAACTCATTCCTCCCTCATGCAGCTCCAGTAAATCAAAGAGAAAATAAAGTGTGTGCATAAAGTATGTGGGTGAAAAAGAAACCCTAGTGTCCTGGTTTAGGGCAAATTTGGAAGGAAACCTCTGAATGGGGTCCCTCTAGGAAACAGTTTCAAGCAGTCCTTCCCCCAACTGGTGCAGGGAAATATTTCCTCAGAGAGAAGTAGAAAAAAACCCCTGTTTATTTAACAGGCAAAGCACTCCCCAGTACAAAAATGAACAATACTAAACAGCAAAACCTCTCGCCCCTATGAGGAGATGACAAATCCAACAGAGTCCCTTCCGTGGGTTGCAGCCTGGCTCATTCAGGCTGTTCTCAGTCCCTCCAGAGCTGGGAAATGTCACAGCCCAGGCCAGGCCTGGTGGGACACAGCTGTGAGCTCCTGGTACTCCTCTGGGTTTTCAGCAACAATTCCAAGAAAAAGGAAAGAAAATCCACAGTCCAGGGAACTTCTTTGCCTCAGCCAGCCAGAAAACTAACCAAGAGCAAAGGAGAGCTCTCTCCTGCTGTCCACTGCAGACAGCACAGTCTGTGTGAAGGATGTGGGGGAGCAAGTGCAGTCTCTGATAACAAACTCTGCACCTCTTCTCTCCCCCTTCATTGCTGGAACCAGTCTTAAATCTTCAGAATTCAATATTCAACACCAACAGAACAGATGATTGGGGATACAAGCATCATAAAGTCACCCCAAGACACATACAATACTAAGGCTTCAATATTTTACTTCATATTTATGCAAGAGTAGCTGCTCTAGTTGCTTGAACGAGAGCTTATTTGTTTCTTTTTAATATCACAATGATGAGGGAATCTCCTTTTTTGTGATGCAACAAAAAATGAAGACATGAAAGCTGAGTGAGCAGATTGCTGAGAGTAAGGGGTGGGCCCCATGATCAGATGGTCAGTGTGTGCCCAGCTGTTACCTGAATAATGCTGATGGGATACAAACCACCTTCAAGTGATATGATGGCTTAGGACAGTAGGTATAAATGATGTGATGAGAGTGAGATGCATAGAATAATTTTTGTGAATGTTACACTTGTTTTAAAATAAAAAAATATTTAAGTAACATAAGAGGTAACAGAAGAGAAGGGAATTTTTACTGTAGCTATAATTCTCAGACGTTTGATAAGCAATGTGCTAAACATCTAGAAGCCAAGAAAGCTGTACCTTTTGTAACATGAAAAAGAGCTAATTACCTACTGCTTGCAGGTGAAGAAAATTCCCTGAATCTCCAAATGCAAATATTTTCATTATCAGATCCCAGTGACATCCCTTTATAAAAAACATGATCTCTGTGTTGAAGAAATGGAACTGACTGTACCTTTGCAGAGAACTTCAAAAAGCCTGGTTGAAAAATACCTTCAGTTCTTGGTTATTAAAGTAATGCTGTAATTCAGGAAGTTTGTTTTAAAAAAAGATGAATTTGCAAAATAATAGCATTTATAAATGTGATCATGCTAGAAAATCCAAATTATATCTTTCTATTTGTATCAAGGATGCTCTGGAGTAGAATGGTACCTTTGGCAATACAGATAGAGACTGCTGCAGTACTCATCATGAGGAACTACATGTGGAGGTTAATACAGCCCAAGGAGAACAAAAACCAGCAAAAAGACCAGCAGAGGAAAGCTGGTATGGGCCTTCTCATCTGTACAGAAGGAAAGTACTCTGCTTTCTTGAGCTTGAGCACATCTGGGGAGAAGCTTCTTATAAGTGGTTCCTAACCATCTGCTCCTTTTCCAAAATGAGTTAGTGATAGAGGATAATATATACGGTCCCCAAAGGAAAAAAAAAGGTCTCTTATTAAAACCCTGAATTTCTGTATTTCAGTACCAACTTTCTTTTTTCCCCCTACATTTATTCAAGTCAGAAGTTATGCCAACTATTGGAGCCACATGAAGAAACAAACATTCAGAAAGTTCTGGGTATTTACCATGGTCTTAGTTTTCCTTGTCCAGTCAGAAGCTCAGCCCTCATGATAGTATCACACAGTAGAAAAGCACAATATTAGAGATACCTTGTGATGAGAATTATTAAAATCTCTCTGTCTGAAAGAACTTGAAAACATTTAAAACAATTCTTCAGATAGAACTTATGTTTCTTTATTGGTAAATCTTTTGATTTTATTCACTATATTATCTGGAAATTAATGTAATCAAAATCTGTCAGCCTTTGGAATAAACTGTGTACTCCTTTCACTGAGGTGTTTCTGAAAGCACGATGTCGTTCTACCCTTTTTCTTCCCATCTAATTTCTTCAGTTGTTCAAATTCTTACTTACATCCTTTCTTACTTAGTGACAGATTCTGTAGTCTATCCTTATTCTCCAGACAGACAAAAACCACTGATGGCTTTAAAGTTGATGCATGTACAAAGAAAACCCCAAAACAACCCAAGCCAAAATAACAGAACACCCAACAAAACAAAAGGTGCAAATGACTAGAAGGACACATCTTCATTCCTATTAATTACTAAGTGAAATATTAGGGCAGATGATAAAGAGTGTGAAGCAGAATACTATTCTGATTTCTGATGATCATTTAGTCCATTGTTTCAGTGCCTTCTATGTTATTTCTACTTTTAAAATCCCACTTTATAACATTAACTTTTCCTTTCTTAGTCTTAACTTCCCCTGGAGTATACAGAACTCAACATACAAGCATAATAGAGCTCTTTTGTCATCCTTTTCTCTATTTCCCTAGCTCTAATACATGTTATTTCTTTATTAGGAATTACTGCTTTCTTCCTTTGAGAAGAGCTATATTTTACACAGTGCCTTTCTTAATCATCAATTTCCTTTAATTGAGCTGAAAATATTGTTGATAATATTTTTTGAACCAGAAGATGCTATCTTGTCAGAAGATATCCAGATGATGAACAAGATGCTATCTTTTCAGAAATTTCCAGTGAAAAAGGAATGTCTTGCAGATATTTGGAAAATTAGGCTAACCACAGCTTTTTTCTTCCCCACTCTTCCCCTCTGAAGTCTAGGAAACTTCAGCTAATTATTTCATAAAAGAGCTTATAACACATTCATGTGATTAGAAGAGGATTGTTTAACTTTCAAAAAAGCCACCACTGGCCTTGCTCAAGCCTCAGTTCACATTCTGAGAGGTGCTTGATGTATTTTGATAGTTGTTACCCATATGTAAATGACAGCTCCTGTGTTTTCAGCTCAGGCTGGAAATGCAGGGAAGGTCTCTGGTCTCCTAATGTTGAAACAACATCTGTTGGGAGGACAATAGGTTAGTGAGTACAAGTAGCTGCTCTTAATAATTACCCAAAGGAACTGTTATGGATGCTTACTTCACTTACAGTGGAAGATTTTTCTCATTTTTCACATTTTTCTCCGCTGTTTCCATGGCACAGTCTCACATGCCCCTGAAGCACCCATTTTGGTAGACCCTGTACTAAAAGCTTTAAGTTGTTTCAAATTAAGAGCAGCACTGGAGGAGCAAGATCAAGTGTTTTGGCTTTGGGCTGTTAGCTTTGGTGCTCAGGTTTTCATGAAAGTTTCAGGTGAAGAAGACAGATCCTTGTGTTCTTTGACACCTGTTGAAATCAGAGGGAGTCTTCTTGTGGATTTCACTCAATGTAAGATCTGCTAGGGAAGTTATAGTAAGTTTTATTTCTTTTTCTTCCTCAGGCAGTCAGGACAGGTCCCACAGACATTTGTGCTGTGAAAGGATCAAGTTTTCTGGTATCTCCTCAACAGGAAGACACTCACAAAGAGGTGTGTGACAATTCAATAAGCTCAGCTGCAAACACTGGTATGTCATAGCACAGATATACTTCTTTTTGGTGAGAAACAACAAGGAATCAAAGGTAGGGATGTACAAATGCCACACATATTTTAATATAGAATTAAGCAGCCTCTGATATATTTTCATAAATTCTCAAGTGTCTGGTTAAGAACTTACAGTTGACTTAGAAATTGAAAAATAAAATGATAGAGTTCCTTTAAGTGCTTTGGAGAATATTAAAAATAAATCTGTTAATTTCCTAAATATATGTTTGCTTATATGTAATTAATAATTACCATAAACTTAATTCTGTAGATTTACAGAGCTTAAAGTAAAACATGGTCAGCATGGCATCAGCACCTCAGCATCACATGGCCTGAAAAATGGCGTGGTCTTGATGTAAAGGGGCTGGCAGACCGAGTTCATTATGTCCCTCAATGAAGCATTTCAATATTTAGCTATCTGTTGCTTTACAAAGGAATTGATAGCTGTTTGTGGTGTGAATTTCTTTGCCTCCAGCCTCCAGCTAATAGATATGACTGTGCTATTTTCTGCTCAATTAAAGAGCCGTTAAACAACTATGTACTGTTACATCAGCCCGGAGGGAGTCTGGCTATTAGAACATATGCTGAAATTCTGATGCGCCTTAGACCACGTTAATTTTTCCTATGGCATCTCTCCATGTGGGGAAACCAAACTTCACTTAATGAATGTTTCTAAAGTACCAACGGCCAGGAAAATTCTTCTGGGAAGGTGGAGGCTCAGCTGAGCTCTGCTGACAGCAAGCTGAAACAACAAACAAGTTACTGTCCCTGTAGTTTGGGGGCATTGCAGGTTGGACAAATTTAAAACTATGAAAAGACCACTGCTCCTGTTCCTGTCATAGTCACTGAATAAATGAAGGAAAAAATGGTAAGAGGGTAAAATACATGTCTTTGCAATACAAAAGCAAGTCAGCTTTCATTTGCAAGTTCTTTCATACACTGAAATCTTAGTTTTGCTTTTTGCTTGCTAAGGAAAGTACAGACTGTCACTGTATCACAATCCACATCTTCAAAGTCTAGTAAAACCTCAGAGGATGACAAATTATTCAGAAAGCTCAGGCAACCGGAAAAGAGAGGGGGAAAAATGCAGAATAAAATATATACAGACAATTCTGCACTGTGTGTTTTGTACTCTCCTTAGCCCAGTATCTGTGGGATTGATTATACCATGGGCATAGTATATATCCATGGGAAAATCAGATACAAGTATTTCTGTGTTTGTCTTGGTTAGAAATGCCAAAACAATCATATATATATATATAATACTTCTCCAATTGTAAGCAATACAGAGCCACAGTTTTGTGAGTCATTTGAAATTTTTGAAATCAGCATGATAGATTGCTACACAATGCTTTTTCTTTTTGGACCTTTATGCCTGGTATTCAGCAAATGAAGCATTTCCTGTGGTCATGTGTACTTCACTTTTCCTTTTGCCAAAACAAAATTTTTCATATTCCTATTTCTTAATAATTTCAACATTAATATTCAACTTTAGAAGATGGATTTATAAAGTCTCAAAATTCTTTATAAAATATTTTTTCATGAAAAGGAATAGCAAAATATTCTTCCAACAGCAAAGCATAGCGCCAGGGTGTGTATTGACACTGTCTCCAATGTGTGTGTTTAAAATATGTGAACCCTTAAACACCCTTGAAACTCACATGCAGCTATTACTGCCATATTTTCACAGGACTTTTTTGACCTATAATAGGCATTCCTTTAACTCTCTTCACCACTCATGTAAACCAGTGTTTTTCCAGTTGAACTGCAGCTATTCATATGAGGACTTCAGTTACAGTAAACATGCAGATGTCTTCTGCATTATTTCTAACAAGAAAGTAAAATGTTGCACTGTTTTGGAGTTCTTTTAACTACACAGACAACAGTGTCATGTCAAGCCTTAATAATGATAAATAAGTGTGGTTCCTGTTCCACTTGCTTTCCAAAGACAGCACTTGAGTTGTCTTCTTTTTTCTAATTATTCATTGAAAATGAAAAGAAATTACATGCTCTAGGGAGAAGAGAATAGAAGCAGAAAAAACAAATATGTTTTCTTTTATTTTGAATATCTGACACTGCTTGATGCTCTTCTTACTTTACTATCAGTTGTCAAGAAACAAAACAAAAACCAAAAACCCCAAAAAGATCAAACAAAAGAAAAAATCCCAAACAAATAAATCCTAACCCTAAATCATTCAAAATAGCATTCTCTTTCAGGAAACAAAATCTCAGCTAAAATATTGATTATGTTCTGCTTTCACTATATAGTAACCACATATGTCTTGCCTGTATATAGTCCCTATAGGAGAAGGCAGGATTAAAAAGGAGTGCCTTCTGTATTTACTAATGGACTTAGTGTGCAGCCTAAGCAAGAATTCAGGCCTTGATCTCTGAAATACAAGCATACAGGTCAATTTCAGTGATTTGGAATCAGGCGGGAAATTTCTTGGATTATTTCACTGAATGTCCCTCCCATTCAATGCAGAAATTATTAGCAATGGTTGAACCACAAAGTCCTTTCTCTCTCCATCTCTCTCCTCCCCACTCTTCCTCTCTTGCCACTATTGCTCTTCACATACACAATTGTATATCTTTCACTATTTGTTGGTCTCATCTTTGATAAAATTCTATGTAGTTAATCTCACGTCTAATGAAACTACCAATTTCCCACTGTTTCCCTGGGAAGATGCTTCAATGGCCAGTTCCCATTGCAAAACTTTTCCTCTTTTATCCGATAGGAATCTGTCCAGAATTAACTTGTACCCATTACCCCTCCTCTTCTCCATGTGACTTCTTGTAAAATGAGTCTCCATCTTCTTTTGGAGGGGGCCTTAGCCTCATGTTACAGTGTTTAAGGATAGCCACCCTTTAAATACTGTAACATGGGGATTAAGGGCTCCTCCAGGCCTCCTTTCTCAAGGCTGAACAAACCCAGTTCCCTCAGCCATTCCTCATGTGCCAAGCTTCCCAACCCTGTGATTGCCTCTGTGGCTCTCCTCCAGACCCTCTCCAGCCTGTCCACACCTGTGCTGTGCACCAGGGGCCAAAACTGAACACAGTATTTTTTCCAGTGTGGCCTGACAAGCACTTTGTGAGGTGGGAAAAGGACTGGTGAAGCCCTTGTTGGAGCCACCCAGAATCTGCTCCCTTTCTGTGCTGCAGAAGCTCCCAGGTCTCAGAGGCCACCAGGAGAGCCAGGCCCCTTCCCATGGAGCTGCTCCCAAGCTGGGTAGATCCCAGCCTGTGCTGCACTCCTGCACTGTGCTTTCCCAGGTGCAAAACTGTGCACTTGTCCTCACTGAACTTCACGGTGTTCTCATTAGCCCACTATTCCAGCTTATCCAGGTCTTTCTGCAGAGTGGTTCTCCATTCCCCAGTGTCCACTTCCTCACAAAGTCTGCTACTATTGCAAAATTTCACTAGGGTACACTTGATCCCATGTTCTAGATCACTTTGGAAAATAAGCAGCGCTGGACCCAGTATCAATTCCTAGGGACTCTCCCTTGTGCCAGTTTGAAGGGAAGTGATTGACCATTCCCCTGGCTCAGCCAGGTGCCCACCACCCCCTACGGACCCCTTGTCTAGGCTGTAACACATCAGCTTGTCCAGTAGGAGGCTGTGGGAAGCAATTCTGAGAGCCTTGGAGAAATCCAGCCAAGCAATGTCCACCACTCACCCAACAGCAACTAAGCAGGTTACTGTCTTATAGAAGGCAGCTGGCTTTGTCAAACTCAATTCTTCCTTGGGGAATCCATGCTGGCTTTTCCCAGTCATGTGCTTCACCTGACACGAGATAGGCCTCAGGAGGATTTATTCCTTAACGTTCCCAGGGGCTGAAGTAAGACGGATGGTTCCATATTTTCCTGGTTCCTCCTTTAAGCTCTCCTTGTAGGTGGGGGTGACACAAGCCTTCTCTCAGTCTTCTGGTACATTCCTTGATCACAGCTTCCCATTTATAGAGAGTGGCCTCACAATGACATGATCCAGCTGTCTTGACCCCTTGGGGGATATCATCAGAGCCCCTCAAGTTGTAAAGGTCAAGCTCCAGCCACAGCTCACACATCAACTCTGCCTTCACTGACAGCAGATCTGTGTTTGCATCAGCATGGGTTTTTGTTCCTGACACAATATTTTGGAAGTGTTTTGTCCTTCTGTACAAAATGAGGCGCAATTCTTACCTGGAAAGGAATGGCAGATGTATCTTTCACTTCTTTAAGCTCATAAGTACATCTGTTTAGTTTAATAAAATCAATAAAATTACAGTGCAAGAATAATGCTGATGACCAAATGTTGTCAGTCAAGCATCAAACAAGCTGCCTCAGACCAGAGTTCAATCTGCATCTGCCCTACCTGGGGTGCTGGTTCTCTTCCCACTAACTTAGAAGCAGGAACATAAGAGGCAAGGAGCAAAATGTCATGTTTTTAATGCTCTGATGCATAGTCAATGTCACTGATCTTACTGCTGCCATGTGAAATGCTGCTGGCAGTGACACATACATTGACACTGTGGGACAGTTACGCTCTCCAACCTCTCCCTTGGCTTCTTCCATTCACCCTTCCTCCCATCATTTGAGACATTTTTTTTCCTCAGTCAGTCAGGACAGGCCCCAGGGACACTTGTGATTTCAAGACTGCAAAGATTTCCTGATGCAATGACATCAGAAATGCCAGGGCAGACATCCTGAATTGTCCTTGGACCCACAGGCCCCAGATATCTGCATGCAGAGAGCTTTCATTGTCACTGCTTAATAAGGGTGTCATAAAATGTTTTCCCACTACCAGCTTCCTGTGTGTACTATTCAGCAATGGGATTGATTATGTGCCAAGAGCAGGTTTTAAAAACTTTAATATAGCAAGATAACTGTCACTGATAAACAGATAGTGTCAATACAGTCCCATCTGATTAAACTGTTATCCTTGAGCACTCTCTACCCAAGAAATGAGACAAAAGGAAGTGCCTGTCTTTCTCCAAATATAAGGGACACAGAGTCCTAAATATTTTTCCTGTATCACACCCAAGTTAGATACTTAACGTAGACAAAAGTAAAAATATGAGTATTTCTAAATGTACAGGCTAAATTTTGAAAAAGTAATCCTCAGCCTTGGAAGTGGAAATGCTGTTGCCTGATAAGTTATGTATGCTGAAAAGGAATTGATGCCTTTGAAGACTAAACATTTTTGTGAGCTAAGTGGCAAAAGACAGCTCATCAGCAAGCTGTCATTTGTAGGAACACTTGTTCCTTTTCTCCTTCTATGCATCCTAGTAATTTGCATTGCTTGAGAGATGAAGCTAGACTTCATAGTGCTCTGGATTTCCAAGCCATATACTGCTTTACTGAGTGTCTGTATTCCAATCTTCTGATGTAATTTAGAATCTTCCTGTGAGGAGACTTCTGATATAATTTCTTCTGGAATTTAATCAAACTTCTATAGTCCTTCCTGAAATTTCCACGTCTCTGACAAGCCGTTTCCCTTCCTTTAAATTAAGTGTCATTCTTTAAATTCCATCACATGAAACAACTCGTTACCAAATGAGACTTTCATGCTGGGCAGCACTGAGAAGTAAAGGTTGGTCTCAGAAGTCATGTATGTTTGCAGCCATAAACATCTTAGGCATTTTGAAAGGACGAAACCAAACTTAATGGATGGAAAGGATACCTTATGAATAGAGAAAATCTTTAACATAAGTAACAGATGATGCAATTTTTTTCTCAGAAAGAACTGTTCATATTTGTTGCTGTAGTTGCTTTTCACCAGATCTTGTCTGAAGGCACTATTGCTCATTTAGTTGGAACTGACTGATTTTTCATCCATACTATATAAACTAAGACCCAAAATTATAAGCATACTGGAGATTAAAACAGTGATTGACACATCATTACATTCATTTGCTTATACCAGTGGCATGAAGAAAGTCCTCAGAACCCGCAGGCATCTTAAGTAGTTTTATTAAATGCCTTTCATGATTCTTCAGGAATTATGTGTCAATCAATATCATACTAAGCAATGCTCTTATAGAGTTCTAGAAGCCTTATCTTATTCTTGCTGTTGTCATAGTGAGATTTATTTTTTTTACATAAAGATATTAATTTCATCAGAAAGAAATGGGCCAGGGCACTGACCACATTATAGTGACTCTTGGGAGACAAAGCATTCATTGGAAGGCTGGAGGCTCAGATAAGTGTTAGGAGAGTTTTAATCTTCAAAGTCTTTATCCACTATAAATTTTGGAAACATCTAAGATGAAAAGCTCTAGTGTCCTAAAAGGAGAAAAACAAAGGGTAAAAAGACTATTTCAAGCAATATTAGTTCTAGGCTGATAGACAGACAGTGAGACACTTGAAATGCTTTGTTATAGCTTCAGCACTTCACAACTCTAGGTGCAACAGAGAGCTCTCAGGATCTGCAGAGACACTCTGGGTAGCTATTACAAAGCTTTGCTGAACTGCACCTTCAGAATTTCTCTGGTCTATTGGGGTAGGAAGTAACCCCAGTATTCCTGATCCCGGTAGTCCATCCCAGAAGGAGACACGGCAGTACTTCAATCACCTGTTCATCTAGGTTTTTCTTCTTTCTAGGAAAGATCTGTGCTCATGAACAGAGGACTAGAATGGGTTGCTGTGTGCCCCACACAGGGAGTAAGTGTGCCCCACTTTGGGGCATGCATTCTTATGGTGAATGTTTAGTTTGAGAGTGACTCTCCCACAAAGCAGACAAGTCTTCATTTCTTAGAGAAAACATGTCTCTTGATACAATCATTACTCGTGAGGAGATTGAAAATTACTTTCTCCGTAATTTCCAGTCTTTGCTCCTTGGTGTCTGTAAACAGCTTCCTGAGCAGCCTATGGAGAGTACAGAGCAATGATTAAAAAATGGATTGTAATTAAATTAAAACAGAGTGTGGCTTTTGTTTTTTCCAGAACTTGCAGCATGCAGAAAATAAATTTTATGTGAGAGAGGTCTAAAGAGCTATCTCTAAACACAGAGTGGTTTGCCTCTGCGCCTCCAACTTGGCAATGGCTATTTCCAGGCTCCAGGCTGCTTTTGGTCAGCAATTTGCTATCACTACTAGCACAATGATATTTTTTATGCAAGGGCTATTTATTTGTCCTCTTCCCTGTCTTGACAAAGCAGCCCTAACAGAAGAGTCAGGTTACGAGATGATATGTCCTGTCTGTGACGAAGCTGCTATATCTATATAATTTTACCTTTCCTAAGCATTCAGGAAAGCTGCTATCACATGCATGTATGATCAGAATTCTTACATTTGAATTTCTTATGTCTACTTGAAGAAAGGGAAAAAGCTTTTGCAACTCATCTGGTTACTGTTGTTGGGACTGAAGCTGATACAGCCTTAGACTTGTGGAGTGAAACAAGACAAATCCCATGATAATTAATAACTCCTTTGTATATGGCCCTAGTTAACACTAATTCATTACACTTATATTGATAGGAAATACTGCTTACAGTGCTGTGTATTTAAATAGTGCATGAACCTTGCAATCACTTCAAATGATTTTTATTTAAGGCCTAGCTGTTGATACTATTTCCTATATTGTTGTGAATAACAAAAATGCAGCTGAATCTCTCTTTTAACTTATCAGAGATGCAGACGAGCTGGACTGGATTTCACCAGCTCCTTTCCACTAACCTCTGGCCTGAGGACAGGATCAGCTGTACTTTAAACATCACTGACAGGGAACAGTTCAATCCTTTCTTAAAGACCTACAGAAAGGGAGAATATGAGTTTAGTATGAGAATAAGAATATCAGTTTCATATGAGAATAAGAGAAGCATTAAGGATGTTAAAATTAAAATAACTGGCATTTGCTATTTCCTATCTAACATCAAAGATTTATACTTTGTCAAAGTAAGATACAGTTTGTTCCAGAAAAAGTCACCTCATGGAAGATGTTTGTTGTACATTTTCCTAATAAATTTTAGATACCTGCAAATAAACAGCATGTTTGTTTCAGTACTTTTTCAGGAGCTGAAGCTATGCCTACCATTCAATAACTCTCAGGCCCTGCTGTTTTCCTTCCAAAGAAAGGACTGCTATTGTCTTTTCTAGTGATGCAGTGTGCTCCCTGTACTCTGTAAGTTCTCAAAGATAAGCACAAAAAGGCTGAGGCTACACTGATTAGTTCTTTAAGCAGCTTAGTATTTCAAACCCCGCCAATGAGTGAGCGATTCATTACCAGAAGGGGAGCTTTTACCTCTTTCACTGGTTATCAGTGACTGCTGTGCTGCAGCTAACGTTTTAACAGAGGTCAGATGCAAGGGGTTTTTGGACATTTTACCCTCCTCTGTGTTTTCTGTCAGAAACCCACTGAATTTGATGAACAGCAGAATAATTCTTTGCTTACTCTGCCTTTTATTGGCAGCATCCCTTAGAGATGCTTTTTCCTACACATGACATTCCTTTCAAGTTTTATCTTATTCTTCATAGTCTTTCTGATTTTCCTTCTACAGTTTCATATTTATATTTTTTTAAACATCCAGAAATCTGCATTACTTCTCACTGTAGAATTCCCTTGCATTTCAGGTCAATGAAGAGTGCAGGATTTCACCATGTCAATGCATTTTCTCCCACTTCAGCTCGGAATCAGCATGCATGACTCCTTGCTGTTCACTGGAGGAACTGCCAGTTCTCTTTTCCCCTCACACCATTTCCCAGAAAATCTAGAAGTTCACTGAAGGTTTGGTTTGGGGAGATGCAATAAAGTAAATTAATATTTAAGAGCTGCCAAAGTAAAGAAAGACCATCTCTTTCCTGTGGCTATACACTCTCGTTATGGATCTTGTGCCAGCTCTGGCAGCTGTTCAACCCTGAAATACTGAGTAAGCCAGCAGGAAATTGGGTTAGTTTTCCAAGGATTTGCTGAGTTGAACTGACTTATGAAGGAATTTTACATTTGCCTGAATGGGTAGATTGAGTGGCCACGGCTGGAGTGATGGGAGTATGGGAAGGAGAGAACTGGAGACAGCCCTGTATGTAGGGAGGAGAGAAATGTAAGAAGGCAGCCATTATACTTTGAACAATGGTATAAGTTGACTTAAGTCATCTTTGCAATGTTCCTAGTCTTCTTTTTAAGAGTTGCAAAGTGAAGCTTATCATAGGTGAACTAATTTAAGTTTTTAAATGAGCCACATTTTAAAAGTAAACACAGCAGTATGGGTAATCTGCAGCTTTTTCCTATTTTTACGGCAAACTGAAAGCAGTCTTACTATTTTAAATTTATTTATATGCAATTACTCTTCTGTGAACCTCAATTCTAACATCTAAAATTGTTGCCTGCTCTTCTAAAGTGGTATTATCAATAAGGCCAGTGTTGCATCCTCTGCTTTCCTCAATAATAGCAAGTATTACTGATGAGTGCTGAAAAAATAATGAAGTAATAAGATAATTTATCTAATTGTTACAGCTGAAGAAAATTAATGACTTGTATTCATTTCAGGGCAATGGAAGTGACACTGTATAACATTATGTCTTCCTTTGTATCACAAAAAAAATTGCAGAATGGAAAAACATACATATTAGTAAAGACTCCTTCAAATGAGTTTTGCTAAAAGACAATTCTTACTGTGCTATATGAAAAAAAGTCAACAAAATTAATCTCCATTAATATCTATCATGTTTATAACAGAATTTATGAATGGTGAATCTGTTGAACACTGTGAACTAGTTCAGTGTACCACAACCAACGACCAATATGCTCACTTTAAGGTAACCACATCACCAAAAGATAAAAAGACCCAGGAAATAAGAGATTATTCTTTCTTACCTAGAACAGGATGAATAATATCAAGATGAAATATTATTTGCTATCTGGGACAACCTTCATTATCTCAGAAGAGTTTCTTCTGATAAATTCTTCAGATAAACAGAGTTTTCACTGATAAAAGCAGTGCTCAGGCTGTCCTCTGGTATACGTCAGGTTAGATGTACTGTGTCCAGTGGAAATGTGACTCATTTCTGGTGTCATTATTTTTAGGCCTCTGTTTATCTCAGCCTTCTAAATACACTTTGGGGTACAAACATACTTGACTATATCTTATGTATAACTGTAATAAAGGGGATTCTGGTTTTATATGAAAAGCAGAGAGATAAAAACATCCTTCTTATTACTCACATAGGGAATTTAGGCCTTCTCTGTGATCATGAATGAAAAAAAACCTGACCTGTAAAGACTCAAAGAGCTGTCTCAGACTAACTCTGTGCATGACATTAACAGCAACACTTGCTTATAAGGGATTCTGTCAAGAATTGCATTGCTGTGCTGGCTAATGCATTGATACATGAATGGCACAAAGAGATTAAAATATCATTTTAAGCAGTGTTAGATTTAATAAAAAACTAGTGTGCTGGTGTAGAACAGTATCATTAGCCCATAGTTTGTTCATTAATAAAGAATAGGACCGACTTTTCATAAGTGTTCAAGTATTCATCAAAATTTTGAACATTGTTCTGTAAATAAACCCAAAAAAGAAAACAGTAGGGGGAAAAAACCCAAACTCTGTCCCAGAGATGTGCAAGTGAGTCAAAAAAGTGTTTTCCTGCAGGCACCAGAGATCCATGTCTGGGATCTCGTTCTGTGATGAAATGCAAAACGATAATAATTGATTGTGAATGGTCCTTGGCCTGATTTGTTAGAGCCAAAATCATCTAAACAATACAGCAGTTAGTCTGTAATATACAAGCAAAAGAAGACTTGAAATTAGGAATAAATCCCTCCAATATGACCTGCCTTCACACTCAAAGGAACTCATCTATAATTATGTTTGTGTATTCTGCACGTTATGACATCCTTTCAGTATAATCGAATTAACATTGTTTAAAATTTCATTTTGACGGATTATCCTTCAAAATGAAAAAAATATTTAAGCTTAGATAAGTAGACAGCATATCAATAAAAATATCAAAGGACTTTGAAACAAAATAAACATGGTAAGATCAGTCCCAGAATTATGTTTATAGTCTATTTACAGGGACTTGCAATATACAAATTTCACAAAGAACTTTCTTGGGCCTCCTTTATTTTTCTGTTCTTATGTTTGTTTGTCACTGCTGTACTTCCAAAACAGCCAAGTGTTTGAAGGGAAGTTAAGTTAAATCCACAAGTTTGCACAAGTGGGATCAAGAGATTCTCATCTGCTCCATCTGAAGTGAAATACAAAAGACAATAATTTGATGCAAACCTTTGCAAATTTGATGCAAACTAATGATCTTAATCATATTTTCCACAGAAATTTAGACAGTTGTTTGGATTTATTTTTGTTTTGATGACAATAAATCTAGAGATAATAAAAATGCCAAGTGCAGCCAAAGCTTTTTTTATTTAGAGTCTACTAACACGGAAAAGAGCCAGAAGGATGAAGCACCATAGCCCCAACGATTTCAGCTTGTTGAGAGAAACATCCAAGAATGATTAAAATACAGCAAGAACTGCTATGTTGAGAGAAACATCCAAGAATGATTAAAATACAGCAAGAACTGCTATCTAGGAAAAAACTACAATATGTTATTTTTACATATACATCCCTAGCATGTCAATAAAATTAAAAAAATAATAAGGAACATACTTTTTCCTTTGTTTTTTTTAGACTTTCTCTTATAACTATGGTGTTTTTATATACATTGTTCACTCTGTCTGCCTTAAAAGAGAATACCCTGAAGAACTCATTATTTATGGATGAACAAAAATCATGATGTATTATTTAAGGAAACTTTTTTGTCTTTCTTTGTGTGTTAACTCTTCTCCATACATTTTAGTAATTTTTTTGATCACTGTAACAGCTAGATCTTGCTAATATATTTTCAAACAAAAGGGAGTTTGTAAAACTTAACAGCCTTATTTGGGGGAAAATTCTTATTTATCTCAAAGACATAGTAAAAATAATTTACACCTTCATTATCTTAAAAATTATGCTTCATACGGTGTTGCCAGCAGTCATCAGCCATTAAGAAAAGCCATGGCCACTCAAAACAATATTCCAGTATTCAGGGAAAGTTTGGTATCATAGGGCTGAGACAGCTGAATAGAAGAGGTTGCTCATATTTAGTTTGGAACTTATAAAACTACAGTCATGTATCTCTTTACTCTTTATTTATTATCAAAGTAAATTCATCTCTTCCTAAAAAGACCTTTGCAGCTAGACTGTCAGGGCAGCAGCACATGATGTGATACCCTGTACTTACACTAACTCTTGTTTCTGGAGACACTACAGCCCTCCAGTCCCAGAAGATCACCCTAACACTCACTACTTTAGTAAACTTCATATACTAATTAAATATGAATGCAAGTTATTTTTCAAATGCATAAAAAGGAAATGGAATGTCAGAAAAGTAGGGCTAACTGATTGTTACCTTTCAGCCTGAAAATACATAAGTTTTGTACCTTTGGCAGGATACTGTTAAAGAAGTTTGCTGGGCAACAAACACTGCAGAACGGCTAGCTGTTGTTTCATAGAGTATCACAACAGTTAGCATGACCAGGAATCCATGAAACAGCAGAAGATGTTTTGAGGACTTTTAAACATTCTCAATCACTTCTTAGATCCAATTGAGCATGCTGTTAAAGATAGTGCATGTCATATGGGGTAGGACACCTCCAGTTACTTCAGGTTAGGGTCACTTGGCAATTTTTGTGCTACTTATTTGCAAAAATATTTGTCACTTATTGATCTCAGTTTCATAGGTGACTTGAATTTTTGTATGAAGTTCTCTGCATGTAATCTGACTTTATATATTATTCATAAATAATGTATTGCTCTTTATAATATTATAAATTAAAATCTAATGTAATGTGGCTCCTAGTACAAAGAAATCAATCTGAGAATTCTGAAGGTAGAAACTGAAGCAAAAAGGAGGTGCTGAAGTGTGTCATGACAGCACACTTCTTGTGTCACACTGGGAGTGAGCTGCTTGTCCTTGATCTTGAAGACTGATGCTTTTGTTTCTTGAACTGTGTGAGTTCTGGCCTCACTTGTCATCTGGTATCCAGAGGTAAGATTTAGGACAGGAAGGCTCTGCAGAGAGATGTGGACAGGCTGGATCATGGCTGAGGCCAATGGTGTGAGGTTCAACAAGGCCCAGTGCCGGGTCCTGCCCTTGGGTCACAACAACCCCAGGCAGTGCCACAGGCTGGGACAGAGTGGCTGGAAAGGACCTGAGGGTGCTGGTGACAGCAGCTGAAGAGGAGCCAGGCTGTGCCCAGGTGGCCAAGAAGGCCAATGGCATCCTGGGCTGGATCAGCAATAGTGTGGGCAGCAGGAGCAGGGCAGGGATTGTCCCCCTGTGCTGGGCACTGCTGAGGCCACAGCTCAAGTGCTGTGTCCAGTTCTGGGCCCTCAGTGCAAGAAAGACACTGAGGGGCTGGAGTGAGTCCAGAGAAGGGCAATGGAGCTGGGGCAGGCTCTGGAGCACCAGTGCTGTGAGGAGCAGCTGAGGGAGCTGGGGGTGTTTGTCCTGGAGAAAAGGAGGATCAGGGGTGACCTTGTCACTCTCTACAGCTGCCCTTATAGGAGGGTGTGCCCAGGTGGGTGTCGGCCTCTTCTCCTGGGTAGCAAGTGAGAGGACAAGAGGAAATGGCCTCAAGTTGTGACTGGTGAGATTCAGGTTAGACATGAGAAGAAATTTCTTCACAGAAAGGTTAGTCAAGGCCTGGACACCCCAGGCAGGTGAAGAATTCATTAACCCCTGCAGGTATGTAAGGAAAGGCTGGACATGGCAATTAGCCCTATGGTCTAATTGACAAGGTGGTGATTGGTGAAAGCAATGGACTCAATGACATTTGAGGTCTTTTCCAACTTAAATGGTTTTGTTAACATGTAATCTGTCAGCACAGACTAAACAGCAGGGCCATCTCTTCAGAACAGCGGGTTACATCTTCGTGTTGGGAAAAAATCATCACTGCGCCAGAACCACAGGTATAAGTATCAGGCTCTGCAAAATGGTCAGGTGCTTTGCCAGCAGTTCAGCTGTACCTCAGGCTGTATTTGCTTGCATATCAAGATATATTCTGTTGTATCTCAAAAGTATGTACTAGAAATAAGCGCAAATATCACTGTGGCACCAACACAGTGCAAAAATGCAATCCAAAGTCCACACATGGCTCTCAACCTAAGAATAATGCCAGAGATATGAGAAAACCTGGTAGGCTGCTGTGTTTTGTTCCTGGTCCTCTGAAGATCCTGAGCCTGATATCTGGGTACAAGCCACCAGTGCCTGGCTTCTGGTGGGATGAGTGGAACACTCCAGCCTGGGCACCTGACAGAAAGGTTTACATAAAAACTGTTTTCCTTCCTGCACAGTTGTGCATAAGTTAAAGAGCTCACCTGGGGCATGTATTAAGGTTTCACAGAACAAAAGAGCAGCCTACAAGCCCACACTAGAGATCAGAACCAGGGTATTTAAATGAACATTTCCACAAAAATTTATGGTAGCTTCAAATCACAAAAGAGACCAATTCATTCCTACTAGAGGCATGCCCTCTCCATTAATGAGCACAGAAAAGCCTGAAAGGAAGAGGTAAGGATATTTTACTGTGCTCTATTTGACCACTGCTATGCTATTACCTGGATAATGACTTCAGTAAATGTATAAACACCATTTACCTAGCAAGTCTTTTTCCTGTTGTAATTATATTCCTTCCTAACATTTTCAGCAGAGAAAGAAAACATGCATCACAGATGTAATTAATCTTAAAACCAGAAAATCTGTAAGAGAAAGAAATATCATTCACAAAAAATTGTTAGAGTACTGTCCTCAAGGCAATGAAGACACCAAGAGCTCCAACAGGATATTCAATAAGATCTCACATTAGCAAAGCTAGAAACAATTGTCCAGGCTAAGGTTGAAGGAGACAAAAAGACAGAATTGTTGCCATCTTCTTCAAAGTGGTATTACTGAAAATGAAAATGATCCAAGGAAAGTGAACCATTTTATTAATGTAAATTCATCAAATATGGAAAAGAAAGATGACAGAAAGTTATCAGAACCTATAGCATAAGTGAAAATGTTCAGTTTTATTACTGTTGATGTAAAACTGATCCAAGTACTAGATTTATTTGAAAAAAAAATAGTAATAGTGAAATATGAAGTAGTATACCAGGGCAGCTCTAACACAGTAGTAGCTCTTAGTTGTAGTGCTTCAAATCTGAGGAACTGAGCACATGATAGAAAGCAACCTTTCTGTGACAGAAACACATTCAAAGGATATGGTGTCTTAAAAACATATATGTCCCCTTGGTTCTACTCAGATCCATAACACTGCCTGTTTGCTTAGATCAGCATCTCTTATAGTCATTGTACCCATCTGCTGTACAGATGGAAGGTAAAAAGATGAGGTTTAAATGCACATTCCAATTCAGGTACAACAGAACTTGGAAAGCATCTTTGCACACCACAGGTAGTAGACCATGGTGAGACAGGAAAGACGCCTTTAGACTCTCCCAACAGAGAAATTAAGATGTAAATTTTATCAACAAGAGATAGAGGCACTTTAAAGCTTTATATCACCTAACTTCTCAGCTGACACATGGAAGTAGGGACAAAGTTTCACTACCATAAAATGTAGTCTCATGAAAAATCTATTTTACAAAGTGGTTCTTTCTTTCTCAAAAAGACCTAATTTTGGTTATCTTCACATTTTGGTCCCTCCAAATGATTTTTTCACTGTGTTTTTAAAGTTTGAAACAAGATCTGTCAAAACTAGCATGAGTTTTCAACTGCAGAAAATCCAGGGTGCATTCTATTAATTTTTTCAGATTTATATTGGAATTCGTTAAAAGTTCACCTGTGTATCTAAATGGGTATAAACTATGACATCATTGACACTTGACTGCATCTGGATGAGTACCATTAAGACTGGAGAAAAGAGCTGTGATCTGCTTCATCTCCAGGCCCACCATTGTTCATGGTGCAATCTGGCTCTGGTCAGGTTGACAGACAGTATTGAGTTCATCTCCATCTCTAAGTCATGAAGAAAAGCGAAGAAAATTTGCCTGACAGTCTGTTTCTGCTATCCTAGGAATCAAACCTGTTGTGATAATGAGCAACAAGGTAGGTGCAAAGGAGTGCTCTTTATTGCAAAACCAGATCTTTTTAAACAGTTAGCCTGTTATCAGTTTATACAGTTTTAAGGGACAACAAGCCCAAGTCAACCAACCACCACACACCATGATGTGGACATGCGGGAGTCACACACACATCTCTCATGTCTCTCTGTTCCAGCTGAGCCACTTTCCCATAGCTCCCTTCTACTTAGCCTAAGTTACAGGCAGAGTCATTGCAAGGTCTTCCCTTTATAAAGCCTTACCTATTGGTAACACAAACTAACACAAATTTTTTAAAGGCAAAGAAACTATGTTGAATTCTTGGTCCTGTTCTGGGTTTGTATGGACTGGCTCTCACTTTCCCAAGGCAGCAGTTTGCAATAGCCAAAATACAACCATTGATCATCAGACTCTTCCAGCACTTTTAATTGTTTCTCTTCAGTTCAGCAGATCTGTACTGACCTCACTGATGGGTCTGTCCTATTGCTTCTCTAAAATTTGTTGATTTCTTTACACTTTCCCTCGTGCTAAAGATGCAGATTTTGTTGAGTTTCTTTAATGGAGATATCAAAGCTAAACCAATTCCTACCATGGACACAGTTTCATGATCATGGGAGTGCAGCCCTCCCTCCTGATACCATTCCCTGCTTTCCATTGTACTTTAATTTTTTTTCAAGAGGACCTACGGTGATATTCAGTGACTCTGATAGACAGTATCTTCTTCATTTGATTTAAGTCTTTGGGGAGATAAATTTGTACTGCTAGCATACACAGTGCCTGAAGCTGAGGAAAACACAGATGACAGTCATCTGCTTGGCTACATTCCCTCATGGGGAGAGAGCCTTTTCTGCTTCGGAAACTTACCAACACTGTTTAGTGTATATTATTTTTTTTTTAATTGCACAATATCTCTGTGCTTTACTGTACAGAAAGAGGAATATTCCTTTCCTGTCCTTCAGCTGCTTCCATCTGTCCTGGAAATTGTGCCAACTCAGGACAACAGTCAGTGGGACTAAAGTGAGTACTGAAGTTACAACGCTTAAAACAGCTGGAGAAATCTGCTTGCTTGAGCATTCACAGCCAGTAGTCCTGAGAGATCCTGGCAGGTGGAAAAGGGCCAGGAGAGCCTCCTGGAGAATCTTGCACAGCTACACTCACATCTATTTATTTTAATTAAGTAAAGACATTCTGTATTTTTGTAGTCTGCATAATGGCATTCTGGCATACTTTTGAAGCACTAACATGATTTAGACTTGATATATGATTGAATAAATCAGTGGCAGACTATGGTGCAGAAATCACTGCAGCCAGTGAATGCATGTGTAAATACTGGGATAATTTGAGACAATTTTTAAAAATATCATCTGTGCAGAGATTTTTTGTGCAATTTTTCCTATTAATCTCTAGTGAAATTTGACTGAACTTGATGAGATCAGGACAAGGGTGTTTTAATCCAGTCATCCTATGTGCTGTGTATGCCCTTTCTCCACCTCCCTATTGCAACACCTCTGTGCTATGACTGGGGCAGAATAATCAGTATGTACCCCATTTTTCACTAATGAGAGTGTTATGATATCTTTTATGCTGAATATGTCAAAAAACATGTTCCCTTCAGATGCTGCCAAATGTAAACAAACTGTGTCAAATTGCTACTGAATATTGAAGTGACTAATTGTGAAAAATAAGGTCGTCATTTCCCACCTACTGAGTAAGTATACAGCCTTCTCTGGTTCTACTATATCTCAGAGGAAACATAATTCTAAACCAGAAAATTACTTTTACTTTATCTTTCCATTCTGCAACCATTGGTAGGGCATGGTTTGAAGTCAGAGATGCTGGTGAAGCCTTAGCTTTTACAAAAACAATTCAGCACTGAAATAAGAGAAACCCAAATATTTTACTCTGACTAATTTGCATATAACCTGCAAAAAAGAACTGAAGAAGTTTCAGTGTTCTCATTACATATTATGTTACACTGGAAATCTACTTTCTGTTAGTCTAACTAATGATCTGGTTAAAAACCAAAAAACATGCATTGGAATTGCTTGTCATGAATCTGCCTTTATATTCAGATGCAACCTACTGGAAGCAATCTGAAAGCTTGCTTTACTGAGCCCTGACAGCCTTTTATTTTTCTTCCTGAAGTACTGCACTTATCAGCAGCATACTGCCATAAACTTAGCCTCAAAGCTTGGGATGGGAATCCCTTGGAACAAGCTTAGCTATTCCTCTCTCTCTCCTTCCACTCACCAGCTATGGGCCCACAAATAATTTTTTTTTTTCAACAGGTTTCAAATCTGCCATAATCACCAAATCAAATGCAGGAACTTTGGTCACTGAAAGATAAAATCTGAATTGTGTGACTTGTCTAATTTCATAATTAAGGTTTAAACACATTAAAACTTCTAAACTCACTAAAAACACTTTTTGTTCTGAGAACTATGAGCATGGCCTCAGCAGAGGGGCCATCCTTTGCAACTACAGGCACTGGCAGTATTGCACATCCATCCTGCCCCTCAGCTGGGCACCACTGCACAGAGCATCATGCAGGGGAGCAATGGTAGGATGCAGCAAGTTCATTTTGCAATGCCAAGCAAGAAGATGATAACCAAGACAAGACAGTCACAGACCCCAAAAGTGTTTTACTAGGCCACAAGCATTGTTTTCATAGCTGGCAGCTTATAGTCAGCTGCATAAATTGAGACATGGGGGGTTTATTATCAAAAAAGGGGAGACTTGCACCACTTTGCATATTCCTTGCCTCCCTTGTGCTGGCCTTAGCAAACTTACAGTTTTGTGTTCAGACAGACCAGGAAAATACCTTTGATTAGTACTCTCAGCTCATGTATGGGAAACAGAACAGTGCAAAAGCTGGTGCTATAAAAACATGGGAAAGTTATGAATGGATAACTAAATATAATAATTTGCTCTATAAAATGTTTGAAATTGGGATGTAAATCCTTTGGAAAACACTTCTTGGAAGATACTTAAGCCACGTCTCTTTTACAGAACTCTTTTATAGCTGCTGCCCTGCTGTTGGGGTCAACAGGAAACTTCAAGTCAATAAAATGAACAAGGGCTTAAAACTACAACTATATAAAAATGTCTAAATTTACACATTTGAGCACATGTTTACAAACCCAGTTAAGGATAACTCATTATTAAAACTATTGCTTAGCTTCCTGCCCCGCCACTGCAAGAAAGTGTGACGTTGCTATTTGCATGCAGTCAATAGTAAAAAATAATTTGATATGGTAACTGTATCTGACTGGCTAATTAAAGGTAAAGAGCTAAAGGATCTTCAAGAAGTAATTTATCTCATTTCTGGCAGACACTATCCTAAGCTTCTTGTAAAGACCTCCAATATTATGACTATAAAATAATATTCCGCAATATTCATGACAGCTGATCAATCTAGTTCAAATTCCACAGACTCCCCATTTCATTATGGAGTTTTACATAAGAAAGGACTGCTTCACAACTAAATGCCCAGCAGTGTAAACCCTGTCAAAAAGCCTGCAAGGCTCTCAGCTGGCAAATTCCTCTGACATCAGACAGACTTGCTGGCAGACAGCTACTGCTCTTTCACACCACACCACATTTCTCAAGGCTTAAATATGTATTATTATGCTTTTGAAAATAATGACCATTCTCTCAATACACATTGTATAATTCACTTTATGTGCTTAAAGAAACAGCAGTAGAGACAAAATGGGGCTTTTTCAAGTTTTATTAGCGTTTTCAATGAAAAATTCTTTCCATCATTTTCTACTAGATAATTAAAAGGTAATACATTTTTATCTTTTCTTCTGTGTTTTTGAATACATGCATAAATTTATGGCAAAACTAGCTGTAAACACACTGAAGTGTATGAACTATAGAAGACTGAACCCCCAATTTAACAGATCAAAAAGTACTCTCTACATTATAGCTGTGAACACAACTGATTAAAGGCTATCAGACACAGAAAAACAGAAAGGAAAGATACTGGTTCCTGCAATCTCAGGAGGTCGCCTTTATACCTCTGGGATCTAATGAAAATTTAGATCATCAGTGGATTTCCTCTGTAAACTCACATCATGCTTCTTCCACTGTAGTGGGTTGACTATGGCTGGCTGCCAGGCACCCACCAAAGGCTATCACTTCACTCCACAAATGGGCAGGAAAAGAGAATATAACAAAGGGTTCATGGGTTGAGATAAGACCAGGAGAGATCACTCACCAAATACTTTCAGGGCAAAACAGACTCAAATTAAAGATACTAATTTAATTTATTGCTAACAAAATCAGAGCAGGAAAATGAGCAGTAAAATGAGACTTTAGAACACCTTCCTCCCATTTCCCCCTCCTTTCCAGCTCTGTTGCTTTCTCCCCAGCAGCACAGAAAGAGACAGAGAATGGAGGTGGTGGTCAGTTCATCACACGTCCCAGCTGCTGCTCAGGGAGAGGAGTCCTTGCCCTGCTTCAGTGTGTCCCCATAGGAGACAGTTCTCTATGAACTTCTCCAGTGTGAGTCCATCCCATAAGCAACAGTTCTCCATGAGCTGCTGCAATGTGGGCCACTCTTCCATGGACTGCAGCCTGCTCCAGTGCAGCCTTCTCTCTCCACGGGTTCACAGCTCCTTCTCAGGCATCCACCTGCTCTGGCCTTGTTCTCCAGGGGCTGCAGGTGGATCTCTGCATCCCCAGGGACCTCCATGGCTGCAGGGGCACAGCTGCCTCACCATGGGCTGCACCGTGGACTGCAGGGGAACCTCAGCTCTGGCCCCTGGAGCACCTCCTGTCTCTGCTTCTCCACAGAACTTGGTGTCTGCAGTGCTGCCTCTCTCACATATTCTCACTCTACTGTTCTCTGGCCAAAATTACACACACAATAATTTTTCTTCTTCTTAAGTCTGGTACCACAGAGTTGTTACCACCATTTTTGATGGGCTGAGACTGGATCTGTGGGATGTGGAGGAAGCTTCTGGCAGCTTCTTACAGAAGCCACTCCTGTAGCAGTCCCACTAACAAAACTTGGCCATACAAAACAACTACGTCCCCTTAAAAACTTGCATCTGTCTAGTATTTTCCTTTGCAGCACTGAAATTAAGTAAAGATTAAGGGAATTTCACTTTTTCAGGAAACATTATTTGGTAGGAAGGAGCAAAATTCCCAATAATATTACTACAAGCAATTCTGAAAAATGCCTTACTGGAAACATGAAGATGAGCTTATAGAAATGTTTCATGACAATAACTCCATACTTCTTGAAAAATATCAATTATATTCCCTTATAAAAGACAAGATTGAAATAACAATGTTATAAAGGTATGAAAGATAATAGAAGAAAATTAGATATCTGATTTCAGTTCAAAGTTGTTCAAAACCAAGACTTCTTTAGAAAATGACTGAATTTTCCAACACATCATCAGACAGCTCTCATTTGAAATGTAATTAAATTTTGGCATTACATTTTGGAATGCACTAAATATTACACACTTTAATGCTGTTCCAACACAGCAAATTCTTAACCATGCTCAAAAGAACAATACTCAGGAATCATATTATCAAGTAAAGGAAATATATAAGCCTGCAAACTACACACACATCAGATTTTCAAAGCTATATAAACCACTTTTCTGTTCTATGGGCTATATCAAAGCAAAATTTTCCTGTCATTTTCACTGTTAAATTGTTCATATAGTTAGTGTGTACATTAGTATTGCATAAAAATATACAATTGCTGGAATATTAATTTTGATTCCAATAAGATACTGTTTTTTAAAAAATTTTCAATAGAAATTCAAATTTCACATAGAAAGGCTTTTTGTGCTGCTAAACACAGCACTAATAAATATTTTTAAGAACTGCAAGTTCTCCATTCCTTAACAATTCTGGATCAATTGCTGTGGAAATCCATGAAAAGTGTTAGTACTTTACCTGCTTAATTATTACTGTAGGCACAAAAGCTTATTAAAGCTTTCTTGCTTGAAATGTTTATAAATATCACATTTCCCTGTTTGTCAACTGTGGTAAGTATTTCAACACTTAATAAATTGGGGAAGGGTGTGTTCAGCTTGATGTTTAGAAAAGGATTAACATGTATCTAATGCGAGCTATCCTTTGAAGCCTCATCAGGCTTCAAAAACAAACAAAAATTTCTTTGAAGTGTCAGCAAAAGGGTGCCATCACACATCAAGAAAAATTGTTTGCTAAAGAAACTAAGCATCTTTATTCACTCAAATCACAAATAGTTATTAATATACTTAAAAATATATGTATTAAGAAGTCCAGTCAAATCAGTACAATGATTTACACTTGAGGTTAAGCAAGGAACAATAAGTAGAGTTTTTTCCCCATCTGTGGTGCACTCTTTGTATGACCTGGTGATTGAATGGATGACATGGTCACCGAGTTGCTGTTTCAGGGAGATGGAGCATGTTACATTCAATAAGCACAGAACTAAGTAGCCTGGGCAGCCAACAAGCTTCACTAAAGGAAAAAATTACAGCAAGACCATCCATGTCAGTCCTTGTCAAAAGGCACCAGTGGCAGGCGTGTGGCCTCACCCCACTTCCCTTAAAACCATGCTCTCCTCTGTCCTGCCACACCAAACACTGACACTGGCCTTGTGCTGACCATTCTTACATCATGCAAGATGTCATCACAAAGAGACTAATACCCATCCTTCCAGACAGAAAACAGAGGAGTGGAATTCAGAAACTCCTACACTGATGTCACACTAGCATTCAAATGAAGCTGAAGATGAAACCTTAGGACAAAGCAGACTTACTGGAGGAATGCACACATGGTCATGCCAGCACTGTGTGTTCCTTTCCCTGACCAAAACCTAACTGTGCTCACTGCCAAAGGCTGGTGGGCAGCTCTGGGCTTCCTATGGGCTCCAACAGGGGCATGCACACAACAAACTTTGAGGGAAGTTTCTCTTGTCCTTTTTTGTTTCCTGAATTTGGTGTGAAGCAAAAATAGTGAATCTCTATCAACTTGCTTCTAAGTTGTCAATAAATAGATATTTCCTAAAACCTGTGAATATGTGGGTTTTTGCAAGGTCTTATGGAAGCTTTCTGCATACATTTCAAAACAGATTTCTGGGACATTTCTGAGCTGCCAGCTACAAATACAAGGCTGCATTCTACAAGTGGAAGTCTAACAACTTTAACAGCTTTTATTCTTTCTGTGCTAAGCCTGATATACATAATTGGAAAAACTAATTGAAGTCACCTGACCTCCATAAAACTGGTTTAGCTGGGGCATTTAAGCAATAAGAATTTTGCCATGGTGATTTTAAAATTTTTCCAAGTTTTGTGTCTTTACAGATACTCAGAGGAGAAGCACAAACATAGCCCTATTAATTTTGCAGCTATTGCTTTTTAAATAACAACACCTCAATGAAACCAGGAAGCCCTCCAATACTTGTAGTACATTGTATATTCAGAGACTTAAATTGTTTCAGCACTTTTAGTATAATTGAGAAAGAAATAAAGAATCCAAGTGTAATACAATTTTTTTTTAATGAAAACTCTGGAATTTCAACTACAGAAACTCCAGTTTGTAATATTTTTTTCATACAAATGTGAACATGAAGTTTTTATCACAGATACTTCCTGTACCAAACTTAATCGGGAGAGACAGCTGCAGGAGACAGCTAATATAAAGAAAAAATAGTTTAGAAGTTAGCATTAATTCAAAAGTTACCAATCAGTCTTTAAAACCACCTTAAGCATGACTCTTAAGTTATGAAATTTTATTTCCTTCTTCATCAGAAAATATTAAAAGATATTATCACATACATAATATCCATAAAATACTCTACACTCACTTTCATGTGCTTTGCTATAAATGTATTTTAGATTAAATTCCAGTATCAGCATAATCCCTAATTCTTCTTAGCAACATTAAAAGAAATCCAACAGTTTTAGTTATTTCTCATCATGTGAATGAAAGAAATTTCAGAGAAAAGCGTTTGAATAAAATCCCTACTATAACATCCAAGCTGCAAATGCAGAAGAGACAGGTAATTTTTTGCACACTTACCCAGCATCATGTGCATATGAGCCAATGCAAACATTAATCCTCCACACCCTCCTCTCAAGGTCAGTTGCAACAACAGCGGAGTACTGCCATCACCCCTCTCATCCAGCGAGGTGCAGGGGCCACACAACTCTCACATGCTACCTAGACAGTTGTCTCTTTTGGGACTGGTGCACTCAGACACCTAAGTGCATAAACACCTAAGTAGGCTGGCTCTGGCAGGATTTGAAGCTTTATTTTGGTTCTACATTTTTCTGACTCCAAACCATTCGTGGGAAGCACAGAGCTACACAAGTGTGTTAAGGTAAATGGTTACTCCAGCAGAATTGATGTGATCCCAGTGGTATCCTGGTGCCTGGGAACATGGTCCTGGTGCAGCAGTTTGGGACTGATGTGGAGGTAGGGCTAAGGGAACGGGGTGTCTGGGAACTGGGAGGCAGAGGGTTGCTCCTTGTAACATACTCCATTCTTTTTGTGCTTCTGCTGTGCTGAGAAGTCACAGTTCTTTTACACCCTGAGGATGAATCCACACTGTACAAGAAATTTAGACAATTTTTCACAGTGACCTGAGCAGATAACCAAGTTCAAGGCTCAAGGACCAAATCTCAGGATGAATTTGCTTTGCAAAATTCTCCCTGTATGTGTGCGAGCAATAGCTTTTCAAACAATGGGATCAGCTTAGCAAGGATCTCTTAATTATCCAAATAAATCATTGCAACTACAATTTTTTAATTTTATTAATAGTTGAGTCAGAAGTTATTACTATAACTGTATAGGAAAATATGAAATCAATAACACGTGCTGAGCTGTGGAACTTACAGAATAGAATCTCTGAAGTCTTCAAATACTTAACTTGTACTTACAGTTCATAAGAAACACTCAACAAATTTATGTAAGAACTTCTCTTTCAGTGTTTACTTATTCATGGCCCTCAGTGGTACCAGACCCCATCTCCTCAATGGGAGGAGGTGAAATTTGTTTCTCCAGTCTGCACCTTGGACAGTCCCAAGAGCAGGTTTTATCAAAAAGTTACACTCTGGTTGAGGGACAAAGCATATGGTACTATCACTCATATCATTCTGACCTTCTGATTAATCACTAGCCACAAAAGGAAATGACAGAAGCATCTTAAGCCACTAGAGGCACCAGGGCAGATTATCACCTACTGAAAAGTGGTAATAGTTGTGGTGATTTTGAAAACTTGGCCTTAGGAAGAATACACCACAGTGATTGACACCAGCATTCGCTGCCTGGAAGCAGGAACCTGCATTGCTTTAAACAGCAGATCACAGTGATGTCCTGCACAGCACAGACTCACACTGACTTGCACTGTATTTTATGCAGTTCATCTTTTCCAAACCCACCATCCTCCTTTTCCTTCCCTGGAGCTGAGATAAGCAGAGCCATCAGGAACGCCTTGAATTTTAAATGGGAAATAGCATTACCTTAATACTTCACATCACACTAAAGTGTGCCCTTACACTGTTCTGATTTCAGCACCCTGGAAAGCCCGGGTGCTGTACAGCAAGGTCAGTGATCAAAAAAACAGGAGCAGAACTGCAGGTTACAGTTGAATCCCAAAAGTGGCACTGCTTGCCACTGACTACTAAATAAACATTTTCTAGTTTGTCACCTTTTTACTTTCTTATCTCCATGAAGAGTCAGAGTTCTAGGTAGCACTGGTTTTCAATACAGATGGAAAAGGAAAATAGTAGCAAGTATAGAAGGAGACAATGCTAGCCAGTTGGAATTAGTATGAAGACAGAGATTTTTTTAAAACATGTTTTCTGAACATCTTCATATTTTTTATGTTAATTTTAGATACCTTCCTTTTTTTTTGCTTTTTTCCTTCCCCCCCCCTCTTTTTTCTTTAATTCAAGTCTTTTAAATTGATCTTGTGTATTGATTTCAAGGTAGGACAAATTTCAGTACCACATCTGCCCTCATTTTTGTCTCAGATTAACAACTTTGGGGATCTTAAATCAGACTCAGTTCCAGCTTTTCTTCTACTGATATAAGGCTAGATCTTACGTGACTCACAAGAAGAGTTTTCTGAAATATATGAACCTGTTGGTCAGCCTAGTGCTCTGTGTATGCAGTAGCTATCAGCTGAGTACAATTCTTAAATAAAAAGTTATCTACCCTATCATGCAGAACAAATTTTCCTGAATGCATAGTTAAGGTAACCATGGGGTCAGTTTTCTATCAGTTATCTAAGATCACATTCTTTAACTTTAAAAAATATCTACACATTGTCCTTCTGTGAATTTAATCCTACACTGTTCAAAAAAAGCAATAAAACAGTGTCATTGTTAACACTGATAAAATAGATAGCAAATACGATATATGAATCAGTAAAAAACTGTCCTTCTTTCTTATTACTGCTATGAAAAATTAATAATTCTTCTGACAACATGCATGTTCACTTAGTAGCTTATCCAAAGATGCAAAAATATATTTTGTAAGATTAGATCAAACTGTATTCTTGAAAATAAAGGATTTTCCTTTTAAATATTAGTCAGCGAGAAAAACATTTCAAGAAAAAAAAAGAAAAAAAAAGAAGATCAGGCAAATGGGTCCTATTAGTCATGGTATCACTCTTATTTAAGAACATTAAAAAATTATATTAGGAAACTCTATCAATAAATGAAAACACTGTGATTTGGGAGGTAGCCATTTCCTGCACACAGAGAAGCAACAGAGAAGAAAAGGACAAAAAGAGGATGTGGGTGTGATAGAGGAGAATGTTTGCTAGCTGGAATCAACATTATAACAGCTTTTCTCCATTACAGGCTGCTCAGACTTCTGGAAACTTGTTATTTATCATCATGATTTTCCCTTTTACTCTTTTGTCTTTTCTGAGTTATCATCCAATACAATCTACCAGATCTGTCAGAGAAAATTAGCAAAAACCGACTGGCTTGCATAATCTTTTCTTAATATCCCCAGAAGCTGAGTTCAGAGTCACCAGTTTAAATTCTACATCTTTCTTCTATTTCTTTTCTTATGGGCTATGTTTAGTTTCTCTCTGTATCCTCTCTGTAAATCCCCACAAAGAAGAACCATTACCAGATATATGTCACCTTTTTAAGACATATAGCTTAGCTTTGCCTATCTCCATGATTTGAGCTTACAAATTATTTTTCAAAAGCAATTGCTTATGCCTTTTGTTTCATACTCCTCTGCAACACTGGGCTCTAGATGGTGTCAAGTGGCACAGTTTCTTCTGGTATCAGCAGCAATTTACATCAGCTGAAATCTTGGACCTTTCAATTTCTCAGTTCTTATGTTTATTCACCCCCCTAACCCATGGGGACAACTCTTTTATTTTAAATACCATGCTATTCTTACTGTCTGTGCCTTTTATCACCTCACTGGATTCATGAACTACAAATTACATTAATATTGGATATGTAGCTCTTGGATATTGCAGTGTTTTTACAATGGAATCAGAATAAGCATCAGTCACCATATGTGTTTGGTTTTAGGGTTTTTTTTATGTTCAAGACTTGAAGTTAGTTAAAAACAGTGTTTTTCACCTACAAGCAACTACCTTCACTTGGTAGCTCAGTTTCTACCCCTGCAAGAATTACACTGGAGATCCAGACTCTGATAAAGTACAGTGATTCATGTGCTGGACTGGAGGACTACAACTTGTTGAAAGAACTAATCTATGGAGCATCTTTGCAGAACTTTTAAGTATCTCTCTCTGCAGTATACACAGCTAGCTCTGACTTTACAGTCTCAAAAGATTTTCTGGAAGAGGTTTTTTGGAACATAAAGAAAAAACAGAGATGAACTTTATTCTTAAACTTGTTCAAAATGAGACAATATGTAGAACCTTCTGTATTGTACCAGAAATTGTTTTTCTACTCTGAACATACATTAAAAAGCTCCCAAAGACACAAACATTTTGAGGAAAAAGAAGAAACATGCAACAATGACACATATAGCTTAGTTGGTTGTAGAAGAAGAAGCTGTAGAAGATCACTATAGACAAAAATTAGCGAGAAATGTAGCATCTATAAGCAATACAGTAGGTAATAAATGTATTAATTGCTAAGGGGAACACAGGCAACAGAAACATATCTCAACTTTCTGAGTTATGTACTACAAGAAAATAGATTGTGGTGTTGTTCACAGCATACATGGAAATTCTGGAGAGAATTTTTTATGTTTTACCCTTAATGACATTCATATGCTGTACACATCTCATTTTTGACTCTTTGGGCCATGATGTCTCCTAAGTCCAGAGCACTAATATGCAGCCAGAGACACTCCAATATGGAGGACAAAAGAAAAAAACCAAACCACAACAGTGGCAGATTAAAAAATTTGGAAAGTGACAGGGATGAAAACAAGAATTTCTGCCAGAGGAAAAGACTTCCCAGAGGAGAAACTGCTGCTCTGCAACACAGCAGCTAGAAAGAAGCAGGAGATGTTGGTCTTGCTGTCTGTATTGTACTATGCAGAACAAGAAAAAAGCAACTGGCTGGAGGCAGAAAACATCTTTAACTGTTTGTATAACTGGCATATCATAATGTGCTTGTCATCACCACCACAGCAACAACCACCAGTACATTGCAAAGTCACTACTGAGTTTCAATAGGGATGACTATTTCGAAGGGGAGAGAAGGGGGGGGCAGGGGGGGTAGTATTTGGTTTGGATTATTTCAATGGTGAAACGTGCATATAGCCCAGAATTTCACTGAAAACTATTTTATTTGCCCTATTAAAGATGTTAAAGCACAGGTAACACAGAAGTGGAGTCACTTTCTGATCAGTGAGTTCTGAATCAACCAAACATATTAGAATTAGTATCAGTAAATTATTTTTGTCTCTGCCTTTTGTTTTTCAATGCCTGTTTTTTAAAGTTATCCTTGTATATTCATGAACATGGGTTAAATATAAAATTTTCTTTTACAAAGATATAAATAAAAATCTAAAAAGTTGACATAAGTTTTAGAAATACTGGGATGAAACTATTTTGTTTTCTTATAGGTAGTTTATAAAATAAAGGCAAATGTGGAATAAGAACAAAGTCAGAACCAACAGAGATTTGCTACGCTATTCTAAGCAGTTGACTTTAAATTATTCAGAATTTAAAAATAAAAATGCAAAGGGAAGATATAAGGCTTATTAATCATATTAAGGAAGCTCATATTAATCACATTAAGGATTGTTCTCATAACTGTCATCTGTTTCCTCCTGCATGACTTTGAGAAATAAGTACTTAATGTCCATTTCCCCAGATGATGACAATGCTGCATGATTCCAAAGAGGCTGGAATGATCTGAGCACAGAGGAAGGATATAAGTACACCAGGTGTGTCTCCTCTTTGCTTCTGGTACCTGCCTATTTGATCTTGCAATACTGGATTGAACAAAAGCCCCACTTGGTATTTTCTGGGTGCAAGATGAAATCCCTCAGTGACTCCTAGCACATAATTTAACTCCATTCCTTCCCACACTTATAAAATTAATATTAAAATTATTTTTATTTGAAGTAGAAGTCATTGTAATGCCACAGCAAATAATTAATTGGGGCTTAGCTGTGTCCTGGATTCAGTCTTTAAGAGTGGACAACTTGGGGAACTATCAGAAACCACTACTACTTCTTTCAACCCTACCATTTAACAGTGAAGAGAGGCAAATCCAAAGTCTCAAAAAATGAACAGCTGCTAACAGCCAGGCACAATGAATGTAGAATTACATCTTGGCTCAGAGCAACAGACAAGAAACTCCAATAAGGATAGGGAGGTTCAACACTCACAGCACAGAGGAGGTCAAAATACAGACACTCCACAGAGAAATGCGGATTGTACAGCCTCAGGAAACCTGCTTCTTTACTCAATGTGGTTAAAAACACATAGTTCATACAATTCAAGTCCTAGACTTACAATTCATATAAATAATACATACATTTGGCCTCCCTTAATTCTTTCACTAATAAATTAGTAATGTTAGAAAGAGTTTTACATAATGGATATTGGAACTCTAACCCTCAAAGTATGAAATACCTCACCATCCCCATGTCATGGGTCATCATATCACAATGTAGAACCCTTTCTCTCTGTGCCAATTTTGGCTTGAGTAGAGTTAATTTTCTTTGCAGTGGCTGGGGTGGGGGTGTGTTTTGGATTTGTGCTAAACACAGAGTTTAGAGATGTTTTTGTAATTGCTGAGCAGAACTTGTATAGAGCCAAGGATTTTCTTGCTATCTATACTGCCAGAGATGGCAGAGGAGATGGTAATACCTGGGAAGCTGGGAGGAGACACAGCCAGAACAGGTGACCCCAGCTGACCGTAAGGGTATTTCAGATCATGTGGCATCATGGTCAGTATAAAAAGTGGGGGAAGAAGGAGGAAGGGGGGACATTTGGAGAGATGGAGTTTGTCTTCCCAAACCACCATTATGTGTGATGGGGCCTTGATCTCCTGGAGATGGTTGAACACCTGCCTGCCCATGGGAAGTGACAGAGAGCATACAACTGACACAAGCATCAGTCCTTTTTATTTAAAGGACTCTTGTCTTCTCTCTGTAACCTTCTCATTGGTGATTATTTACCAGTTTGTTTCCTTTTTCCTGCTGGAGTTTCTCTTGTAAGTAAACTCCTATTTTTTTCACTTATATCTATTCAAATTTGTCCCTTATTGGTGAAATGATTGGTTGAAACTAAGGGGAGTAACTCATTTTAGAGTGTCCACCTTTTCAAATTGTCTTAAAACAAGACACAGCCCATGGGATGTGCCCTGTCTCATGACAGGATGTCATACTACCTCAGAAACAATACCTTTGCTATAGACCAGAATTATAAACAAATACTTGAAAATAATTATTTTGGTGAGTATATTTCTCATAAGAGGCAATCTTGGGCAGAAACACAAAGCTGGAATTATTTGCAAGTACAAATTTTGCTGGGGCAGAGCTGGGGGAGACATGTTTTTCTGCATAATAAGCAAAAAGTAAATTGTTCTTTCAATCTAGAAAGGTAGGAGAAAAACGACATTTGTATCCTTTGGGTATTCTGAGTGCTTACATTATTACATTCTCATTTTTTTGGAGCCAGGAAGTAATAAAACTTGAATGTGCCACATCAGGAAAAAAAGCATTGCAAAATTTCAGAATAATAAGAATGTGTTTGCTCCACATTGTTTAGGATTTCAGAAAAACATGGAAGGAAAATGGAAAGAAAGTCATGGCAGACCTTGGTCACTCGATTTTGGATGGATATGTTTGTAGTTTCTTTGTCTCCCAGAGATTCTGCCGTGGTGCTTTTCTGAAGAGGTAAACAATAAAACAGTGCCTCCTCTTTTCTGTAAGACTTTTAGTTTACTGGATGCTAGTATATTAGCAATTCTAGCAATTATTAGAAATTTTTAATAATAGAAATCTGGTGAATGACTGTTAAACAGTGTTTCTCCAAGCTTTACCCAGTCTGGCCTTGAACCCTACCAGCAACAAAGCATCCTGAGCAACCTATTCCAGTGCCTCACCACTCTCGCAGTAAGGGATTTTTTCCTAATATCTAGTCTAAACCTACTCTCCATTTACTTCATGTATTAATTCAAAAATTTGTCTCTTCGTTCAAAGGATACTTATGCATGTTGCATGGATCAGTAATGTAGTTCTCTGCAAAGGCAGATATCTGATGGAATGCTAAAAAACAAAAACTGTAATAAGAAAACTTTCACTTTTGTAGCAGCCCCTTTCAGGGCATATCACATTGCTTACATACATTAAGGTAAATAAGCAAGAAACAGGAGAAAGCATAAAATCCTGAGCATGTCTTGTACTGATGTCTCTAACATTTTAAATCTGATTTACTTCGTCTTTCTGCATCTCTTTTCTGTCTCTTTGCAGCACTGTATTTTTGCCACCAAGCAGTTTATCTTTATTGCTGCACCTCACTTCTTAGTCACAGCTTTCAGCACAGTCCACAATGCTGCAGAGAGATTTATCTGTCCTTCTAGGCAGCAGGATGGTGTAACTATGGTATCCAGATTTCTTCATACTAGTTTCTGTCTGGTTTGAAATACTTGCTTTGAACCCCAGTTTCTCAGTCTTGTATGAAACTGCTTCATTCAGTTAAAATACTTAGTGCCTTTTCTGTTAATTTTATCCTTTCTGTTTTGATTTTCTCCTTTGATTCTTGAATTTCTACATGTTAATTATTCTTGCATAATTTTACCTATTCAGATATTTACACAATAAGCGAGTCCATGTGCTTCTGTCCTGCCTGGCTCCTCCATACACCTTTTGTGTCTGAGCCAACTGAGCCAGCAGGAGACAGAAGAAAATGTCAGTTCTCAGTCCCTGGGTCAGCTTGTACCTGAGATAGCCTCAGGAATAATTTGGAATAGATCAAAATCAAAACAAGGTAATAAGAGAACCATGTGAGCACATAAATCAATGTTCTAATGGGCCACTGAAGTCACTGTTTGAACACTGGCAAGCAGCCTGTGTGTGTGAAATGAAACAGCTACAGGAGGAGGTGAAATTTTCAAATTAGCAGCACTAATGATGGCAAATCTTGCTAATATTATAGCACTTAAGATGAGATATGCAGGAAAGAATGTTATATACAACCAGATCTTCAGATCTTGAAGAGTTTTGGTCTACCCACATCTGCTGTGGCCAGTAGGAACATGAGTTTCAGACAACCACAATTACATAACAACTATATTTCTGATTTTAAAAATCTATCTGAGCACATGCTTCTGTCCTGAGCAAATGAACAGGAAAGAGATGGACCTGTGTGCCAAAAGCATAATCCTGTGAGTTTGCAAGCGCAGCTTGAGCAGCAAGCTCATGGATGTTTTCCTGAATTAAGATTCAAACCTAGCAAGACATGAATCTGGGTATCTCACAGCCTTCATATATCATCAATGCAAAGGAACAGCAGGATTAGAAAAATAATGTGCTCCAGTATGACTAATAATGTATGTGTTATATATAATAATATATAATACATTAGCTATAGCTAATAAAGCAAAAAAAAAAAGAAAGAAAAAATATCTGAGTCAGATAACTGCTTCAGTGCGGAGAGAAACTTTTCTGAAAAGCAAGATATTCCATGACTATTTATGTTTAATTTTCTACAACTTCTTCTAGTTTATCTGGTGCTGTGTATAGTAAGAAAAGCTTATTGGAAGACTCCTGTGTGTATTTCAATATATCTTTTCCTGTTTTGTCAATGTTTGGACATGTGCCAATGTAAATATCTGCTGCTTGAAATTAAGCAGATATGCAGGAGACTGGCAATACCATCATAAATCAGAATGAAGAAGGTGGTTCAATTTAAAGCACATTCAAATTAAACTTTGGCTGAGAATACTTATGACTAAAAACTTTGCAGACAGAGACAAGCAACAAGCACCAAAAAAAAAAAGTGCTTCTAGAGACCTAGTGAGGAAATTACATTTCACAAAAAGAAATTAACCTTACTGATAGCCAGTATACCAGCATGATTGCAGGTCTAATTCAGGTGCAACTTCATTCAAGTTTTTACATTAGCATCAAATCACTTATCAGCAGGAAATCTGAAAATCTGTGCAAAGAGGGGACTAAAATAAGCATGAAAAATACACAGTGAAAGACAGATGTCATTACATCTCTCTCTCTATGTGTACACACAGATATTGTACCTGTGTACACACAGATATTTCTGTGTTTTTGTATACACAAACAACCAGTGCTAAACACCATTTGACAAATGCATGTATTGACCAACACTTCGCTAACAAAAGCAAACCGAAGTCATGTCAGGACTACTAATGCATTACATCTGTAATCTCTGGTTCTGCCCTGAAGAGCCCCTGGATCCCTCACCCTGCCCAAGGGCTCTGTGCCGTGGTGCAGCTGCTGGCAGAGGCTGTGTGCTTGGGGAGGGCTCAGCCCAGGGCCAGGAGCCAGTGAGGGTGGGGAGCACAGAGAGATCCTCCTGGACCACGACTGCCCATCATGCCAGGAACCACTGAGAAACTGCCTGTGTGGGGAGGAGTCCCCTTGCATGCCTAGATGTCATTACTTTGTCTATGGAATTCCTCTTTAGAGAATGGCTACTTGTTTCTTAGGCAAAATGTCCATGCATAAGCTCTCAGAGTACATTTCATTTGAACAACTGTTCCAAAATTCTGGCTTTCTGCAGTCCAATTTGTAGTTGTGAAACTAAAATCACTTTTTTTGCTGTTTTGGGTTTTTTTTTGGTTTTTTTTCCAGATTATGCCAGCAGAAAAAACCCACATAAGAAGAAAATGCAGACTTTGAAGGATGTGTGGATGCTTTGTCTTTCAGAAACCCTATTCCTTCTGTTCCAAGTCTCTCCAGCTAGCCAGGATCTACAGTGGCAGTTGGAATCTGTATAAGTTTTCTTATCTTTCATGAAGAAACAACTGACAAAGGTGCTTCTGTAAAAAAACAATAAAAAAAATCTAAAAAAATATACATTATTCATGACTCTTTACAGAGATGCAGCTGCTTCTCTCCACAATGTTTTATATCACATTTCAGTTAAATTGAAAGAATGTTACCATAGTACAGCTTCATTTAATATGTTTTTGTTTTCTTGTCAACACTGAAGTTTGAAAGAGACATTTTTCAAAGAGACATAAAAGCTAAGGATGATAGAAGCAGACTCATGGGCATGGAAACAGTTACCCATGCAGCATGGGTAATACTAGCTAGATCTGTTGTCTTTTGTAGCAGAAGTCTGCCCTTGAAGTCAATTGGAAGCTCAATAACCGTATGAGCATTACTTCAATCCCAAATTAATTTACTCTGCTTCTCACAGTAGTTATTAGCTTTCATGCTGTGTAAGTTCTCACAATATGCATGGCCACAGTGTTTCTGATGAAACCACAATAAACATTCTTGTTCATAAAATACATTTTACTCATCTGCAGATGGTCCCTGAATGTAAGGTATGTGGCTTGTGTGCTACCCTCCTGAGATTAAGCAGTGCTTCATTCTGTGCCTTGCTCTGGGGAACAGCTCACAGTCTACTTCTACTGGACTTCTCTTGATTTAATCAATATTTGGAATCAATTCAGTGAAGAAAAAGATTTAAGCTTTCTGTCCATATTTTCTTGTTCATAGTTTTCCCCTCACACGTTCCACAGTGAGGAGCAACATCATCCTTAAATGGTTGCTCTAAAGTTGCTTAAAACCCACAATGCCCAAAGTCTTTCTTGGACTAGATGGCAGTATTCGCATTTTCCTACTACAGCATGAAACAATATAATTCTAGCTCTTTTACTACATGTCCGGAAGAAGTCTTAATAAACCCCTCACAGCTGCAAAATTTAAAATGAACTTTGACGCACTTGGACCCCTTTATTAACTCAGACTGCTACCAAACAGCATTGCTTTAAATTTTCCAGTGATGAACAGCAACATCAGGCAATTAAAATAGATCAGAATTGCTAAAAGGACCAAAATGGGTGGATATTTGTACTCATAATCCCACTGGTATGTCTGTCAGACATGGACAGTTTTTGCACATCCCTCCAGTGGATTTGCCTGACTGAGGCTGAACCTGACAACGTCACCATGTCCAGAGGTGATGTGAGGTATGGGATATACCAGTGTGTACACATGATGCTTCATGGTGGGTCCCTAGGGGAAAATCAGAAAGCAGCAAAACTGGAAGGTTGCTGATGTTGGCAATTTTCCCCTCAAGATCCTGCTAGCTCTGCAAGAGGCAGTAACTGTTCCTCTTGATGGGATGAGGGCAGCCAAGGACTTTTCCACAGGCCAAGAAAGGAATAAACCATACTAATGGTATGACAGAAATCACTTTTCCCATCAAATTAAATGAGTATATGTTCAGGTTATATCAATTTTTTTATCCTTCATTTTCAGTGTTTTGCCAAATCATCAACGGCAGCTTATGGCAGGAGAAACAAGACAGTGAGCTCCCTAAATATCATCTAACTAAGCAGTGATGTGAAACCAGTTTTAGAGAAAAATATAGGTTTTGCACTTGCTGCATGACAACAGAGGTTGTTAAAATACTCCTGGTGGATAACTTCATACTAAACTAACCTCAAATTAATTTTTGAGAGCAGAATCTGCAAAATTTACACATAGAAATCAAAATGCTGCTGCAAAATTTTTATTATCATTTCACACTTGTTAACTTAAAACATGTTTAGAATCTTTAGGTCTTCCAAATAAATTTGGTTTGAAGTTTATTTTCAATATGTGGTTTTGTACAAAACTGATAGGGAAGTGGTGGTGCAAGCATAGTTTTGAATCAGGAGATCATGCTATCTTCAGATCATACTGGGTTTGCTCTCAAGCTCTTAGTTATGTTTCCCTGCTTCTCTTTCCTCTTCCATGAAGTTATGCAGCCATGCAGTTATTCCAACAGTTGTCAAAGGTTTCCTTTGAAAGAAATCTTCCAGAGCACGCTAGCTAGCACTAGGCCACTCTACTCTCACTTACCTCTGTAGCAAAGAAGAAGCAGATTAAAGCAGAAAGGGGGAGAATGTAGGAGAGAAGAGTGCTGTAAGTTCATATATATATATATATATAAATTGCAATGAGTGAGTTGGCATTAACTGCTGCAAAGTTAAAGATCTGCTTATTTCTGTAGGGCTAGTCGAACTAGTGACACCACAGTGACACCACCACATGTTCAGGATTCACGTTTATTAAGCACAGTTCTCAACTTCCTTCGGTGCAGTGTATCACTCCACCTACGCTGTCTCTGGTGGTGCTGGTGTCCCCACTTCTCAGAAGTGGGTTCTTCATAGAATCATAGAATTGTAGAATCATGGAATCATAGAATGTTAAAGAGTTGGAATTGACTTTAGAGATCATCTAATCCCACCTGCCCCTACCATGGGCAGAGACACTTCACACTGTACCAGGTAGCTCAAGGTCCCACACAACCTGGCTGTGAACACTGCCAGGGTTGGGGCATCCACAGCCTCCCTGAGCAACCTCTGCTGGTGTCTCACCACCCTCACAGCAAAGAATTTCCTCCTAATACCAAAATTAATTTCCCCTATTGCAGCTTGTACCCATTACTCCTCTGTACTATCATTACAGTTCCTGATGAAGAGCCCCTCAGGCTTCACTGTAGGCTCTTTTGGATACTGGAAAGTTGCTATGAGTTCCTCACACAACCTTTTCTTCTCCAGGGTCAAGAGCTACAACTTTCTCAGCCTGTCTTCACATGAAAGGTGTTTCAGTCCTCTTACCAACTTCATAGCCTCCTCTGGACTTCTCCAGCAGTTCCTTGTCCTTATTTGGGGGCACCAGAGCTGGATGCAGCATTCCAGCTGGGGTCTCATCAGAGCAGAGGGGCAGAATCACCTCCCTTGCCTGTTGGCCATGCTGCTTTTGAGGCAGCCCAGGATTTCCTTGACTTTCTGAACTGGTTAATGTTGAGTTTTATATCTAGTATCTTGGTCACTTCTCTGCCCAAGCTGTTGATGTGTCTGGGATTTCCATGACCCAGCAGTAGGACCTTGCACTTCACTTTGCTGACCCCATGAGGTTTGCACTGGCCCAGCTCCCAAGCCTGTCCAGGTCCCTGTGGATGCCATCCCTTCCCTCCAGTCTGGTGCTGTCAGTGACCTTGCAGAGGGTGTCCTTGATCCCACTGTTCATGTCACCAACAGAAGATGTTGAACATTTCCTTAGAAAATGTTGTGGCTTTCTTTAGACTTAGGTGTTTCTTTCCCATTTGAACCAGGGCAGAGAGGAGCAAACAGCAGATATACATTTATTACATCCAGAGCTGGGATGTAGCTGGGGCAAGCAGAAGTCCAGGGTGTATTTTCAGTTGACTCCACAAAAATACAGTCTTGTGTCATTGGACTCACTAGCCCACCACTGAGCTTTAACAGTCCAGGTGTCCTGCCTGTACACAGCACCCCAGGGCTCTTTTTCCTATTTATATCCTGGCAGTATTCCTACTGCTATGGCCTTGTCCAGAAACTGAAGAGCTTGCATTCAGCTGGTCCCCTGCCACTCTTCAGGCTTATCATGACCTCTTCAGCTATCTTAAAGACTGTGTTTCACTTTGGCAGCTTGGATAATCTCCCTACTGATTTGAAAACCTCTGTAGCCTGCATCACTATAGCAACAGAAGGACCTACAGCACCTGATCCTTATTGCAGTTTCAGAGAGTTGTGGATGAAGAAAACTCATCCATTTGCAAGAATACATCAATTATTTACTGAACACTAACAACATGTTTAGGTAACACAAAACCCAAATCTTTAACTACATTGAATCCTTTGCCCACTAGCACCATACTCTACCCCACAGATCTAATGGCATGAAAATAGTTCCTTTTAGTCTTTAAGTTTTGCAGGATAGGTTCTAAATTCATGTGCATGGGGTCTTCGGATATTGCTTTCCAAAGAAGCCTTAGGCTGAGAGATGGGCTGGAACTCAACCCCTGCGACCCGTTCTTCATGTCAGTGGTGGGCAGATACACTTGGCTGAGAGGGCCAGGCATCTCCAAATAAGTCAGTAAATAAATCCACATGATTTTGAAACCTTTGGAAGCACCATTTCTTGATTTCACCAGATTTTCGCATTGTTTTCTTCTAATTGCAAAATTTATTCCATGGTATCCTTATATTTAGTTGAAGGGCTTGGTTTCCAGCACTAATAAAAGTATCTTTCTTGCAAATAATCATGCTGGGAATCTATAACATAATTCAAGAGAGATACAGTAGTTGTAGTAATTTCGTACCTTGTTCAACCCCGTTTATAGCCTGCTCCCATTGTGAGTATTGTGATTTTCAGTGATTTTCACATCACTGAAAAATTTTGTGACTCTTCACAGAAGAGAAAATATTTTAAAACATTAAGAGCTTTCCTGTCATGTAGTAAGGTTTTTTCATACACACCTCTTACAAAATATCTTGTTTTGAGCTTAAAAAAAAAGCATTTGAACCAGATATCTGATAAAATCAACCTAATAAAGGATATTTGTCCATCTGCCCATTTTTATAGTGCACTCAACTTTACATTCACAATATCTCTACTATTTCCAGTTTCTGCAGCTAGCTACACATCTGATCTTTCCTTCATTCACACTTAAAGAGAAAAATAATAACTGTCCGTACACTGCAAGTCAGACAATATTCTTTGGTACATGTTTTTTTAGCATAGTGTTATATCAGGAAATTATCAAGTACCTGCTCACTTTCAACATTTCATTCCTGATGTGACAACAAGGCTTTAAAGCAGAGCTCACTAAATCCAAATGAATCCCTTTAAATCTGTTTTCCCAGTTAATCACAAAACAGCTGTTTTGTTTGCCCTTTAGTTGTTTTTGTGCCTATTACATTCTCTCTCACATTGCTTCAAGTCTTCAGACACCACAGGTTGTCAGAGGTGACTCCAGAGCTGAAGGTGAGATGCAGGCTCTGAGCAGGCTCTGCAGGAAAGCCAGGGAAGAGTGCTAAGGAATCACAGGTACCTGCGAGGCTGCAGGGGCTCAGAGCCAGGTTCAGGGCTGGGCAGAAAAGGATTAGCAATTCTTCCGCATACCTGATCCTCTCTATTCCCCAGAAATGTTGAACTTACCATTGCTGCTCCTTCACAAGAGAACAGCACCCGCTCTGCCCAGCATCTTTACTTCAATACCCTTCCACTGGGCTGTGGGAGTGAGGGCAAGGGTTGACAAGAGCCAGGCTTTTCCTTCATACTATTCTCCTTCTATTTCCTTCTCCTTATCTAACATTTAGCAAGGCTTTATGCTTGCAAATAGCAAGACCAAGCAAGAAAGGAAAACCAAAGAAGTTTGACTCCCCGAGTCTCTGGAGTATATCTGTAGCTGGTGGAAAGAGCTGGGGAGATGAAGTCTGCATTTAAACTGAACTGAGACTGCAGGAGAGGATGAGCATAATGGCTGCAGAACAGCTTTTCTGTCTACTGGTTTTAATTTATTGTTTTTAAAGTCACAAAGCCATTAACCATGCTTACACAAAACCCATGGGTGGTCTTACAATTCCCAGATGTGGTGGGGGCCTGCTGGCTGCTCCCCTGCTTCCACTGTACTGTAAGGTATTTGTGTGGTGGCTTAGTGAGGTGAATGCAGTTGCTCTGCTGCGCGTGCTCTCACAGCCTGATTGCTTTTAGTGCTTTTGTGACATTGTGTCTGTTACAATTCTTACTCATCTGAGATGGATTAAAGTGGTGTGAAATACCCATTCTCAGAAGTAACCTAACCAGCACAAATACATCATGAACAGCAGAAATAGAATAAAAAACTATGGAATATCTATCCATATTATAGGTAAGGAAGCTATCAAACCAAGATTTATTTGTCCTTATCAGAGCTGTGAGTCTAGTATGTTTTCTTCTTTTTCCATTTGCATTTCCATTTTTCCATTTGGTTAATGAACATGTAATCAATGTCTCTTTAGCATATAAAGTAGAACATTACTAAAAGAGGGAGGTTAGGGATGGTATTGAAGCATCACCTTAATACAGATTCTGAATAATAAGAGGCCAAAATCCTGTGGTAGAAGGGGGTGCCCTACATGCCAGTTATACATGCAGGTCAACTTGATTGACATCAGTTCATTTCCATGGCAATGTTAATCTTTACTAATGCAGTTGTCTCAATTGATTTTAAATTCTAATGCATCTCTTGATGTCATGTTTTTTATTAACTGACTAACATTTTGCTTACAAGCCTTCTTATCTTTCCTATAAACACTGAGAGAAGATTCCAGGGCCCCCATGTAAAGTAAATTTATGTTCCCATCATTTTTGGTACCTAGAGGCTTCATATTAAGTATCACTGAGGTGTTATTAATTTTGGGATTGAATTATTCTTTTAATGTAAATTTCACTGTTAGAGACACCCTAAGCCTTTAACTCACTTTGAACTTACTACATAGCTCGGGCTTTTAATTATAGTGGAATATCAGCAGTACTGCAACTGGTCAAGCCTAATGGGGAAATAAAACATCACACTGATGCTGTCATGAATGTCTTCCGTGGACTTTGTAGCTGACCTTGAGGACAATAAAATTCAATAAAAATTGAGTTCTTCTCCCACTGTAATTGCCAATTGACAATGAAAAGCTATGAAGGCATTCCTGTGCAAACCAATCATATTATCAAATTGACCAAGGGTGCAGGATTTTTCATCATAAATACAGTCTTATGTAGTCACACAGTATCATGCAAGGCAATAGAGAACAACATTTGTCCACAGTCTATCTGATCCTCAACTACTTAAAATGGCAATTTAGGACAGCTAATAAAATGGACTTGTTAAATCTAGGCTCATAGACGTGTTGAATTTCATGAATGGACTATGCAAAATCTTATCAGATACGAATGTTGTTGTTTAATTATATTTATATATATACCTCACTAAAATTTTATACATTACTATATTTTGAATATATTATTTTAATTTGTAAAATAGTTTGGTTTTTGTTTAAAAAATATTATACTTAAAGTGACTATTTGATATATGCATGAGACAGAATTTTGGCTCTTTGATGTTGGATCCTTCTTATTGAAAACTACAAAAGAATCACGTGTAATTTATTTTCAATACTTTTATAATAAGTATTCAGGATTCCTTCTATCATGTTTCCCTGAGCAAATCAGATACACAATTTCCACACAACTCATTTAATATTACAAAAACATTTAGTCCCTTCAAGTTTCTTGGTGCATGTGATAGCACATTTGAAATGGAAGTAGTGCAACAAGATTGCTCTAGTGTTTACAAATCAAAGTGATGTTTAAGATGAGAGGTATTTTGCAAAATTGTGTAATTGGATTTTATCCAAATATATTTTCAACAACCCCCACTTAACTAATAAGCTTCAGACTTTCCCCATTTTTCCAAAACTTGTCTTCCAAATGACAACGCCCTCCAAAATGTTTTCAGGTTAAAAATTAATTTTCATTTTGTGAAAGAAAATGAAGTAAGATGTGGCAAAACCCAGGACAGGAATTGCTTTATTAGACATCTCTACCCTTCTGAGAAATGACTAGGCTGAAGACATTCAGACATTTAAATGCTTACGGATAGAAAATAGAAGAGTAAGAGAAACTGCTAAAACTGATCTGTCAAGAGGACAAGCAAGGTCTCCAATGAAATCCTCCCACTGCCCCTCCATCTTGCCATGTGGGAAAACTGATATTTTTTCTTCTAGCTGAGCCCTGCCTGTGGGCTGGCTCAGCCAGCTGTAGTGCTGACCTTGGCTGACTGATCTGGCTTGACCAGATTTCACTTCTGTCCGAGATCCTGTCAAGAGCTGTGAACATTAGGAATGGATAGAGGCATCAGGAGCGGGTCTGTAAGCACAGCATTAGAGCCACTAGAAAGGTGACTATACACAGGTCTGCACACAGCCTGTCATATCATAAACTTATTATTTTCATCCATGCATGAACTTCCCTCCTAATCCTCTGTCTCCTAGTCAATGGCCTTCTCCAGATTTTGTTGATTTTGTTTCCTTTATTTGACTTTCCTCCATTGCCACAGGGTGATTAACCTCCAAGCTGGCATAGAAATTCTCAGTATTAAGGTTGCAGAGGGTGCTAGTTTGAGGAGCTGCTGAGAGCTGGGGAGTGAGATAACTAAAACCATAAACTTCAGTTTGGCAAATATGTAAAAAGAAACCGGGACTGGACTTACCAACTGCCCTCATAGCAATGGTGTGAGTTTAACTACGCAGTTGAGGCTGTATTGAAGTAAAACTGATTGCAGGCATTTAATATTGTCTTCCATGATTCCTCATCCTTTTGAGGGAAAACTCTTGCAAAGACAATGTGAAGAATCAAATTTGCAATGTTTGGTATTTTCAGCAGCATTTTTCGTTTTTTTGGGTCTCAGAAAATTCTTACACATTTTTACCAAGGTAAGTTATAAATCATTGTTGATGCTGTTGCCACTCTCAAATAGCAAATACTTTGTCACTGTGACTCCAAATACTTGAGAGATGGCATATCTGGTCTCCAGAATTTACAGCAGAAAGGTCTTCTCATGAATCATGACCATAGGTTCATTTTTGTGATAGCCTATTCTGCAAAACACATTCTAACACACTTCTCTCAACAAAATGTTAATAGATGAATGCCCATGAGGAGTCTTGGTCCATAATCCATGTCACTTTGGCACATACAGAGTCAAGTTTGATTTCCCTTTTACACATAGACATGCTAGAAACAGATGTCCATATCCCATCCCTATCAAAACCTGTTACAGAATCTTATAATAATCTAATGTAAATTCCTGACGTGTTTTCCACAGGATTTTATATCTTACAGCATTCTCCCAATGCCACTAGCAATTCCTATATAGATTGTATTACAGTCATGACTTCTATGGAAGCTTCCTTCATTAATGCTTTAGGAGACGCTTACATTATTAGATCTACCAATCAATGGTCCAGCAAATCCCGCAGCACCACATGTGTGAAAGATGTATGGAGAGCTATAAAAAGATATTTTCGATAATGTTTAAATAAGGCATGGAAATAGGCAGGCCTCCTGTGCACAGCTGCTAACATAGCACTTTATTAAAACATTGGATCATAGTCTCTGAAAGCTGCTGAGCACTGTGTAGGATTCAGTCCCTTGTCCAACTTGATGGTAATGTCAATGAACTGCAGATCAGCTCCTTGATGAGTATTAGACAAATACAATGAGACTGATGCAAGTTGCTTATGTTTAGTGCCTGTCAAAACATGACCCAAAGAAAATGACGACAGAAAACAAGAGATGAGTGAATGAAAGAAAGATATGAAGCAGCACAACCTATGGTTGAAAAACAAGTATGTGAAGCAATGAAAATTAAGAAAAATGTTTTCTTCTGTTAAAACTGCTGTCCTGAGTAAGGTGCTAGAAAGAGATTAGAAACTAATACTCCCTTTCATGATCTATCTTGCCCTGCATTTTTCCCTTTCATTACCCCAGTTACCTTACCTCTGGTTCCACATTTATTTACTTTTTGGTACTCACAAAATGAGTCTGATTCCTTCGGTCTACTTTCTCCTTATTTCATAATTGATTTTCTGCCAACTTGACTCAGATTGCTCCTTGTGATTACCAGAAAGATCCTCCAAGATTATGCCTCTGAGACCAAAGCGATCACCTGAGAAACTCTCCCTGACATTTTACAAAATGTCATTATTCTTCATTTGATTTTAACCTAGTGCTGATCAAGCTAGCAAGACAGCAAAATTAAAGAATGATAAACAGGTGTGACAATTTTAGCACATGAGGCACTTAGTTTCACACATTCCAGGTCTATATATTTTAACTTCATTGCTTACTCATCTGATCCACCAAGCAGTATGAGGATCACAAAAAGCAGAGAGGATAAGGAAGAAATGGTGAGATGAGGCCCAAGAAAACAAGACCTTAGTCAGCTTTTTGAAAAAAAGTTCTTTGCAACTCTCACCACCAAATCCACATTACCCCTCCATCTGACACTGGCTGAAGAAAAGCCATTCTTTATTTTCTGGCCCAATAACAATAGTGGGAACTTTGAATTCTAAACGGGAGATGGTGAAAAGATGAAAATGAGAAAAGTAGTGTAAGGTACATGCAGGCTGTTGGCAACTAAAAAACAATGCTGGCAACTGGCCTTGAAGTCTTCTGCTCAGCCTTATTCATGTGAAATGAGGAGCTTCTGTCTGACTACAACTCATCTTAGTTCTGTAGGGGGTCAAGCTACTCTAATGCTCAGTAGATGTCAAGGCACATTGCAACATAAAAAGGAAATTGCACCAGCTGAAAGTGGACCGTCATGGAGGTTAAAGTCTTCTTCAAGAACAGTGTTCAGGTTACAAGCAAATGTGGAAACCACTTCTCAGCTACCCATCAGTTTACCCTTTTACTCTTGTTTTTCTTACATGCACAAATTCATCCCATATACAAACTGCATGCAGATTACTGTGAGGCTATGTTAATTAGTCCTCACTAAGTGAAATGCAATTTCCACCATTTCCACTGGGCTTAATAACATTTTATGCAACATCTCTCTTGGTTTGTTTTCTCTCAGAGTGTATGGAAAAATCAATCCCACCCTATTGTACTTTCACAGTACCACAGGTATATTTGAAACCCAGAGTTTATGCTGAATATTAGATAATTGGGTAAATATAGCAAAGATTTCAGAAGGAATTAATGGTTGCATTAAAAATCTGGCACTCATGGTAATAAGAAATAGGATCTTTTAATTCTGTAGTGTGTTGACCTTATAGTCATGATTGTTAATTTTGCAGATACAAGTTTCAGAAACAAGATGTTATTAATATTTGGTATCTACAAATGAGGCAGTTTTCAATACAGTATTCCTATTGATTCTCAAGGAGAAGAGAACACCCATAACATGTGCAGTGAATCCATCTATAATAGACAATACAACGCATTTATGTGCAGTGAATTTCTAGCAGAAAGCAGTGAATGCATTTAGAGATTAAAACAAAAAGCATGGTCAGATCACGTTCTAAAATTTAACCCTGTAAAATACATATGTAGATTTTAGACCAGCAATAGTTCACTTTACTGACCCTCTTCTGTGGTGGTTGAAAAACCCAAAAAATATGTGAAAGTAAGAATAGATGCTGACTCCAGAGGGTTAGATTTTACTTGCTAAGTAAAAGCTTAATTTAATTTTCAATAGATTGATTCAGTTGGAAAAGACCTACAACAATCATCTAGTCCAACTTTGTGATAGCTACTGTTTTTATTATGAAAATAAGTGAAGCACCCAGAGAGATGGAAACACCAGGTAACAACAACAGAATGCTTTACAGTAGAAAATAAGTCCCTGACATCCTAAAATTCATTAAAAGAAACACAGATTAGACTCCTTGGAATATCATTCCTTCCTGAAAATGAAAATTTCAGGATCATTTTTACCCTCTGAAATGTCTTTCAGGCCACCACACACATTTCACATGTATCCTAAGAAAGAAAATTCAAGTGAAATGGTTTAGTTGGTCACTGGGTACCAGCAGGCAGCTTGGTCCTACAGCCCATCCAGCTCAGGCCATGGCTGGAGAAGGGGAACACTGTCACATCTTCAGCAATTAGGCAAGAAGCAATACCCAGCATCTGACTGACATTTGACTTTTTGGTTACTGCTGTTATCGATTTATGTGATAGCAAGATTTTGGGGATTTTAATGATTTAATCTGTGAAAAAGAAAAGAAAAAAGAAAGCTCAGCTCCTCTGGCTGTTTGCCCCAGCTATGAGTCATAGCAAGGTATTAATTATTTAAAGCAAAACTCTCTGCTGTTATTGCAAATATCTCTCAAATTTTTTCCCACATCTTTATTTTTTGACAAATTAATAAAAATAGACTGCTGATTATTCAAAATATGAGCACGGAAGTGCTGCTGCTTTGGTGAGTCAGCTACACATAAAGAAGCTAATACCATTTTGGCTAGAAAATGAAGAGGTAAGATTAGAGACCAAAATAGTATCTTTAATCTCATTTTTCACTGCAAGAGTATATGTGTTTGAAGTCTTAGATATGATCTTTTTCTTTAATTACACATTGCTCTAAAACACTTTAAAAGCTGAAAGGGGCGTATGACTCTCATAAATATGCAGAATTTCAAGCAAATGAAAGTTTAAAATCTCCAAGATTTGAAAGGCTTCTTCACGGATTGGCAGAACAATACAAAGGATAAGTATACTTTATAAAAATTGAAGATCACTTAGATTTGTCTTCCCTTTGAATGCCTATCTTGGAAAAGGTTCAGCAATAATCTCTGATCTACAGATGTATTTCTGGAAGATGTGAGCCAATAGAAGCTTTTAGGGTCTAAAAGCAAGCAAAGAAGAAATGTTAACAAAATATTAACATAACAGTGAAAAGCAAAACAAGTTAACAACATTTTGTTTCCTAAAATACCCATGGAGATATTAAAATTTAAGTATCAAGGTTTTTTCCATATTATTATCTTTCCAAGCCTATAAATACTGTGGACTATGTTTTTGCATTTAAATTTTATTCCACTATAATTTATAAAGAAAACACTGTTAGAAGTTACAAGCATTTAGATTCAAAACAGGTGTATCCATTGTATCATTTTTTTTATTATTATTTTTTACTAAAACTGCCCAATCAACTTTAGAAAAAGTAGTCTGAATTCAGCATAACCCACCCAAAATGTTTTCCTTCTCCACTGGAAACCTCAACAATTTCCATTTGAGTAGGTTAAACTTCAGTACAAAATGTGAGGCAGATCAGTGGACTGCAAAGTAAGAACTGAGTAATACACAAAGAGATACTTTGGTAAAGAATAAATTTCCTGCGCCTGATTTAGAGCTCCTTAACTCTTATCCACTGGATTTGCAGAATATCTTAACAGATTTCCAACTTTATTTTCCCATAGTTCAAGGTTCTCAACTCAATATCCTGATATAATAAACACATCTATAGCAGTGTCTCAACTGCAAATATAATCTGAGCATAAAAATTGCAGAACTGAATAGCATATAACTTGGAGTGGTGCAAACTGCCTCTAAAACTTTATTACTAGGGCAATTTAAAGGAAAAATTACTGACTGAATGTTTCAGGCTTTTATGACCCTTCAACATTTTTAAATGACCTCTAATGTGCTTCAAAGTAAGCATCTTTAAACCCTAGCCTAGATCACTCTACATCAGCTGTAAGGAACATTTCCTACCATGGTGGCTTATGAGTTGGGTGACTACTACAATAACATGGATCTTAGTAATAGCCAAGAGCATTGTGGAAAAAAAAAATTGAGATTCACCATAAATGCATGACAATGTTGGATGGAAAATTTTAAATGGCTATGCCAGACCAAAAGCAGTGCTTCAAATTAATTTGAGTGAAAAAGCACAGGTTTTGACTAAGCTTGTTTTGGGCAATGGTTGACTAAACCTGCTTTAGGCAATATCTAAACATTTACAGGGCTACTCTGGTTTTATACTACCTTCTTTTCCCCTGATGCAGCTATTGAGCCAGTGCAATCACTTACTTGACAGCAAAGGTGAATCTCAGAATCAGGAATTCTCTCCTTCTCCATGATCCATGACAGCAGTGGATTATTTACTATTGCAGCCCCAGAACCCATATGCAAAGCCTAGATTCTGAGAACAGACCAAAGTTGTCCTCATTTTTTTCTTAGCTTTCTATTCACTGTATACTAAACTTCAATAGTTTAACAATATAATTTCATACCCCAAGGACAACCAACAACTGAATTTTTAATAAACTTTGTCTTCAAATAGAGATTTTTCTCAACATTAGTTACACCTTTTGTTGCAGTTCTTATACCTGGAGAATCAGCTTCTCACATTCATACTGGATTTAAGGTAGATGTAAGGCAGTAAATTCTCCTAAGGGAAAGAAATCAGGCACCATTAAAATGATTCCTTCCAACCCTAGTGGCTGGCTCTGATGATGCAAGGAGCCTCTGTCATGTAAAAATGGTGCAGAAAGGATGTTAAAAGGCAAGTTTATTTGCACTCTTGTGCAAATAAATCTTCCTTTAAATGGGAATAACCCTGTTAATTTTACAGGATGATAACAAGATTAAATTTATTTAGGTGGATGACCAGAAGAATTTAACTAGAAGTCTCATTACAATTAAGTAAAACAATAGTTAGCTTAGATTGGAGTTATGATTGCATTTAATCTCCAATGACTCTGCTCTGTAAGAAGCACTACATCCTACAGCTGCTAAAACCATAATACCTTTGAAATTGAAATGCATTTTTTTAAAAGCACAAACTCCAGTAACGGTAATTAAAAGCCTCATTTTGCATAACATTTTTACATATTTCTTAAGAAAAAGGTAAAGCAAATTTTGTGTGCTGTATGATTCTTAAGGACTTTGTTCTAGATAGAGTCAGTTCTAGGTCCAATGTGTAGCTTAATAAAACTACGCAAGATCAATTCTACTATTGAAGCTGGCACTAAACCTGGCAAGGGATGGAAAGTGTCACAGGAAGGGCTTCTACAGGTATGTTAAACAGAAAAGGAAGATGAAATAAACATTATAAAAAACGCTTTTAAATTGGTAGAATTAGAAGAGTGAGGTACTCAATTTTTTTTTTTTTTCCCTCAGTCTTCAATGGCAGTCTTTCTTCCCATAACTCATGAATGAATGGACAGGAGGATGAGGACTGGAGAAGCAAAGTCCCTCTTTACTTACTGTAAGTAAAGATCAGGTTCACAACTATCTGAGTAACTTGAGCATACATGAGTCTGTGGGACCTGATGAAATATATCAGAGAGTCCTCAGGGAACTGCGTGATGCAGTTCCCAAGCCACTCTCCATGATATTAGAAAATTCATGGCAGTCAAGAGATCTCCCTGGTAACTGGATAGGTGACACTCATCTTTAAAAATGGAAGAAAAGAGGATACTGTGAACTACCAACCTGTCAGCCTCATCTCTGTGCCTGGGAAGATGATGGAACAGATCCTCCTAGAATCTGTGCCAAGGCACACAGAAGACAGAGGTGGCAGCCAGCACCGAGGACAAGTCTTGTCTGACCAACCCAGTGGCCTTCTGTGACTTGGGAACTCCATCAGTGTACAAGAGTTACAGATGTCATCTGCCTGGACCCTGTAAAGCCTTTGACACAGTCCCCCCACAATATCCCTCTCTCCAAACTGGAGGGAGGTGGATTCAGTGGGTGGGCTGTTAGGTGAATAATGAAGTGGTTGGCTGGTCACATCCAGAGGGCTGTGGTCAATGACTCAGGCTCAGTGATAAGTGGTGTCCCTTGGGGGTCTGTACTAGGAACACAGTTATTTAGTACCTTCATTAATGACATAGACGAAGGAATCAAATGCACCTTCAGCAGATTTGCAGATGACCCCAAACTGAGTGGTGCTGTTGACACCTCTGAAGAATGGGATGCCATCCAGACGGTCCTGGACAGGCTGGAGAAGTGGCTCATGAGAACCTCATGAGGTTTAACAAGAAAGAAATAGTTCAAGGTGCTGCACCTGGGTCAGAGCAAACCCCAGTATCAATCCGGGCTGGGGATGAACAGATCCAGAGCAGCCCTGCCCAGAAGGACTTGGGGGTGCTGGTGGGTGAGAGGCTGGACATGACCCAGCCATGGGCACTCCCAGCCCAGAGAGCCAAAGGTGTGCTGGGCTGCATCCAGAGCAGTGTGGGCAGCAGGGCAGGGAGGGGATTCTGCCCCTCTGCTCTGCTCTGCTCTGCTGAGACCCCACCTGCAGTGCTGCACCCAGCTCTGGGGTCCCAGCACAGCAAGGACATGGACCTGCTGGAGGGAGTCCAGAGGAGGACCAGGAAAATAATCAGAGGGATGGAATAAGTCTCCTGCGAGAAAAGGCTGAAAGAATTGGTATTGTTCAGCCTGGAGAAGAGAAGTGACCTAATCTGGAGTGACCTAACTGTGGCTTTCCAGAAACTGAAAGGAACCTACCATGAAGTTAGAGCTAGACTATTTACAAGAGTATGTTGTGACAAAACAACAGGGAGTCAGTTTAAACTGAAAGAGAGTAGGTTTAGATGAGGTATTAGAAAAATAAAAATTACTGTGAGGGTGCTGAGGCACTTGAAAATGTTGCCCAGAGAATTTGTGGATGCCCCATCCCTGGAAGTGTTCAAGGCCAGGTTGGATGAGGCTCTGAATGATCTGGTCTGGTGGAAGGTATCCCTGCCCTTGGCAGGAGGCTTGGAAGGAGATGATATTTAAGGTCTTTTCCAACCTAAGCCATTCTTTTATTCTAAAGTTTTGTTTTCCTGGACATAGCAGAAATCTCATGAGTCCTGAAAAAGACTTTGTTGATTATCTCTTCTGGTACACTTTCCACAGCTTTTGCCACACAAGTGGGAAATTAAGCTTTAGTTTACAATGTGAGAGCAAAGAAGTATTTCAAAACTGCAACACTAGCTATAATCTGAAATTATAATCTTAAAACTATATATAAAATAACAATTATATAGTTGTTTTAATCTGGTAATAATTACTGATATCACAAGAGGAAAATGTCACCATTAAAAAGAAAAATGGCATGATTTTACTTTACAGGACTTGCAATTTTAGCAAAATTGCGTAAGGTAGCAAACACTACACAGGTTGACCCTTAGCAACAGAGGTGTGCTTATGTTCTTGAAGAGATACAGATTTTTGTTAAAAAAAATGAAGAATCTTATCAGATAATCCTCAGAAAAAGAAGAACACTGAACAGGGCACAAAATGAATCAGCACTCTCCAATATTAAAATATCAATTAACAAATATAAAGATGTCAATAAATCCATTTCTATTTTACCAGTAGATATAGCTGAGCTCCCTCAAACCTGTCCTTCCTGAGAGAGAGATGAGACTCTGGTAATTAGTTTTTAAATAAAGCTTTATTTTTATTCGCTGCATGTCAGTAAGAATTCAAGTTAAGCCTCACACAATTAAAGCAATATAACACTGCACAAGTTATTGAATTTGTGCAGAGATACTTAATAGACTGTATATTACAGTGTAGAAAGGACATAATGTATCATATAATTCCAAACTACAGACAAACTTAAAAGGGTATTATTTCTGCAGATGGAAAGTATAGATATTTTTTTAACTGAGGAAAGAAAAATAATTCTCTCTTTGTGTATCTGTGTTATAAAGTATATTTCTATGCATATATAACCATAATATTTTTGTGCAAAATTTCTCAGAAATTAGATCCATATACAGAACCCTATTCTAGGAAATCTCAGTGGATTCCCCTCAGTAGTCCTGGTCTTCTCTGTACAGATGAAATTCTGCAGTATGGAAACCTTCTCCTCTCTATAAAAGATAGGATCTGAAGCATTTATCTCAAATTTAAAGACAAGATTCATGAATATGATACCAAAATTTTTTCAGGATGGAGAGGGTAAGTTAGAAAAGATTTATGAAATTAATTAATGTTCAGTTCCTCAGTTTAAATTGTATTGTTCTATGGACTAACACAAAATTTCTGACACATGCTGAAATAAATTTCATAGATTAGAAGAAATTATGAGGCTGCTGCTGTGATGCAGAATTAAAAAATAAAAATAATAACTCAAGAAACAGTATATAAAAATTTGACTAGAAAGTAAAATTGTGGGCAATAAAGATGTAAGGGTAATAAACACATTGCCTTATTTTCAGTCTGCTATTCTCCACACAATGAAGAACAACAGTACAAGGGCAAGTGCTGAAGGGCTACAGAGTATTGAGGTAGGAATAGTTAAGTATCATCCTGCAGGCACATCAATCACAACAAAATTCCACAGACCAAGAAGAACTATTCAGATGTGATATATTTACTCTTCAAGCCTAAACTAAATCAGTTTCCTGAATTGTAAGTGAAAATTTGAAATGATAGGTTTTGAAGTGCTCAACTTGACCTGACAAGAACATACAGATGTAGAAAAGTTTTAGTGATATGCTGTTGAGCCACTGGATGTGCTCAGGGTGTGCTATCCTTTTGCACATGAGACTGTATATATGCTTATCCATAGAGACCTCCTGTTACTATCCCTCTATCTCCCAGTACACAGGTTGGAACCAAATCTGCACCTTGTGTTCCTCTCCCCTGAAGACTCGAAGAGACAGTTTTTGCCTTCCTCATGGAAGGGAGAGTACTGTTTTATAGGTGGTTTGCTCCACAGAGCCTCCAGATCAAGCTGCAGGGAAAACAGTGGGTTTCCTTCTAAACATCTCAGTCACAAGGGCTTAATATTCTCTTAGAAATTTCAGTATTGTGCCCACAGCCCTCTTGAACCCAGTCTAAAGCAAAGTTTTTGTATGATGGCAGAAGTGGGGACAGCACCGACCCCAGTGCACCACAGAAAGAGGCAACATCACCACAGGAATGGATCCCACACTGATCAAGAAGTTTACACAGACAGAAACTGACTTTTGGTTGGAAAAGAGTAACTCTAGACCCAACTGGATGTGAGGTTCATGTGTTCTGCAATTTATACTTCCTGTAGCTGTTGATTAAATGTGAGAACACACCCACTCCAGGCAAAGTTTTTGCTTTTGTCCATATAGATACTGCTTAAAAAACAAGCGTGTTTTTTCCTGAATTTCTTGCAGTTATTTTAAAAATTTAAAATAGGGATATGTTGCTTTGTTTGTTCTAGTTTATGAGAGAATGAGAATATCAGAAAGCTACTGCCTCACACTTTAGACTGAACATGCAGGAAACAAAAGTCATCATTCAAAAAGTGTATCTAAAAAGCATGGTGACCACAATCAATCAGTAATACATGTCAATTAACTTTTTTTTTATAATTGAATATGCTTACCAGTTTTGTATGCTATGTTAATTTTCATAAATGTACTTTTTTCTGTCTTAAATATAATATTTAAGATACTTTTCCTGAAGTTCCCGCAATAATTTTAATGATTTCAGTGCATTTTAATGGATCTCCAGCATAAAACCATATGTAAGCAGATCACAAATAAATTCATACATAAAACACTAATAACAAAATATTCAATTTATAATTTTAAACATAATTAAATTTTGAAATATAAAAATGTTAATAAATATTTGCTGAAGTAAATATATAATGATTCTGTATAACCTCATGTTCATCAAAAATTACTGCAGTTATTGATGATTCTCTATGAAATTGTGGTTAGCAGAAATTACTGTGGTTATTATAAAGGCAGTATTTAACTTGCAATCAATATATCCTTATAGCTATCAATCAGGTTTTGTAAGCAAACACTCAAATGACAAAATGCAAAGCAAGATTGAAATTGATGTTGCTGATGTAAATCAGTCAAAGACTGACAAAATCCTTTTGGCAGCCTTACACAGCAATCACTTGTGTAACTCCCTCTGAGTCTTTTTGCAAGATGAAGCATTTGGTGCTGATTTTCGGTGCTCAGTCATCTCTCCAGAAGGCACTTAGGAGCAGCAATTGGCTTTGCAGTTATTTCCATCACTGTCTTTCAAAGTGATCTTAATGGACCATGCGTTATCAGTAAAGGGCTTATTTCTCCTCTGAATTCCTCTGCATACTTGGGAAGGATTATCCTGTCACATCACTGGGAATTATAACAGAGTCTCATAAGTAATTGAAACCCGGGTGTCTCCAGCATTTTCTTCCACACCTAAGAGACAAGGCCATATCTGCCAGATTATACTGAAGGGACTTGCAGTGGAGCAGCATTGCTCATGGTGTCCCACAGTCCCCAGTACAAAGCAATACCACAGAGCTCTGCTACTTGCCAAATGTCAACCTGAAGGATGTATTTGGCCAGTTCAGTGACAGCTGTCCCCACTTGAATACGAGAAGTAGCATGTTCCTCACCAAATGCAGACTTATTTTTTCTTGGCAAAAAATGTACTGATTTTTCCCATAGTTTTATGCAGCCTTTCTTGCTTATTCTGGCCCTAGGTGCTGCTTGACATCTTCCCTCTTCTCCAGAACTTCCCCACAAGGAACAAGGACCTACCCTAACAAAAACAAGCCCTGTAGGAATCCAGCTACAGAGATCATGTCTGCAAAATGCCATATAATTTCTGGTGGTTGTAGAACTTCTCAGTAAGAAACAGTATAAGTGTGTAAGAGAAAAACCTTAATTACTGTCCTGTTTTCTAACAGGAAACTAACTGTCCTGTTTTCAACTTAGCAGCAACTTAAAGAGTTTAGAGACCAAATGTATACATGTAATTACCACATATGTATATTCAGTTGATGATTTCCTGGTGTATGATAGTTTTAAATATGTTAATGACAGCTGTAGCTTGCATAACATGCCTGAATTAAGAAAATCTGTTATATATATATATATATATATATATGCACATTATATGTATATATATACACACACACATGTACTTTGCATAAATTACACTCCCCAAGAGTGGGAATACTGATCTAATGCAAAAATAACTCACAAGGGAGTTACTTGCATGTTTGATTATGCCTTTTTCTTTTTTAAGACAGAGGCGTCTCTTAAGCAATCGGCCTAAAATGTTACATTATTCTTAATACAATAAAATTTTGATTATAAAACACATGAAATCTGTATCACTAAATGTGTTCACATTAGAGTCAGTGTCTTGATTTAAGTCTTTCAGAAACCCTGGGGACCAGATCCTTAGGCACTGCTCCACTCAGCCCAGTGACATAAGAACTAATGCCCTACTAATGCCAAAGAGCTGTTTCCATTCCAGGGAGACTCCAGTCCATGCTATGTACTGGGAAGAGGGAAGCAGGAGCTGCAGCAAACCTGCTTGTGTGGAGCTGCATAAGCAAAGCCCAAAGGAAATATTGAGAAAAGCACTTGGGCATGGGTAGGGTGCACTGGATTTCATGGGAAGAAGATACAACTGCAGACAGATTCTAGAGCATGCACATGGCTTGGGTTCAGATGCCTGCCTGCTGGGCAGCCCAGCAGAGTGCATCTTCTAGAGCAGTCAGAACTTGGAGCCATGCAGGAATAGCCAAACCACCCTCCTGACAGTAGCTCTGCAGCCCTTGATAGTGTCTGAGTGACAGAAAAACGCCTGGCTCCTTCATGAAGAAGAAAAGACAACTCCTTTTGGGCTTGACAAAACCTTTGCTTTGTTGATTTAAAATTAAATATTTTATTACCTGCCTGTTTCAGGCTTTACAATCAAAAGGGTATATTTTTAACCTCTTTTTTTCCTTAATTTTATTTTTTTTGTCTGTATGCAAAACCATGCACCAGTTGTTTTTACACAAATTTGGAAATATTTGCAGTATCCCTGTCCCACCATTTCTAATTTGGAACATAAAATGTCTGGAACCAATTGCTCAACCAAATTTGTAACAGGCTGTGAAAAAAACATTCCTCAGCAATGGCAGGGATATTAACAGCAAGAGCCTACAAAAAAAAGTTACAAAAAAAATCAAAATCATGATGCTCCTTTGTGAGGATATGTGTAGACAGCAAAATGCAAGTAACACTACAGTGGTACCTGGCTTCAGCTAGCACAGGCACTGGTGGCAGTGAAGGTACTTGCACAGACTTTTGCTTCCTGTAGCACACATTCCTACCTTCTGTGTATTTGCTCTCCTGTCACATGTGTTGCAAGGTTTTACTAGCTATTACTCTCCCCAAAAAGCTGTTGCTTCAGGGATGTTCTTTTAGCCAAACTAAGAACAAGCTGGCTATCATGATAGAGACAGTTCCATTTGCCATTGACCCATCTATCCTGCCTCACTACTGGAATCCCTTACCTGACTTACTTCTCCTGTCTCGCAAGGGTATTTTGATAATCAATTACTTAGAATTTGCAACCATTTTCACCCCCAATTTTTATCATTTGTTATGGAATTGCATCTGTATCTGAGAATGGTGCAGTGTATGCAAAACCCATCAATATCCTGATTTCCGTGGATTACTCAATAACATGCTTGCACTACAGCTATTAAGACCATTATTTTCTGAAGCAGGATTGCTGTTGCAAAGCTGAAATAGGAATTTGAAAAACATTCACTTAACTTGTCACATCATTTAGACAGCCATGACCAGGGTGCTCACCCACATATATTTTAACACCAGTGCTCTTCAGCAAGCAAATTCAACAAGCCAGAGACCTGCACACTCCTCCTTTTGAACAGCAGGAAATTATGCATTTTCATGTTGCAGCAGCAGTAAGCTCACTTTGTACCCCCTTACCAAAGTATAAGATCCAGATCCAGTAGAACTAATCTCTTTGGAGTACTAGGTTTCATTTCATCAAGTCTTCTGAATCCTAAATCCTTCAAATACCTTGATGGGCAAGGTGTGAGATGCAGAGCCCTTCTGACAGCAGAAACAGTTGTCTGGAAGAACAAAACAGCATTTCTGAGCACCAGCTTCCAGAAGAGGCAAAATTTCTGGAAATAATATTTGCACTTAGAGAACTACTCCAGCTCTGCAAATAACTTCCATAGAAAAGGATAATAAGGGTGTATTGAAGAGGAATACAGAAAAATTAAATATTTCATCTGCTTACAAATATCTTTATAATTAATTATTATTGATATAGTTTTATATCATATTAGCAGTCTGCAGTCTTTGTGAGGAACAGCTGTTCATTATACTGATCACTGTACCCCCAAAGCAGGGCTAGAGTAGATAACTGAATGAGGTTTGGAACGCCAATTGGGAAAAAGGAGGCTGTAGTGGAAAATGGTGGTACTATCAACATTGGAGAAGTTACCACAGTCCATTTGGTACCCGATACTTGAAAAAGTGAATAATATGGAATATGCAGCCATTCAACATTCTGTGTTGAAATCTGTACATCCCTAGAAGTACAGTTGTCCTGGAATACTTCTGCAGCTGCCTTTTACCAGGAGCCACTAAAGTCAGAGTTTGAAAAAGGCATTTCAGTTGCTATTTTCCTTTCTTATTTGTTTAGCTTTCATCTGTTTTGAGGAAATACCAGAATGCTTTTATATTGGACAATGATACATATTTCTTCATAGATAAGAAAACATCCTTGATATTTTCTAAATGCCGTTTGGCTTCAAAGCCCAGCTTCAAGATTGCCAGTGGTTTCACCTTTCTCATTTCCCTTAGCATGCTACTGTTTTCCCTTGTCAGGGAAATCCCTCGAAAAAAGTTGTCATAGTTTAGGTTTTCCAATTTTAATATATTCATCTCCTGTTGTGAAATGGAATTAGGAGCAAAAGCAAAGCAGGCCTAAAACTTAGAAGGATATAAAGAAAAACTTTATTAACAAAACAAAGAAAATAATAATAAATTCAGAACAGATCTTCACACCACTCTCTCCTCCCCCTTTTCACACCTTCTTAGCAACATACAGAGACACTTCAGTCAATTCCTTACTTAAATGTTCTTTTTCAGCTCACTTTAGGGAGAGGAGTTTCTTCTTGTTCAGCTATAGGGATCTTTTTCAAGAGAGGGAAAAAAATCCAGTTCTCTCCTGACTCCACTTTTTTCACTAATAGCCCAGGAATCTGCAATCGTGAAACTCCTCCCACCTTCACAGCCTTCCCAGAGCTGTGCTTGTGGGCCATGTTGAAGTCGTGGGGTATTACTTGTAAGGATGAGCTGCTAAAAGGCAGAAGTTCTCTTCAGCTCACTTCTCTCTGTTCATACTTCATTCCCAGGAACAGAGATCCCCTTTTTCCCTCGGGACAAAGGATCTTCCAAACATTTCAAACTTCCCCCCACCCCATGTCTTTCTCCATGGTTTAAAGGAATTTTTAGTGTAATACAGTCCACCCCTATAACTTACAAAATGATTTTTCAGTAAATCTTTGTGGCATCTCCTCTTTCTCCTTCCATCTAAAAACTTTGGTCTTGCTTCATTGACTTGGGTGTATCCTTTCTGTTCTTCTTCCTCTCACCCAAGGAAGGATGGAAAGTCTGTCAATCCTATCTGAGCACTGGAAAAGTTAAAATCTCACCCAGAAGTTGCAGGGGCTGTGCCAGGCCATGCCGGAGCTGTGTCAGGATCTCAGGGTGCCCAGGCCGTGCTGGGGGGGCCGGATGGAAACTGCAAAGTGCACGCAGAGGAGAAATGGGTGCCAAGGCCGTGTGTCCATGGCTTTCCCCCGGCGCTGCCCGCCCCCAGCTCCAGCCGCAGCCCGGGGGTTCTCCCTCTGCCCTGCCCAGCACACAAAGCCCTGGGGGCTCTCCCGAACCGGGCCCGGCTGCCTCCCCCCAGCCCGTGAGGGCGGCCGGGCGGGCTCGGCCACCCCAGGGCTGCTCCGAGCCGGGGCAGGGCAGGGCAGGGCCCCCCGAGCCACGGACACACCGGGAAAAGGGCCAGGATCCCAGCAATGGGCTCGGCTTCTTTTGGTTATCGGGGCTCCTGGTTGGAAACGGGGCCCGGCAGCCTCCCGAGCCCAGCCCTGCCTGGCCCCACATGAGAGGGACCCGGCCTGGTCAGTGTTACCTTGTGAGAGGATGGAAATGTAAGAGAGCATTCCGGGGATTTACTTGCTTCAATGTGATTCATGGAGCAAACCGACTTCTCCAAGTGGTTTCTTAGGCTGTCAACAACTAAACCAGCCTCCAATCGGTCCCATCAATTCACAGAGGAAATTCTTGTGGAGAAAATCTTCCTAGTATGCCCTCCCCCCAGGTGTCTTCAATGCATAACCCGCACAAAAGTAAGAAAAAAAAAAAATCTGTCCCCATTAAGTCATCTGAATGTACAGTGCCAAGTCATAGCCTTTTGTCAACCCTACTGAATATGCAGCATTTGCTGTCACTGCAGCAAACATGATATTGTTGACTTCTTCTGATAAAAACAATGTTTGATGCTTCACATAAAGGCATAAAAATCTCATTCTAGAGGACAGGTCCCCAGCCAAAACCACCGGCTGCTCTTCCCAGAACTAATGGCACATAAAAATAATTATAGAGAGCTGGTGTTTCCAACTTAATCCAGCATCTCTTAAGAGCCTCTAATTTTGTAAAAGGTAAAATTACAAGTGCCAAGTTATCAATCTTTTAGGCTTTCTCCAGTCACAAAGACTAATTTATGAAATATGGGTGAGCTTCTGCAACAGTGCAAGGAATGTTTGTGGCATCTGAATGCCTATCAATGACACACCTCCTTGATAAGGCAGCAACAGAAACACAGTTCTTATGATTCTGGTAACTAGAAAAATAAGAAGAATTTTAGTGTTCTGTATTTCTGACAATGCAGAACTAAAAACAGTAATTCCAAAGTGCTAATGTGTTTTCTTAGTGCTGTGAATGCTCTGATAATTATGTTAACCCAAAAAATCACTTTACCCAGCCTACAATTTTCTGTAGAGTTTTGCATTTTATAGAGACTGATATAAAATAGAGATTGATATTAATTGCAGGGGAAAATCATGCCTTTCATTGCCACACTTGAATGACATCAGAACAGAAAGGAAGAATAGCATTGTGACAGGGAATTTAAACATGCTGAGTATACCTGGTTCACAAATCTGAGGAATATTTTGCTCAGTTGGTCAAATTATTTCAGCTCTAGTGCCTTGATTCTTTTCATAATGTCTTATAAAATTCTAAGTAATTTAAAAAATATATTAATTATTGATCAACAATGAGGTAAGAATACCATCTGGAGGGTAAAAATCATTATTATGTACTTCAAGCTTAGATATGTGGTCTTATGGGAGTCTTCTAGATCAAGACTCACCATTTCAAGTACTGTACAAAAGCATCCACCTTGCCTCCAGAGTCACCTCCTGAAATCCCACAAGAAGAGGCACAGTCGAGATGGGGGCTCAGAGGAAAGAATCATGGGGGCCTTTGGTACAAATCAGGTCAGACTCAGGTTCATGGAGCTGATAAGCAAGTGAAGGGAGGGGTGATTACTCACGGGCTGATGGAGAGGATGGCAGACATCATCAGACCCAGTGGGAAAAGGGCACCAGAGAGGGCATGAGTGCTGCAGAGCACAGCCTGAAACTTAACCCAGCTAAAGGTATAGGCTTTATCCTCAGGTGTGGTGTAGAGATGGCTATAATGCCGTGCTAGGGATTTCAGACCATTTCCAGCGTAATTCCACGTGACCAAATCCAAGGGGAGTTTACATGACTTCTTAAAACAAAATAGCGAATGAAAAGTGTTCCCTCATTAAGAGAACAGCAATAAACCTGAATCCCTGCAGTACACCTTGGTTAGATAAACGAAACAATAATCAAACATCTTAAACCACCCACCTCAGTGTGCACAGCCTTTAATTTAACCCATTGAGACTGACTGAATTTGTGCTTATGCCCTTGCCAAGAGACTAGAAACTGACTGCTGCAAGAAAAGCAATTAGGAAGATGACATAAAACCCAGCCTTTCATTTCCTGGAGAGTAAAGTAGACTAATGCAGAATGGAAAAAAAATCACAAGTGGAATAATTCTGTTGTCACTCACAGCAGAAGTAAAACAGCAAAACAATAAAAAAATATATTTAGAGGAAAATCAAAAGAAAATCCTGCACTACCTCTCACACTCAAAAGTTGTAAGCCAATAAAAATAATACTTAAATTTTATTGCTTACAGTAATAAAAATAATACTTAAAATCACTTCATTGCATCTTTCACATGCCACTCCTATCTCCTCTTCATCAATAACTGGAATTCAGAATTTTCCATGAATCTTTCTACAGACAGACAGTTCTTTTGTTCTCAACTCTGCAGTCCTCAGTGCTTGTTGATTTGGGAATCCTATAGTCTCTTTTCACATTCCTTCTGCAGTTATTGTTTTTATTTTGGAAAGGAGAACCTGTCACAATCAGTACAAAATAGAGAGATGTTAGGTGACAAAATCTTAAGGAATACGGGGGTAATGGAGAACTAAAGTATTTTAAAGTATTTAACAAAACACTCAGCAGGCCATTGGCAGCCACTTAGAAGCAAACAAAGAAACAAACAAACAAAAAGAAAACAAAACCCAATAAAACAACAGATTACTCTGTTGCTTAAAAGATGTTTTAAACTGTAACATAAATTGAATATAATTTATTTTCACCTTATCCAGAGCAAACAAGTTTATTATCTCCAGTGTATATCTGTTATAAATAAACCAGCTTCAACACTTCTTCACCAAAAAACTGCAGAGATCATCATTTCTCAAGCAAAAACCCACTAGGTATTATCAATTAAGCAATGAAACTCAGAAAAGTAATATCACTGGATCACAAAAGAAGTGGGGTTATTTTTGAAAAACTGAGATTTCTCAAGGATGTGGCACAGGAAGATTTTTTTAGACTGAGAGTGAAGTAATGCCAGAAGAGCTAATCATTCAGCAGTGTGGGAGAGCAGGTAAGCTGGCTCTTTCTGTACAGAAGAAAGCCTTCATTTACAGTCTGATGATGTGCCATAAAATGATGTTCTTGTTTTTCAGCCAACCTTTCTCCCGAGATAAGTACCCAGTTAGAGACGTTATGTTAACTTTTCTGAAGCTACTGTTACTTTGAGATCAAGATCAGAGATGCTTGAAAATATTTCTGAAGATTAAAGTGAAATTAAAAAATTCTGATAGTGGTCAGAGTGTCCTGAACTATTTGAATTATTTTATTGAAAGAGAGAATGGAAATCTCATACCCTGTATGAACAAGACAAAAGATCATTCCTTTCCTTCTATTTTAAAAATGGTATGAAAGGAATCTCAGAGAAAACAATTACAGTAAAATAGATGTTCAACTTTGGAAATGTTCTACTTGTTTAATGTAAAAATTAATGACTACTTGGATGTTTCTAGGCATATTTGAGCCAAAGATCACAGCAAAGAGCAGAGTTAAGGTTTGGTAGTGTGTTGATTTTTTCATTTAATTTGTTGTTTATAGCTTGCTTCAGAGATTCCACAGATAAATGTGTTCTGGCCATCCATGTTGATATTGAGAAGAGAAGCATACCAGACTCTGTTACTGACTTTGCAACTGAGTACAAGCTGCAACAAGCTGTGACGACTTTTGGCCTTAGCAGAAAATAAGAAATGGAGTCTTAGGTTTGTCTTGTTAGTTTCTCTCTACTCTCAAATTGTGTGTCTGTTTTATTCAATTTCACCACTGATGCTGTAAAGACCTTGTCCTTGCTCTCTTTTGTGTGCACGAGGCTGAACACCTCTGAAACTGCTGCCGTGACCCAAACCCTAGAAAAGCTAAACTTGTCAGAACACAAAAGAAAATATTACCAAGAAAAGAAAGCAGTCTCCTCCAGAACAAAAGAGGCAAGATCTGATCTCTTCTTCAGTGTCCAGCCCAGGGATTTGGTAGCTGGTCAGGGACTCAGTGATGGTAGAGCTGTTCAGTCCCAGGAGCTGAAGCTGAGAAATCCTTTTGCACTCTAGGCAATGGCAAACAGTCCCCTACATACCCTTTTCTGTGGCATTTTCCATTGAGACAACAGTCACAGGACTTCCATTGACTGATTCTTCTTTGTTAGTGTAAGTCTAAAAGCTGAGGGAGTGGGGGGTAAGGAACTAAACAGGTAGGCAGAGCAGGTTTCTTAACCCTCCTGCATTTCACAGGAAAATGTCTCCTACTTCTGGTCCTCATGTGCTTTTTTTCATGTCCCTTTTCAAAAGCTTTTCACCAAACCAACTTGTCAGACCTCTGGTTTCTAACTTGTCTCACATAAGTCACCTCTTGGAAGAGGAGGTCAGAAAAGTAATAAAAATGCAGAGCCAGAAGGGACTTTAAGTCCTATCATGTCCTTCCTTCTGTAAGAGAAAATTGTAACCAAGCCACCTTGGAGAAATGCTTTTTTTCTGTGCTTTCTCTTCATGGCTTGTTTTAATGCACTGCTTCTTGGTAGCAGGAATCTTTTTCTTAACAATTCTTCTGTTTCCCAGATAAGCTCAGTTTTGTCTTGTACTATCCCACCAGAATTAGTCATTCTTTTATTCTGTAATAAACTTTGATAAATCAGAAAACAAAACAAGATCTGTAGGTTTGTTCATTCAGCTTTTCTCCAGAGATAGATTTTCTTACCATGTGTTGTTTTTTCTCAGGTTGTTTCTATTTGCCCACATTTTTCTTTGAGTGTACTCCTCAAAGCTCAGGAAACTTTTTGAAATAAGTTATCTCTATTTCCAAGATGGTGTTATGTGAGGTGCTCCATACATAATTTCCTGCTGAACTCCTGCCAATAACTCCAGTTATTCCCAGCTCTGTACCTGCAAAGCTAACTTTTTATCTTCCAGCTCCACACATTGCAGTTGTCTTCTCTGAACTTCATCTTCTTCATGTCATCTGTCCAGTTTGTGAATCTTATGTCAATGTATCCCTTTTCCCTGTTCATCTTCAGAAAGGCTCTCAATTTGTTGTCACCTTGCAAGTCACTCTCTGAACATAAACCAGGACAGATAACTTGTGGTTCTCATTTGAATTCTCCTGTAGACAGCTTTCTTCCAAGTATTTTCCCTGTTGACTTGTGAAGTCATTCATCCTGTTACCTTTTCCATCTGTCTTTCAAGTCCCTCTTTGTTACATTGCCATATGAAACAGTATGCAGAGCCTCTCCAGTACCCATTTCTGCCCATCTAGTACCTTAACACTGGTGGGCAGGTAGTTATTCTTGAACAATCTGTGCTGGATTCCATCTTTTAGTTTATTGGCACTGAAATTCTCTTGAAATGATTGAAAAGTATTGGAACAAATATTATACTGCATAGTGAAAGCAGGCAGACTGACTGTCATCTTTCTGTTAATGATAGTCTTTAACACTTCTTCATTCTTGGAACTTTGCACAACCTCAAAGACTTTTCTATCCTGTTTTCTCCAATTTTTCAAAACAAAAAATTAGTATCCCAAGGCCTTGCTTGCATTGAGAAAAATGGACTCTCAAACTCCCAACAGATACATAGCAAAAAATTGCACTATACTACTCTGTGATGTGAGTTTGAAGGTGATATTCAAAAACTATGAGTCAGATTTTAGTTCATGAATTCTATGCCTAAACCAACAATACTATTACATACACAGTATGTCTGCTGGAAAGAAGCTACAGAACAAACAAAAATCTGTTTCCAGAAAAGATTCGAATTTCTGTGAATCATGACAGCCAATGAAGCTTTCATGGGGAACACAGAATTGGATGGAAAGAAATTTCCTTCAAGAGTAAAAATCATTAGGAATTAGTGGTTTCATTAGATAAAAGGGACTCAGAAAAATGGAGGAAGATTGCTACTGAACAGGAAAACAATGTTAGGAAAAAGAAACAAAAAACAAACCAGAGAAGAATCAGAAGATGGTAGCATCCAAAGCATCTGTCGAGAAGAGTGCCCATGGCTGCTCAACACCAGTGACACTGTCTGGGCTCTGCAAAGTCCAAGTTTCAAAGTAACATGTTCTCTAAATAATATTAATGGCAATTAGATGTTCTGAACAAGGCAAACATAGCAAGTTCATGGGTGTTTGTGTCATATAGAGCATTTAGCCTTTTATCTCTTCTGAGAGGGCTATTAGCCCCGTTCCTTCCCATTTTCTACCATAATGTGATGACATCTATCTAGCAGCTTACTCTCCTCAGGCTCTCAGTTAAGAATGTACATCAAATCAAACTGTCTCTGCTGGCCTTCAGTTCTGTTGTGTTTGACACACAGACAGGTATGATTTTGGATAGTCAGACATTGTCATCCTTACTGAATGCATAGTGAATGCCTTAACTGTGGGTTAGCTGAATTATAGTAAACTGGAACATCAATGACCTATTTTTAAAAAAAAATATTCAGACAAATTCAATAGTGCTAGTTACCTGGCAACTGATTAAAATTTTCAATTTTCATTCCAAGAGATGGCGATGTACACCATGTCACATTCAGTCTACAGTAGCCCCACAGTACAAGTCTCTCCAACACCTTCAAGCTCATCAGAGTAGCCCTTCTGGAGCATGAAACATGTCACCACTATGACAGAGTATTTGTACTAAAGTCAGTTCTCTTTATGAAGACCTTGCTCCATGAGAGAAAGACAAGCAAGGTGGAAGACAGAAATAAGGAAACAGAAGCAACTAATACAGGACTCTTCCTAGCTGAACAAAGACAGAAAATTCCATGGTTTTCTATGGATAGAAATAGGTAAAAGTAAGTTAGTATGTTGCTATACAAAGTACTTGAAGATGGCAAAACAGACATTTGTAGAAGGTAATGTAACATAGATGAAAATATATTCCATAATGTGGGAAGAGGCAGAATAGACAAGGAAATCATACAACTATTTACACTGTCTATATGTGGTTAACGCACAGTTACACTGCAGAATATTTTTACATGCATGTGTGTGTATGTTTATGTATGTATTTATGTTTGTGTATGTTATATATGTATATATATGAATATATTTGTACAACTCCGTTTCCTTTAAAGAGATGATTCTCCATTTTAAATAGTACACACACATCAGCAAGATAACAGCATGTGCATTGTCTGAAAGTGAAGTCATTTAAGGTCTTCACTGTACTTTCTTGGTTTGAAAGAGTCTCTATACTAGTGGCCCTGCTGGACCTGTGGCACACCAAGAAGGTGGCGCCTCTTCCTACAGAAATTCCCTACAGCCCTGTACACTTTTGCAGTCTACCTGTTTATTTTCTACTGAAATTTCTAATCTGCACAGCACCATAGTAACATAGTTTCAGAAGTGCAAATGATACTAGCTTCGGGAGTCAACAGACTTCACACTTGGGACCAAGTGTTACTGAAATCCACGTGAAAAATGTTAAATAAGCAAATTCGAGCTCTGACCCTGCAGTGCACCTCAGCCCTGCTGAAAGGCTACAGGAAAATGCTGTGGTAAAGCGACACACAGAGATAGCAGACTTTTAACTTTGGAGGGAAGCTTTGAGAGACACTTTTCAGATCCCTCTTGACAAATCTTACTCCCTCTTTTACCTTCCCTGCTGAAAGCTGAGAATGCTCAGGGAGCAGAAGAGGTAAGGCAGAGGCACCTCCTGCTGTTAAGACACTCTCAAAATATTTTTTTTTCCATTCCCTTTGTCTCCAGAGCAATAGCTGAGCTTCAGCAGATCTTCCAGATGAGCAGGGATTTCCAAGGAGTCTAGCAAGGACCTGCAATAAGGCAGGCTGCAGGGGTTGTACTGTGCTGCTCTAAAACTGCAAACCCTAATGATGGACCTAATAAGGCCATCAGACGGCAAGCCCTACTGTAGTCTACTGGAATCTATAGCAACAGAAAGCACAGGGAAAAACTTCCTGCAAATCACACGTCTGGAAAAGTGGATACAGAACATGAGCAAGAGATGAGAACCGGAAGTGTTCACCATTTTTCTCCACAGGTTTGGAAAGTAGAGCATATACTAACATGAGCAGGCAGGTTCCCTGCCTGCATAATTCTTGAAGAATCTCACATAATTCCAGAGGAGCCTGAGGAGATCTGAGTCTGCTCTAGCTACCCAGATCATCCCTGGAAGCTGAGTACATTCAGCACCTGAAAGGTTAATTCTCCCTTCTTCTCCCTAGGGATGCAGTCAGTCCTCAAGTTTGCAGTTTCTCAATAGCTCTTAATAAACAGCATAGAGAGGCATCTCACCAAAGCACTTTTTGTTTTCTTAGACATAGCTGTGCCAGATAAATACTGTTAAACACAGAAGATGGAATCAATCTGCACAACTGGTTAGCCAAGAAAAATTAGTTCAGAATAGTGCATTATGAAACTATCCAGAACATGCTTCTTGCTTGTCACATGTGAAGTTTCTTGCTGTCTAGAAAATTCAAGGACAAATGCTTTGCCTGTCCTTTCAAAACAACTTGATCTGTTGAGGGGTATTTGTTACTTCCCCAAGCTTGTACTGATGTAAAGATAGGTTAGGAGTTTTGAAGAGACACAGTAGAGGTGAGAATGAGTGACTGGATCAAATAACTAATTAAACTGTTTTGGGAAAAGTGACAACTTAAAAGGGAAAATGATAATTTTTCAGCAATTTAACATGCTATTGTGATGAAAATTGCATTCTACATAAGATGAGAGAAGTAATTTTCAAATAAAAATGTCATTGAAACATCAAAGCTTTCAATATCTGAAAAGTAATTTATTTTTTCCATCTGATAACAGAGTATATTTGATCTTGTTGTTTTGAATATGATTATATCTCAGTTAAAAATATCCTTTTGTTGGAGATTTATCCTTGAAAGATTAAGAGGATTTAAATCCATTTTATCACAAATATTAAGACTTCTTTTCTTTTCTTATCAATCAATATTGTAATGCTTTGCCCTGGTCATATCTGCACACCTGAAGACACTGGGCTATCTGCAATGCTGTCCATTGTCTACATTTATACTTGAAAGAGAAAACCCAACTGTTTATCTGCCATTTAGGCATGGAAAACACTGTTACAATCTACTGGACACCGGCAACACAGTAAAAAATATTAATTGATGGAACCATATTTTAGGCTAGTGTTACTGTTTTGTTTGTACAAAAGATATGGTTGCCACCTGTCCATTCAGGAGGCTACTATGCTTCAGGAGACTGAGCCACCACTGCCCTGATCTACCTACTACAAGGCTGAATTCTGCCCACCTTGGAACATGGCTTTGACTAGATTCCTCCAAAAGAATTTCTTAAACCAATTTATGATGTCCTGCTTCCTCATAGTTTTTTTTATGGGGTTGGCAGTGCCAGTGTTACCATACAAAACATACATACCATAAAAAAATGCACCCTGCCATAACATAGCCTGCCAAGACCTATCATGTGACATGACCTTACAAATGATTCTTGTTCTTCCCCATAGCTGTAGCTGCTTTCTCTAGAGTAGCTTAGTGGGTGACACACCTCCTGGAGGTTCAAGAGAGGCACTGTGACAGCCAACTGCTTGTTGATGTGAGCTACTGAAATCTCTGCAAGGAAGAGAGAGTTTGGTATGAAAACTAGGTACAGGCAATAACTATGTGGGTGTCTGCTCTGGCAATGCAACTCTAGCAGTCAAATATTCAACAAGAAAAGTCCTTTTCTGTTGTGAAATACCTCAAAAAAATGTATCTTCCATGAAATTTTAATGGACACTGTTTCTCCAAATTCCTTTCTAGTCTTAATCTCATGGAGTCATAGAATCAATATTGGAAGATACCTACAAGATCACTAAGTTAAACCATCCACCCAGCACCACCACTGTAATCCCAAACCAACACTCAGCACTGGATCCAGATGCCACTTGAACACCTCCAGGATGGTGACTCCACCCTCTCCCTGGGAAACTTATTCCAATGCCTGACCATCCTAACAGTAAAAAAATGTTTCCTAAAATCTAATCTGAACTCCCCTGTCTCCTCTAGATCTCTCACTGCAGGCAGTATAGGAAAGACCAGCTCCCACCTGGCTACATCTTCCTCAGGGAGTTGTAGAGAGCAGTGAGGACCCCCTGAACCTCCTCTTCCCCAGCATAGACAGCCACAGTTCTCTCACCTGTTCATTATGAGACACATTTTCTAGACCCTTTACAAGCCTTATTACCCATTTCTGGAAGTCAATAACTTTCCTGTCATGAGGGACCCAGAACTGGACACAGAAACTGAGATGCAGCCTCACCAGTGCCCAGTACACTGCCAAGATTATCACTTCCCTGGTCCTGCTGGCTATACTACAGACCAAGATGCCATTCACACATGCTGTGAACCCTGGCTGGTGTTCAGCCACTGTCAACCACCACTCCCAAGCCATTTCTGTCAAACAGCTCTCAAACCACTCCTCCCAGAACTTGTGGTGCTGCCTGGGGTTGCTGTGACCCAAGATCAGGACCTGGACCCTGCACTGGACCTTGCTGAACCTCCTGCAGCTGTGACCTCAGCCCACTGATGGAGTCCTTCCAGGTTTCTCTGCAGAGCCTTCCTACCCTCAAGCAGATCAACACTGCCACCCAAATTGGTCTTGCCTGAAAATTTACTGAGGGTGCACTCAATTCCCATGTCTAAGCCATGAATAAAGATGTAAAACAGGACTGGGCCCAAAACAGAGCTTCCAGCTCATCCTGTTTGATGTCCTTACTGCATGCATTGGTGTAGAGGCATTTACTATGCATTCTCTGAAGTTTTATTTCTTTCTTCCCTCTGGAAATTCCTACCCACATCTGGAATTTCTCATTCCACAAGCCTCTGCTTGCTCTCTGATAGGTTTAGAAAAATTTAGCGAAGTAGTGTCTTCCAACATGACACTGCCTAGAAGTCTTGTAAACATGATTAGCATTTATGAGATTATTGTCCCTCTGTAAATTAAAATATATTCCATATATGTATGACATTTGAATCACAAATCAGCTCCAGTTTATCTGTATTGTCACATACTAAAGAAGAACATTAAAGACCATTTCCACATAAACAGCAAATTATAGGGCAAAAAATCCTTTCTACAATTTCAAAGTAAATTAACCCAAGCAGGATGTGTGTGCCAATTTCATAAAGCCTTTTAACTGTTGGACGCATTGCAGAAGATGCAGTGAAACAGCAAATGCCAAACACATCTTAGGTGATTTTCTAGATGCTGGAATGATGTGTTTGAATCCCTTCCTTTGACAGGTGGGGAAGAACAAAGCCAGAACATAGAATATGTGTGTCCTCCTCATAAGCAGGGTGGTGTGTCTGTTGGGGCATGCCATGTCAGAACTCCACTGGCTTGGGAAGTCTCATCCTTGGGCACCGGTGGGTGTAATGCACACAGCAAGAGCCATCAGCCTTTTTTGATCATTCTTGCTATACTTGCACAGGATCCCTGTCAGAAAAATGACACTGTCAAATAGTCTGGCAGCTTCCCTTGTACATGAGCAGGGCAGACGGCAGTTCCCCTGACACTAAACAATTCTTTCCTTTATGTTATTTATGCTGGCATATTCTCTGGCCTTCATCCCTTGCTTCTCTGCAGTGATCTCTTCTTGGTCCATTTGTTTAAGAGTTCTTGGGACCTTGTGTATTTGAGCAGTACATGGCAGGACTGCCTCATCTCTAGGATAGTGCTGCCATCCCCAGAGGAGCTGTCTGCTCCTAGTGAGAGAGGCCTGTGCCCACAAAATCTAAGGGTAACTTGTTCATCTCTTCAAATACAGTTGAGTAGACTATGAAATGTGAGCCTATATGAGGGTCAGAATATTTAGGCCTGGCTTGATATATTTTTGTTTGCAAGCACCTTCTTAGTAATGCTGCTGTTAATGATGTTATTATTGGAAGGAGATAGATAAATATAATAAAAATGTAGCATCCATCTAAGAGTTCTTTCAAGAATCTTACTATATCCAGCTGTGGAAAACGGAAATAAATATTTTAGTACTATATAATAGTTTAGGACTAAACTATATTTTAGACACGCCTTGTGCAGTTTCTGATATAACTCCCAAGCTCATGATGTTGATATAATTTCGTCAATAATATTATAAATGTCAGTGTAAAATCTTAGAATAAGACAGTCACATCCCCCATTCGACAGACTTATTTTAGTTAAACTTCTGAGTCAGGAAATTGGGCTTCCTTTCAATATTTTCTTTCATCCAAATATCTCTGCCTAAGAAAAGAGAAAGATGCTGAGTTTTTTTCTACAACTTTGTTACACTATTCAGGAAAAAAAATACATAAACCCAATATATTTTAAAAGTTGAAGGCTCTTTTACATTTATTAAGGCAACAAATATCAAATCGAGGAACATTTAATTTTTTCTCTGGAGTGTATTTTCTCTGGGACATACACTCCAGTTCACTGACTGCGCCTTGAACTTTTGCAGACAGCACTGGAAGTCAAAATTTCTAGAGTGAGCAGCAGGAGTCCATTTACCATCAATAAACATTAAAAGTCTCTTGCGCACCTCCACCAGACTCCACTGAAATAACACAGCTGGATAGCTTGGAAAAAAATGCTGCAAATATTCATTGCTGTATGTGCCACTACACAAGCAGGAAAAAATCAGAATAACATTTTCAGACTAGTTGATTAATTTTAACTTAAATATTATGTGGTGTGGATTTTATTAAACTTTGTCCATTTGGAAAATTAAATTACTCTTCTCAATATAACATTATGTTTTCCCCTGTAATGCACTTTTGAAATGTGTTGGACAAAAGCCCTCTTTTAATGATAATACTTTTAATAGGAAAATGTCTCTTTTTCTTCACAGACACACGCATTAGACTAATTATTACAGCAATTATAAAAGAATAAATGCATTGCCAGAAAAATGGACAAAATTGTGTTTATGCTAAAGAGTATATTTTAAATATCTTAAAATTAATTTACAAACATACTTCTAAATATTGCTCTTTATATTTTTACATTTCAGAATGCATTCTGGGATAAGTCAGTGATGTTATTATAGATGTGAACTATTATATTTTTGTTGTTTCTGAGTTACTGCAGGATGAACACCATGCACAGGTGTTTGAACTATTTGCTAAAGAGCTGTATTTTTCTGATCTGCATTTACCTTTTTTTGAGCTTATTTCAGAAATTAAAGAATTAGAAGAGAACTGACTGGAGAAAACTGAGTTCAAAACTTACAGCCAGCAAATGTGGTCCAGATCTGTACAGTTTGCAGCAGGGTGTCTCTACATATCTGTGCCTGAATTTCCCTGATAAGGACACTGGGGGGAGAGTCCTGAGTGGATTACTAAACCAGGCACATTGCCACTAAAGAGAAACTGAAAGAAACTAAGTACAGAACTCAAAGACAGTATTTCTCATAACATGAAAGACCACTTCATTGGTCAGATGTCTGTGCAAAACACAAGTTTAGAGCTTGGACTATCGCTAAAATTTCCTGCCCTTTCTGAAGTCATCCAGTGAAGATTATTCTCCAACAGTAATTATGTTTATGTCACAGGTGAAACTAGTAATTTAAAATAAGTATTCCAAAGAAGATTTCTAAGAAACGGGGTGAATTTCTATCAAAGTTCCACCACATTATTAACCCATGCTCCCATCTTGCAGCTTTATAGGATCAACAGAAAAATCCGCAGGCACACACAAAAATTAAACTACAGTACATCTGCAGTGGGATACAAAATAATATGAAATATTTCACTGATGTAATACTAAGGAGTACTGAGCATCACCAGTATAGTCCACGTTATTCAACAAATATGCTGCTGCCACATTAGGATATTTTACTTTAACCCACATAGGGGCACAAAACATCAATCATGATGTATGCTAACTTTATCTATCTCTCTGTATTGCTGATGAGTGCTCATAAGGGTATTTTATCTTGAGTCATTTCTCTGAAATTCTCCAGGGCCTTACTAACTTTGTTTAGTGCATTTAATGTCAGCTTCTTTTGATAGCAGAGCTACTTTTAGTGGTAGGATGCTTTCCTGAAGAGCATTCTTCTAAACTCAGATGCTCTCCTTCAGCAATGGGTGAGATGGTGAAACAAAAGATGAAATTGTTATGGTAATAAATTAGGTTTGTTTGCTTGTTTGTTTGTTTGTTTGATTGATTAATTGATTGTTTTTTTCAAATATTTCAGCAATTAAGATCTTAATGTGAAAAATAGTGCACCCCCATCTTCAATAACTGAACAAAAAGTACAGGATATTAGGTTGCAATGTACAGACTTCAGAGGTTTTCAGATAATCCCCATTATTAAAATTACAAGGAAAAGGTTTTGAGTTTATATCAAACCAGACTTCATTTTACATTGGTTTATATTTTGTGATAACTTAGCACATTGTACTTTATTGTTATCTAATGTGTTTTATTTTAGTATAACTATGTTTCAGGAAGAGCTATTAAGATTAATGCAAAATTCCTGACAGCAGGAATTATCATATGTAATATAAAGCACAAAGCACTGACACTACATACAAAACAGGAGCCCACTCACAAATGGAAGTTTTTAGGATTGAAAGTAAAAATATATAAATTTTATCAAGAAACAGAAAAGGTACCAAAAATGCACAACACATCCCGGCCTGTTTGCATTTTTATTGAACAGCAAACTTCATGGAACGTAAATTTGTCTCTTGTTCCACTGACTACTCTCCAGTTGCTTTACAAATAAAACAAAATTGAGACTAAATCCAGCAATGCCTTCTTAAACGTGAAAGCTATGTCTGTTTCCACTCTTTTTTTATTAATGGCTTTGCACTGCCTGAATCTGATTGAAAAGCACTCCTAAATATGCCATTTTATTTGAGTGTTCCCTTCTGATTTGTGTATATATGAAATAAACTATCCTGATACACATGTGAGAAGTGAGGGTGAATAGGAGGAGAGGCACCTGGCTTTAATGCCACTGTCCCTTAGTGTGCTGTCAGAAAACATGTGCAACCAGATCACACTCTGCCATCATGATTATGCTATGAATATTTCAATTATGATTTAACTTTCATCAACAAATCATAACATAATTTAAAGAGTAATTTCTAAGGCATTTCAAGTCTCTCATTAAACATTATTATCTCTCTCCTTTGTTCATCTACAGCTCAATGCCTTTGGCTTCATTTCAACCAAAGCCCAAGTGGTACATTTCACTCCTGTGAAACCTTCTACAGAATTCAATTAATTCATTCTGAAATGCCATTGCTCTGCATCTCTGTGCTTCATCTGAGTAATTACTTGTAACTGCATAACTCGGCCTGAATAGCAAGCTACAGGATACAACTTGAGCCCTTCAGCCTTAAAAATGGGTGTGAGTGTTCCATACAACAGCAGTTTATAAAAGCACCACAGAAACACTAGACTATTTCCTTCGCCTCTGAAGAGTAAGTAAACATATTATATTGGGGTTGTGTGGCAAGGCTTTGGTAGCAGAGGGATTCCAGAAGCTCATCCCAAGTTGGATGGTGCAAATTCTGAATGATTCCTGCAGAGGGTCAAGCTGCCATCAGTGACAGTGACAACACCTCTAGAATGATGTGTTTAAGAAAGGAAGGGGGAAAAACTGCAACTGCAACTGGAAGGGACAAGTGAGACTATGTGAGAGCAACAAGTCCTCAAAGTCACCAAAGCCAGAGAAGAAGGAGGGGGAGGAGCTACTCCAGGCACCAGAGTGGGGTTCCTCCTGCAGCTCATGGGGAAGACCATGGCAAATAAAGTTGTCCTCGTGCAGCCAATAGAGAACCATAGGAGAGCAGAGATTTTCCTGCAGCCTATAAAGGAACCCATCCTGGAGCAGGTGGATGCCTGAAGGAGGCTGTGACCCTGTGGGAAGTCCATCTTGGATCAGGATCCTGGCAAGACCCACGGTCTTGGTGGAGAGAGGAGCCCATGCTGGAGCAGGTTTGCCAGTAGGACCTGTGATCCCATGGGGAGTCAGTGCTAGAGTGTTTCATGAAGAACAACAGCCCATGAAAATGAGTCATGTTGCAGAAGTTTGTGGAGGACTGTCTCCCATGGGAAGGACCCCATACTGGAGGAGGGAAAGAGTGAGGAGCAAGGAGCAGCAAACATGGGATGAACTGACCACAGCCTCCATTGCCCATCTCCTTGTACCACTGTGAGGGATAAGGTAGACAAATTGGAAGTGAAGTTGAGCCCAGGAAGAAGGGAGGGGTAGAGGGGAGATATTTTAAGGTTTTTTTTTCTCATTATCTTATTCTGATTTGATTGGTAATAAATTAATATACCTACTTCAAATCTGTATATCTCATTACAGTAGCTGCTGAATGATCTCTCTCTGTCCTTATCTTAACCCACAAGTTTTTCGTTGCATTCTTCTCTCCCTTGTCCAGTTGACAGTTGAGGAGAGGAGTGATAAGACAGCTTTGCTGGACTCTGTTTTCCAGTAAAGGTCAATTCACCATGGATGCATATACTAAAGTATGGTTTGTATTTACTGGAAGCACCTGTATCGCCTCCTTTTAGTTACTTATTTTTACCAAAAACAAGGGCAATGATCAGCTTTCTAAGGCCACAGAATCAGACACCCAGGAGCTAAATTCTTTTCATTTTCTTCATACTCTTCACTTTCAAACATACAAATAAGCAATCTTTTGAGACTCAGGTTATTTTTCAGCATCTACCAATTCAAACAGCATCTCTTTCCTAGCCTCCTACCTAAGCCTGGGTCTAAGATGTGTTTACCAGGGTTCCAGTCCTGTAATTAAAAGTGCATCCTCTCTTGTTACCATTGTTGAATGATGATCTCATTTCTTAATATGTGATTATGGAGCTTTAGATAAGACTTCTGTATATTCCACATAAACATATGTATTTTTAGTAAAGCTTTAAATTATGATCTTCTGACAGTCTTATAAAAGTATGCATATTGTTTTTTGTCAGTCTGCCTAATATTTCATCTCTGCTGTGAAGAAATGAAAAGGTTGTTTACTTTAGTTTGGTGGGGTTTTTTTGGTTTTTTTCTTTGTTTGTTTTTTTTTTTGGTTGGTTTTTTTTTTGGAGTAGAGCTCTCTCATGATGATTTGTGATAGGATTTGCCAGATGACATAGCATCACGTCTGTGGGGTCTGCAGTGAGATTCAAGCTCATGCACTTCTGCCTCTGCAGCAGAAGAGCACAACCAGTCCTTCACAGAGCTGTGGGTGATCTGAATTGAGTACTAAGGGCCAGATTTTATCCATTAAATAACTGGCTACATTTTCTCTTGGGTTCAAGAAACAAATATTTCAGACAGCTGCTGACATCAATGTGGGCAGCAGCAATGAATTACTCAAGGTGAAAAGAAAGCAAAACCAATTTACGTAAGTGTCGCCAATGTGTTCAGCATGTTTTCACCTGCTATAGAGCACTGGATGAGTTTAATCAGCATTGAAATACACAGAAAAGAAAACATGAAGCTCATGGGATTTCAGTCACCAGATTTTTTCAGTATGTGCAACTGATTTAATAATAGGTATTTGGTGTATGCCAAATAAAATTAAAAACAAGTAAAAGAATTCATAGAACATAATGAATACCCAGTCTTAATTGTCTGTGTCTTGACATGCATTAAGTGCTTAATTAGGGGATTGGAATGGTTTTGTTTGGAACACAAATTAACTGAAACTATCAGTCAACAACTGCAGTTGTATCTAAACCCAAACATTTTCCAAATGAGCAACCTAGCAGTTACTCTGCTACAAAACATAAATTTGATTGTGATCCATTTTAACAGAAAAGTATTGGGAAATGTGTAATTTATGGAAAATTTCAAGAGATCTTCCTTTTTCTCATAAAATTTAAAGGCCTAAAATTCTCTATAATCAGAAAGATGGAAACAGTAACATGAAGTAACATGAAAGTAAAAAAAACAAGTTGCAATTAAAGGTGAATATTTTTAGAGTCAACAAGGCATGCTAATTTCTGAAATAAACGTTTCTCAAGTTCAGAAATGTGTCTAAAGAAATGAAATGCAAATGGGTTTTGTTCCTCTTGTGCAGAAAAGGAATAAAACCCTAAAAAATAATCTAACCAAAAATATTCAGAAGCACATGCTGTCGTGATCTGAGTTGCAAACATGAGTAGCAGCTGCACTCCAATATTTAACACACTCTAGAAACTGAATGACTAGACAGAGAAGCTACCAGGAAATTTTATACGGCTTTTTGTCTCCTTCTTTAAAAGGAAAGAACTGACATTCTGAAAAAATTTTTCCCACATTATGGATGCCAGAGAGAAATGAAACAACTGCAAAATGAAAATGACCATAAATACAAGTAGGAAAAGTCAGTTGTAGTCTTTACTGAATTTTCAAAAATGTATTTTAGATAGACAGTATGGAAGATGCCTAAATCTGGAGTCACATTTCTGGATTGCTCATATTCAGTGTTTTACCAATTGTATTACAGAGTTGAGCCAGTCCCTAAAATTTGCTGCTGCATAGACATGCTTCAGCAAGGTAAATAATTAAGTTGTGTTTGCTCTTTTCCTGCTTCAAATTCACCACTTTTTCAGGCCAGGTTCTTCACATTCCTCTCTGTGCCAGTCACAGAAGAAATTTACATTCAGTTTTGTTTCTGTTCTCTTCACTACCCTGTCCTAATGCAGTCATGAGATCCCTAATGAGGTGGAAATGTTAATGTCAACTGAAGAAGGAAACAAGACATCAGGCTACGTATGAATAATGTGTGAAGAATCAGGTACAAAAATATTACGCTAGAGTGGAAAAATAAAGATGCATTCTCAAATAATTTCCTATTCACTTTTCTGGCTGGCTAACAGCAAAACCAGAAAGGCTTCAGGGAAACTTGATGGTCACCATTATCAAAAGGACCTAAGTGATACATGGGCTGAAATTCCATTTAGACATAAAAGGTACTTCAGTGTCCTTAGATGCGGGAGCTTAATTGCACAAATGCGCTGATGTGTGCACCTGATTGATTTCAATCACTTTCAAGAACACAGTCCTTAAACTCTTTTGAAGCATGACTTGGACTCCTAAATGACTTCATTTAACAGTACCCTGCAAAAGCTACTGGTTTCAAGAGGATTTTGTATAAGACATGTAATACATATAAGGCATTTAAGAGATTAGGGACAGGATCTTGAGCATACTTCAGAGAAAGGAAATGGAATACAGGATACAATGCCAAGTCATAACTTCTGAAGTATAAAGACACCAAGAATTGTTAAATTACCAGTGTCTTAAAATGTAGAAATGAATAGAAATACAGCAAAATACACTCAAAAAGTTTCAGAAGCTCCTCCAAAAGGTTCCATCCTCACTAGTGGTACTTAGTATTCCAAACAGTATAACAAGTTTTGCTCATGAGCAGGGGCAGTTAATGAATTAGCACATTAATTAGTACAGAAATGTGGGGCGGGTTTTGCCTGGGACAGAAGAAGTCACTCTCCAGTCTTTGCGAAAACTGAAATGAGAAGAACCACAGATTTTGAGAGATTAGAAAGAAGGCGCATGATTAATCAAAGCCCCAGTCCAAGCCATAATTAAATTCTAGATGCCTAGCCATAAAGTCATACAAAATCCTAAAAAGGCCTTAAAACAGATAAACTAGCTTTTGATTAGAATAAAAATTCTTGACTATACCAATACCTCACTATATGATAGGTCAAAAAGTTCCCTAAGAATCAAAGAAAAACCTGTGCCATGGTCACAGATATTAGCATCAAAGAGGGTACACCTGGTGCGAACTGAAACACCAGCTCCTCAGATGCTGCAATTGTGTCCAAACATATAAAATAAACATCAGATAATGTAACGAAAACCTTTTCCTACCACAAGTCTTGACTTTGGTGGGGTTGTTTTTCAATGGTTCTTTAGCAGCAACCAGCCTCTTGTCAGTAAGTAACTGTGTTGAAAAGAGACATTGACTCCATGAATAATTTAGTTGAAATACATTACTTTTTATCACTCCACAGTTTTGCAAGAAAGCAAAGAAATCACACCAATATTCTTGTTAATTCTTATCCATTGCAAAATCAATGTGCCTTTTTACAACTGAAATTATAGAGCTAATGTTTAATTCCTGAAAATCTAGTTTACCTAATATCAAAATTTGGAATTGGAAAGAATAAGGTGTATCTAAAGAGTTAAAGGTAAATATCCATGGGTAATGTTGGTATTGACTAAATCCTTTCACAGTTTTTTGCTCTTTTATTTCTACAGTAAATCTATATCACTCTGTAAAACTTTTGGAGTTTTTTGTTTTTGTTTTGTTTTGTTTTGTTTTTTAAATCATAATCAACAGGAACAACTATACCCTGCAGTTCTGAATTCTCAGATCATCAGTAAATTCAATAAAATGAACTGGACCCACCAGCTTTCACTGGAGGCATTCAATAATTCCAAAAATCAGATCCAAGAACAGAGGAAAATATAAACAGTAGATGCTTTAACATGCAACTGTTTCTTTCAACAATTTCTTCACATGGGGAATAATTTATTTATTTCCAAGAAGGCCGAGTTCTCAGAAACCTGTAACTCTATGATGTGTAGTATTTTCTTCTCCTTCTTACTCTTTTTTTTAATTAGATATGCATGTTTCACAATGTTTTTTCTGTATTTGTAAGATACATTTGAGTATTACAATTAAATATTTGCTAGGTGCTATCAAGATTATTTAATCTAGAAATGCATGAAAATGCATCTTGGAATACAATACCAGATAGAATAATCTAAATTTATGCACATGTATCTTTTTATTATAAAATATTTATAGGACATATTTCTGAGTTTAACAAAAGGACATTTTTCTATAAATATGTGATGCATTTTTCTTGCAGAAATACTGAGCTTTGGGTTTGAAGAACTGGGTTTGTTCCTCAACTTTTCTTTTTTTTTTCCCCAGGTGCCATAAAAAAGTTTAAATTTTTTAGAGTTCTTGTTAATTTAATGATTTTCTGCTCCTTAGTGCTTCAATTCCATTAGTTTTAAATTTGCTTTGTAATAGTACTTCCATTAAGGTCTAAATCTGTTAGTTGTATAGATGTTTTCAGTTTTAGTTCTGAGCATCTGAAACCAGAGGCTCTGGCTTATCTGGCTGAACTGATTTTTCCTGAGATAGAGTTGTTTTTCTTCATAGTCATTTTTATGGTGTTCTATTTTGGATTTGCACTGGAAAGCATTGATAGCACATGGATGTTTTAGCTGTTGCTGAGCAGAGCTCACACAAGATCAATGCCTTTTCTGCTCCTCACCCCACCCCACCAGTGAGGAGCTGGGGAGGGGACAGGGGACAGGGGGTGGGCACAAGGAGCTGGGATTTGAATGCGAGTGACCACAGGGATATCCCATTCCATAAGACATCATGCTCAGCATAAAAATCTGGGGGAGAAGAAAAGTTTGCTTTCCCAAGTAAATGTTTTGTATGGTTGAATGAAATGCATGGATTGTTTACTGCTGTATGGCGCTGTCCAGCACAGCAAAACAGTTTTTTTCAGAACTTCGTACAATTTTGGTTGACTTTGAGATTTGGGTATTTTAGATTGTGTTCATGCATTGCAGACCTGTGATTTTTGACTACAAAAGCAAGTTGTGATCAAAAGTTCAACTGAATCATCATAATAGTAATAGCTCTGGGTTTTTTAATCTACAGAAAATTCCAGCTCTTGCTCCCATTTGCCCTACATAATTTCAGAAAGTGTCACTGTCATGGTCAATTGTATTTCCAAACACTCCAGCTAGTGGCATAATCCACATAAATGAAAAAACTGTCCTTCAAACTAGTATAGCCAAAACACTGAAAACCACCCACTGAGTTTTCCCTCTCCCTTCCTACTTAACTCAGTTTAACAGGCACAGGTGGTTCAATCTCCCGCATCTTAACTGGTGAAGCAGTGTTTTCCTTCATTCCCAAATATCTTTTTTTCTCCAGAATAATGAAAATGTATACTTAATAAGAAAATTAGTTTCCTCAGCTATAGAGTCTTCAGACTCCAGTCTCTTGTCATCTGGCATGCCTCAAAGCAACTGGGAAAGAAAATGAGACAGTCCAAACCACACCACACCAAATGAACAGATGACTTGGTTGGAGTATGAGGAGTGGCTGGCTGACTGTGGATACAGGCAAAAGAGATGTACTATTGTCAGAAAGAGGGAGAAAAGGGCAAACCCATGAAATTTCCTCTTCTTCATCAGTCAAATTCAATGGAAAATAAGTAACAGAGATTGGAGGGAGAACTAATATAAAAACAAGTAAATAAACACTATAAGGCAGAGACAGGGAAAGAGAGAGAGAGAGACTGAAGGAAAAATTTTGACAGTGGAGAAATTGATTGAGGCAGATTATTCTAGAGATATCATATGTCTTCTGTCCAAACACTAAATGACCAAATATCCTTATAGGTTCCACTATGGACAGCAGGTGCTCTCACAGTAACCCAGTTTAATAATAGACTGTGAAATACTAACTTTTACATTGGAGGAAAAAAGATACAAATTTATATACTGCAGTGTACAGTGGATTCTGTGTATAAGGAAGCATTGTTCTACCTAACCTCTCGGCAGGATGATGGAAGAGTGCCTGAAAAACACAGCATGGTACCCTCCACAGCCTCACGGCATCTCCAGTAACTAGGTTAAGCTTAAGACTGTTCAGTGATACAGACAGACTGCTGTGATGCAGCCCACTGACATCTCTGAACATACCATTTCTTACTGCTGTAAGACCACTGGCCATGTGGTAACAGATCACAGTTTTGATTTTCAAGCTGAAAAACTCTTAACTCCCAGAGAAATTAGTAGTTTCTCTTGAAAAAACTGTCAGAATAAACCTCTGGCAGAATAAACCTCCAGCTATTTAACTAACACAGTTAACCACTAATATCCAATTATTCAATGTAATTTTTGTTCTCTCTCTGAACTCTCACTCCAGAAACCCACCACAAAAGGGAAAGGAGATGTTGCATCACAGTATTTCCATGGTAACCACCACAGCAAAGCAGGATGAGGTTTTTACTTGGAAGCAAAGGCATAGGCTTTGACTTGGTTTGCCATCAGTGAAGCTCCTCAGACTAAGCAAAGCGATTGATTTCACAGGACGCTCAGATTAAAAAAATAACAACCAGCCAAAAACAACAACAACAACAAAAGGCTATAAAGAAGTAATTTCTTTTTTAATGTTAAATGTTCGGGAGAAAAACACTAAGATTTGATGGCAGGTTGAAAATGGAGACAACATGCCCTTTGGGTCGTTATGAGAAGTGGCTTCAGTCCTGGTGGCTTTGAAGGGGAGGATTAAAAATCATTATTTAGGCAATAGGTTATGGTAATATTTCTCTTTCATCTTCTCTCTGTGTGTCATTCTTTTAGTTCTCCATGCTACAATGATATTTTGGCAGAGTTCACATTCATTTATGAAATCCTCTATTTCTTTACTTTATTAAAAATGATTTGCAATGTAAAGTAGAAATTTGTTCATCTGCCTTCTCAAACAGAGTTCATATGCAAATTTCCTATTCAACTCTTCTTTATTTGGTATTGAATCAGCAGTGTTTTTTCAGCATTAAAGGATTTTCTTTCTCTCTTGTTAAGGCTACTGGCTGTAATCCTTACTTCCTTTGAAATGTATATTATTTTTATAATTCATTCTTTCCTGCTATGAGAGAGAATAATACTGCATAGTGCTTTTTAGACAAAAGACAAATGGTTAACTTCATCCACAGAAATAATAGGAAGTGCAAAACGTTCTGTCTTATGTTGCTAAAGACTTGTATCCAGAGAAGACAGGAAAAGTGGATGTTGTTTTATCTCTATTTGCCCTCAAATAGTCCAATAAAAACAGTTTCTTTTTCCCAGAGAGTTATAGGAATTTGTTTAGTTGATAGTGGAAATATACAGGGACAAACGTATACCTGTATATCAAGGGCTCTTAAAATGTTCTTACAAAGCTCTTTATAGGTTCTGTTACAGTCAACAATTTTAAGTACAGGGAATTATCTCAAATACCACAAAACATATGTTAAGTGTTGGAAACACTTCCATCTACGGCAGTCTAGACTTGGAGTAATTTCGTTTGCATGGTCAAAAATAGGCAGAATACAAGGTGAAAAGAAAATACACCAAAAACTTCTTGACTGATTATGAGGGTGATGGGAATGGCCAGTGATTCATCATCTTAAAGGTTAAACTGAGAGTTTAGCTTCTCTTGTCATTTTGGTTCCTCAGGTACCTTCCCCTGTTCTGAGCTGCACAAAGCCACTCAACAGGAGCTACAGCAGAGGGGAAAAGCATTACCTTCCTCTGGTTTCTGCTGGAGTCAATCTGGACAGCAGGTTTGTGGCCAAACAAGGACATAATGCAAGGACATCAGTTGCTTGTCTCTAGGAAGATTCTGGATGAATTTGATTTAGATTCTTGAACATACAAAATGGTTTATACTTACATTTCTTCCCAGACTTTCTTAATTGTAGAGTCACTGGAAACATGCTTGTCTTACCCTTTGTTTGCAAGTTTTTGAAGCAATGACTGGCTCACAAATAAAAGATAATCTACCTTTTATTTCTCTTTAAAAACCATGCAGTAGAAGGCTTCAAGAACCTAGCCATCTTAATAAAACACTGTTGTATTTACAATCTGTGGTTTCTTTATGGTCTGCTTTTGATGTTGTTGGTTTTTTTTGGTTTTTTGTTGGTTTTTTTTTTAGTTTGGTTGGGTTTTTGAAGTTATTATGATTAATAGATAAGCACCCACCCTGTACAGAGACATTTTTATAATCAGAAGTTCAGGAATTTCAGAAAAACTCACAGCTTTTCTAGGGGTTAAACAAAGCCACTGTCTAAACAAATTTTGTCCTTTGGGTCTGGCACTGTTAGCAGTTACCCCAACAGTACAGAGCAGACATGCTGAACACTGTTATAAATCCTCTTTGCATCTTAAAACTATCATCTACTGAGCAAGGACTCTCACTTAGTTGACAAAGTTGATATTTCCAATGGAAGAAACTACAGGCAAGCAGGAGAGACAGATTAATTATTTAGAGCAGTGGCTCTTACAAATGCTCTCCTTCCTCAAAAAAAGTTGAGGTTTTTCTTACTAACAATTTCCTTTTGGATTGTGTTGTCTGTTAAAAGAGTGCAGAGGTTTCCAATTAGACTCTTTAACTGACAATTCCTTTTTCATGTCAATAGCATTTGAATATTCAAATCCCCAAACTCTCTTTAAATAGTGTGCCATGGATGTGTAATAGGACTTCTGCAAAAATATTCCTTATATTTTTTTCTGCTACAGAAATGACAGCTGCAGTTGCTTTAAATAGATTACTGCCCACAAGCCTTTAATTGTTTTGTTGTTGATGCTTCTGTAATTCAGTGTTGTTCAAATATATCTGTCTATTACAGCATTGCTTATCCAGGCCAGGCTAATGATTTCAGGCTCCAAGCACATCATTTGCATCAATTGTAGCACTCCTGTGTACCTTTTAGAAGATACAAACCCAGTTTCCTCTCTATAATGAGAACAAATGGACAACTCAAGTTCAGAATTGCTTTGTTCTCTCTTTAGCTTTTGAATCCTCCCCAAAGCAGAAAATAAGTCTTTTGTTTAAAAAAGCCCAAGTCTTTTGTCCAAAACAAACGGGAAAAAAATGAAAGGAAGAGCTACAGGTGAAGTAAATTGTAATTTAGATGCAGATCTTTCAAAAGGATTACTGATTTTTCACTGTAATGGATCAGACATCTATTTTAAGCTCTAGGTCATTTAAACTTCATTAAAAATAAAATGCTTATGCATAACATAAACTGCAACCCAACCTATGCCTGTCTGACACACACATAGCAAAATTTTTTCTCTTTCTCTCATCATTTCTGATTCTCAAATACCTGTTATTACCTGTAGCATTTCAATGTGGATTTCTTGAGAATCAAAAATAAATCTAGGAGCAGGATAAATAAAAGCAAGGGCTAGAGCACATCCCAAAGGGACTGCTGCACTTCTAGACAAGTGACTTCCAACTTCTGATTATTCCCACTTTGCACAGGAAAAGAGTCTTTATAAAATAATTCCCAAGTCTTTATAGCAAGTTCCTAATTGGAACAGCCCTGAGGCTTCCTTCTGAAACATACAGAAACAGAGACTACTACAGACAGCACTTGGAATAGAAAGAAAAAAATCAGTGAAATTTTAACACTAAGCAGTGACATAGAATTACACACTGAAGATTGAACTCCTAATAATTTGGAGATAAACAAACATTTTACTTCTACTTCTTCTACACTTCTACCTACTACTCTTGCCTTTCTTTGCAGCACAGAAGGTCTGCTTGTCTGTCCTGGGGTAACTTTGTGATGTTGAATTGTAACCCCATTCTGCCCTTTTGTCAGCTGGAGCAGTCCATATCACTTGTGTGTTATAAAAGGTGTTTTCCTATTCATAACACTGAGGTGAAAAAGCAATTATATTATGGTACTTCTGGCAGAAACAGCAGGTAAACCCTATGGCTGCTGAATTGGTGATTCTCTCTCCAGTGCTTCCCTAAACAGTTACAGAAACTGAAGCACACTGTAAATCCTCTGTGGATTTCTGTATTTGTGGAATTGCCCAAAAATTCTCCTGAGAACCACAAACATTTCAAACTAGTTAAACAGATGAGACCTTTCTTTATTGAATATTTTTTTCATTATAAAATGGCATTTCTTTAGAAAATTGCCAACCTTTAGTTTTGATTAAATTCCAACATTATTTTATATCCATTATCACAGAATTACTGAGGTCTGATGGGACCCCGGAATCTTAAACACCTCTCTAACCAAAATAGGAAATCCTATAGCAGACGTTTGGGCAGTTTTCAGTATAGTGTTCATTGCTGTTGTCCCATAAAATAAGTTACTTTCTGCAGAACTCTGAGCAGCCTAAAACAAAATCCCAAAGTTACTGTGCTGAATCTGCAAGACAGAGCATCTGTTTCATTGAAACAGAACAATGGAGACATCCAATGGACCCTCATGTTTATTACAGCTGATTATTTCTTCTTCTTACCACTACTTATGCCAATTCCACATCATATATCACTGCATTTCCTGCTCACAACCATGTGCCATGTCATCAGACACTATGTACCTTATCTGAGCTGCTCTTCACAGCAGAAAGGATTTGAGTTCCTGACATGCTGCTGTCACATTTTTTCTTAGAGCACTTTGGAATTTTCATAATTCATTGATTATGGTAAGGTCCATGCATATAAGAAAAAAGAAAAAAAAATAAGAAAAAAAGGATTTTTTCCAATTTACTAGTATTCCTTTGGCTGTGGTTCAACATTAGGATTTGGTTAAATCATGGCTTGTTAGTTCCTTTGCTCCTCTAAATGCTATTTGCTACTGTCTCTTTCCAAACTACTACAATTTTATTATAGAATAATCATTCTATTAATATGCTTTCTGCATAAATATACAGGTCAAATATTTTCTCTATATACTGAAATTTCATACATCTACTTTCTCTATGTGAATCCTTAATCACAATCAAAAGTAAAGCCAAAAGCCACAGGGCTGGGATGGCTGCAACCTGCAAAAGAGGGTCTGTGCCTTTTCTCATGCCAAAGTGTTGTTGGCATCCATTCCAGTTCCAGAAAGGGTTATGGACAATGAAGCCACAAGATAAGCAATCTGATTATGTTAGTATTTGCTTTCCACCTTATAATTAGAGTTGCTTCTACAAATATTTGCCTGGCAAATAACTATTTCATAAATGCAGCCTCATAAGGGATAAGGAATATTGCTTTATCATTTGTAAATTCCTTATTAAGAGAAGCACAAAGGAAGAGCAAAAGCAACATCTTTATGTCCTTGCTCAAGTAATAATCTCGATCATTTCATTAAATATAAAAGCAGATTAAAATTTGGATGTGGGACTGTTGTATAAATTAACTGTAACTAGATAATTTACTCTGAAGGGGTTTTCTAGCTCATATGGGAACCTCCCTTGTAGAAGCATAGATCAAGATTGCAGAAATTGCTCTCTTGTAAAATCTTTGCTTTGCATTGGGTTTCTTAAATAATTAGCTTTGCATTAATGTACTGATGACTGAAAATTGTGCAGATGCACTTAAATGAGACTCAACTACAGTGGAAGGAAACAGCTGGTATGCAGAGCAGAGGCAGAGCTTCAGCATTAGTGGTATGCTTCAACACACTGGTGACCCCTGCTCTTGTGATGCTACATTTTGACTTATTAGACTGCACTTATGTAAACCTCGGAGAAAATAAACGATTCAAATGAATAATGGCATTTTTTGCAGTGTTTATGACCCCAAAGAATTGTTCCATTTTTTTTGTGAATGCCATTGCTCACTTTCTGCTCAATGTAAACTTGGGCAAAATTTCATAGCAACTAACAGGAAAATATTCACCTTTGTGGACCTAAGTGGAGAACTGATGTCCAGAGGTGGAGTTCAAAATTTATTTCTTCATTACTCTTTTACACTGAGTAGGTGTCAGAAGACAAATTTTTCTCATAATTTTTCAAAGATACATACAGTGATCCAAATAATTTCTGAAAATATACAAGCAGAGGAAGCAAAAATCCAATGTATATTAAAAATACTTAAGTTCCAGAAGAGGAGATGTGTTTTCAGTAAGTTGCATCTCAAAGAGAACTTTGCTTTACTACTTTACTTTGCTTTCCTACTCCTGATCAAAGATTGCACAGGCTGGTAGACACAGACTAAAAAAAACCAAAAATAAACCCCAATATTCTTCCGCAATACAGTCAGCGTGTTTACTAAGCATTAGACCTTTTAACAGTGTTGACATAATGATTGCAAAAAAAGGAGGTCCTTACTGCCACATGAAACCCTCTGCCACTAGAACAGGGTAAGCCCTACATAGGGGGAGCATATTGCATATATGTGATGATTCAAAGTTGATGCCACTGAGATTGGCTTATCTGATTAGAGATGGTGCTAATAATTCCAAGGCAGTGCCTTTGATCCCTATATGGCCCATTTGCTGAAGAGATGGATTAGATGACCCTTACTGTTTCCTTCCAGCTCTGAGGATCCTGGGGTTTCACCAATGCAGGGAAACCATGCTTGACTTGGAGTAAGAGTAAGAGGACAGCTATTTTAAGGACATGTTTCTGTGCTAAACAGAGAAGACCATCCTCTTGCCTCACACTCAGGAAGTTCTGCTCAGCCAGCAGCCTTCCAGCTCATCAATTCTATCTTGCCCAAAAAAAAAATATTTCTGAATATTTCTCCCCTTTTGATACATGGCATTTCTAGAGATTTCTAGTAACTCTTAGTATCACATGTCCAGTTGAGTACATTCAGTAAATTCACATGAACTGACAGATACCTGTGTTTTCAACAGATACCTGTGTTTTTTTCCTAGAATTCTAAAAGCTTTTTTGTTGTTGTTGTTGTTGTTGTTGTTGTTGGGTTTTTTTGTTGGGTTTTTTTGTTGGTTGTTAGTTTTGTTTTGTTTTATAATAAGAGCACCATTTCAACCTTCCAGACACTAAAATCTTCCTAAAGGAAAAACAGCTTCCTCAACACAACATGTCTCTACTGCAGACTACAGTTTTCTCAGAAGTCAGTGCTCTTTTAGTGGCACTAACAGGCAAAAATCATGACAAGAGAAGGTTCTGGATCATGAGGAGCAAAGCAGCTTTGTGGCAATGTACTCACATTTGTTCATAACAGAATTTATTAAAAAACAAAGCAAACAGTTGCAAAGCTAGAGTCAGGTAGTATATATTTTAGTCTAAAGTGAACTAAAACTCACTTGTGTTTCTCCCTCTTTAGAAAAGTACATGTAATGGAAATATTTCATCATTCTGGAAGCTGTACTTCCACAACACAAGTCTGTATAACTTTAACCATAGTGAAATTATGTAATAGCAAAAAATTACAGTTGACTAGCCTTCATCAACTTTTCTCAAAAGAAAGAGCTCGTAAAATACAGACATAACCAAATATACATTTTAGCCCCATCATTAGTACACACAGGAAAAGCTGGATCATATAGGTAGCATGCATCACTAACTTATTTGCACTGTGCAAATACCTAGCTCTCAAGAACACTGTTTTATTTCCCCCCTCCTTTCCACTGCCATTGTCTTCTCTTCTCCCTCTTTTCTTTCAGATTTTTGTCATTATTTCATCTTTAGAGTCACGAAAAATACGTAATTTTCACTACTGATGATCTTATTTGCATCTCAAGTTTATCTGTGCTATAAAACGAGGAACACAGAAACAGCACCCAGAAAGGCAGCTATTTCTTTTATTTTTCTGAGAGGATGCATCTGAGAATTCCCTTTCAAGGTCCATCCCTTCATTCAGGGTAGCACTCACTGATGTAACATATCTGGAATTAACATAAGGAACAGTAATCTCCTCCCTCCAGGTCGGTGAGGTGGGAGCAGTCTGAAGATCCCTCTCTTGGTTACACCCAACTCAATACCCACCCAACATGTTGGTCTTTGCTCTTTGCCCTCTGCCCTGCTCTTTTACAGATGTTTCATATTTTTAGCTCTGGCCTGGGAAGGGAAGGGAAAAAAGGAATCTGACCACCCAGATGAAATAAACACAGGTTTTTCTAGAAACCACAGGCGTAAATTCAGGTTACTCTGGAAGCCACAGGGATGAACTGAGGCAGAAAATGAAGATCAAGAGTAAAGGTGAGGGGAGTTTGTCTGCAGCACACAATAGTCCTGAAAATATATTTTATGGCAAACATTTAATTTTGTTTTCTCTTGGCTTATTAGAGTTTAACTTAGTCACCCTTCTATAATCCTAGAAGAAACATAAAATATGAAAGGCTTTTTTAAAAATTTTTTTTCTTCTTTTTGCCTTAGAGTGTCTACAAAAAAAGGTATTTTGTATAAAAGATATTTATCACATATTTGAAGTGTATTTGCATAAATATTAAGTCTATTTATCTTAAATGATCCTCTCTGTATGCAAATATTTTTAATTAAATACAAATGGATTTTTTTTCTCTGACATAAACATATCCAGTGTGCAACTTCTGCATTTATTTGTTCTAATAATAGGTAACCATTTACCATGTTCACCATTGCAGCATGAATACTGATAAGAAAATGTTGCACTATTTCTGCTGCTTGCTTCATTCCCAGTTAATCAACCTGAACTCTGTCTTCTCTTAACTTTCTATTGTGAGGTGTTTTTAATAAGTGTGAATAAGGTAAATAGCAAACAGATAAATTAGTTCTTAACTTCCAAGAGCTGTGTGCAAGCAGGTCCTGGAAATGCCTTTTTTTTTTCTATTGAAAAAGGAACAGAGAGAATCAACCAGACTTATAAAGGTTATTTTTTTCCCCTTACTTTAAATTATTTTTTACAAAATGAGGCATGAGAGAGAAAAGGTTATTTTCCCTCGTTGAAAGATCATGGTTGTCCAGCAGTGTCACAAATACCACCACTCTAAAGAGCTGAAGGAGAGAGGGACAGGGTGGGCATCCAAGTATTTAACTTACCCTGTCTCCACTGGACTCAGAGGTCTGAACATCTGACTGACCGTGTTAAACCCTCGAGAACCTCCACAATGACTTCTTGTAACTGGATAAACAAAGCCTGGAATTAACAAAATCAGATATTTAAAACAATGGGTAAGCAACTTCATGAACAACAGCATCCATAAATTTATTTTTACATGGGAAGAGGATCTAGAAAATGTGGAAAAATTTTAAAGACTGTTCCTACCCAGGGAACTATCTTATTATGCAACTATATGATCAGAAGAATCCTTTCAAGTTCTGCTTTTGCAAAGATACACAGGGATGATGTTTCACATGGGAACACCAAAAAACTAGAATTCCTCACTTGCACCAGTATGTCATGGGTTCCACAGGCTTTTTATAATACTTATTAAAGAATTAATGTTAGGATGCAATCTTCCAGATGAAAGCCACAGCTGTGAAAGAAATGGGGGAGAAGAAAGAAAAATTGTGTCTGCTGAATCACTGTCATCAAAAGGGAAAATTAACATTAAATTAACACCCTTTCAAAATGGTCAGACTACTTTCCTGTCTAGTTCCGCGTAACAATGAACTTTCATCAACTTGAATAGGGGCTTGATCATCCCATGGACCCATCCAGGAAATGTTTAGGCAACAGACAGAAAATAAATACAACTGTGAACCTTGATTAATGTGGAATAATTTACAGTAGACTCAATAATAGCAATTATTTACTAGTTAGAGAGCCAGCAGAGTTGCTAGCAGAGTGAAAGCTGAGGGGAAAAGCCTTGTCACAAAGTAAATTTGCTGTGAACTCTGCTTTCTCTCAAATACTTACACTTCAGTATCTTTTGCATAAACTCAAATATAAATATACCATATACAAAATAATTAAAAGGAAATCATTTACAGTTTGAAAGAAAAACACTATAATTTCAGAAAGATCATACTCTCATTCTGCTCTCACTGAAAAAAAGCTTGTGTTTAGAATATAAAGTTCATAAAAGTCAACATGGTCTCTCCACTGGAGATCCCTTTTCTGCTGCCTGAAATAGTGTCTTTTTGTTGGACCATATAGCTATACATGGAAGTTAAAAACCACGCTTTAAAAGAAACTGTCTTTGCAGATTCCATGTAGTACAAGGAACTAGAATTGAACATCAGCATGAGCCAGAAGCAAGTTTTGCAGCTTTAATCAGAATCTAAATAAATACTGACAAATAAACTGCTCTGTAAACTGTACAGACAATTTTAGTCCCAAAAATTTAGAGCTCCCACAACCTCGGAGCAGGAGAGGAACAATTTCAGAAAGACCCACAGTAACAGACTGCTCCATCTCATCACTGAGATCAAACACTCTGAAAATTTTCATGGGAGAACACAATTTGAGCTAATGTCAGACACATTAACTGCAGTGATCTTTGAGTGCTCATAAAAATTCCTTCTCTGTTATGAAATTAAAGCACACTATTTTTGTTCAAGAAGCTAGGAATACCTTGCACAACTGAATTTAACTATCTAAAGGTTGTATCAAGGGGATAATAAACATAAGTTGTTTATTAGAAATGCATTTTATTTGCATTCACCAAAAAAAGATTGGACTCTAGGAATGTAGTCCAGGAGTTCCATATAACATTTCCCTTTGCTATATAAAAAATTATAGATCCGTTATAAATGGAAAGTTAAAGCTGTTTCACAAAATTACTTATTTATGTAAAAAAATAATCTCCTGGGTTTATTGTTTGACTGAGAAGGATCTGTTGAGGTATTTAAAAAATGAAAAATAGGTTATTTGTGGTCACTTTGCACAGGAAAATAAAAGTTCAGTGAGATTGTGATAATTAAGTATAATGTCTGCATGCCTGTATGATTCACTGAAGAATACTTCTCAATTCTATTAGCAATATAACAGGTTTGCATTACCATAATTTTCTATTTATGAATCCAAGGACTCAAGTATGGCATTTTGCACAATGAAATAAAGAGAATGAATTCAACCGAGGGATATTAGAAGTTTCAACAATGGGAATGTAGGAACTATATAAATGTGAGTGAGTCTTGCAGAAAAGGGAGCATTGACCTTGACATGTCTCCTCTGGATTTCTTCAAAGACTGTCCCTGGGAGAGATGACTGCTGGCAAGTTCTTTCACAGGAACATGCAAATGGTGTTCACTGAAAATGCACAACTGGAACTAGCTGAACTTGGTATGCAATGACAGCGTAAATTACAAATGGAAGTCTCTCTTGCAAGATTCAGATCAGTTGTGTTAGTGCCCTAGTAGGAGTTTAACATTAAGTGTGCTGTCCTGAGACCTCCACATAGGCATGCACAGAATTTGCTGTAACAAGAGGTAGTTCTTCTGCAGAGCACAGCAGGCTGCAGAAGATGCTATATAGGGGAACACACACTTCCAGCAGTAGTACCTCAGTAGAGAGTTGGAGGCTTGTTTGGAGACCTTGATCGCTCACCAGCATTGCATGGCATAGGAACACAGCTGTCAGATCAAGGAAATTTGAGAGTAGTCCCTATATAGTGTTTTTAATTTGTATTTCTGTGTAATGATAAACAATCATTACCAAATAATTTATCTTAATTTATAATAATCACCACCTCCTTATTTATGAGAAATTATTTCATTGCCTCTTTTTAGGATGGGTTATTGAAGCACCAGAAACTACAGCTTCAGAGAATGTCCTCAACTGGAAAAAGAGAAGAAAGAGATCTTTAAAAAAGGGTCCTCAATACCATTTATCCAGACCTGTCTGCTGTATCTGAAGAAACCTAATGCATCTTTCAGCTTTACCAAATTAGCAGCCTTTTCTGTATGCCACGTTTCAGAGTCCTCCAGTAAAATAACAACAAAACACTTTAGAAAGGGATGTGTAAATTGCTCTACCTCTGGAAAATCCAATCCACATCTGATTCTGTATGGAGTCGTTAGGATCCTTCCAGGACCAACTTCTGAGCATACACCACTGCACTTCCTTATGGGTCTACTGTTCTTCATGATGATGGTACCTGGGGTATGTGGTGGGGATGGAAAGGGTATGTCACCAAAGAAGGAATGGCCAGAAACATTTATACTTGCAGGATAAATTCCTGTGTGACAATATAACTTCTCTCTAATTATAAACAGAATTTCATCTTAGTCAACTGATGAATGTAGATAAGCATCTGTACCTTACCCCAAGTCTTGCCATAACCCCATTTTTTTCAGTTTTTATTTAATGCAAAGGACTGGATTGTTCACTTTGTTCCTGACAACGCTTGTGCTGGTACAAGTAGTGGAGTAATAACCTTCTGTCAGTGGGTGTCAAAAGGAGAGAAGGCAGAACTGAAATCTCTAAGCCACATTTGCGGTGCCTCCATACTAGTGCCCATGGCACACTGTGGGTGCTGCTGGCACCTCTCAGAAATGTCTCAGAAAGCTGAAGAGTGGCTATCTGGAGCTCCAATTACACCACCATGGTGAGGGAGCCGAGGGCACAGTGGCAGCACACAGAGTTGACGCAGTACGCGGTGCTTGGGCTTGCAACCCCCGTAAGGGCTCAGACACTCACCCAAACACTGTGTGTGAACACGGATTCTGCAGCAGTGCAGTGCGGCAGTGTGACACCCTCCTTCCTCTGCTGCCCCTGGCTTATGCTGTAGCCACCCGTGGGGGCTGGGATGGATGCATCCCCCTTGCTTTGGGGGATAGATGGAAGTATAGTAGCCAAGGGCTGTCTGGAATTTTGTCCCAGACAACCTGCAGCTGTGAAAATATGACTGTAAATCAGTCCTCTAAACCCTTAAATGGTGGAGACCACAGGGTCTGCTGAGCTCTCCTTCTTGTAAAGAGTGACATGCCAGTCTCCCCTTGAGAGGAGACATCTATCACATTTACTCCTTGAGGTCAAGTGATTCCTTGCAGCAGCACATTCTCCATAGGGGGCTAACAGAATGCTAAACTCTGGAAGTCTCAGGTAAGTAATATTAAAGAATGACTGTGCACATACAACCCTTTAGACATGAACCGTTGATCAAGTCTGAGACTAAGTCTGGAGCCAGCCTCACCCAAACTCCTCTCTGAGAAGACATTTAGGACACAAGAGGGTCTTGTCTAAATGTCATGACCCAATGGAAGAATCTCCCTGACAGCTTTGTTAGACCTTGTCCTGTACGCAGTAAATAGTTGAGTGTACCTGGCCATCAAATCTTGTTAAGCAATGGTCACATTTGCCATTGAACTTCATAAATTCACTCTCTTATATCAATAAAGTATATTGCTGTTCCTCTCTTGTGAGTGAAGTGCACCACTCCATCCATGACACCCAGAGAATTACAGCTCAGTATAAGGCACCATTATTTCATACAAGTGGATAAAAGGTGTAAATCATATAAGCATGTACAGTAATTTTTTTGCATGGTTGAATCCTGAATATGGGGAAAAGCACATATTAAGGAAAAAGGATTTTATTCAGACATACTTATGTTTCTTCAGCAGCAATGTGGCACAAGTGGATATAAAATAGATGCACAATATATTTATATTATTTGTAATACTAGTAATCATTATTTTCTGAAAACCAGAAAGCAGCAAACATAATGCAGTTCAGGATTCCAGACTGAGAAAGGTATGCAGACCAGTGCAGCAGCATTTCAAAGACATCTACAGTCTCTGTGTTATCTTGCATATAGTCAGTGTTGCTCGTCTGCTAAAATCTATACTGAAAATTGTTCCTGCTCCTACGCCTTAGAGAAGTGTTCACTCTGGGGTTCTTTGAGCCCGATTATGTAGTCTGGTGCTTCTGCAGGACACAGAGCAGACCCTACAAAGTACACAGGCAGCATTCTGTTGCACATCTGTGTTCAACATACCCAGTGACAGTAGAGGCAGTAGCCGGAGAGTCTAAACTACTGTGTCCTCTCTTTAGCCTTATCTTTGTGTTGGAGTCTCAAAATCCCATTAGTGTTCTTGGGATTGCAACAGCTGTGCAAAATGGGTCACAGCTGTAGGGGCACTTAAAGAGGATACCTCTGTATGTATCTTCTTATGTGTTGCATTGAAATTCTTATTCTTCAGATAAATGCATGCTCTTGACTATAAGTCTGAAGGAGTGATGGAGACCACGAGCTGAACTTTACTGAGTATTATAAAGTGATTATTAGGGAGAGAATGGGATGCAGTCATGCATGGCAATCTAAAATCTTTCAAAATAAAGATGTTTAATTAGGCATAAAAGCCAGAAACTAAAGCCTATTTAATTTGCTTAAATCTTAGTAAAAGAAAATACAAATCTTCAATTTAATAAAAAAAAATCATTATAAAACAGAATAATCACCAACAGAGAAAAACACAGGTCACACTACAAAAGAAAGACTGACTGTAGGGCAGAGAAAACTTAGGATATTTTAAACTGGCAATACAGTTAGATTCTGCTTCTCATCAATCATGTGTATCAGCAGACACATATGTTGGAGCAGTACAGCTGCTTATTAAGAGAACATGTTCATTGCTAATCTCAAAAAAAGAAATATTATGCACTTTCAAGTTACAGCATAATGTAAGAACATGATAGGAATACCTCAAGCCTATAAATGGCAACAGCAGCTCTTTAGAGCAGGCAAATGATGTCTGCAACAAATGCTGAAAAAACAGATATGGTTTTCTCCATCTTGCTTCCCTTAAAGAAGGTAAAATACATATGTATATCATGTACATTCAATACATATACATAAAATAAATTTAGATTAAAAAAACTGAGAGGTAATGCTCTCTTTAGGAATTATTTTCTTGTTCTGTCATTCAGGGAGCCTGGAATGAGCAGGCAAGTACATTGCCTATAAGCAGCAGTGTTACTGATTCTGAAGTACAACTGGTTCTGCTTGTAGCAGAAGCCTCTGTACCTGTAGCCTGCCTATAGGTTCTCGTCCTATATACAGCCTAATTTACATGAGAAAACTGAAATGGTGAAACTATTTACATGTTACTCCTATAACAGAATAAAAGACAAATGAGTGTGTGAGTTTGAAGTACTTACACAGATCAGGACCAGTATCTTCAAGCCATTGTTTTATGAAGAAAGGGGTTTAAATCAAACTTGAAATCTCATGTGTCTTTTTCTGCCTCTCACAATTATTTCTCTTATGGCAGCAAACTCCTGCCCTGCAGTCAGAATGGCATTTTGCCAACACCATACAAGAGTGAATAAAATAACCTCAGTGAAACCGGGGCCAAGAAGAGAATGCTTGTGGAAGAGTACAAGAAAATTATGCACACACATGTGTCCTAGTGTGTCTGAGTGCAGGGTGTAGCAGCAGGCTCTGCTACAGCTGCCACGGCAGGAACCAGGGGAGAGCAGCCCACAGGTGGGAACACACCCCACGGTGCCAGCCAGCCCATGCAGAGCTTGGCAATGCTGCTGTAGCACACAGCTCACAGATCCCAGAGAAACCTCCTCAGTAAAAAGAGAGAAATTAAACAAAACAGATCTCTTGGATATCAGATTTAAGTACCCTTTCTGTGAATAGAAATCTTCAGGAAAACTTTCGAGTATTTTTCTTCCACTGTAAAAGGAGACCAGAGAAATTTTAGTAATATGTTTGAAAAAAACACATGTTTCTGATAAGTATATCAGCCAGCTGTTGTTCATAATTTTGCAGCCAGGGTTATTTTTCTCAATGTTAGTCGTGACTGCTCACTCCTTGTGTAAAGAAGCTCTGGCAAGCTTTAAATGCTCTGCAGTAAATGAAGAAGGTAACAATTTCTATCATTTTTTGCAGCAGAGTTATGTGAGATAAAAGGAAAAATAGGTAGCAAATATTTCTGAAATATTACATATACTGCTTGGGTATCCAACAATGCCCGAGTGACTTTTATTCATAGAAGTTTCTCAATAGGTAGAAAATGAAGATTCATCTCAACCCAGGAAGAGGAAGCAAACTGCAGATTTTTACTATTGGCTTTTCTTGCTTGTTAGCTATTTCAAGCAATTTGTCCTTGGCTGTGTGACCTCAGAAGGTGTTCACACTTCACAGTTCCCAATTGCAGGGACACATTTTTCTTTTCAAACTTTCCAATTTTTTATGTAGGTTTCATTTTTTTTTTCCCATCTCACAGTGTCTATCAGCCATGGAACATATATATATTAGAGTGAAGAACTATGTTTTTATTCTGGTTGGAGTTCAAATCCTATTGCCACAGGATGATATCCCTTTCTGCACTGACCCACTGCTGTTTTCACTGTGAGTCTATTCCCATCCTATACCAAAATGAAAATAGCAATGGTTTCAGTGTAAATGGAGATATCATCCCATTCCTTTATATCAAAGGGGAAAAAATATATATATAGCATTCAGATCACAGTGGAGGAGAAATACTTTTCTTAATGCTTTCTCTCCGAAGACTTACAGATCACTACAAAACCAGCACAACTTTCTCAGGGATATATCCATACTAATACTCAGTAGAAATACGCACACACTCAGATCATCTTGACATTTAAGTTACTTGAGAATCCTTCTATTGCCAGCTATGAAGATGGTTAAGAAGCTGGAGAGATCTTCAGCATAGAGCCTTATGTACTTCAGTGCAATACACAAAATAAATGAATTGCACAGTAGAGACAAAGATTCTCACTATCATTTCTCCATACAGCACTCCAACAAGTTGCAGGACCTGCAATGTTTGTCCAAGTGACCCAAGAAGTCTGTGGTAAAATGGGAAGTGAACTTTTAAACTTTTACAACACAGTGCCTCTTGAAGATTAGATTTCCTCATCAGTTACTTCAATACAAAAGACAAGATAGAAGGTGTATTCCCTTCAGCTCCATTAGGAGGTCTCTAAGTTTGGATAAGGTGTTATCTCATTAATGAGGCAAACAGCATAATATCTTCAAGGAGCTAAACAGTCATAAGTTTTTAGATCACGAAGGCTGATAGGGAACCTTGTCTCTGACAAAATATTAATTGATAAGTCATTGCTGCATACAAAAGAAATACTTGTTTAAGGCTGAGAGCATATATCCCGCAGTCTGGCAACTCATTACTCCCTCCATTCTGTCACTCGACAGTAAAACTAGAAGAGTACATAAAGGATGCCTTCCTAGAAATATTTTGAGTTAGAAAAGTTAGAAGAGTGCTGGAAAATAATTGTTAAACAAACTCAACTCTGAAATGCAACTTAAACACAATAATTATTTAAGTATTAAAGTATTTGAATATTTATATAGTTGAAGTACAGTTTGGCACATATTTAAAGAGCTAATAATACTCAGCTAATAAATTTTGTACACACAGCTAATGAGTTTTGTAATAATCAGAGAAAAAGCACTAAAAATCTCATTTTTCTTATAGAAGCTAAATAAAATTTTATACTCTTTGCTGAAAACATAATAGAGCCTTTAATGTTCCATCAGGATTGGTCTTCAGTACTGTCAATAAAACTTTTTCTCTAAATATACGGTTGTAAAATTATAAGATTCTCCTCAAGAATGTCAAAGACTTATGCCTTAAAGCTGAAATTACATTTTTGTCAATAGAAAAGAATTTCTAAGCATTTCATATGATAGGCTTTCTTACAGAAGAGGGAACTTAAGACTTCCTGTCATACTTTTTTCTGCTGGAGTTATGTATGTCAGGTTCTTCAGTAGGAGGCAGGGCAGTTCTACAACCATCTCTGGAAAAGGATGCTGTACAATAAAAAAAAATAATATCTTCCAGACTCTTTCTGTTGATTAGCTTACAACATGAAGCTTTTTTTCTTCTGTAGCACTAAAAAGGTAATTTCATCTCTAGGAGGAAAATTGCCTTACTCCTAGGTTCTATGTCTTCAATTTCTTTGTAGGAAATATTGAAGATTCATATTTCTATTATAGAAGGGTACCAAGACAGAGAACTTCTCAGCAGCAGTAAAATTTAAACATGTCTTCTTTAATACACTGTTTCAACCCATAAAAACACACATCTCAATACAGGAACAAGAGCAGTTTAGAGCACAGACTAACATTTATTTTATGTGTTCTTCTTCCCAGCCTCTTGTTTTACAAAAACACAATACTAACGTAATGTGGTTTTCAAATAATTCTAACATATACAGCATGACATTATCTATAACACTACTCATTGGATAACTTCATCGTTTTGACTCATCACACACCCTTAAATTCTAAGAAATAAAAATTATAATATTTAAACAGTATATAAAAGTTCTTGAAATTACCAAAAGCCTATTAGTTCAAAATCAGAAAAAGAAACTCACTTTCTAAACCAGTAACACTAATTTATACCTCAGCTCCTGGAGAATCAGCATCCCAAATATGCACCTTCACCTGATAAGGGCTCTTTAAAACCACTTACACCCTGCACTAATAAACAGCTCACAGCAGTCAATGACATTCCATGAGAAGCATCCAGCCCTTCTCATTGCAAGGGACAAAAGGGGTTGTTATAGTTATGCCTGTGATCATTAGTACAGCCAGAAATCCACAACTTTTCAGCCTCCTGCTCTAAAAGCCCTGGAAAAGTCAGAAAAACAAAAGCTTCTAAAAAGGCTGACCTTCTTTCTAGTTCCCCATTAATGTACTCAATATGGAATGCAATATCCACACACAATTTCTGCTCCATAAAGCGATCCAAGGGATCAAGTAGATAAATTGGCATATGGGTACTGAAAGAGACTTCTTTGTTTCTTAAGAGTCGCATGTGGCAAATGGCAGGATGTAAATATGGCTCATAAAATGACAGGAGCATAAAATGTGACAATAACCTATTCATATCCTGACCTCAGCACTTAAAACACTTAGCACTTCAGTATAAAAAAGTGCTAAGTGCAAGATAAGTGCCCTGTGCAATGTACAGAGAAAGAAGATGGTGGAAGCTGTCCAGCCGGAAGGCACTGCTACTGGAGACTACCAGCAGCTGTGGTAAAAGGGTGGTTTATTTGGGCTGGTGTTAAAAACTACCACAACGTGTCTACTCACCAGCATCTCTGAAGAGGATTTGGATCCTGTTGTTTGAATAAGTAGCAGGGCGTTGTATCCTTCCCTGCTTTACTTGCTACCTGCTTGTTATCAGACATAATCTACATTTGTTCAGAAGATTATTCTGGGAGCAATGCCAGCAGTACGGCTGTACTCAGTTGAGGTTGTTCTAAACCACCACCATCAAAACTCCACAAAACTCTAGAGCTGACATAAAATAGCATAAAACGTTCTGTCATAAAGTGCAGAGTATGTGTGATGTTTATACTGTTCCCCTGGTGTTTGTACTGGGGCAATACCTGTGTACATACAATGCTATGGGGGGAAAAGTTCTGCAGACACTGCATTTTCACTTTTGCTCTTTTAAATAATTCACTCTCATTGTATCTGAGCACTTCTGCAATGAAATACTTATTGTTAGTATAGCTCAATGTTCTGCACTATGGCAAAATAATATTAGTGTTTAATGTTGTTGTGGTTTACCACTAGTCAAACACCAGGCACCCACAGAAGTCACTCACTCACCCTCTTCTGCTACAGCTGGGCAGAGTAGGAGAGAAAAAATTTAAAATAAACTGGGAGAAAACACTCCAAGGGCAAAACACATTCACATTAAAGGTACAAAGTGAGCTTATTACAACAAAATCAGAGGATAATAAGAAGTAAAATAAGCCTTTAAAATCACTTTTCTTCCTCCAACCCCTCCCTCCTTCCCACCAACTGCTCAGGGAGAAAGGGCACAGGGGTTGGTCAGTTCATCACCTGAGGTCCTTGTTCACTGCCCAGGGAGAGCAGTCCTTCCCCTGTGAGACTGTGGGGTTCCTCCCAAGGGACAGAGCTCGCCATGAACTTCCCAGCATGGTTCCAATCTCACGAGCAGCACTCCTCCCAAAACTGCTGCAGTGTGGGTCACTCTTCCATGGGATGCAGTCCTCCAAGGACAGGCTGCTCCAGACTGGAAGCAGGGCTCTCTCTACTGGGTCACCAACTGGATCACAGCCTTCTCCAGGCATCCACCTGCTCCAGCATGGCCACCTCCCCCATGGGCTGTGGGTGGATCACTGCATTCCCCATGGATCCCCATAGGCTGTGGGTGGATCTCTGCATTCCCCGTGGATCCTCATGGCTGCAGGGTCACTGCTGCTTCACCATGGTCTCACCACAGCCTGCAGAGGAATCTTGGTTCCAGCACCTGGAGCACCTCCTCCCCTTCTTCTGCACTGACCTTGGTGTCTCCATGTTGTATTCCTCACATGTTCTCACCTTCTCCTCTTCTCTCTCTAGGAAAAACTGTGCCTACTTTGTTTTGATTTTGTTCTTCAATATGTTATCACAGAGGTGTTACCAACATCTCTAATTGGCCCAGCAGCATGTCCATCTTTAGAGCCAATAATTTAGACAATCAGGGATGACTCTGGTGGACATGGTGGAAGCTTCTGGCAGTTTCTCACAGAAGCCACCTCTGTGGCCCCCACAAAGGTGCTACCAAAACCAGGCCATGTAAAACCAACACAAATGCCTGCTGAATTAAGAATCCTAGCCTAAAATTGGTATAACGCATACACAGGCATCCTCTCACTAGTAATTACAAAGGATTTTATTCTTGTTCGGTTGATTTCTAGGTTGCTTGCCTTGGTTTTTAAACAAAGCCAAAGGGAATTAAAGGACTGTTGTATAATAAATTTAAAACCATGACTACTCAGTGGAGAAATAGATATTTTAAAACATTTATATCCTGGATTTACCAGGGGGAAATCTTACTTCTTTAAAGAATAAGAGTACTTCTCAAATATTTATCTATTGCTGCTGCATAGCTGGTTAACAGAAAACTTTTGCAGAGCTTCTTAATTCCTTACTTAGAAAAATAATGCCACAATTTTTTAGCTTAAAAGAGGAATGTTTAATTATGCTGTTTTAATTACATTGCTTTTGTAACATTGATTTTTATTCTTATTGTAATTAAGTGCATTTTGGGGAAAAAAAACCATCTATGGCACCTGCAAGATAAGGAGGTGATCCAAGACAGCCAACACATCCTTACTAAGAGTAGATCATTCCTGACCAATATAGTGGTGTTTTATAATGGAGTGACTGCAACAGTCTAAAAGGGAGTACTGACCAATGTCATCTATCTAGACTTCTGTAAGGCCTTTGAGAGGGTCCTATATTACATGCCTATCTCAAAATTGGAGAGACATGGATTTGAAGGACGGTTCAACGGATAAGGAATTGGCTTGATGGATGCAGCCAGAGAGTTGCAGTCAGTGGCTCTGTGCCCAGAAGGAGGCCAGTGATGAGTGGTGTCCCTCAGGGCTGTCTTGGGACTGATGCTGTTCAGTGTCTTTATCAGTGACAGAGGCAGTGGGACTGAGGACATCCTCAGCTCCTCTGCAGGTGACATGAAGCTGAGCAGTGCAGGTGACACTACAGAAAGATGGGATGTCATCCAGGAGCACTAGGACAAACTTGAGCAATGGGAATCTCATGAAGTCCCTCAAGACCAAAGGCAAGGTTCTGCACCTGGATCAGGGCAATCGCAGTAGATATGAGTACAGGACTGGAGACAAATTCACTGAGAAGGATTTGGAGGTTTTCATGGCTGAAAAGATGGTCTTGACCCAGAAACATATCCTCACAGCCCAGAGAGCCAAAGGTGTGCTGGGCTGCATCCAGAGCAGTGTGGGCAGCAGGGCAGGGAGGGGATTCTGCCCCTCTGCTCTGCTCTGCTCTGCTGAGACCCCACCTGCAGTGCTGCACCCAGCTCTGGGGTCCCAGCACAGCAAGGACATGGACCTGCTGGAACACATCCAGAAGAGGCCACAAAAATGATCTAAGGACTGAAGCACCTCTTCTGTGAGAACAGGTTGAGGTAGCTGGGGATGTTCAGCCTGAAGAATTAAAGGCTTTGTAGAGACATTATTGCACCTTCCAATGCCTAATGGGCACTTACAAGAAGGCTTCTCAAGAGCACAGGGGCAAGTGATAAGACAATGAGGAATGGCTTAAGCTGAAGGAGGGTAACATTAAATTAGCCATAGGGAAGGAGCTCTTTCTTGTTACAGTGCTGAGGCACTGAAACACGTTTCCCAGAGAAGCTGTGGATACCCCGTTGTTGGAGATTTTCAGGACCAGGTTGTACTGGGCTTTGAGCAACTTGGCCTGGTGGGAGATGTTCCCACCCATGGCAGGGGTGGTTGGAAAGATATGATTTTTAAAGCTGCTTCCAACCCAAACCATTCTAAGATTCTGTGGATTTTACAACTTTCATGTAAAAAAGGCCCCTCAATGATCCTGGAGCTTATGAAGTTTCTTTCCTACTTGACTGTTTTCCAGATCATAAATATAAGTTTTTGTATAAGCCAAACTAAAGATAATATTGGGCTTCTTAAATAACTAGTCTGTACATGCCATCTGCCATAACATTATTATAGAAGACTATTCTATAAACTTAGCCAACCAATTTACATTTCTTTCCCTCTTCCAGACTTTAAACCAAGTAATTCCCTGTTTTAGAAACCCCACATGCCATCTTCTATCCTCTCTTCTTTTAAAATCCTCTTCAAAATGCTCTTGTTTAATCAGACCTGAAAATGCCAGCCTGCCATTTTAAGATATAGTAGGTAATTTATTTTTGTTAAACCTGTAAATTATGCATCGCTCATCTATGCCACAATATGAAGTGGCTCATGGCCAGTTTCTACTAGGCCTCTAAATATTTTTTTTTAATTTTCTCATTTTTCAGCTGACTTTTTTATTTTATCATGGAATGCAGTTCTGTGAAGTTTAATTATCTGAAAAAGTGTTTGCTCCAGCCAAACATGGGTACACACAAGACGTGAATAAAATATTGCCTTTGTCAGAAAGAACTAATAGAAAAATTTGGATTTTCAAAGACAAATATTTGCAGTGTTATGATGTTTAGTCTACAGAAAAGCCCACAGATTTTTGTACTGTTCCACCAGAGCCATTTGAAATTTGATCCTGTTTCAAATCAGAAGGGGACCTACATGGAAAACAGTTAAACCATTTTTTTCCAACGCTGCCATCAATTTCTAAAGGATACTCCCTCTCTCAACAGTCCTGCTTTTCTCACACCTTTATCACAATATTGCTGCAAGACTACTAGTTTATGTACAGAAATGCAAAGTTTTAGAAAGAGATAAGACATAAGATTAAAATATGAGTGCCAGAGAAAATTGTAACCCCACTGCATACACATTTTCTGTTCCTTGGTCAAGCTGGCAACTGAACATATGTGTTGCTCACTGTGTACTTTGTAACATGCCTATGCAAACACTACTGCACCTCTTGACTCTTTTGGAACTTTGTGGCATTTTTATAGATTTCTCTGTATTTACTAACCAAAATCCATGTATAATTTGCTCACATACAGACATGCTGCATTCCTCCAGAAAGTGAAACCTCCGTGACAGCCATTCCAAAGAACTGGGGAGAAGAAACATGTCTATAACCTACTCACTTTGGGCACCACCTGAACAGAGCTGCTGCATACTCTAGCCCAGAATAAAACATTCACTCAACAACTTACGAATACAGCTGTAAATATGTTCATCTCATACAATCAAGGACCCACTCAAACCATGTATGATGCCATGAGCTTTGTTTAGTCTTAACTAACACAATGGAAATTATGCTTTAGTTGGAGACTACTTTCTGGGAGGATCCAACATGGATAATACTGAGGTGACTCTCTGTCCAAAACCTACATATTTCATGTGTAATAAAAAATGCAGGGGCACCCCAGACATGATTTCCTGCTTTCCTTGCTATAAAACAAAATTATATTTAGGGGACATTTACACATACATGCCTTCAGGACATCTTGAAGTCTTTCATACAGTAGAGACAATTTCTAGTGGAGAAATAAGTCAGAAGAGACAGTTGCAATGATTTTACCCTCATCCACATTTAAAGATCAAAAGCATTTTCTCATTCATAAATTTTAACTGCCTTCCTTATAAGTCAATGAAAATGTGAGGACTCAGCTCTTGCTCAGGTTTTCATCTAGTATCCAGAATCCATGGCTGCATATTGGTCTACCATTGGCTTCATTTTCCTGAGGAAAATCACAGGTTTCACTATTTATTTTTTTTTCTGGCTTGAACCAAAGGTCACAGAAAACCAGAAAAACTGCACTGTTGTAGGGGTAAAAACTGAAATGCACACGGACTCTTCGTGCTTCATACTATGGGAGTGACAATTATTCCTTATTTCCTTATTATTAGAATCCAGTATATACTGCATAACAGAGACAGAGATACATCAAGCTGCAATACAGTGTAAGAGAAGCTTCGTGGCTCAGTGGTACTTTTCCACTGCTTATTTTTATATTGCAAATCACATGTATGCTACAAAGTTATACACTAAAATATACTAATACATTGCAAAATTTTCTATTCTAGGCTTGATACAGAGGTAATACCTTCACATTTCTCCCTGCCTGACACAACTGTTATTTCAACACAGATACTCCAGACCACATAGGAAATACACAATTTCACCGTCCCAGCCACTTTGTTGACTTGTACAGCATTAGGTTAAGCATACACAAAGTATTTGACTTTTACCAAGAAACAGGATAAGTTTCCAGGGCTATTATCCCAAATATCTCCACCTGTTAGCTCTGTTGGTTTTCTGACTGTGCTAATACAAAAAAAAACCCCTCCTCCTCCACAGGGATCATGAATAAAAAAGTAATGTGTTAATCACCAGACATGATGTAAAGTTTATAAGGTCAGCAACTTTATTGTTTCCGTAGCTTTAATCACAAAATTAATGCAGAGGCATAATGAAAATTAATAATGAGCTGCCACTAATTATCAGAGATCTTAGGTGACTTTATGTAAAAAAATCTTGAAAGAGGAAGATTAAGAAAAATTATTATAAAGAAAGGACTACAGGAGCAAAAGCATACATGCAGAACAGTTTAAAATTTACAGAATTAGCAAAATTATAACAGATAAAATATCTGCAGGTCACAAGGAAGAAAGGATATAATAGTTTCTCTAAGGAACAGATAAAAAATGCAAGCTATCAAAAATGAAGAGAAAACCATGCAAAGTAGTTGCAGAAAGAAGGAGAGAAGTTCATTAAGAAAATTCACAGCATTGACTAAAAGACATCCTAAGCCTTCTAGAAGATGAAAAGAAAATTTTCCCATCCTGAGGCAATACAGATGGAGAGAAAAAGGAGCAGATGTTCCTTTTTTTGTCTTTAGTACAAAGTTAAATTGTGCAAGATACTGATGAGCATTTTTCATTGCTATTTCTGCTGCTGTAGTTTTTTTTTTTAACCTGGACAGCTATTATTTCCTTCTTCCATTTTATAATGAAAAGTATGCTAGCTGAAAAAATTATTAAAACATTTCTAGAGCTGCAGTGTCTAAACTGCATTACAGACTAAGAAAAAACACCCTACTTCATCTGTAGCACCAATGTTGCAGATATCTGAAGAACTTTGTCTTACCAAAAGCTGGTATTCTGTCTGAAGTTACACAGCAGAGTGAAGAGTGTGTATACATGAATGACCAGTAATAACCTTTGCTTCCCTTTTCTTATAGGCAAGAAAGAAAACAGAAGAGCTATTATTAGTTCATGTGTATGCCTGATTTTCTGAAAGGCCAGTGGGCTCCATATTTGTAATGCATTTGTAAAAATGTGCTGCATTGCATAATCCCTTAATATAGCTAACATTCTGTAATACTAAAATGTTCTTAAGATAGACCAATTGCCATATTAAATAGCTGAGTCTCTTGAATAGAATGTGGTATTAGTTGCTTGCTTGTTTTAACCCAAACACCCCTAAAAGTGAAAATTCCATTCCCTATAATATTTAATTGGGAGAACTCCTCAGACATCAAATAAATTTCTTACACTAATCCTGAGGCACTATGATCTGTATTGTTTGATCTGTGACAATAGCTGGCATGCTAATTTATTTTATATTTTTTATACGAAGCTTTTGTTTGGCCTATTCATTGTGTCTGTGCCACCTGGGATATATTCTCCACTTTCACAGTTAGCCTCAGGGCAAGTGAGTCCCAGCAATCTCTTCTGAGACCTTTTGGCCTTTTGGGAGAAAGGAAGACAAATTTTGTAGCAAGCTGCAGGTCAGATGCCACTTCTGGAAACTGCATGATTGCCTCAAATTGTGAAAATGTGGCAAATGGGATTGGTTATCTTCTAAAAATGATTTCGACCTTGTCCAGGCTGCCCTGGCCCTCATTTTTAGCCCTTCTGGTACAGGTCACAAACAATTCTGATTACACCTAGGATATACACTAGTGAAAGGTGAAGCACATTAAGACATTGAGGAATCAGGTCATGAGGAGCACATTTCAAAGCATGCATACTTTTCCACAGTGCATGTTAATCTCAAAGCTACAGTCATGTATGAGAGCCTAGTACTTATGATTTATGCAGCAGCATTTTACAACAGAAGTATTTTAAAATTTTATCCTTCCTTCATTAAAGGGATTTAAATTCTGAAATATAAAATCTAGAAGTTCAATATAAAAAGGATTTTGAAAGTTTTTGTGCATCTTTAGCTAAACAATGTTGTATTCCCTCACGTCAGAAGAGCTCTAAGGCAGCCCATAGCAACCAATCCCTCAATCACAAAGAGCTTTGTCAAAGCTATGCATGTCACAAGGTACCCAAGTACTCAGAGATTATGGGGTAATCCCATCTCAGTCCCGTGGTAATGAAAAAACATGTGTTCAGGCATTGTGCTCTCCAGCAGCAGCAGCAGCTGAACCAGCCAATTCAAGACAAAAAATAAGCAGGCCTGATCTTTCTTATCTCATTCCTGTACATTCAGCTCACAGCCCAGCACCCTGCACACACCTGCTTCAGTAAACTCCTAGGGAGCCCATTTTAAATATCTACACACTGCCCCCCTCCCTGCTCAATGGAGTCCTTCTCTCAGAGATCAAAAACTTGTCCAAAAATTCAGCTTTATATTTTTGAAAGCTCTCCTGGAGATGAGCAGCAAGCCCATTTTCAGGCTATAAGAAATGAGCAAAACTAGGGGAGACATTAGGAAGTGAGAATGAAACAGCCTGGAGACACTGGATATGTACAAAGGTGCCAAGAGGTGCCAGAGGGACAGAAACTATTAACCCATGAATTAAGAGTAAGTCAATGCTAACAAATGTCATGTGGGCCCAGTAAAGAACTGACAGCAGAGCTGATTCACCCCTCAGCAGAGCTCTGGCACTATGTGTGCTTGCATATTTGTCAGGTACCTTTCCAGAGAAAGCTGTTATGACAAAGCATCATCCCCAGTGTTATCTACAGCAGTCTCCTCCTCATGTCTGCTGAACCCTCACTCTGTATAATGTAAGGAAGAGAACAGCCCAAATTAAACAAGCAGGCTGCTCTCCCTTACCAGTTTGAATAAATGACAGCTCTGCCTAGCAATATCAGAACCCAAATCTATATTAAATTTTTACCAATATCTTTTAGAGCAGAAGTTTAATTTACTGAAAAAGCAGGAGGAAATAAAAGAAGAAAATTAATTATAAGGCTGAAAGGTTTGCGTTCGCTCAGCAAGGAGCAAAGTACCCCAGCCAAACAGCTGTCAGGCAATGCAGAAGACACATGGGATTTGCAAGATAGTTTGCAGATGAAGAATATGGCAGAGCAACTCAGAATGCAACAAACAACCCAACTCCTGCAGATGAAGAAAGCAGTGCTAACTGGAGAGTATAATCAATCTGAGGTCAAATGAAAAAGCTCCATCATTTGTTTTCAGTGCTGTCTATTCATTCAGAGACTAGGCCAATATTCCAAGGAGAAGCAGGATTTGTTTGGGGGATATGGAGGCCAAAAAATGAAAATTCTAAGATAAGCTGAAGTGTGTTCTTATTTTGTTTCTACTACTGAAGGACAAGACTCACAACTTGAAAAAATTGTCATACTAGATGCAAAAGCATGATCTCTGATATTTCACCTGCTTCAACTTGGGCAGGTGTACCAGAGCAGAACAGCCAGGCATCTTAGGGTAGGTTTCTACAAACCTTGTAAAATTGTTAGGAAAGTCTGGCCCTTTAAACTATTCCTATATCGGTTTTTCACTGACAGCATTAGCAAAATAAATGTAAAAAACTTCTTTGAATGAAATGCAAAACAAATGTTCAATATCACTGATAAAATTATCTGCAATGATTTGAAAAAGATTTGTCTGAAAGCTTTCAAATGTTTTTTTAAAATTTTAAATCTATATTGCCCAGTTTGAAATTAAAATTAAAATGCCTTTAAAGAATTTCCATTTTCATTAGTTTTCATAATTTTTTTGCCCACCCTATTATGACATAATGGTAAGAAACTTTATTTGGGAGGGAATGTTTACTATCTTTATAATATAAAATTCTATAAAATAAAATAGAATAAAAATCTATAAAATTTTGAGACTCTACAGCAAACAAAGGAGGAATGAAGATCCAAATGAAAAAAGTATATCATTAATAGGTAGCAGCAGCTCTAGGTAACTTTTACAAGACGGAAATAAGAGCATGTAATGATTACAGAGCAGTGATAGCATGAAAGAAGGCTTTTATAGGCTTAAGATCCTTACAATAATAAAAATTAACACTTTATGCAAAATAAAAAATGTAGTGTTCTGGTTTATGGCAAATTTGGGAGCAAACCTCTGAATGGGGGCCCTCTAGGAAACAGATTCAAGCAGTCCCTCCCCTAACTGGTTCGGGGAAATACTTCCTCAGAGAGAAGTGGAAAAAAGAAACCCTGTTTATTTAACAGGCAAAGCACTCCCCAGTACAAAAATGAACAATACTAAACAGCAAAACCTCTCGCCCCTATGAGGAGATGACAAATCCAACAGAGTCCCTTCTGTGGGTGGCAGCCTGGCTCACTCAGGCTGTTCTCAGTCCCTCCAGAGCTGGGAAATGTCACAGCCCAGGCCAGGCCTGGTGGGACACAGCTGTGAGCTCCTGGCGCTCCTCTGGGTTTTCAGCAACAATTCCAAGAAAAAGGAAAGAAAATCCACAGTCCAGGGAACTTCTTTGCCTCAGCCAGCCAGAAAACTAACCAAGAGCAAAGGAGAGCTCTCTCCTGCTGTCCACTGCAGACAACACAGTCTGTGTGAAGGATGTGGGGGAGCAAGTGCAGTCTCTGATAACAAACTCTGTACCTCTTCTCTCCCCCTTCATTGCTGGAACCAGTCTTAAATCTTCAGAATTCAATATTCAACACCAACAGAACAGATGATTGGGGATACAAGCATCATAAAGTCACCCCAAGACAATGGGGAAAGCTTCAAAATTTCTTCTTACATTTCAGAATGCTTTTATTTGGTAGTTCTTGTCAATTTCCCAGAAATCCACAAAGCACTACAGTCCAAGTAGTTTAAACAAAATAACATACTTGCCCAAAATCAACCACCCTGTTACCACCTGTATAAATAACCTAAGATCATTAAAGAATATCCATATTTCTTCAGCAGTTTACTCTCTCTTTATGAAGCATGGAAAGCAAAGACATTAGAGATAAAAGCTCACATTAATTCCTTCTGTAAAATATTAATCCTAAGACGTCCAGGAGAAGTGAGAAGAGAAAAAGTTTAATTAATTGCAAGATCACACATCAAAAGCATTTCTAGCTTAGAAAATGCATCTACAGTTTTAAACAGCATCAGTCCAATCTGAAAAGTAAGGAAGTAAATACACACACAAGTAGTTCTCACCTTTAATGAGATGTAATAGACAACACTGAAAGAGGTGCTATTCCAGATACACTGGCTAACTATATCACTTAAATTTATTACTTGATTCTACTTGAATCTATTTCTCTGACTTTAAAAGCTGAAAATAGGGTTTATATTTGCAACCCACTTTCAGCAGGGCTTAAGACAGTGGAAATCATTGCTATGGTCTGTATGAGGATCAGTAGAACTTGTCTTCAAGCGGCAGGATGTGCCAGAATGATTTGTGAGAGGGCACATGAAACCAGGTATCTTGTACTAATTGGAGCTATCTTTCCATTTCACTTCTTGACTAAAACTGACAGATTCTGCTTCCTCTGTCATAGTTTCCTTCTGTTCAGCCTGATAACACAAATCTACCTTTCCCTTTACTATTCTTATTATAAGGGAAGATCATGCTTAATAAGGGAAGATCATGCTTAATTAGCTATATGATTTCATTTTATATTAAGTTTTAAATTGTGGGTTTTTTTAGTAAGTGTTACAACCTTGTTGATGACAAGACTGCATTCTTGTATACATTTTTTGTCAGATCACTTTACTGATGACAGTTCATCTAATCTTTTCTCTATAATATTTTTTAAGATTATTATGGTAGGTGGACAATATTTTTTAGTTAGCTACATGAGAGAAGGTGACCTTCTGAGGAAGATCCTCAGAGAAGTTCTATTTTTCACCTAGGTTTTGTCCTTCTACATTAAGATTTAGGTAATACTAAGATAGTGTTTTAGACTGACGGGTCAGCTACACTTATCTATAAACTTCTATTTCAATTTTACATGTGAGGATTTATGCTTTTCCTTATACAAGAAAAATTTTGCATAAAATAGATGGTGTTTAACCATGCTCAGTTCCAGCTTCTCACTTATGTGTCTAATGACACCTTGACGCTAGACTTATCCAGTAATTGGATGTGTTTTGTATGCAAAGCTGTAAAATAATCCTTCCCATTCCAAATGAATGCTAAAAATAGATTTCCCAAAATGTTTCTTTTTTTTTCAATAAGTGAAACCAAGAAGTTTCCTATTAATGACTTCATTCTGTTATTTTCATCCTCTAGCAGAAGAAAGAGAGTGTGAAAATACTTTCAAATTTAAGAAATTATACTGGAATTCAATTGAAATATAACATACTGCATAAAACCATGATAAGGGAATGATCCTGTTAAAAAAGGAGCAATTCATTTGTCTGCTTTTTAGTCCCATCTTTCACAGAGGTTCGGGTGGTCCTTCACAATAGCAGCACGCAAGAAAAACATCACTAGTTGAAGGGGACCATTCCATCAAAGAGAAGTGCAGAAAGGAGAAACTGCCCTACCTCAAGACACATGGGCACAGCACACCCACAGCACACACCCCTTGCAGCACTGGCATTGGTGACTCACACAGCCAGCCTGCTCCACCAGAAGTCCCTTCCCCAAATCCTTCCATCCACCGCACATGGGTGGCCTGCTTCCTTACATGCTTTTCTCCTCTACATATTTCAAAATCTTGGATGGTCGAAAATATTTTGGGGCAATAAATTAATTGTGTATCCTAGTTCCTGACAGAAAAGCAACCTGAGCAGGACCTCAGAAGGGTGGCAACTGAGCTCTCAGTGGCAGGTGCCCCACGAGGCTGGTCTTGTCTGTCACTTGAGAAGTCAGACCACAGGGCTGAAGGAAGGTTCTCCTCCTTCTCCCTGGAAGTTGCAGCTATTTCCCAGCAGCAACCTGATGGATTTTGTGTCCTTGGCTCCACATCCTGCAAAGTTCATTTGGAGAAACAAGGGTTTTGCAAAACAGGCCTCTCACCTAAGCTCACACAGAGCTCATCCCTCCTAAGCAGCCTTGCTGCAATCCATGTGGATAGGGAGCTGAAAGGAGACCTGGATTGCTCTCAGAGGCTGTGTGCCCTAAACTTCAGATATGTTCCCTTGGTTACAACAGAAAAGGGGTTTTTTTGCATTTCCTTGAAATGGCCTAACAATCATCAACACCGACATTCAGAAATGCATATTAATAATTGTCAAGAAAATGTGCTTGCCATTATTCTCTCCAAGTTGCTTGCCTGTTTTTCCCCAAATACAGAAGCACAGTGTATGGTTCCCTCAAGAGTGAGAGTTATCTGCCAGCCACATCAACCATCTCCAAAGTACTGCCATTTCAATTTCCTCTCCTGTTTCTTGATATACCCTGGCACAGCCACTCAGAGCAACTCTGTGTCTGCAGCCTGTGTCAGCAGCTGCTGTGTGCACTGGAGCTCATCAATCTCAGAGCCAGTACATCAGATTAAAAAGGAACACATGCATGCAAGGGAAATTTTTAATTGTGAAACTGAAGCACTTTCCCTATTCCTCTTAATATCAGAGTGCTGAGTATTACAGCTTTCTTTAACAGCTGGCACATTGCTATTTGAGACATCACCAGACAGTGACCATGAATGTCGAAAGGCAGCTGACCAGACAGACACATCACTGCACAGCACCAGCAACCTCCACACATCTGGTAAAACAAGTTACACTACTGAAACTCCTACTTGGTACATCTTACTTGCCTCTTCCCAGCTCCTTCCAAAACAGCATCAAACAGCATCAAAAAAGAAGAACAGCATCAAACTTGATTGGAGATAGGAATAGGAATTACATTAAAACCATCTGTGTTGAATTTATTTCGGGGAAATAAAATTACGTGCTTCTCATGCACACCATCTTTTTGTAGTGGCAATTTAATAAAATAAAGTTTCAAAGATTCACTTGTATTCAATCCAGTTGGCTTGTAAGAATAAGTTCATAATTTATCATTCCTTCATTAGACCACTCTGTCAGTTTACCCTTGCAAATTAATACTGGGTAATGGATATTTACATTTTCATTAATATGTACAAGGATGCACATTAGAGCTACCATTATTAAGTAGTCACAGTATAAATAAACACAACAATACTTCATTTCAACATAATTTTCTTTCCTTGTCTATTGTTCATAGTTTCAAATTTTTGTATTCTCTGTAGGGCCTTTTGCTTTTCATTAAGAAATGAAACTATATTGTTATTCTAATTAAGGCATCCCAATTTCCTTTTTTTTGTTTTTACATTAAGAACTGCAATGATTAATTATCAAAACAATTCAATCTAGAACTACATCCTATGACCATGAAAGATGTTTGTCATATTCTGATTTGTTTGCGTTCTCAGAGGTTTTCTTGAGTGCTATCCCACAGCCACAGAAATTAAGTTGACTCCAAAAACAAAGAGAAATACACTATATCATGTGTATAATACATGAATGACATTGTATTGCCTATAGATTTTTCAGTGTTTGTGAAACTGAAATTTTAGTTGAAAGCAAGTGTAAAAAATGGTGTTGCCTTATAGGTAGCTAATTGTTTTTGTTGAGCTTGACAGCTATCAGCATTAGCTATATGTCAATTCCAGTAAGCATACAGCACTCATGAACAAGCCAAAGCAGTTATATACCTTAAACATACATATAGTACAAAATCTTAAAATGCAGAAACACTTATTTTTCTTCTGGAAATCATAGCTCTCATGGCTAGCAGGCAGAGGGTCATGTTCCATGCAAACTCTGTTTATCTTGTGAAGCACAAAGCATTTACAGGTCTGTGTGTTACTTGTCACACACCACTGCAGCAGGACAGCTCAGTGAGCGCAGTGCAACATTTGCACTGTGATGTGCAAGGAGCAGCAGGTCTCTGTGAAACTGCACAAATAAATCTGCTCATGTTCCTTGAACAAATTTTATTATCCCTGCTGAATGATTTTTTTTTGTTGGTCTTTGTTGGGTTGGTTGGTTGTCTTTTTTTCAAACTTTTGTTTGTCTTGTTTGAGGTGAAGGAACATTAAGAACAGAATGTTATGCGTTAAAATACCAAAACATCCTCACTGATCAAGCCTGTTTGTGTCATGAACATTAGGGGATGTAGCATCTGCCAGCCAAAGAGTTTAATCCTGACTAGCTGGCACAGGATTTTGTTGTTGTTTTTTTTCATCCTGATTACACAGCTGTTACCTGTTGTAGCCATACTCACATATATCCATGACAAATTTAAACCAGAACTTTTGGTCTAAACGCAGAAACTCTGCCAGGACTTTTCTTCTAAGACGAATTCAGGCTGGGTTTAGTGTAGCAGAAAGCTGTAGTTTACACTCCATACCAAGAATCAACAGAGAATACAACAAAAAACAAAAAATACCTCTAAAGATTTTTTTAAAAAGAATAGTCTAACTACACATTTTCTGCAAAGCTGATTCCATTATTGAGAATAACAGTTATTGTCTGACTCTGTTTAAATGTTAAAAATAAACATTCATTGAATTGACAATCTCAGTAAGAACATCCCACAGTCAAAAAGTGATAAGGGAAACAACATAAAAGTAATAGAAGGATAAATGCTAATGTTGAAAAGGTAAACCTGTTCAGAGAGATGAGACCTTGAAAATAAAGTAAGTCTTAAATTTTTCTGAAACTTTAGGCATTAAAATTACACGTTATTATCCTATGTTATCATACTATGTAGAAACCACAGACAGTTTCAATTACCACTAAACTCCACCTCACTTTTCAGAACTGTGCTCTCTCTTCCCCTGTGGGCTGTTACTAAAATCAGCTTCTACTGAAGAACCCCATTTCCCATCTTGTATCTTGCTCACATGTATTAATTATCTCAGAGTTAGTGGGTGCTTTGTGAGTCAATATAATAATTGACCGTGTGAACAAGGTGCAGAGAAAACTGAAGGCAAATATTTTGTTGCACATCCCAGGTTTTATGAGACAAGGTTCTCCTGAATTCAAGCACAGTTTGCAGAATATTGAGGTTTGTCTGAGCTGGACTGAGAACAACATAAAAGTAGTTCTTTGCACTCAAGATCACAGCACCCCAATCTATCTCTCTGGAAAAGCCATTCCAAAGCTAACCTTCTGTTATATTCCATATGGTGCACTATCTTTGTTTATTTCCATCTTTTATCTTGGAAATGATTACTACACACCTGTTGTTGATCACAGATCTCTACCCAGGTGCTTTGGTTCAGGCAGGGTAAAGAGTAACAGGGCTCATGACTTCGGGCTGACCTAACAAGCTGGAAAGTACCTGGATCATGTGCAGGGGAATGAAAGTATCTTGAAACATATTTTGAAAGGTTTTGAAACCAAAAAGTACAAGATACAAAGCACCAAAGCTAACATGAGGACAACTGTCTTGTCTCAACTCTGTAAATATTACCATCAGGACAGGGCCCAGTTTCAGCTCTCCCTCAGTTGCAGCTGGACTGCACATCAGGTAACTCACCCTTTGCACAAGGATATCTCTCAAGGTTTAGTTTCCTTACATGAGACTAAACTACCTTTGCTCAAGGTGGAGAGAGCCTCAGTAAGTGACTGATAGCATCCTGAATTAATACTACAATATTACTAATTCAATAAACCATTCTAACTTGATTCTGACTAGGTTTTTCTTTCTATTTTTCTTCCATACAGTTGTTAATAAGATGAACCTTGACATCAAGTTTATTAAATCTTTTCAAAGCACTGTTAAAATTTCATAAATTCCATTAAGCTTATTGAATTCTATCAAATTATTATTTTACCTTCATAAAACACATTGTTTCGTTTGAATGAGGTGTATTCCACTCATCTGCAAAACCAGAAAACATGATGTTCCCTGCTTTGAACAGATTATAGTTGAGGCAAAAAATCATTTATGATTGAAATGTTTGCCCACCTGAAGTAATTCTGAATTTTGCTCCATTTTTCACTTTTCTGAAAATTATAATGGCTGCAATGGTTTTGAAGCTCAACAAATTGCAGAATTAGTCACAATTTCTTTCCTCCAGAGACACGTACCTGCTCTGTCCTCAGTTGTGCAGATCCTCAGAGTCAAGATATTATGCTGATTTCCTTCCCTTGGCTACATCTTTATGAAAAACAGTGTATCCTTCAGCATCACATACGAAGTGCAACCAGTACATCTAACAAACATGAACACTCACCCCACAAAATCATACAATTAGCCAAAGGCTGACACTTCCCAAACTGCTTTTGAAGACAGAGCCCTTACCTTCTTTGTTTGGAAATGTATGAAAGATGGAAATATCAATTATCAGCAAACTTACTTTTTTTTTTTTAATCTTAAGATATTTTTACATCATATTATCATGATTATATCATGTGATCTATATATTCTACCAATTCTATGTGATATAAAGGTCATGGGACAATTATATCATGGTTTAAATTGGCTGATTGTGCATGCTTAAAATAATTTCCACTGTCTGCAGCAAAATTTCTTCTGATATTTCCTATCTATAAATATTCTTGATACACAAAAGAGCTCAGAAATCCTACAAGGACAGTGAAAAGCTCTAGAATTAATAATGCAAATATGAAAAATATTACTAACAGAAACTCAGCTTCATTATTCTAGCTACAATCACTGTGCAATTTCTAAAACCCTGAAAACCCAAGAGTTCATATCAAGTACAAAGAAAGAGTTGAGATCTCACTTGAACTCCACCTTTCCCGTTTTAGTGTTGATTTTTCTGGTTTGAAATTTCAAATCCTAATTCTCAAAAATGCTATTCCCGAGTACTAATGTCATATTTCACCTGAGCAGTGAACTGCTGAATCCTTCCCAGAGCACTCATCAATCAATAAAGCAAAATAAAACTACAATGGAATCCTAGAACAGAGGGCTTTTCTCTTTTTATAACTCATTAATTAATTTTTTATAGTTTCCATATTTGCTGTTCATTTTAAGATCTGGGGTGTTTTTTTAACACTCTTCCTTACCATGCACATGTCATACAACTAAACTGCCGTGGAAAGGTGTCTTGTTATAAATTTTCTCAGATTTTTGGAAGCCTTACCTGAGGTACTTATAAAAAGAATGCAAGACACTAATAATTCTGTTGTCATGTAACTGCTAGTCTGAGATTCAGTTACTGTGACCACTATGACACAACTATTCATCCTCAACTTTATTTAAAAAAAAAACATTGATCTGTGACAGAATATAAAAAAGCTAATGCCAGGCAATATATGAAACATTAAAAAACCCTTAAAAAAGAAAAAAGGCAGAACCTAAGTCGGTATCTTATGGAGTAAATAGCAAAATGCAACATAAAAAAAAAAAGGAAGCATTATGAAGGAAAAAAACAAAGCTAATGTGGCAATTAAGCAAGGCTGAGGATCACTATGTTTCAGGGTCAATGAAGACTGGCACATCCTCACCTGACTGACTATTGTCTAGGACATCAAATTCCCACCAGGTGACTGTGGGTAGAAGCATTCACTGTCTTCAGTCCCAGCTGGAACCAGTGCTATCTAGATATTATTTTAAATACTGGCACAGAAATGGTGGTGGGGGTAATTTTCTCTTCCCAAATAATGATTCTTGTATCTTTTTCTCTGGTTCAGCTGTAACTATACACCCTCGGAGAGGTCAGTCTTGGTGAGCAACAGCTGAAGCCGCTGATTGTGGAAGGCCTGGTCAGTGTATTGTCTCTACATTGCGCTTACTGTGTTTTTATGATTTCTGTGGTTTTGTCCTCCCCCTTTTAGATGGGGTCTGTTCATTTCCATCTCCACCATGGGCTGCTGTGACCCTCAACACTCCTGAGGCTGAGCATGAGGAGGCTGCAGTCCTAACATCTGTAATTGAACACAGCTGCCTGACTTCCCCATGTTCACAACTCCTGAGGGTCCAGCATGCTTGAGGTCTTATTGCTCCCCAGGGACATTCTGATAACATTACAAGCTTTTAACCCTCATTTTAACTGATATTAATTTATGAAATCCAAGCAACACCAAAATGTCTATTTTTACTCTTGGAAACACTGTAACATCTGCACTCTGACAGGACAACAATGATAAAGCCACGGGTAAATCTCATTACATTTGAAATAAGCAAAAGTATCTTACTTCATTTCAACTGATGGAGATTACAAAGAACTTACCAAATGTTGCAGTGAAATCTGTCAACAACAAAATCTTCCTTCACCAGTTTTCTGATTATATGTCCTCGTTTGAAAGACAGGTATTTTGCTAAGAAAGCCAGAAGCCTCCCTTTGAAATGAAAAGAAAAAAACAAGGGTGATCCCTTCTCCCTACAAATTATTATAATTTTGGAATTAAAGGAGCTTTCAGTCAAATATATGGGGGTAGGAATAACAGTTCTTTACTAGTATATCTAACAAGACAAACAAGAACAACAACAGCTATGAAATTACCCACAAAGAGAACAGTAACTCAGTCCCAGTGTTTTTTGGCTGCAGGCACCTTTTCCCTGAGCTGCAGTTCCCGGTGCTGGGGGCGGGCGGGTCCCGCAGAGCTGCAGGAGGGCTGGGGGTGATGGCAGCGCTGTCCCATGGGGAGAGAGAGATGGAGAGAGAGCCCTCTGCTCATGGTGTGGGTCCTGGTGCTCAGCAGAGTGCTGGATGGTGGCAGGTTACAGAGAGAAGGCAGCAGGGCAGGGTCTGACAGCAGTGAGGATGGCTCCTGGTGCTGGGATGGCAGGGATAGGACAGAGACGGCAATCGCCCTTCTCGTCCGAACTCCGCGGGGAAATGGGCCGAGCCAGAGCCTTCTGTCTGCTCTTCTGGATGTTTGGATATTGAGGGGTTTCCCTCTTCTCTCCCTTCCCCCTTGCCACCAGGGCCCAGTCAACAGGTATCTTAGCATGACAATGGGGAAAATTCCACAGAGGGAAAAGGGAAAGAGCCAACCCCCAACATTATATCACTCCAGATTAAACAGAAACTTTTGCAAAGATCTATATACTGTCAATATAGGAAATCAAACCACGTGAGTACAATCTTTTCTAGATTTAAATTTTATGACAAATGAGCAAGGAAATACTCTTAGTAAAGAGGTTAGGCTATGGATTACCATTGAAGTTAATTCTAAACTCTATGCATCTTCAGATAATATTTCAAGGAAAGTTTTCCATCAGTCATAACATTCCAGCTCCTGTATTCACCCCTTCATTCAAATAGTATGCTAATTTCTCCAATGCACAGATAAGGGCAAGTGCAGTCCAAATTTATTTGAGATTTCTTCACCTCTGTTAATTTTACACATAATATATTCTTCAGTTACCTACATTCTGTAATATTAAGCCTATTTTGTTTTTTTTAATGGAGGTATGTTCCGCATAACTGTAGTCTACCTAGTCCCATGTTAAGGTCAGAAGAGTTGTCTGTGCATCCCAGTTGTGCCTTCATACCTGTTTGTCACAGAGCAGAGGATGGTTTCATGATCCATGTAACACACACAATACATAATCCCAAAAACACAGTTTCCCAGCATTTCCCTCCACTGCCACTCCAACTGAGATGGGAGTCCTGAAACATTATGTTGTCTCTGCAGAGGGACACATTGGCTGCTTTGTTCACCTGTTCTGCTGCTGCTGCTGCTGGGCTGGACAGCAGTAATTCTTTCCTGAAAGCCTCACATATATAGTATGATATACACATGCAATTTGTATATAATCGTGAACAAGTGAAGTTCAAGATATTTCAGTTTTATGATTTTCCAACTGGGGAAAAAATGCATAGCATAGAGAATTTAAAGAAATTTCCAGAAGATGTGATACACTGTAGCACTAGTACTCCTTCAGTTGCGCTAAAACACAATGTGAAAGGATGAATAACATATCTGAGAGTTCAGGTTTTTCATCATGACCCCTTCTGAAATACTCCTTCACAACCTTTGGATGTGGACAGTGAGACCAGATGGTCTTGGCATTCGTTTTTTCTGTCTTGCTTGTGGGAAGCCAGATCCAATCTAGTTCTCTGCTGTTGAATATGCAGAATTTTCTTTTGTCTGGGTTTCAGTATTTTTTTCACTTTTGTTGAACTAAAGCCGAAATGCTAAGTCACACAGGTAAAACTCTCACAGGTGTCAGTAGGAGTTTTGTCAGTGTAAACAATTCAGCATAGACCTGAGAATTCTTTGCACACACGTTCATCAAAGCAAAGTTCTAAGGATGGCTTAAGTCTTGAAAACCACCCGACAGTAACAGACAAAAGAAACTATCCCCTGTGCCGGAAAAAAATGATTTGCAGAGGATGGTATGGTATTCTACAAAACACTTTACCTAAAGTTTTATTATAATATTGATGTCATTCATTTTATTGTTTCCCTTTACCTGCATACTGATCTGTAAAATCATCACTAAATCCAGTAATATCTACAGCAGACTGTCAAAATATCTGCATTTGAACTATGAAACTCCTACAGTGATAAACATGGCACCATGTGGGCATTGTCACAAATGAATAAATTCAAGAGGCAGCTTTCCACCCAGACAAAACTGCATGTATTATGGTCTCACTGAAAAACCTGCACATTTTCTTTCTTTTCTTTCCTGCCTCCAAAACATCTGTGAGCACACCACATGATTCCTACAAAATTATGTAACTATTTTGTTCTGTGGTTCAACAAAGATTCAGAATAAAATTTCTGTTTGTTGGTTTGTCTGTTTTTTAAATATACATCACTACTTCATAGCAAGTATGAAGTCATTTAATAATGTTAGTCCTGGTAATATTGTGTGTCACTCACCTGAAGTCATAGTTAACAGTAGGTTAATCAGCTTTCAATTTGCCACATGCCACACCTCCTGTTTCAGTTCCTGTATTTGTTCAATTGTGACAAGTGTTATATATGTAGATACTAAAACTCTATTTGGAATTTTTTTCCTTTTCCATTTTTCCCCCAATAAAAAGACAAATTCCAAGGCTTATAGAGCAAGAACAAAAGCCCTTAGTAAAACATATACAAATCTATATAAAATTACTGTTACTCAGTCCAGGAATTGTTTGTGATTATTTCTTGCCTTGGCAATCAAGGATTCTATTACAAATTTATAATCAAATTATTACAAATTTAATATCAAAAGAGTAACTAAAAGAGACATGGGTGGGTTTGAGTGATTGTGGTGCATTTTTACAATCAGTAAGACTGTCATTTCTGGGCTTCTGGTTATATTGGCAAAAAGAGTCCCTAGTGCTATGATTTCACTGGTTAGACACTTTAACATGATAATTTTTTTGTCTGAAAATGATTGATCACTTCATTATCTGACTTTCACTGGTGTTTATAAATTAAACACAACAATACACTTAAAATAATGACTATTGCTTCCAATAGGACTTCTATTTCAACTCATTTCCTGATGATCAGCACAAAGCAAATACCGCCCATGCTTTGGAGTGAAACAAAATTAATGAGACATTAGGATCTGATCGAGAAAAATTACACACACACCTCTTTTCCTAATGTGGAAAGCCAAGCATGTAATTTTTTCTTCTATTAATAGAACTGCCCCTTCCCCAGGGGACCACAGCTGCCACCTTGGGAAAACAAACAGCAGCAGAGTGCCCGGGGATCACAGTGTGAGAGAGACTGGATTTCATCTGAAGGCAATGCAAAGAGGAGGAGCAGGAAGAGCCCAGCACTCCTGACAATCAGAATATTGCCCTTCAGGCTCTCTCCATTAATTTCCATCGCCCTGGGATCTCTACTAAGAAGTAAAGGCATAGCTCCAGCAGCACTGAGATTCAAGTGTGTCCAGAGCCTTCCCTTCCCTGTGGTTACATTACCAGTCATGTTCCCAGTCACCTCATTTTACCTGCTTCAGGTCTGCACTCCCAAACAGATACAGCACAAGCATCAAAGCTTTTTACTAAGCAGGGTATCTTTCTGGCAATGGTAGAAAAAGCCCAAACACTTCAAATTATTAATAATTTTGTTATAGATATACAGGAAGAGATTTGTTATAAAAACAAGACAATAAATTGAGAAGTGCTCTAAGGTGGCACCATTTCATTCATCTTCACTAACTGATTTTTTTAATAATGTCCTATAACTTCACCCATTTAAAGGAGAAAGATTAAATAGTGACCTTAATTCCCAGCAGCTCCCTAAAGCTTGTTCTCAAATCCTTATTTTAAATATTTTTTTTCCTTTATTTTAAATACTTTTCAATTCTCATTTTAAAATCCTAAAACATGTTTATGCTGAACACAGAAACATGGAAATTGTTTTCTCTTGCATACATCAGCTGAGCACTAGCTAGATCAAGTCTAGATATCTCAATTTAGCAGGAATTTATGTAGTAGAATAACTTATAATACATGATAAATAATAATATTTTTTTAATTCCACTTGGAAGACAAGGATACCAGAATAGGGATAACCTACAGTGTTCTTACGGTTTTTAACCTTCTTTCTCCCTTAAAAAAAAAGAGTTAGAATAGACATCACAAGATATGTTGACTCAAAAAAAAACCCTTGTAAAACAACCAGTCCACAAAAAGAGCAACTTCAACTATCCCTTATCCACAGTTTTTTTTGCAAAAAAAATAAACAAGCTTTGTGATGTACCCTTAAGAGTTCCTATTCTAATGCCCTGAAAATAAATGAGCCTTAGGACTGGACAGTGAAGTAGAGATTGCACCTCCTTCTTCTGTGCTGTGCTGTATTTACAAATATATACCATATACTCACTGCTCATGCCATACCAGACAAAAATGAGTAGTGATCATGTACCAAGACTACAGTTTAGAGGACATCAGAACCTCCAGCATGACTTGGCACGAGATCAGCAGTGTTTTTTAAAGTAGGTTTGTTACTTCTCATGCACTGTGCCCTTTGAGAGCATTAGCCATCATTTCAGGTGTTCTTTTTGGTTAGACAGGACTGTTGCTGACAACTGAGAGATTTAGCATAAATTATTTCAGTATTTTAATGCCTGAACATGGGGATTTAATGGAATCTTGGCATCAGTATAAGTACAGCAACATCCACACTGTCCTAATAACTGTTTAGAATTAACATTAGTATGAAATCAGAGGTCAGCTCTAAGAATTTCAAGTAAAATTTGACACAAAATTCAGAAGAAACACTCTGTACAGACTGTAGCCCAGAGAAACTGATCTTACCTAATTTCAGAAGTTACAGTCCATAGGTATGTATACCTTTAAGGTACATGTCTACCCACCCTTCCCAAACCACAGAACAGATTGAAGCATGTGAGATGTACACATAACATTTGCACCATCATTCTTAATTCTTCTCAACCAAGACAAATTTATTACATATTTGTACTTCTGAAATCATGTAAAAAAAATTTCAGCTGTCCATGAAAGTATGTGGGCTTAACTCCCACTAGCGTGTTAAAAACCATGCACATGTATAATGACACATAGTCTCCAAAACAAAGTTCATAATTTAACAGTCTGATCCATGGCAGGGTGCAATGAAGTCCTAGAGGAATGAAGATGAAATTTAGAAAAACAAGAGAACAGCTAAGCACTTCTGAATAGACAGTGCAGTCTGTACTAAGCAATGGCATTGCTGTGAAATGTCATTTGGCTGCACCCAGAGATTTTCCTTTTTTTCTGTATACTGACTTATATCCATGTTCTTTTGAAGAAAACTTTCATTCTGAGACTGTTATTCTGAGTCTCTATGTCTTTCTGCATATTTCTCCACCAAACACGTTTCATATTCCTTGAAGAATTCTTTGAGTATCATGATGACAGAAGTAACTAGACCATATTCAGCACTAACAAGTGAATTTTCAAGGAAATTACCTTTTTTTTTTAAATTTATGCATGAACTTTGATAAAAATTTTGGAATGTTATTGCTTTTCTCCTGAAGATGTTCACTGAAAGGTACAGTAGTAATTTATTTCAAAAGAAAACACATGGAGAAGTTGTTTAAAGATTCTATGTAATTATACGTAAAGATTCTATGCTCTTTAACTTCTTCAGAAAAATTAAGAAAGCCAAATTATTTTCTAGAGTGCAAGTCATCATCTGGAGTGCTGACCACTTCAACAGTCTACTGATCTCAGCAGCCTTTTAGCAAGCAGTGCCTGGTCTTCACCATGGAAACAACTCCCTTGTTTGTTCAGCACGGAGTTCATCCCCTCTCCTTACCCAAATTTCTCAGATACCTAAAGGTAGAATGGAATTAAAGAAATTCTATCCTCGAAAAATGGACTTGGGAAATCTCCTCTGGAAGATGAATGCTTTTAAATTATTAATAAGCTTTTAAAAAATCCCCAAAAATCAATGACTGAGTTATGCACACACCAAGCTAGAGCCCAGAGGTGAACTCCACTGAGCAGCATCTCACCCTAGCACACTGCTCAGTGTCTTGGGTTTAACATTATAGACTGTGGGTGCAGCTACTGCATGAAATGAAACATGTGCCTTCTCTGTTTATTTTTCACAAAGGCTGGACAGATCAGTGATTGCACTGCTCCATCCCTCCACAAATGAGACATGATTCCTTGGTTATCATGCCATGTTCCGCAGAAAGTGTCTAATTTAGCAATCAATTTCAAATTAAAATAAGTGGATTAAATCCACTAATTTTATATAATAAACTATAAATCAAACTGTAAAACTGGAAAGAAAATTACAAAGTCATTTCTTAAAATTTTCTCTCTTATCTCAGCCTGGCTGTACCTGTTGCTGGCCTAACAGCCTGTCCTGGTTTGAAAGACAGGTGTTTGCAAAGCTTCCCTTTGGACTGAAAATAAATGTGATTCTTCCTATTATTATAATTTTGGAATTAAGAGAGCTCTCAGGCAAAGATATGGGGGTAGGAATAACAGTTCTTTACTAGTATATCTAACAAGACAAACAAGAACAACAACAGCTATGAAATTACCCACAAACAGAACAGTAACTCAGTCCCAGTCCCTTTCTGGCTGCAGGCACCTTTTCCCTGAGCTGCAGTTCCCGGTGCTGGGGGCGGGCAGGTCCCGCAGAGCTGCAGGAGGGCTGGGGGTGATGGCAGCGCTGTCCCAGGGGGAGAGAGAGATGGAGAGAGAGCCCTCCGCTCACGGTGTGGGTCCTGGTGCTCAGCAGAGTGCTGGATGGTGGTAGTTCACAGCGAGAAGACAGCCGGACAGGGTCCGATGGTGGTTTCCCGACGCTGGGATGGGACAGAGAGGCAGGAGGCGGCGATCGTCCTTCTCTTCCGAACTCCGTGGGGGAAATGGGCCAAGCCAGAGCCTTCCGCTTCCTCTTCTGGATATTTGAATCTCGTGGAGTTTCTCTCTTCTCTCTCCTCCCCCTTGCCACCAGGGCCCAGTCAACAGGTATCTTAGCATGACAATGGGGAAAATTCCACAGAGGGAAAAGGGAGAGAATCAACCCCCAACACAGCCAAACAAAAATAAATTTCCAGTAGTACACATAAAAAGTATGCTAATAAAAATTGTTTAGGTAAACTCTGCCTCCAGCAAAAATAATCCAATTCCTAAAGTAGTTTTCGCTCAAGAACCGAGTTTGCCTTAATGACCTGAGGCATTATGGGCCTATCGAGTCAGGAACAATTTTTTTTTTTTTTGTGCTGTCAGTTTAAGTTTATCTGTGACACCCCTATTTTTGTGGTCTGATCTACTTGCTTATTGTGTTGGTGCTTTTTGTTAGTTTGACATTTGGGGACATGGGCATTTACATGACGGACTTTTAAGGGTAGTGTTTTTACCTGAGTGGCAATGTCTTACCACTCATCAGCAGCCCAGACTGTTTTTTTTTTTATGTTGCCAGTTAGGCTTTTTTTATTTTTCCAGCCAACTTTACAGAGCATTGGCTATCATTTAGGAATTAGTGTAAAGGTAAAGCTTTGGCCACTTCTTCTTTTTAGCAATGTTTAGGGCTAGCTGAACAGTTTTGAGTTTCGCAAGTTGATTTTATCCACTTCTTTTTTTTGGTAGATTGTACAACCTGTTGTGTGGGGATCTATACGGCTGGTTTTCACTTTTGGCTCATCCTTATGATGCGACAGGAAGCATTGTTGAAAAGAGCATAGCGAGTTTCATCTGCTGGCAGTTGGTTGTATGGCGGGGCTTCATCAGCCCGGGTCACTTGTTCTTGCTCCTCTTCATCGGCAAGACCAAAATTTTCACCTTCTGGCTAGTTTGTAATTATTTCCAAAATCCCAGGGCGATTTGGGTTTCCGATACGGGCGCGCTGTGTGATGAGGGTGATCCACTTGCTCCATGTGGCATCGGTGGCGTGGTGGGTAGAGGGGACCTTCCCTTTAAACATCCACCCCAGCACTGGTAGTCGGGGTGCCAGGAGGAGCTGTGCTTCTGTGCCAATCACCTCTGAGGCAGCTTGAACTCCTTCATAAGCAGCCAAGATCTCCTTCTCTGTTGGGGTGTAGTTGGCTTCAGACCCTCTGTAACTTTGGCTCCAGAATCCCAGAGGTCGGCCTCGGGTCTCACCAGGTACCTTCTGCCAAAGGCTCCAGGACAGGCCCTTGTTCCCGGCTGCAGAGTAGAGCACATTCATCACCTCTGGTCCTGTCCTGACTGGGCCGAGGGCTACAGCATGAGCGATCTCCTGCTTGATCTGGGCAAAGGTTTGCTGCTGCTCAGGGCCCCAGTGGAATTCGTTCTTCTTCCGGGTGACCAGGTAGAGAGGGCTCACGATCTGGCTGCACTCAGGAATGTGCATTCTCCAAAAGCTTATGGCACCTAGGAAAGCTTGTGTTTCCTTCTTGTTGGTTGGTGGAGACATCGCGGTGATCTTATTGATGACCTCAGTGGGGATTTGGCGCCGCCCGTCTTGCCACTTTACTCCCAGGAACTGGATCTCTCGGGCAGGACCTCTGACTTTGCTCCTCTTGATGGCAAAACCGGCTCCCAGCAGAATCTGGATGATCTTCTCTCCTTTCTCAAATACTTCCATTGCCGTGTTCCCCCACACAATGATGTCATCAATGTATTGCAGATGTTCTGGAGCTTCACCCTTTTCCAGTGCAGCCTGGATCAGTCCATGGAAGATGGTGGGGCTGTGTTTCCACCCCTGGAGCAGTCGGTTCCAGGTGTACTGCATGCCCTTCCAGGTGAAAGCAAACTGAGGCCTGCACTCTTCTGCCAGAGGAATGGAGAAAAATGCATTGGCAATGTCAATGGTGGCGTACCACTTTGCTGCCTTGGACTCCAGCTCGTACTGGAGTTCCAGCATGTCCGGCATGGCAGCACTCAGCGGTGGAGTCACTTCATTCAATGCACGATAGTCCACAGTCAATCTCCATTCTCCGTCAGACTTACGCACAGGCCAGATGGGGCTGTTGAAGGGTGAGTGGGTTTTGCTGACCACCCCTTGGCCCTCCAGCTCACGGATCATCTTGTGGATGGGGATCACGGCATCTCGATTTGTCCTGTACTGCCTGTGGTGCACTGTCGAGGTGGCAATTGGCACTTGCTGCTCCTTCACCTTCAGGAGTCCCACTGCAGATGGGCTCTCTGACAGACCAAGCAAGGTGTTCAATTGCTTAATGTTTTCTGCCTCTACAGCAGCTATTCCAAAAGCCCACCTGAGTCCCTTTGGGTCTTTGGAATAGCCATTCCTGAGGAAGTCTATGCCTAGAATACACGGTGCCTCTGGGCCAGTCACAATTGGATGCTTCTGCCACTCCTTCCCAGTCAGGCTCACCTCAGCCTCCAGCAAAGTCAATTCCTGTGATCCCCCTGTCACCCCAGCAATAGAAACCCCCACATGTTCTGATGGTATTAGGGTGACCTGTGAACCAGTGTCAACTAATGCCCTATGTTTTTGTGGCTCTGATGTGCCAGGCCATCGGATCCACACCGTCCAAAAGACCCGGTTTTCCCGTGCCTCTCCCTGGCTAGAGGCAGGGCCCCTCTAGCACTGGTTATTATTTCCTTCCTGGGCATACATGTTGGAGGTTCCCTCAAGGGGATCTGACAAATCATCCTCCCTTTTGTAATACCCTGCATCTTGGTTATGGGAAGTTGAGGCTACCTTCACTTTAGTGGAGCTCCTTTGGTTAGTGTTTCCCTCCCTGAGTTGACGCACCCGTGCTGCCAGGGCAGAAGTGGGTTTCCCACCCCACCTCCTCATATCTTCCCCATGGTCATGCAGAAAGAACCACAGGTCAGCTCATGGGGTAAACCTCCTTTTCTTAACTGGGGGACGTTGGGCTTTAACGTTGGGATCTGTGACTTGCACTGGTGCTGCATTGACCTTCCTCATCTTCTCCCTCATCCCTTTCATCTTCTTTTTGAGTTTCCTAATCACAGCAGAGACTTGAGCCTGCATTGGGCTATTGAACATACTCTCAAAATTTCTGAGCCTATTGGCAACAGAACTCACTGTCTCGTGATTGGTGTCAGCATTAATGGCTGCAATGAATGTGGTGTATTGAGATGGCCCCAGGTGTGCCAGATTCCACAACATCTGCCCTGTGCACCTGACCTTGTCAGGGTCATTGTCATGTTGTCCACCCCTCCCAAAGAGTACCTCCAGTACTGCCACTTCTCTCAGCTGTTGGATCCCCTCCTCAGCGGTCTTCCAGTGCATTTTATGGTGGTGGTCTTGCATTCTTTTTCTATGGACAAACTTGTCACTCAAAAAACCTCATTAAAAGCTACTCCCAGAGGGAAAGGTGGCTTGGCTCCCTTACAGATGCTTGATCCACATTTGAGTCCTGGGTCAGGGGTCCCAAATTCCTTGCCTCAGTACCATCCAGCTGCACACCTGTACCCATAAGGTCCCAGACCCACAGTAACCACGTTGTAGAAGCCTCACGGCCCCTTTGTACAACATCTTTACGCAGATTACGGAGACTCTCGTATGACAGGGACTTGGTGATGATCTTAACCTCAGGGTCCCCTGCTGGTTGTGAGGGCCCTGCTTTCTGATCCTTCTTATCCAGGTGCTTTGTTTTCACCTTAGACTTTCTAGTTTCCACGGGGGCAACTGCTGCTGGCTGTGAGTGCCCTTGCAGTTCAGCTGGAACCTGGCGAGATGTAACATTTGTGGGTTCCACTGTTGCACCATCAGGGTCTCCCTCTTTTAGGTAGGGGGAGAGTTTCTCAAGAGCTGGGGAAAGGTACTCCTTCAGCATCTGGGCCATCTCCTTCACTAGAAACTCCACCCACTCTGGGTGGTTCCTCTCTGAGGTGGGATTTGGGGCAGAATTCTTATTTCCTGGGGGACATGTCAGGGTTGTCATCCAAGTCAATCTCCCCTCATCTCGGAATGTTAAATAGAACAGGTTTACAAGGCCTATTAGCAATGTCAGCCACTGTATGATATCATTACCACTTGGAAGAGATTTGAACCCTTCAAAAACTGGTGGAGCAGACCCAAAAAACTGTGGAAGGGGTTGGGACAGAATTTTTTTTGGTGTCATATCCTCACAGTATGTACCATTATTAAAGTAACTCCAAAAACATACAGTTAGAGTGTGATAGCCCTGAATCCATGTACCCACCTTCCAGAGGAAGTTAAAAATCCATTAATTCCTCACCTTATCAACCCACAAAATGAACTGGATAATAGTTACAGCAGCCTGAGTTATAGGACCCATGTTCAAGTAAGGGATTGCAAATGGGAGAGATAAAGCTGTGGCCACATGGAACCCAAACCACGGTAAGCTGGACAACATGATGCCACCTAACACAAAACTGAGGTAATTCAAGAACTGTTATTCCTTTTTCACCCTTTCCTCTCAATGCCCTCAGACCCCACATTGGGCGCCAAAATCTGTTTTAGATTGAAAGATCAGTGTTTTTCCTAAGAAAAGCAGAAGCCTCCCTTAGAACTGAAAAACGCGATCCTTTTTTTCCTACAAATTAGTATGATTTTGAAATTAAGGGAGCTCCCAGGCAAAGATATGGGGTAGGAATAACAGTTCTTTACTAGTATATCTAACAAGACAAACAAGAACAACAACAGCTATGAAATTACCCACAAACAGAACAGTAACTCAGTCCCAGTGTTTTTTGGCTGCAGGCACCTTTTCCCTGAGCTGCAGTTCCCGGTGCTGGGGGCGGGCAGGTCCCGCAGAGCTGCAGGAGGGCTGGGGGTGATGGCAGCGCTGTCCCAGGGGGAGAGAGAGATGGAGAGAGAGCCCTCTGCTCACGGTGTGGGTCCTGGTGCTCAGCAGAGTGCTGGATGGTGGCAGGTTACAGTGAGAAGGCAGCAGGGCAGGGTCTGACAGCAGTGAGGATGGCTCCCGGTGCTGGGATGGGGCAGGGATTGGACTGAGGCGGCGATCGTCCTTCTCGTCCGAAATCCGCGGGGGAAATGGGCTGAACCAGAGCCTTCCATCTGCTCTTCTGGCTGTTTGGATATCGAGGGGTTTCCCTCTTTTCTCCCTTCCTCCCTTCCCCCTGTCATTAGAGCCTAGTCAACAGGTATCTTAGCATGACAATGGGGAAAATTTCACAGAGGGAAAAGGGAAAGAAACAACCTCCAACATGGGGGAAGGGAGTTTAAATGTCTTCCACCAAGCATGGTTCCATCAGAGTCCTGACAATCCATCAGTTGCAAAGAACTGTTGGGCTGCAAGTGCATGAACGCTAGAAAGCAACAAAAGTATTAATTTACCCTACAAGCTAATGAAAAATGAATTACTGGCATGATAATGAACATGAAAAACCATCTGTAAAAATATTTCCTCTTATATACAGGAAATATTTCCTTTCCCTTCAAATACAATGAAGATCTGGCAAAAAGTAATTTTTCCTCTATAAATGTGGTCATGTCACATTGGCAGTCATGATATTCAAAACTGTGGAGAACTAAACTGTGAGTCACTCTGCACCAATACAAAGTTCTGGAAGAGTACACAGCTAAGATGTTATTATACCAGGTTCATGTGGGTTTTTTGCTTGTGAGGGATTGTGTTAGATTTTAAGGGGTTTTCAACTGGGGGTTGTGGCCTGTCTGTTGGTTTGTTTTTCCTTTTTTTATTTTTTTTTTGTTGTTGTTGTTTTTTTCTTTTGTTGTTTCATTTTGTTTTGTTTGTTTTTTAATGGGGATAATGCTACTCCAGTCATTCTGTAGATGTCATTTAGGAAACAGTTAACCTCTATGCTCCTGGCTCTACCAGATAACAAGCAAGAAAAATTAGGGTTAAGTGACATAGGCATAAACACCCTCAGGCTTCAAATTTTTGACTTCACCCAGTGCAGAGGAACTCTCTTAAGGAAAAGAGAACTGACTCAATTTTCACCAAAAAAGTGAGGCTACAGAGGATCAAGTCTTTGAGGACTTAATCACACAGATTTTCAGGACGAAGAAATACTGAAGCTTTACTCCTTTCATTTTCCTTCAGTATATTGCAGTGGTGGCAGACCACTTACCTAACAGGGCTTTTTTACCAAGAGGCTATGTACCAATTCAGGTTTTAAAAAGTTCTTGTTCCTTTTTTCATGCCTCATTATTACGATAATCTTCTTTAATATATTCAGCTGCCATATGTTTAGACATTCATTAAGAGTACTAGTCCATTAAGAGATTCCTATTCAGTGCATAGATCATAAGAAAATGAAACATCAGAGATCATTTTTCAAGCAAGCCAAGGTTTTTGATAATATAGCCAAACAATGCTCTATATATACTGAAATAATATTTTCATTATCTTTATATGAAGGATACTGATATCTTCTCGTTTTCCTCAGTGACATGAATCTTGACACCAAAAAATTCTGAAAACTCTCCTCCATATATTCCTGCTTTGATGAAGCATGTCCTTTGAAGTTCTTTTCTGTACTTTTGGCTCAAGCACAATTTGGCATAATTAAACAAAGTATTATATTTATGTATGAAAATAATCTCACTCAAAGTCAATGAGCCAACTGAAATAACCTCAGCACTTGGGATCAAACCCCTGTTTTGGAAGAATAGAGGTCATTTTCCCTTTCTTGACGGGTGCATCAGTGAATGTGAGGTCAGAAGTAATCCCCAAAAGGTTTAAAATTATTAGTAATCATTTTCTGAAGAGTTTGTACCAAAAATAATAACTGTATATTAATAAATTAATTTTTATTTTCTTGTTTTTACTTTTAGAAAGAACTTGTTATGTATCTCTTTTTCTCTCAACTAAATACTCAGACATTCAAGTGATCTCCAAGGAATTTTTCATTTGTGCCCACATCTCTTGTCTTGCACTTGCATCTGCCCCACTGGCTTCAATAAAAGTCTCCAAATCTTTGAAGACATCCCAGAATTACATTTCTGTTACTTCTCAAGCAAGGTTTTATAAAATTATGAAATGTTTCTCTTTGTTTTCTTCTTTTTTTTTTTTTTTAAACTGACCCTTTCTTAGTTTCTGACATTTTTTAGCAGAGAGAACTGAATAATTTTATTTGGCCTTTACCCTAGAAATTCTACCGGTTTTGTTTCATTATTGTCATAATTTCAAACATTCCTCAAGATCTGCATCTTCCAGACAGGGAGAATCTCAATATCAGTCCAAAGAGGTAATAGCCCAAAAGTTTTATTATCAAGAATATTTGTTTTTCCCATAAAAAATTAAAAAGGAGCTGGAAATTATGTCACATCAATTACCTTTTTCTTTGCAGGTCATCCTTGAAATAAAGAGGAATAATCCTTGATACATGATTCAAGTAAAGCAACCAAATAAATAAAACTATAGATAAAATAATTTAACTGTATAAGTTCTACATATTGTCTTTAAAAGCAATGAAAATTCTTCTCAACTGATCCATTTTCATACTCATCTGCTTCCCGCTAACAGCTTTTGTAGTGCAACAGTAATGAAGTAAAAACATTGATGCTCCTAGATGAATTGGATATAGAGTATTCTTTTTATACAATAGTATTCAATAGTATTCAATAACAAAGAAATACACACTGTTAGTTTGGAGATTTACCACAGTAAATTTACACAGTTTGGAGATTTACCACATGTATTATCTATATTGTATATTCATATCTACATGTATTAACTGTAATTTTCATAGTCACTGCATGTTTCAGATTTATTTTTAAGATGTAATGTTGTGGTTTTTTCTACAGTATTGTGTCTTCTGTACAGTTATTTATCAGACACTCTTACTGCAAAAGCTCATCTTGATCATTGTTATTACCATAGGATCAATTTGGCAACAACTGAAATATTTGGTATTTGACTACAAATTCCAAGAGGCATCTTGGTTCCTTAGGATCCAAAGTTGCTCCCTAACCTATAGATGCTTAGTTTGCAAAAAAATATATACAGTTTAAGTATTCATTCACAACTGAAAATCACTTGAGGTTTCCTAACCTCCGGTATACCATCACATTGACAATTTTGAACTAGCTAGCCACAAAACTTGAGAATTGTGCACTGATGAGAATACAATTTAAAATATTCTTCTATATTGCAATACATAGATGAAAAGCCATATCAAGAGGCTGTACAGTAAAAAGAAGGGAAACATTTTTCCAGGAATATGAAAAAAGCCCCAGCCACAGAAGATCTATTTTTTTCATAAGAGTACTATAAGAGTTCATTCCTTATTTGTGTGATCAAAGACAGAAACCCAGAGAGACCATTACAGAATTTTTACCCTCTCATGGAAACTAAAGGAATTACTCAACCATAATACTTTCTGGGAAAGAAACCTCTCTGACTGCAATTTATGTGGATACTTCTGGGGAGTAGGTTACCTCCTTGGGAGTTTGTTCTGAAAATCCCTGGGGGGGTGATTAAAGTTAACCACTACATTCTCTTTCTATAAGAGAAGGAAGAAAGTTTCTTGGGAAATAATTTTTTAAATCTCCTATACAAAGGAAAACAAAAATATGTAATTTTATGAGTTTTTAAAAGTATTATTACTAGCTACATCTACAAAGTAGACATAACTTAGTTTCTTTAGCCCTCCATCAAAAAACTCACATGAAAGATATTTGGAATTCCACATCTGTTATACTAAAAGAAAATGCTTTAAAACAGCTTGAAGGGAATTTTTTTGCTGTGTGCCGTCATTCTTAAAAGCATGATAGAGTCCAGAAATGTGGTCATTATATATTTAATAGAAATCTATCAATTATAAACATGGATGGATTATTGAGTTGGTCACACAGTATAATTCATACTTAGCTTTCTAAACAAACCTTTCATGCAAGTAAATCCTTCTCATTTACATTAATCAAAAGTGTAAAGATTTTCATATACCAGCATGGGGAACATATGAACAAACATAAAAAAAGTGTTTTGCTGAACATGTGTTGCCTATATCAGTTTAAACTAGGCACATGCTGTGGGCTGTGGCAGGAATATTTCACATTTTATTCAAAAGAAAGCTGGAAGATCATGCAACTGGAAAGCTGCTAAGAGGTGCTATGGAGAAGAAACATTATTTCAAACATGTGACATGTTTCTAAGTTGCATTTTTTTTTTTCAGTAGCCACTTCCTAGATGCCAATGAATAACCAGAAAGACATGGACATTCACAGCTTGCTGTGGACCTTTGCCAGAGTACACTTTATGCACAAAATACTATGATCTACATTGGACAGTTTGGTGCTCAAACTAAATATTAACATTTTCTTTGCTTCCCTTTGGGTTAAATAGCTTTTATCTCTTAAACACACCAACTCTTTAGACAATTCACATAAACCAGAGAACAGCAGTCTGGATTACAGCCTCTGCAGTACTTTTGCCACTTGGCTCAGTCCCTGGCAGGCTTGGATATCATTATTCAATGTAATTATGCACTCAGATAAAGTAAATTTTGTTTAGACTGATTCAAAGTCTGGCAGCAAGAAAGTTAAGGGTATCATTCCACATAACATTGCCACTAATACATCCATTCTGTGAGACTGAAATGAGATTTAGACAACATACAGGCACTGATTTGTTCCTCTGGACAGGGGTAAATGTCTTGTGGTGCTGCTGGAAGGAGGAAGGTCACTTACCACAAACAGCCTCAGTGATGCTGCCAGAGACCAGTACTGCAGCCAGGAGCTGTGTTCCAGTGTTAGACATTCCCTCTCACACAGCTCAAGCAATGATACCAACCTCAGTTTCCTCCTAACATTTTTAGTAAAGAACTGCCAAGGTACACAGATACTCGAGTATATAGCAAGAGTTTGTGCTTACCTTGACAGACCTACTTACTCAAATAAGTCATCTTGCAGTGTTCCTCTGAAAGCATATATACAAGAAAGCTGATATTTCCAAATGCTCCACTCACAGAACCGGACCAACATAAGCTTTATTACTCATTATCAAATACTGATGCCTTATCAAAATATGCTGTTTATTCATTTAAATAAGACACATTCATTGTCAGAGTCCTAAGCACTCAGTGGTCATTACTGGACAGCCAAACATCCCAGAAAACATAATCAGTTTCTCATTACAATAAACTAATCTATTTGTTTAGCCATCCAGCTAAACATCAGCAGCTTGTTTCTACAAATAAGGTTCCTTAACTGAAATGGAAATGTAAATTTCTAAACAAAACAATATTCCCACAGAAAAGAAAAAAAAATTTTTATTTTTCACCAACACATTTTCCCTTTCAGGTAACTAATGATTTCTTGAATTTTTGTTGTTGTTGTTGTTATAAAGAAATTAATCCAAAGGAGGAATAAAACATCTGTTCCAAATTACTAAAAAAATCTTTAAAAATGAAGTGGCATCACAAACAAGCATTGTACATTTCATAATCTGATGCAGTTAAAGTGAATATGATGGCACAAAACCTTTTATTTTCCACTAATAAAAAAGCCCAGAGCAAGAATCAAAATGATGGCCTGACAGATCAGAAAGAATTGAAAGAACAAGAATCAAGATGAGACCAACTTTGGTGTGAATTCTGATTTGCTAATTTAGAGCATTTACAATTTGGGATATAAACAATGATGAAAGCAGTTCAGCTTTAACTGAGTACCTTAACATTGGTATTATTTACTAATCTTGAATGCTGACATTACTTAATGTTCCTTTCTAATTTCAAATGCTTATTTTGATTCCTCAAGACTGTAAGATTTCTTACTTTCTCTGTTATTTTCTTTAAATTCAAAGAGGTCAAGTATCTAGAGAAATATCTCTATGAAAAGGCAAGAAATATCTCTATGAAAAGGCATCTATATTTCTGGCAAAAAAAAAAACAAAACCAGAAGCAGTAAAGCTTTTTCTTTTTTCACAATTTCAACAGCCATCAATCTCTGATTACTATTTAAACATCTCTGTCGGTCTATTCTTCTGAATAGCCTCTGCTGAGGTGAAACTTTTAGGAGCACTTATAAATAGCGTAGCTTTTAAATTTTATTTCATTTCCAATAAAAATCCAACCACCTTCATCTGACTCCCTGGACATATGGTATGGACATCAGTTATAAAAATCATATGCCCCACTATAATATCTGGAATGGGTAGTTTGATGCTGGGAATGAAAGGCTGAGTGGGGTTAAATTATTTAGTAGCCAGTATACAAAATCAAATGGCTGTGATTCATTCCTCTCATGGGAATGTGAAGAATATGTTTGAACAAGAGTGCATTGGGGCAACAGCAGATGGAAATTACATGTCAAATCTGCATGCTTCTTTCTGGTGGTAGCCTTTGAGCCCAGGGACATTGTCTTTGCATCAGCATGAAAGAAAAAAAAAGAGATGCATTTAGCCTTAAGAATAAGCAATTTTACTCCCCCTGTATTACCCAGTGTTGTAGAATAAAGCATCAAACATCCAGTTAACAGCTTATTCCTCCTGTAATTTACCAGGTTCCAATAAGACTATAAATTCCATATAATCCTCTGCTTGTCTTACATTTGTTTTACATAAGGGAAAAATAATTGTCTATAATATGTAAGTCTTTAGGACTGAGGAAAGTGGGAATAGGAAAGTAAGCTTTCACAATATAGAAACCAAAACAGAATTGGAGGGAGCAGCAGGTGTGATCATCCAGGGTGCCAGTAATGCTAAAACAAAGAGCAGTCAGGAAAGGAGCCTTTGAAAAAAATACTCTGGTACTTAAAATTATACATGTGGGATTTTTTCTAATTCAATAGCAACTTTCCAACTGAAAACACACCTCCTTTGTACTGTTCAATTTTTAATAGTTGCACATTTAAAATCTCCAAAGTCAAGAATATCTCTGTTTAAATTAAGAAAGTAACCCTGGTGTAAGACGATTTATCCTAGGCCATAGCTCTACCCATTGTTTTGCTTTCTTTTTTTTGAGGGATATTTTGGTTGGTTTGGGTTGGGATTTTTGTTTGCTGGGTGGGTGTTGACTTGTTGGTTGGTTGGTTATATGATGGTGATTTTTTTATTAGTATTAGTGATTGTTGGGTTTTTCCTTGATTTGGTTTTCTGTTGTTTTGGATATTTTTAATAATCTAAACTTACTCTGTGAAATATTGTGCTGGTTTTACCTTGAAAGCACCTGAGGGGAGGGGATACTAGGAAGTTTATTTTCCATGAGAACTTCCTCTGTGAATTGATGGGACCGATTGGAGGCTGGTTTAGTTGTTGACAGCCTGAGAAACCACTTGGAGAAGTCAGTTTGCTCCATGAATCACATTTGAAGCAAGTAAACACCCGGAATACTCTCTTGCATTTCCATCCTCTCACAAGGTAACACTGACCAGGCCGGGTCCCTCTCATGTGGGGCCAGGCAGGGCTGGGCTCGGGAGGCTGCCGGGCCCCGTTTCCAACCAGGAGCCCCGATAACCAAAAGAAGCCGAGCCCATTGCTGAGATCCTGGCCCTTTTCCCGGTGTGTCCGTGGCTCGGGGGGCCCTGCCCTGCCCTGCCCCGGCTCAGAGCAGCCCTGGGGTGGCCGAGCCCGCCCGGCCGCCCTCACGGGCTGGGGGGAGGCAGCCGGGCCCGGTTCGGGAGAGCCCCCAGGGCTTTGTGTGCTGGGCAGGGCAGAGGGAGAACCCCCGGGCTGCGGCTGGAGCTGGGGGCGGGCAGCGCCGGGGGAAAGCCATGGACACACGGCCTTGGCACCCATTTCTCCTCTGCGTGCGCTTTGCAGTTTCCATCCGGCCCCCCCAGCACGGCCTGGGCACCCTGAGATCCTGACACAGCTCCGGCATGGCCTGGCACAGCCCCTGCAACTTCTGGGTGAGATTTTAACTTTTCCAATGCTCAGATAAGACTGACAGACTTTCCATCCTTCCTTGGGTGAGAGGGAGAAGAACAGAAAGGATGCACCAAAGTCAATGAAGCAAGAGCTAAGCTTCTAGATGGAAGGAGAATGAGGAGATGCTATGAAAGTTGGCTGAAAAATCATTTTGTAAGTTATAGGGGTGGACTGTACTACACTAAAAATTCCTTTAAACCATGGAGAAAGACATGGGGGGAGGGCGGCTGGGGTGAGGTGTGAAGTGTTCAGAAGATCCTTTGCCCTGAGGGAAAAAGGGGATCTCTGTTCCTGGGAATGAAGTATGAACAGAGAGAAGTGAGCTGAAGAGAACTTTTGCTTTTGAGCAGCTCATCCTTAAAAGTAATAGCCCATGACTTTAACATGGCCCACAAGCACAGCTCTAGGAAGGCTGTAAAAGTGGGAGGAGTTTCATAATGGCAGATTCTGGGCAGCTGTTATTCATGAAAAAGATCGTGAAGTCAAGAGACGACTGGTTTTTTCCTCTCTCAAAAAGATCCCTATAGGTGAACAAGAAGAAACTCCTCTCCCTAAAGTAAACGAAAAAAGATAATTTAAGTAAGGAATTGACTGAATTGTCTCTGTATGTTGTTAAGCTGTGACAAAGAGGAAAGGAGGAGTGGTCTGAAGATCTGTTCTGATTTTTTTTTTTTTGTGTTGTTAATAAAGTTTTTCTTTATTCCCTTTTAAGTTTTAGGCCTGCTTTACTTTTACTCCTAATTCTATTTCACAACAAAAGGTAAATATATTACAATTGACAAACCCAAACTATAACAAATATGTAGCAACAGTTTGAATAAGAATTATCTACTTGTTAGTTTTCCCTTCAGACTTTCCCTTTGTAAAACACCTCATCTCAGTATTTCAATGAGGCAGGTCAGATTCAGGGCTTCTTCTGATAAAAGCTGACTTTGCTGTGCCTGAGTCAGCTACACTTTGTAGCTGTCCTTCCAGCTGCCTGTCACTCACTCCTCCTGTGCTGTGTCCTAGGTTACAATGTAAAGATGTGCCCAAAAGTATGTATTCTATCACCATCTTGAAATCAGGTGGGGCAGTGATCCTTATCTCTGTGGGAGATATCCTCTGTTAATGGGCCAGCTGTTAAAACCAGGTGGGGCAGTGTTCTTTATCTCTTCCATGAACCATCCCTCATCACTCCAAGGGGAATATCTTCTGTTAATGCACCAGGTGTTAAAACCAGGTGGAGCAGTGTTCTTTATCTTTTCCACAACCCATCCTTCCTCCAGGAAGATATCTTCTGTTAATGGTCCATTGAGTCCCACTGCATGACTGATAAAATTACATCATCCCCTTGGGAGATGCTCCACCCAGGGGGAGGAGCCAAGCCTTTCCTACCTAGATAAAAACTGGGATTTGGAACACCAAGGTGGCCCTTACCCACTGGTTTCCAGAGGACAAGAGCTACCAAACTGTTCTAGAGGATCACTACTTCAGCAAGACCACTTCCTCTGGACTGCTACCACTGCCCTAACTAGCGGGGTGTCAGGTTGTATTCTGACTCTGTCAGTGATTTTTCTTTTGTATTATTGCAGGTATTTTTATTTATTTCTCTAATTTTTTTCCTATTTTATTTCTGACTTGGAGTCTCTCATTGGTTTTGCTTTCAAACTTTTACATGATGCAATAAATAAGTGGAAAGTGAGCCCAGAGCACTTGAATCCAGGAACAGCCTTTCAGTGGAATCTAGGAGAAATATAAAGCTGTGAGGTGTACAAAAAGAAAATTGGACAAGGTTTCTTAAAAGGAATGGTCAGAGAATGTCTGAAAAATCATTAGTAACTTCTGACATCTCAAATGCAAACTTTCTTACAAAAGACAGCATCTTCTGAAAATACAAGCCTCTGGGAATTGGTCCTGCTTATACCACTGTAGTGCAGCAATGAGAGGGTTGAAAGATCAACAATATTATTGAACACCATAACACATGAAGAACGTTATCTGATATAAATTTACTATCATAACAATTTCCAGAAAGAAAGGTCTTAAACATGGAAGATGCAGCTTTCCCTACACAAATTTATTTTTCAGAACTAAAAAGTTATTATTGAAGAGGTCAAGCCTTTAAAAACAAACCCAAATACCAAGCTGGAATAGTTTTATATTACAAAGAGCTAATTCACAAGCAGCCAAGTTAAAAAAGGCTTGCAAAGGTTTACTCTTCTTCAGGAACAATTGAGGAACACGTACAGCAATACATATTATTCATATTCATATTCATAGTGTTAGAAGTTCCCATTTTAAAGATGATTTCTGGTGTACTAATCCCTTAAAATACCTGACTTTAAAACAGCATGGAAGTCTTTTCAGAGAAGCTAATTTTCCCTAAGATGGCCCCCTCCTATATAGGTCTAAAAATTTCAACTTTTGAGAATTTTACAGCATCTGTATTGTCTAATTCTTAAAGGTTAAGTAGAAAATACTAGCACTTTGGTGGTATTTTCTATTCTGATTTTTAATCTTCAACTGGTGTGCACACAAACACAGAAAAATACCTCTCTCCTTTGCACTGCTTTAAAGCACATTAAGAGAAAGTTCTTCACCCAGAGGGTGGTTGAGCAGTGGAACAGGCTCCCCAGGGCAATGGTGACAGCACCAGCTTGGCAGAGCTCAAGGAGTGTTGGACACATGGTGTGATTTTTGTGATATTCTGAGCAGATCCAGGAGTTGGACTCAATGAGTCATGTGGGTCCCTTCCAACTCGGAATATTCTTGTGAAGTGATCAAGGCCATCAAAGTTGCTGCTTCCTGAATTACTTGTAGCACTAATTCCTCTTCAGAGTTGGTGTTCTACCTGTAATTACTACACTGACTTTTTCAGAAATGGTTCTACAACATTTTGTTGACACATTCAGTCAACTTAGGTCTGTAACTGGGATTTGTAATGTCATAACGTAAGGTAATGTCATAATGTATAGGTAAATGGTCCTTAAAACCTATTATTAAAAGAAAAAAATGCAATAGTTGAAAGATATACCCACAATGAAAGCAAAATGAGTTAGAGAAATCCCTTTTCTTTCTAAATCTTCAGAGCTCCAGCTTTTGGTTCACTATTCAGAAGGGCCAAGTTGGCCAACAAATAGACAATGCAAGCACACAACCCATGAATGATTTCTAAGGACAGGTTAAACATCACCCCTTCTTCTCAACCAATCATTGCTTAAGTGTAGATGAACATCACCTCTGTCCACAATTGACATCCTCTTCAGCATCCAAACAAAATTTATAGTACTTATTGGCAGAGCTGGATCAATTCACCAAGCCTGATTCCTTAGCACAGAAAAGCATTTGGTTGAAGATAATCACAAAAAAACAGATGCTCTTGCAAACTCTGCCAAGCCAATGGGTCTTACTATTAATAAATCAAGTACAGAAGTGATAACAATTATTTTACCTACTGATAATTTTATCTCTTTCAAAGGTGAAGTCTAAACCAATGCTAATAAATCCACTTAAAACCAGAGATTGTGTGATGGGAGGTTCGAAACAGTGAAGACAAATGCTGCATTTCAAAAATTCCTTATGTAATGAAGGTCCAGTGTGATTCAAATGAACTTCAAACTAAATACATGAAGCAGTGGCATTTTTAACCAGTGTCCATACAGCACAATTTTGAAGCGTGGTCTCTATTAGAAGAACTTGCAGTAAAGACAGCTGTGCAGAGAAAATCAAGACAAATGGATATACAAAACTGTTTATCCCAAGCACAGTCATTACAAGCACAATCTCTCTGACCCCCACAGGCAGGTTACCCATGGTAAGGACAGATTTCAGTTGCTGTGCCTCACGAAATCTGCTGTGCTGATGGTCACTTGTGGCTCTGTCAGCTGCTGGACAGAGGAGACAAAGACCTGTGCTGGCTATATTGGGAGACACCAAGCTCAGTCTTGACTAACCCTTCTCAGCACCATCTTTATGATCTGCAATTGGCAAGGGATCAATAACAGAGGAACAAAACATGTAGGTGTTGCACAACAAAAAGGTGTATGAGCAAGTAGGTTTATTAGAGAAACAATAGATCTGCAGTTCCCTCAGTGGCTGTAGAAGCAAATTGGAAGATTAAATCTGGCACTTTGAAAATCAGAAGACTGCTTGGCCAAATTTTCTTTGGATATTTCAATATTTTACCACCAGAATCCCTGTCAAACTATCAGGGCAGCATGTAGCTCCATGGTCATAGCATTATTTTCACTTCTCCTTTCTGCACAAATAGTTTTCCCATGTTTTGAATTTAACATTTTTTTAATAAATGTTAAAGCAGAAAAAAGGTTATGCATCATAATATTGACTGAGGAGCTGGAAAATTTATGATCTTCCTATCTGGAATAACTAGTTTTTAACTTTTCTATTTTGTTATTCTAAGTGAGATAATTTTATGCCCTAGATGTTGAAACTGATATTTCCAAGCGCTACTGCTACATCTTTAAGTTTAAAATGGCTATAAATAGGAAGAAAGGCTCTGGTAGGTTTGATACCAGCAGAAGAAGATACGTGGCTTTCTTTAAAAATGGTCACAGCAGATGAAAAAAATATTTGGAAAAGATGAAAAAATAAGGGTTTCAAAATCTAAGAAGAAAATACTATACATCCAAAGCTTGTTCTAGTTATCTACAAAGAATGGTGCCCAAAATGAGATTAATATCTTGCAGCTGAATAACTGGTTGTTCAGGAGTTATCAATTAGACACTTGTTTTTTTTTTTTCTTTCTTCCTCATACAAGCTTGTTCAATTCACAGACATCATAGCCTTTGGATAGAAAATCTCAAAGGAAAACATTTATATTTTGGTAATACTAAGGATATAAGTGCACAGTAGAATATGCTATTATTCATTTGAGATAGATTTTAGGGGAAGGTCTAAAAAGCTTACTTACCCTGGGGGGTTTTAAAAGATGTGTAGATGTGTCACTCAGTCTTCTCTTCTTTAGACTAAACAGGCCCAGCTGTCTCAGTCTATCCTCATAAGAGAGATGCTCCAGACCCATCATCATCTTTGTGACCCTTCACTGGACTCTCTCCAGGAGCTCCTTGTCTCTCTTGTCTTGAGGAGCCCAGAACTGGGCACAGCTCCCTTGACCTGCTGGCCACACTCTTCCCAGTGCAGCCCAGGATCCCACTGGGCCTCCTGGCCACAAGGACTCACTGCTGGCTCGTTGTCACCTTGAGATCCACCAAGACTCCCAGGTCCTTCTCCACAGAGCTGCTCTTCAGTGGGACAGCCCCAGCCTGTGCTGGTACTTGGGGTTATTCCTCCCCAGCTGCAGGACCTCATCCTTGCCCTTGTTGAAACTCATTAGGGTTCTGCCTGTCCAGCTCTCCAGCCTACCAAGGTCCAGCCAAAAGGCAGCAGAGCCTTCAGGTGTATCAGCCACTCCCCCAGTTTGTGTCATCAGTATGAAACCAACCTTGGCTAAAAGTGAAAAAATTCAGACAAATCTGAGAAACCTGTATGTGTATATATGGACACAAATAACATTTTAAATACATCTTTCCAGTAAAAGATGGTCAAGTGATAAATTGATTCAAGTTAGCACTTGCAAGAAGTTAGATGGTGATGTGATTAAATAATGTTTAATTAAATATAAAATTCATTTAACCTAGTTCTCACAACTGAAAACTGATCATCACAAAGCAAAATGAATACTGTCATGGCTTAAATTTTGGAGGAGCAAACCTCTGAATGGGGGCCCTCCAGGAAACAGATTCAAGCAGTCCCTCCCCTAATTGGTTCGGGGAAATACTTCCTCAGAGAGAAGTGGAAAAAAGAAACCCTGTTTATTTAACAGGCAAAGCACTCCCCAGCACAAAAAAATGAACAATACTAAACAGCAAAACCTCTCGCCCCTATGAGGAGATGACAAATCCAGCAGAGTCCCTTCCATGGGTTGCAGCCTGGCTCACTCAGGCTGTTCTCAGTCCCTCCAGAGCTGGGAAATGTCACAGCCCAGGCCAGGCCTGGTGGGACACAGCTGTGAGCTCCTGGCGCTCCTCTGGGTTTTCAGCAACAATTCCAAGAAAAAGGAAAGAAAATCCACAGTCCAGGGAACTTCTTTGCCTCAGCCAGCCAGAAAACTAACCAAGAGCAAAGGAGAGCTCTCTCCTGCTGTCCACTGCAGACAGCACAGTCTGTGTGAAGGATGTGGGGGAGCAAGTGCAGTCTCTGATAACAAACTCTGCACCTCTTCTCTCCCCCTTCATTGCTGGAACCAGTCTTAAATCTTCAGAATTCAATATTCAACACCAACAGAACAGATGATTGGGGATACAAGCATCATAAAGTCACCCCAAGACACCTACTCATGAGCATATCTGAAAAATAGGTATGTCAGTTTAAGATTTGATGCTCATAGCTGGATATAAAAACAAATATTAATGCAGACATACCTTTCAAACATAATGGTTTTTCAAACACAGCCCAGAGTTACTGCTAATGGGTAATCTAACAGCAGTGCTTGTAGTCGGCAATTTAATATACCCTTACTCATCATGCTGAGACATATGAGTGAAGAACATGTTTGTGAGTAGAGAAGACTCGAGAAATGCCAGACCTCTGAACCAAAAATCTTATTCAGAGTCCGGTAGCAAAGCAACAGCAATCAAAAGTCCACAATCACATAGATTAGAGCTATAATACCCTATTCACTCATTGCAGTTAATTCCCCTGAAAACTCAGTATCCTTGCTAGCACCTCTCACTGCTTTTATTATTCAGGTTTTTTCTTGATCTTTAAGGTCAGAAGCATGTTGAGGATGACTTGTAATAGTGAAAACTATTTGTACTTTATCTGTAAAGAACTATCTGTTTTCCTTTATAATCATAATCTCAGTTTATCAGAAAAATGGTAAGGAAAGCACAGAGCATTGACTCAGACCATTTTAATTTTTAAAAACTATTATTATTGTTTATATTTCAAGATGAACAAAAGAACCTTCACAGTGCTTTTGAGTGAACTTGACTTGCTCTCTGCTGATGCTTTCTGACCTTTAAACTAGTAATTTGAAAAAAATGATACGGTGTAGCTCTAGACATTTCTTTCCGTAAGTTGTTCAGATCTGTGGCTTATCTGTTTAATTTTACTTTCATTTATAAATTATGTACCCTGCATATAAATGACAGAAAAAAGAAGATGGTAAATTACGTCAGCGAAAAACTACATTCAAAATGAAGGAGCCTAGTGACCTAAAATACCTAACAAATCTGTTATTCAGACAATGCAGATACATTAAAATTATAGAAAAGTAAACTGAATGTACAGTCTGTTGAGGCAGGTATCACAATATTAAGAATTCCCTGGTGGGAAATTTCTAGCTTTGATCTGAACAAATCCTCATAGGAACAAAATCTAATTCTCGGACAAAACAAAGGACAAAATTCTAAGCCTAATTTTGCATTTTGAAATTCTTCTGTAAAGTCAACGTAACACTTGAAATGCTTAATGAATGCAGATGCTTCATTTCCAAGAGAGAAGTGGTGCCGGGGGTACAATGAAGAACTCCATCATTTGAACTAGAGGCTCAATTAGCTTGCAAACAAATGGCTGAATATGTTACTCATTGAGTCTGAAACGTGTTAAATTTCACATTAACAACCAAAAATACTTGTCTCTAACAAGAGTTGCTTGTTACCTCTCTCCAAAAGAAATGATACAATGGAATGACAGCTGGTGTTCTCTAGGGGGCTCTTTTGTAGAACAGAAGTCAAGTTTTGTTGCACCTAAATTCTTCAAGCACAGCATGAATTTCAGACGTGTCAATAGTCACATATGTGGAAGATGAACTAATCTTTGCAACAGACAACTTTTCTGACTGTATTTGGAAGCAAAAGTGGGGATAGGGAGACTGAATGACTATTCCTGGATATAGGAACAGAGACAATTCCAGCCCTAAAAGAGAAATTACCTTTTAGAAGTGAACAGGAATACTAGCTGTAAGTGGTATTTTTATCCCTCTATGTACTCAGCAGAGTGGCCTCCCAGCTACCTCATGGTGATAACAAAACTCTGCATGGTAATTGCAAGGCAGGAAAAGTCCTGTTCAGTCTGTATTTTTGGACAAGCACTGCCTCCCAGATATGGTTTCAGTGCCAGAGGAAGCTCATGTGCTGATCACAGCCACCCATCCAAAAGCCAAAGTTGCCCTTGAACACTTCAGAGCCAGCTGCTCTGGGAGCATTCCCTGGCACCCAAGTCATCAGTCTTCACTGCTCTACAGACAGCAACACAGCACCTGGAAGAATGGAAGTCAGTCTGGGATATCAGCTATCTCAGCAGGAGCAGGGAAACCTCCAGTTTGGATGTTCATTAAGCCATGCTGGTTCACAGAGGAAAATTTAGAAGAGATATTAAAGTACAGGGACAACAAACCCATAGCTGAGTCTGTCCCACCCCACCCATTCCTGCTCCCTCCCTTGTACCAGAAGCACTGTAGCAGCAAAGCCATTTGCAAAAAAAAAAAAAAAAAAAAAAAAAAAAAGCAAACCAAAAAACAAACAAACAAAAAACCAAACAAACCAAACCCAACAATAACAACAAAGCAAACAAACAAAACACCTGCAAAACACAGACCAATTAAATGAGCTAATGAGCTTTCAGCTGAACCAGGGTGGCAGTATGGAGGCACAGATAGTATGAAAGGATCAGCCTGACACTTTTCCCCTGTTTTCCAGCTTTACAATCTGTTTCCTAGACAACTGCATTGTCACCTTCACACTTTCTACCTCCATGCACAGTCCCCCTCTTTAATATAAAGAAGCCAAAGTGTTTGTAAGGAGATACACCATCTGCAGTGCTGGTTTCTGCAACATCTATATTTAGTTTGCTAGTCTCACACCTACCCATTCCTTGCCAGCTGCAAACTAAGCGGGTTTGAAAAATACAACCAGAACTCAGCAGCAGAAATGAATACAGAGGTAAACAGAGGACTTACTACTGCCTTGTACAATTCTTGTTCCTAATATTGCCCCTTCATCATCAAAAGTTGTGTCATCAAACTTGATAGTAGAGAAGCATTCAATCTCTGTAATTGCCTTTTTATATACCTTTGACACATAGAACATTGTTTTTAAAATCAAGACAATTTGAGAGAGAGAAATGTATATCTGTTTCTCTATATATAACTCAACCAACTAAAACACTTCTTGCTCTGGCTCTAGGGAGCATGAAAACAATTTCTTCAGCTTTAACCTTCAAGGCATTATTTGGTATGTGAAGGCATTGTAAGAAAATAAATTTTTTATCCAGGAGAAAGCGTTACAGAGTGAAGAAGTACCCACAAATATAAGTTACCCACATCATAAAAGGCTGTGAGAGTAATTTCTATTTTAGAAAAGAGTTAGGAGAAACCACACTTGTGCATATTTTGTGACTTCCTTGGAAAGTATTGGTGCTAAATCCTGAATCCTGCTGACCTAAACTGGTCTGTCACAGAGACAAATGTTCATCATTCAGCTTCCATATTTCATAAAAGAACAAGGTTTTACTTAGTGAGTTTTAAGTAGTTTAGGAAATTAACCCAGACACAGATCAAAAACGTTGGATGATTACTTAAAATTCGATGCAACCATGCTGTCTGGAAAAACAGGACTCAAATCCCAATACAATTTGCTATATGAAAAATTCTTTTTTTACCTGTCTCTACTCAGACGCAGCTTAAAAATTTCTGCTTTCTCCTATTCCATGTTTCCTAGAGCAATAGGACATGTATAATTTTTATCTCCATTTAAATATCCTCTTTCTCCCTTCAGAAACCTTTCCCTACATATAGAATACAGAATTGCATCATAACTTCTTTTACCTGTATTTATTTTTTAGTATTTTAGCAGCCTAGCTCAGTTTTTACTCAATGTGAACATAAAGTTCAACAACAACAAAACTGATTCTGGTTCTTTCAGACCTTGTATTGCCTTTTGAAATTTAGTGATCCCTGAAATCCTTTAGTAAAAAGGAGGCTATTTTAAAACAGCACCATCAGCAGTAACTAAATTAATCTCAGAACATGATATAAACTGTGCAGTCATTAATGCCATTCCCTAGACACTGCAGATGATGAATAGGACTTTCCTGAGGTTTGATGACCAAAAATAAGACTAAGAACCAATTTATTAAGGCTCTATGCCTCCTATTCTTACCTGCATAACATTTAAACATTCAGAACAAAGCAAAGGCACAGAAAATGGTTTAGAAACTTTCAGTATTACCTCCAGCAAATAAATGTAATGCTATAAAAATAGGAGTATTCATAATAGGTAATTGAGGAACAGCTATGAACCTCCCACACAACATATGGACAAACAGGCATTGTAATTATTATAGAAAAGCTGTAAGTGGTAAGAAGACCAAAGCATTTACAAAGTTATTTAAAGGATTTACCCTTGAGAAGAATCATCCCATGAACAGCTGAACTTCCAAATCTCCAAAAACTGTCTTTTTCATAATTTTTAAAGAATTATATTAATAAACTGGCCCAAATAAAAAACTGATGGCAAATTCCACCATTTCAAGTGCAATTTTCCATTTCCATTGATAAATATTTTGTTTTTAAAATGCACATTTTGTTTCTGTCTTGTCTTTGTTCATAAGCCCATTTAAATTCCAACATTCCCAACAAAACACATAACAGTCTTTGTATCCTCAGGAATACTTTGTATTCAGTTTTGTCACCCTTACACAGTATTCTGTAACACTATCATATTCTCACCAAAAACATACAAAAAACATCCCAGTTACTATACATGAAGATCAGCTTTTGAAGAAGATTAAAACCATTTTGAAACCCCTGAAAACCTCATGCCATTTGGCCTGCCATCAGCATAGAGATTACTTTTGTCATTTTTACAATAAAAAAGAAGGAAGAGAATTGCAAAGAAGAGAATTGCAAAGAAGGAGGAGGAGAGAAGAGGGAAGGGGAGGGGAGGGGAGGGGAGGGGAGGGGAGGGGAGGGGAGGGGAGGGGAGGGGAGGGGAGGGGAGGGGAGGGGAGGGGAGGGGAGGGGAGGGGAGGGGAGGGGAGGGGAGGGGAGGGGAGGAAAATTAAAATCATGTGAAGCAGCCAAAGTATAATAAAGTTGGTCCAGAAATCTCTCTATGCTAACAGGTACTGGAGGGTTTTTAAGCCTCGTTTGGCTTGGCAATCAAATATATTTCATCAGTGTGAGGTGAATGCCTTAAGGTGTTCATAGGTTTTAGGGATGCTGGCCCCAGGAAATTCTAATTTCTGCATGAAAGAGCCCTAGAAAGAACCTCAACTCAAAATACGTTCATGCTAATGAAAAAGAACTATCACCTTTGCATCTGATTTATTTGAATTATTTCAAACTTTCTGGGGATCTAAAATGACCAATTCTGATGCATGCATATCAACTCTATGGTCTCACAAGGCTCACCTCACTCTTTGTGGCTTTAATAAAAATTTTGCAACTTCACAGGTAATTGCATACAAGGAAATTATTGACACGTTTGAAAATGCTGGTCAGATAAGTCATAGAAAAATTCAAGTAAACTCAGACAATTCTTGTTTTAATACTGTTAAACTTATGATAGAGAAATACTATGTGAAGCAAAATCGTTTCTGACATGCCATGTATTAGCCCTAAAGCTGTACAAATACACACATGCAGTTCCAGAATTGTGAGTCCAGTCTCTAAAAATGAAAATCAACTTCCTGTCCTTTGCAGCAACCTCTTCTTCTCCCCACTTGTAATGAACTCTTGAGTGCATTGAGTGAGAAAGGAACAAAATGTCTTACATCTTGGTCTAAAGTGCTTTGCCTAATCAACACCATCTCTTTGATCTGTGACAGCTGTAGACTTAACAGGCATCCACCCTTCATCCAGGATTTATCAACAAGGCCACACAAAACAGATTCCTCCTGAGTAGTGCAGAGATTCCTGAATGTCCCCTGTATACTGTGGGATGCTACCTTTTACCTTCGGGTTATTGTTTTTAAGTACATTTTTCAAAAGAACATGCAGGTGATAAAAAGCTTAGTTCATATGGCCTAATATTTTCTCTGATACAAATATTTTCCCTAGAGAAACATATCTCCTACTTCCACCCAAGACAATCCTTTATATTTACCTCAAATTTACCATGAGAATTACCTGAAGCTTTGTTCTCAACCTACTTATTGTTTCTATAATGCTCAGAGGACTGACATTTGCAAGCAGCCTAAACAAAGTGCTGAAATCTTCTTTATAAAAACTCAGAGACACATTTTCATTGTGTGTAGAAACATCTTCTACCATTACAGAAGACAACTCGGTCTCTTTAACATAGTTTTCACTGTGTACAAATAGGCTGTGTAACTCAGTGAGATGGAAAATCCTTGATGACAGAACTAAAGACTAAAAATGAGATTTGTAACTATACCAATGATTTCAAAAATTATCTGCCAGAGTCCCCATGGGTCTCTCTGACATGCCTCGGCTACCTCTGGGTCAGAGATGGGGGATTTTTCCAGCAAGGACAAAGATAAAATATTAGAGGAGGTTCTTCTTCCCAGGATAATCCAAGTTTATTAGCCTGAAGGGTTCCAGGGAGAGAGAGAGAGAGTATGGGAAATGTGGGACTTTTACAAACCTTGGTAAGGGGCAGAGGAACCCCGGGTCACAGCAATCAGATCTGGCCGGCGGGGGGGAAAAAGGGGACGGGTTAAAGGGAGAGAAGAACCACACTACAAAGCGAGAGGGGAAACAGAACAAACCATTTCCAGTGCAATATAAAACCCTGAATGTGCATTACAACATCTCCCCATTTTTGTTTAATAAGTTAAAAGGAAGGCATTGGGTTCATTCTGATTCAGAATATGGCAACTTGGATGAGGTTCATCACTGGGTTGAGTGGGAGGTAGGTTTTCTCTACAAGAAAAAAGCAAACTTTTTTTTTTTTTTAAAGCATATTAAAGGTTAGTGTGTCTGCTGGAGGTAAATCAAATTTCAAGGAGATGTTTTCTCTTCTTCCCGGCAGCGTCTTCTTTTTGAAGTAACTGAAACTTGCTTCTCATCCCCTTCTGCTGGAGCTGGATGTTTGGGGACAAAAGGTTTCACCCACTTCTGGGGAATCCACTGAGGGCCTGAGGAGGTGGATACACATGCGCAAACACGCCCCCAGGTAACACGCTCATAGGGACCTTTGGTTTCCCAAGTTTCTGGGTCCCTGATCAAAACTGGTGGATGCTGGGACAGTTTGAATTGATTACCACTGTTAAAGTGATGAACCACAGGTGGATTCGTATTTTCAAAAGAACAGTTCAGAAAATTGATAGTAAACATGGCTTTACAGAGCTTCTGCTGTGGAGACATCCACAAAGTTGAACTGCTCTGTCTACCCAGGACTTGTTTGAGCATCTGGTGGGCATGCTCAATCACACCTTGGCCTGTGGGGGAATGGGGGATGCCAGTTTTATGTTCCACTCCCCACTGCTGGACAAACTCTAGGAACTCCTTGGATGTGTACGCTGGGCCATTGTCTGTTTTGATTTCCCTAGGGATCCCCAGCACTGAAAAGGCTTGCACTAGGTGTTGTTTGGAATGCACAGCCTTTTCTCCTGCGTGGGCAGAGGCATAAACTGCACCCGAATATGTATCAATGCTTACATGTACATATTTGAGGCGGCCAAAACTGAGAATGTGTGTGATGTCTGTCTGCCACACGTCACAGCTGCCAAGGCCTCAGGGATTAACCCCTACACCCAGCAAAGGCATGGCCTGGAGCTGGCAGCTGGGACAGGTGGCCACAATGGCTCGAGCCTGACCCCGTGTTAGCTGGAACTCACGGATCAGACCTGGCACATTTTGATGGTACTGCTGGTGGCTCATCTTTGCCTGCTGGAAAATGTCAGGGAAGCGTGCTTTCTCAGCTGGGGAAGCAAGGGAGTCTGCCTTATGATTCCCTTCTGCAATTTCACCTGGCAAATCAGTGGGTGTCCTTACATGCATCACATAGAATGGGTGTTCTCTATGTGAAACTAAATAGATTAGTCTGGAGAGCAACCTGAAGAGCTGCTCGTTCTTGATGTCCTTGAGAACTGCCTGCTCTCCTCTGGATACCACCCCAGCTACATAGGCTGAGTCAGTTACCAAGTTAATTGGCTCCGAGAACTTCTCAAAGGCTCTCACAGCTGCGGCCAGTTCTGCTATCTGGGGTGAACCCTCCACAAACTCAACCTCAGCTTCCCAATTTTGAGTTTGTGGATTTCTCCAAGTCATCACCGACTTGTGGGATGCTCCAGACGCATCAGTAAACACTGTGAGAGCTTTGAGTGGCCTACAGCTCCTTTTCTCACAAGGAATGAGGTGGAATTCTTCATTAAACAGCTTGTGAGATGGGCTTGGACTGATATTTGTCCACTGTAGCTATCCAAAGACAGCTGCAGGTTGGCATTGCTCTGAAGCAGGTGCTCAAACATTTCTTTGGTCAGTTTCTTGGGAGAGTTCTTTCCTTCCTTTGAAAGCTTGACCGGAAGGTGAATACATGCAAAGTCACAAGCAGCCAGCTCACGCAGTCTTACCCCTGCCTTATGAATCAGCTGAGCTATCAGCTCCTGTGGCTTAGTGATGGTCTTGGATCTTGCACGCAAAAGAAAAATCCACTGCATGATTAAGAGTGAATCTTTCTGCCCTTTGATCCACTGGAATATCAAACCGTGCAGGTATGGCAGCTTTCCCAGGACAATAAATTTAAAGGGCAGCTCGGTGATACCGGTGAGCCTGCCTCGTGGCCAAAGCCTTTTCTGCTTTTTCTATGACTGTTTTTGCCTCTGGGGTCAGTTCTCTGGGAGAATCCAGCTCTCTCTCTCCCTTTAATAAATTGAGGAGGGGCCCTAGGTCCTCATTGGTGAGGCCTAGCCAGGGCCTGACCCAGTTCAAAGACCCACACAAGGAATGGAGATCTGCTAGGGTTTTTGGATCGTTATTAATTACCAATCTTTGCGGCACAATGGTCCGCGCAGTTATTTCCAAGCCCAGGTACCTCCAAGGTAGCATCCTTTGGACTTTGTTCTCCTGCAATTGAAATCCAGCAGAGGGTAAACTTTTATCACTAGGTCAAGTGTGTCTTGGAGCATAGAGTCATTGGGGGCACACACAAGCACATCATCCATGTAGTGTAGGCCTCCCCCTTTCTTGGCACAGACTGTGGATAGCAACAAGGCCACATACCACTGGCAGATTGTATTTCATTCCCTGGGGAAGGACTTTCCAGTGGTACCTCCTCACTGGGGCTTCTCGATTGGTGGTGGGGACCAAGAAGGCAAGCCGTGGGGCATCCTCTGAGTGGAAGGAAATTTGGAAGAAACAGTCCTTGATGTCCAGAACAGCCAATTGCCAGTTTTGGGGAAGCATTGTTGGAGAAGGCATCCCAGGTTGGAGCTATCCCATGTCCTCAGTGACTTGGTTTATTTCCCGGAGATCATGGAGAAGACGCCACTTGTCTTTCCCTGGTTTCTTTATCACAAAGACTGGGGAATTCCAAGGGCTAGTTGTTTCCTCTATGTGGCCCTTTGCCAATTGCTCCTCTACGAGCTCCTTGAGCGCCTTGAGCTTTTGCTTGCTAAGCGGCCACTGACTTAGCCAAATTGGAGTGTCATTTAACCATGTTAACTTTTGGGCAGGGTGCTCTACAGTGGCCGCCATTAAAAATCCTGGGGAGTTTTAGGGATAACTAATTTGACCCCCCACTGGGACACGGTGTCTCTCCCCCATAGGGGGCACTTGTAGTCTGTAACAAATGGACAGACACTGGCCTATTTTCTGTCTGGTCCCTCCATCTGCACAATGCTTTTTGAGACTTTTGCCAATTTTATCCCTCCTATGCCCTGGATTTTGCCTGCCATGGGTTGCAGGTCCCAATGTGACGGCCACATCCTTTCGGGTATGATTGTCACATCTGCCCCTGTGTCAAGCACCCCTTCCACATGGAGGTGACCTGATCCACGGGTCAGGTTGCATGCCATAGAGGGTTTGTCCTCTCCCACCACTTCTGCCCAGTAGACTTCAGGTGATTTTCCCTCTACTGGGATCTCTGCTGGAATAGGAATTGCCTGAGCAAGGTTTTGCCCCTCAACCAGATAGAATGGTGGCTGAGGGCATCTTGCCAGGAGAATGAGGCTAGTCATGTCTCCCTTGAAGGTCATGGGAGCCACCTCAATCTCCAGGGGTGTGTGTGCTGTGTCCCTAGTAGCAAAATACTCACTGTCCAGTTCCATGTAAATTGTCTGGCAGGTCCACTGCAATGACTGTCCAGTCAGCAGACCTGAAATGAAAATGTTTGGTAGTTACAAGCCTAAAACAGCCTTGTGGCTGCTCAACCTTTTTAAACAAACATTTATCTTGCCTCCCCACACCCTGTTTCCCTTCCTCTCCTATTTGGTAAAGAGCGAGGCTTCTGCCAGTGTGGAGCCCGCTGCATTTATATCTTTGCATGCAATTATATCAGTTGTGGGTATGCGCTTTAAATTTAGGTTTTTTGTTTGTTGAGTTTGTTTTGTTGCTGGCTTTGTGGACAGTCTCTGGTGAAGTGTCTTGGGTTTCTGCAGTGGAAGCAGATGATGCACTGAAGCTGCTCTGGTGTCATGGGCTGATTCTTCATTCCTGATGTTACAGCTGCTGCAGTCCTTGGGTTTGGCAGTCTCCAAGATTTCTTTCTGGTCCACTGAACAGCTCTGCTGTCTTAGAACAAATCTCAATTAACTGTGCCAGATTAGGGGGCGGGTCTAGAGGCAGGCCTAGGATCACTCTGCGACAGGCTTCATTAGCATTTCTCTGGGCCATCTCCTTAATGAGTTCTTCTTGTGCTATGGGATTTTCCACTTCTTTTTGTACCTGTTCCCGAAGGAGATCAATAAACTGTAAAAAAAACTCAGAAGCAAACTGTTTAATATCGGTATAACTACCCATGGTCTCTGAGGTAGGCAGCTGGTTAAAAATCTTTTCTGCTTCACAGATTTTTGCTAGAATAAATTATGTTAGTACTCCAGCTTGATCATCAGGGTTAGACCACTCCCTTTCCCCACATAAATGTTCTAAAGTTATGGGACTTCCATCTGTGTCTAGTGCACTTTGGCTATTTTGTAAAAGTTCTTCTAGTAGTCCCTTCAGAGATCTCTTCCAAGTGTTTTCCCACAGATCAAACTCTGAGTGGCTCAGGAGACACTTGGAGAGATCTTGAAGATCAGCTGGGACTAGTTCGTTGGATGTTAGGGTAGCTTTCAACATCCCTTTAAAGATTTCACTATTATGGCCAAATTATTTTTGAACTTTGCAGAGTTCCCTAAAATTCTGGCATGAAAAATTTTGGACTTTTCTAATGTCATTTCTTCTTCCTGTACATATAACAGGAGCAATTGATGGTATGGTTTCTAGTTCCAGGTTCTGATCCCTGGGTTCCCGATTCCCAGGATTTCCCCGTGGCACACGCCCCCCTCTGGCCCTCCCTAGACAATCGGGACCAGGGCCACCCCCTCCCCCGCAGGGGCCGGCTGGGTGGACAATGTCCATTGCCAGCACCCCCGGGGCAGCTCAGAGCAAGGCTACTCCCTGCCCCGCAGCCACAGCAGCCCGGGGGTGAAAGGCTTCCCTCCCCTGGGAAGCGGGAAAGGTTTAACCCCACCCCGCATGGCAGCCGGGGGATGGGAACCCCCCTCGCCCGTCCCCACACTCGCGGCAGCTCGGAGGAGGACCCGTTCCCCCCCACCCTCGTGGGGTTCCGGGAGCTGCTGGCCATTCCCCCCTACACCGCACCCGGGAGGCTGCGGGACCCCCGCCTGCCGTGTGGACCGGGAATGGGTTTGTTTCCCCCGCTTGGGAATCCGGAGGCACAATCCCCCCCACCCCGCAAGGTCTGTGAGGGGTGATGGCCCCACCCCTCTCCCCGCTCCCGCAGCATCTCAGAGGGCAGGCTCCCTCTGCCCTGCCCCCGTTCCTGTAGCAATCCTGAGGGAAGGCATAGGAAACCTGAGCAGAGGAGGGGCCGGAGCCACCCAGGTGGGAGGGGGGATGGTGGGAACTGGGATTGCAACACCTGGGGGCGAGGTTGCCGGGTGATGCCATGCAGAGCGGGCACTTGGAGGAGGGAGGGGCCGGGTCTGAGGGACGGAAAGGGTTATTGGAGGAGAAAGGGTTAGGGGTGGGTACGAGCGGGAAATAGGAATTTTGGGAACAAGTAAGGTAACCTGGGGGATCAAACACGTGGCCACTGCCATTGTGGACCCTTCCCCCCCCTCCCCCCCCCCCCCTCGGTGGCCAGCGACCCCCAGGGGCTCGGCCACATGGCCTGGATACTGTTCTGGAAACCACGGCTATGGCAGGCTTCCTGAACATTCTGGGGAGACCCATGTGTCCTTTTCAATTCAGGGGCAGAGGGGGAGAGAGGAGAAGGGGTAGAGGAAGTCAGAGGAGTTTCCTGTGGCTGTCTTTTCAGTTCTCTCTTAATTCTTTGCGAACTTTCAGGAATATTGGGAGGAACTGAGAAAGTGTTTCCATTTTCTATTTTTGATGCTAAAAGATCCCAAATTTTGTCCCAAGAAGAGCTCAAATTTACATTCTGCAGGGTAAACTGAGGGAACTGAATAGACAGCCAACACACAAAATGTTTTAAACATCTTTTAGAGGTCCTAACATTTCCACTATGCAAAATTTCCCGAATCTGGAATATAAGTTCCTCTGTTGCGCACAAAGCTTACAGCCCATATTGATAAATGCAAACTACGTAAGCAATCTACTTTTTCTTGCAGTCAGAAAAACCGGAAAACAGGCAGCTGTTCCCCCCTGACCCCGGGTTAGAAGGGGTCACACACTGGCTATGCTGCCACACCCGTGTTCCAGCTCCTTTTGGGGTCCCTGGCTGCTGCAAAGGTCACTCACCCCTTCCTGGAGGCTTGGGTCGTCCAAACTGCTGCAAAGAAAAGTCCTTTGTCCCAAACTGACTTGCTGTGGGCTGAGAAAAAGCTACCAGTTTGTCTCTTTTTAGCAGGATTTTGTGCAAAAAGCAATTTCGTGCTAGAAAGGTGCTGAGCAATCCAAAAGGCTTAATGAGTCCTTAGATAGGACTCCAGCCAGAGCATGAGGCTCTCAAACTTCTGTGAGAAAGCCCCACATTGGGTGCCAGCTCCTGGAGTCCCCAAGGGTCTCTCTGACCTACCCCGGCTAGCTTTGGGTCAGAGATGGAGGATTTTTCCAGCAAGGACAAAGATAAAAGATTAGAGAAGGCTCTCCTTCCTGGCATAATCCAAATTTATTATACTGAAGGGTTCCAGGGAGAGAGAGAGAGAGTATGGGAAACATGGGACTTTTTCAGACGTCGGTAAGAGGCGGAGGAACCCCAGGTCACAGCAATCAGATCTGGCCGGCGGGGGGAAAAGGGACGGATTAAAGGGAGAGAAGAACCACACTACAAAGTGAGAGGGGAAACAGAACAAACCATTTCCAGTGCAATATAAAACCCTGAATGTGCATTACAACAACTATCAAGAACAACTGTATGTTATTAGTACATTCTGTCCAAAGTTCTGGGATAAACAATGACCCTGCAGTAGCTCAGACACTGGAGGAGACCTGAAGCAAGAGCAGTGTTAATTTGAACTTGAAAATTTAAGTTGTATTTCATAGAATCATATGTCTGGGTTGGAATAGGCTTTAAAGATCATCTATTTCCAACCCCCTTCCATGGGCAGGGACATCTCCTACTACAGCAGGTTGGTCAGAGCCCCATCCAGTCTGGCCTTGAACACTGTCAAGGATGGGGAATCCACAGCTTCTCTGAGCATCCTATGCCAGTGCCTCAGTGCCACCCTCCTTCAGTAAAGAATTTCTTCCTAATATCTCATGTAAGCCTATCCTTTTATAGTTGTGTTGAGGGTTAGTTCTCTCCCTTTTTTTTCCCTCTGTGGAATTTTCCCCATTGTCATGCTAAGATACCTGTTGACTGGGCCCTGGTGACAAGGGGGAGGGGACGGGAGGGAAGAGGGAAAGCCCGCGAGATTCAAACAGCCAGAAGAGGAAGCGGAAGGCTGGGCCTCGGCCCATTTCCCCCGCGGAGTTCGGATGAGAAGGACGATCGCCGCCTGTGTCTCATCCCTGCCATCCCAGTGCCAGGAAACTACTATCGGACCCTGCCCTGCTGCCTTCTCGCTGTGAACTACCACCATCCAGCACTCTGCTGAGCACCAGGACCCACACCGTGAGCAGAGGGCTCTCTCTCCATCTCTCTCTCCCCCTGGGACAGCTCTGCCATCACCCCCAGCCCTCCTGCGGCTCTGCGGGACCCGCCCGCCCCCAGCACCGGGAACTGCAGCTCAGGGAAAAGGTGCCTGCAGCCAAAAAACACTGGGACTGAGTTACTGTTCTGTTTGTGGGTAATTTCATAGCTGTTGTTGTTCCTGTTTGTCTTGTTAGATATACTAGTAAAGAACTGTTATTCCTACCCCCATATCTTTGCCTGAGAGCTCTCTTAATTCCGAAATTATAATAATCGGAAGAATCACCTTTTTTTTCAGTCCAAAGGGAAGCTTCTGCTTTCCTTAGCAAACACCTGTCTTTCAAACCAGGACAAGTTGAAAGCCATTGTACCTAGTCCTGTCACTGCCTGCCCATATTAAAAGCCTCCTTCCAGCTTTTTTTGTAGGCCACCTTAGGTACAGAAAGACTGTTAGGAGATCTCCCCAGAACCTTTGTTTTTCCTCTGATTACATGACTCAGCCTACCTCAGGTAACACATTGGTGTTGGAAACATATATATGCTAGAGCATGTATATATATCTCTGCAACCCTTCTCTCATTGCTCACAGCAGATACTTTTTAATGCATAAAACTCCAGTCCAAGGATATATGTGGAACTCACATAATTCTGTTTTGAAAGAGAAATAAATTTAAAATTGAGTGTCATGCCATTTGTCAGAAATTAAAAACCCAAACTATGATACTTCATGTGAAACACAGAGCTTGATTTTTGTCCCAAAATATCAATTCCTAAGGTCATTACATCACTACAGAAAGAAAAGAAGCAATAAGAAACCCAGCTGAAACACTTGAACTGTTGAAGTTATATCAGGTAATATATCTGACCTTCTGAAAAACACCCCTAAACCAAGTACATATATTCTGCAATATAATTTGCATAATACTTGCCTTTTTCAGATATTAATTCCAGAAAAAACAGTAATTTTGGTACTTATAGAGCCAAACCAAAACCTCACCCATGAAATCTCCATGAGACAATTTTTCACCATGTACATTTCCCACATATGAAAAAATTACTAATTTGTGACACAAAATATTACATAGAGGAAAGTATGCATAGGATTCTGATACTGAAGCTTTTAAGGGGTTGGTAGGGTGTTTGTTTAATTAGCAGAACTTCAGCTCTGCCAACAGCTTCTATATTTCTGCAGAAGCACCACAGCAGCAGTGCAGTGGAACATATGATGGATTGGTGATACTTGAGGTTAATGGAATTGACCATATTCAGCTGCAGAGTTGAATAACAAGGCCTGGTAAAGCCTGCTAAAGTAAGCAAATCCATAAGATTTATCCCCTATCCTCCTTCCTGAACACCAAAGAAATAACCTCTCGGGTAAAATTTTTATTTTGTATTTGGAAAGATTCCACCCGAAAAAAGAGCATTTTTCAGTTACATAGACAGAAAACCTTATTATGCTGTTAGGGCATGCATTCATCTGCTATGATAATATATTTAATATAGGATTATACCTTCTCTTCCTGTGTGCTACCATTAAAAACTAACATTATCCCATTTTTACTGCATTTTTTCTTTTCTTCTTCTGGTCCCTTAGAAGAAAAATTTGCTCAAATGAGGCTCTCCTGCCAAAAGAGAGGTTGTTCTCTGATTATGCGTAGTGTGAGTAGGCAAACATGCTTTCAGCAAATTGTACAGCGTCTTGCTAAATCCAGGACAAATGCATATGTCACCCCTAAATCAAACACTCTCTATGTAATTTACAGTCTGCTTCCAATTATAGCAATTCAACCGAAAGAGGAATTTGCCTTAGGACTTCTGGGATTTTATGGTAGACATAATTAGTGCAACATCATTTAATAGATCGCGTTAAGGCAATCCAGTTCATTTTTGCTTGTCAGTTTAATGTGATAATAAGCAAATATCTGATGATAAGCTTATCCTGTAGAAGAGAAGGCTCAGGAAGGACCTTATTGACCTCTACAACTGCCTGAAAGGAGGATGTAGCCTGGTGGGGCTCTTGTCACAGGTAACAAGATGCAAGACAAAAAGAAGTAGCCTCAAGTTGCACCAGAGGAGGTATAGATTGGATATCTGGGAAAATTTCTTCACATAAAGGGCTGCCAAGCATTGCCTAGGGAAGTGGTGATGTCACTGCCCTCGGAAGTGTTCAAAAAACATATGGATGTGGCACATGGAAACATGGTTTGGTGGTGACACAATGGTGATATGGTTGGACTTGATGACCTTAGAGGCATTTTCCAACCTTAAAAATTCTATGATTCTATGAAAGCAAGAAGCATCATCAGTCTCGTAGTTTTAGTTATATTTCTTGAGCAGTAATGACCCTTACTATGAAGTATGACACAGAGAAGAGCACACCATACTATTCCCAGGAACAGTTATGAGGTCCAAAAAGAATCTCAAGCCAAATAAAAAGATGGGGAAAGTGGCATTTCTGTCTTCTGTGCCTTAACCACCACCTGTCACCACAGTGAGGATGAACCATATGGTGCATTACATCAAGGCCCTGCAGCTGCCTAGCCTCAGACAGCAGTGCCCAACACGTCTTTCGTCAGCAGTGGCTAAAATACTAAAAAAAAATTCTCCACACAGTACGAGTATGAGTGAGCATAAAGCAGTGTTCTAATTATCTGCCCTGTCCATCCAATGCATCCTGCTTGGGTTTCTCCAGGAAGGGTGTCTCCCCTTAGGGCATGAGTCATGGTTGCATTTCACAAACCACCTACTCAGCTCAACATCTTCCAGCAGCCACAGTACAGAACTGGTCTTCTAAATTTCACTGTGCTTTCTGGGAAAAAAAAAATAGATCCCAAACATAATTGGGCTGACTACAAATGAAAGGATTACACTACATATTATCTGGACCCCTGTTCCCTACAAGTGCAGGTCAATTGTGGACAAGTTAGACCTCTCCAGGCACTTTTAACTGGGCTTTAGTGTTGTTGAGTCACCTCTGAGATATTCAGGCTACCTGTTAAGAAGGCAACAGGTAGTAGAAACACCCTAATTGCCATACTGTTGGCTGAACATGGTTTGACAAAGGTTTATTAGCTCAAATATGGACTAATTTGAGCATAATTTATAAATTACAGGCCGATTTAGACAGATAAGTGTGGCTGATGCATCAGTGCTATGATGAGCCAGAACTAAGAGGACCTGTCTCAGCCTGTGCAAGCAGATATAAACACAGTATTTCTGGTATTCTCGCACTTGAAAATGCTGCATGCAACAGCACAAGGGCATTCGTGGCAAAGCCAGCTCTGGTTTCAACAAATACCATCAGTTTTGGCTCAGCTAGAGCTGAATTAATTTTTGCAGAGTCTGTTCATATGAGCCAGGTTCCAGAAAAGCACAAAGCAGTGGAGACTGCATCCAGCATGGACAGGGAGCTATCAGAACTCCAGAAATCAAGCCCTAGAAGGACAGCATGTGAAGCGGCTCTGCAGAAGAAAGAACAGCCAGCTTTGACTTGGAGCCTTAACAACCTGATAAAGCTCCACATGGTATAAGAAAACATTTCTGCACCATTTCTCACTATGTTCTCTAATAGTAACATTATCTAAGCAGTAAACTACAACTGTTCTGCAGTATGGGGCCCCTAAACAACTCTATGGGGAAAAAAATCAAATCCTCCCATCTCTTACCCCAAGACCACACAATTTGTCTGTTCCTGACCTATGCTTTGTAATTTCACATCATAAAAGACTGGAGAGGAATGGATGCCCTGGGTTAGGTATAATTTATCTCTACTACAGTACTTAAACATCTTATAGTAGGGATGTATGTTAGCTTAATAATGTCACAGCCTTTTCACTTTAAATTGTGTCTCTAGAGCCTCAACTGAAAGGTTTTGTATTTATGGGCACTAAAGATTACATTAGTTACTTTATCCAAATTTACTGCAAAATGAAGTTGAGTTAAAATTTCAATTTAACCTGAAGCAGCACACAAAGTCCCTTGTACTTGCCTGAATGTAAGATTGCTTAGGATTTTATTGCTGTAGATTTTATTGACTTTGAAGTGTAAACATAACTGTGGGCAAAGGGAAATAATATAGATTTTAATATAATTTCTACTGAAAGGAGAGTTAAAGTAATAACTTTGAGCAAATTTAGTATTTGGTCGACTGACAACTCCAGAGATAAGACTACACAAAAAATCCCACTCTCTGAAGGGGAGGCAAATGTAACTCTGGGGTTTGTTTGTATTTTCTTAATCATAGTTTCAGAGTCATATTTTTCATTGGAGATGCCTAGAGTAAGGCTTTACATCCATATTTGGGGGTGCAAATCAGGTGAAATTGTGTTGTTGCCGCTTGGTGACTGATCACTGATCTGCTGCTGTTAAGCTCCGAAGCTTCAAACCTACACATATTTAGTAGGACCTTATAGTGTTTCAAGCAATTGTATTGTTTCTTATTTAAAACAGGAGGACAACTTACACCAACAGCATACCAATTCTGCCATGATTTCTACTGCTTCTCTAAACTATGGCTGCAAGCAACAAATAGCTTCTTGCTCCAAAACAGGAGAAGTTCTAGCAAAAGTTGAAGGTCCAAGATACAAGCTCAAAGGACTTATTTCACTGGGCAAGCTCTGAGAAATAAAATAATCCTGGTAACTATGACAGAAACACAGGTCAGTGCACGCACACTGAACAGAACATTACTACCCTGACACTGTTACCTGTGTTTTTCCTGTTTTCCATCCCATTGTGTTTATCATTTTCATAATTTAGTATCATTCACTTCTTTTGTCTTTTCCCATGTAAACTCTCATTACCTTCCTTTTTCCTTTTCTTTTCCATTACATTTTTTTCTCCTAAACACACCTTTTCTACCCTCTTCCACCCTAAGGCAGTCCATTGCTCTTCGGCTCCCACTGAGGAAATCTTGTACTCACCTGTTTTCTGTAAGCAGGCAGTTAAAATTGTCCTATCCCAAAGGTATGAAGAGAAATCACACAGCAGACAATATAAGCTGGCTGTGGTCAAACTCTGCTGAGTCACTGGGAGTAATGTGCAATTCAGACAAAATTAATCTGCATGGGCAACACTGTGAGGACCATGCTATCATCCTAATCTCCAGGCCAGGGAGAATTAGATTTAAAATACAGTGAATACAAAGGTACACTGGAAATCTTAGAACCATAGAATCATAAAATGGTTTGGGTTGGAAGGGACATTAAAAGCCATCTAGTTCCAACCCCCTTCCATGGACATAGAAACCTTCCACTATACCTGGTCACTCAAAGCTTCATCCAGACAGGTCTTGAACACTTCCATGGATGGGGTATCCACAGCTTCTCTGAACAATCTGTTTCACCCTCACAGCAAATAATTTCTTTCTAATATTTAATCCGAACCTACCCGATTTTAACTGAAACATATTTTCCTTTGTCCTTTGACTACGTGCCCATGTAAAATGTCTCTCTTCATCTCTCCTACAGGCTTCCTTCAGGTACTGGAAACCTCCAGTTAGGTCATCCTGAAGACTTCTCTTTTCCTGACTGAACTATCCCAATCATTTCCTCACAGGAGAGGTTCTCCATTCCTCTAATCAACTTGTTGCCCCCCTCTGCACTCTCTCCAGCAGGTCCACGTCCTTCCTGTGCTGGGACCCCAGAGCTGGGTGCAGCACTGCAGGTGGGGTCTCAGCAGAGCAGAGCAGAGCAGAGCAGAGGGGCAGAATCCCCTCCCTGCCCTGCTGCCCACACTTCTCTGGATGCAGCCCAGCACACCTTTGGCTCTCTGGGCTGGGAGTGCCCATGGCTGGGTCATGTCCAGCCTCTCACACACCAGCACCCCAAGTCCTTCTGGGCAGGGCTGCTCTGATCTGTTCAGATTGATACTGGGGTTTGCTCTGACCTAGGTGCAGCACCTTGTACTTATTCTTGTTAAATCTCATTAAGTTCCCATAGGCCACTTCTCCAGCTTGCCCAGGACCGTCTTGATGGCATCCCATCCTTCAGGAATGTGAGCTATACCACTCAGTTTGGGGTCATATGGAAATCTGCTGCAGCACCTGTTAGGGTGCACTTGATCTCTCTATGCCATTAAAGAACATATTAAATAACACTTGTCCCAATGCAAACCAATGGTCACCACTTTTCACTGATGTCCATTGGGACTGAGCGGCTGACCACTGCCTGCTGGATGTCACCATCCAACTAATTCCTTATCCACCAAACACCTCTCCTATTGAATTCTTCTCTCTCCAGCTTAGAGAGAAAGATGTTGTAGGGGACTGTGTCAAAGGCTTTACAGAATTCCAGATAAATGACATCCACAGCCCTCATCTTTTCCACTAATATGGAAAAGTCACTCCATCACAGAAGGGCATTGGGTTGGTCAGGTGGGACTTGCCTGTGGTGAAGCTAAACTGGATGTCCTGAATCACCTCTCTGTTCGCCATGTGCACAGCTTCCAGGAGGAGCTGTTCCATCATCTTCCCAGGCACAGAAGTGAGCTGACTGGCTGGCAGGTCCCAGGGTCTTCCTTTTACCCTTTTCTAAGATTGGTGCCTTGTTTCCCTTTTTCCAGTCACCTGGGACTTCACCTGACCCACATCACTAACTTCCTCAAGTGTCAGCTGAAGTAAACACAGAATATTTCTAAAAGTCTGAGAAAATCTTCTCAATTTCTACCTAACAGTTCAAAGTCTTCCAAGATTTAGGGCCAGCAGAATTTTCTAATGCCACTTAGTTTTATTTAGTCGCAGGTTGTGACTAACCTGCATATTCTATATGTCAGTAAAGATAACACAGCATATTAACAATGGCCTAAGAAATTCACATTGAAGATAACTCTTTAAGAAAAAAACCCTTTTGAATCTGGTAAATAGAATAGGAAAATGCCTAACATAGTGGTCAATTAGGAGCAGCATCCCAGAATTCTTCACAATAAATAGTAAAAGAGGTTAAAAATAAAATATAGAAATAGACAGCCTCTGATATGGTCTGCTAGGTCTATGTGTTCTGTACTACTCTAATGTTATTTCAAAACAGTGAAGTGACTCAACACACTAAAACTGATAAGTTTCTAAAGCCAGATTATATCATTACTTTTCTATTTACAAAGTGATTTGGCATAAAGTGCAAATTAAAATAATTCCACTCAATGCCTGTGGGCAATAAGACATTAATGACTTCATTATGTCTGCTTAACTCCCACTTATATGCTTATGTATTAAAACAAGAGCCTTGAACTCCAGAGAGCATGCTGTCATGAAAAACAGTCAACATCTCCATCTCAAATGAAGGTAAATGTCTTCCTTGCTGTTTTACAAATGGGCCAAGCCAACACTGCTGGTTTTTGTAGTGATGAAATATGCTCATGTCTGGGAATATGTGATGCCTCCAAACAAATTCAGGGTTCATGTGTCTTCAGTTGTGCAAGTTCACCTAAAAAATGGGTCAAAATTATTATGTTCTTCATTTTTCCATCTCAGGGCAGATTTTGAAGGCAAATTCAATGCTAGACATTACAAGATCGGATCACTCCTTCCACAATTAATTTGCCAGCTCTAGGTGTCAAGGCAAAAAGTCTTTTCAAATTTTGCCTTTCCCCAAATTAGTCCTTCCTCCCTTTACAAGAAAACAAAATAAAATGCAACCTCATCTCTCCTGAAGAGGTTCTCACCTCCTTCTGGTCTTGCTCCTGACATATCCTCATTGTGAATGTTCAGATATTTCTCCTTCCTAATGACAAGAACACCTCTAAGACCCCTCCACTGTGTGGAAATTAATATCCTCTTCTTATTATGTGTCCATGCAGTCTCCAACCCAAACACTGACCAGTTGTCCTGAGTTACAATGTAGAGATGTGCCCAAAAGTATGTATTCTATCACCATCTTGAAATCAGGTGGGGCAGTGATCCTTATCTCTGTGGGAGATATCCTCTGTTAATGGGCCAGCTGTTAAAACCAGGTGGGGCAGTGTTCTTTATCTCTTCCATGAACCATCCCTCATCACTCCAAGGGGAATATCTTCTGTTAATGCACCAGGTGTTAAAACCAGGTGGGGCAGTGTTCTTTATCTTTTCCACAACCCATCCTTCCTCCAGGGAGATATCTTCTGTTAATGGTCCATTGAGTCCCACTGCATGACTGATAAAATTACATCATCCCCTTGGGAGATGCTCCATCCAAGGGGAGGAGCCAAGCCTTTCCTACCTAGATAAAAACTGGGATTTGGAACACCAAGGTGGCCCTTACCCACTGGTTTCCAGAGGACAAGAGCTACCAGACTGTTCTACAGGATCACTACTTCAGCAAGACCACTTCATCTGGTCTGCTACCACTGCCCTAACTAGCGGGGTGTCAGGTTGTATTCTGACTCTGTCAGTGGTTTTTCTTTCATACTATTGCATGTATTTTTTTTTAAATCTTTTTTAACCTTTTTAATCTTTATTGTATTTCTGACTTGGAGTGTCTCACTGGTTTTGATTCCAAACCAGCACACCACCCTTCTGCTCCAGCCCATGAAAAATCCTGTTTCTTTTTCACACCAAGTAACATTAGGACCCACTGCGTTTCACCATTTTATCTTCCTTGAGAGAATTTTTCCCCCAAACATGCTCCACAGAAAGAGATTGTCAAATTTTGAGGGGTCTTGGCAGTATGTATAAATACCCAACAAGAAAGATGAAGAAAAGGGAGTTGAATTCCTCTCAGGCACGCTCACTGACAGCACAAGATGCAGTAGACAAAAACTGAAATGTGAGATTTTGCTTGAATACAAGATGCGAGCATGGTCAAAGAGGCTGCTCAGTGGGCTGTGGAGCCTTCATGTGTGGACATATTCAAGAAACAACTGGACATGGTTCTGGGCAATCTGCTGCAGGAGGGTAAACTAGAAGATCTCAAAAGAATATTCCAACCTGGATGATTCTGTGAAATCCAATTTAAAGCTGTGTGAGTTTGTCCAGATGCTTTCCATCAACAATGGGACCCTCTAGATTTTCATTTCACATGGCCTGAAGCAAAGCATGACATACAAGGACTGACTGAACCTCAGTATCCTATAATCTGTCACCAGGCAAAACAGCATTTTCTAGCTCTAGAGCTACATCCACCTTTGTGTTACTACATGCATTGGTTTTGCACAACCTTTTTTTTTTTTTTTTTTTTTTTTGTAGCAGGGGGGCCCCAGAGGCAGCTTCTGTGAGAAACTGCCAGAAACTTCCACCATGTCCACCAGAGTCATCCCTGATGACTCTAAGGATGGACATGCTGCTGGTCAAAGCTGGGCCAATTAGACGTGATGGCAACATCTCTGTATTAACATGTTTAACAAGGAAGTAAAACAAAAGTAGTGGCACAGTTTTAATTCCAGCCAGAGAAGAGGAGGAGGAGGAGGTGAGAATGTGTAAGGGAAACAACATAGGGATACCACGGTCAGTGCAGAAGAAGGGGAGGAGGTGCTCCAGGTGCTGGAACCAAGATTCCTCTGCAGACTGTGGTGAGACCATGGTGAAGCAGCAGTGACCCTGCAGCCATGGGGATCCACGGGGAATGCAGAGATCCACCCACAGCCTATGGGGATCCATGGGGAATGCAGTGATCCACCCACAGCCCATGGGGGAGGTGGCCATGCTGGAGCAGGTGGATGCCTGGAGGAGGCTGTGATCCAGTTGGTGACCCAGTAGAGAGAGCCCTGCTTCCAGTCTGGAGCAGCCTGTCCTTGGAGGACTGCATCCCATGGAAGAGTGACCCACACTGCAGCAGTTTTGGGAGGAGTGCTGCTCGTGAGATTGGAACCATGCTGGGAAGTTCATGGCGAGCTCTGTCCCTTGGGAGGAACCCCACAGTCTCACAGGGGAAGGACTGCTCTCCCTGGGCAGTGAACAAGAATCTCAGGTGATGAACTGACCAACCCCTGTGCCCTTTCTTCCTGAGCAATTGGTGGGAAGGAGGGAGGGGTTGGGGAAAGTGGTTTTAAGGGCTTATTTTATTTCTCATCATCCTCCTGTGATTTTGTTATAATAAACTTACTTTGCACCTCAAAGTTGAGCCTATTTTGTCCTTGAAGTGTTTTCTGGTCCTTATCTCAACTTATGAAGCCTTCCCAGCTGTGGGAGTTTGGCCAGCGTCATACCACAACACTACTCTATCCTGCTCAGTTACATTTTTTGCCATTTCTATTTCACTGGCAGTTTTTTTCATCAGTTCTCCTAAACCATCCATAAAGTTTGATACAACTTCCCAATATAGAAGCTTTGCGGGATCTTTCTTCAGCGAGGTTGAAAACTGCTTATTCACTTTCTTGATTTCTGCCTGTTACTTAGATGTTAGCACTTCAGGTCTGACTGCACCACCACCCAGCTTCCCCAGGAGCCTCTGTGCTGCAGCCTTCCGAAAGACCAGCTCCTTTCACTCAGCCATGCATTTGACACTGTGACACTGCGCTTGCAGAATCTCCAGAAAGAGGCTGAGATAAATTTGTTAGTTTCTTCACAAATACTTCAGGAGGTGGAAGATGAAAAGGAAGTTCTGCAGAGCAGAACAATTCTGCTTGCAAGGCTCTCAGAGGGATTCTCAGGAGAGAGACAATTATACATCAAAATGCTTCAACAAATGGGTATGGCTAGCAGCAAAAACTACATGAGGACTCCTGGGATCCAGGGTCTATCCACACATGAGGCATTACAGTACTATTGAATAAAATGCTTAAATAGTTTTAAAGCCAGGTAGGATGGGAGTCTGACCACTTCCTTCACCCACAGCTGTTAGACAAACCAATCTGCATATTTTATTCCTCACCAGAGTGCTTGATGACAAGCACACAAGGATTTCATTTATGTATTTAAGAACTGAAAAACACAAGTGCTTGTGAAACATGTAGTAAACCAAAAAGCTACACTTGATAGTGTGAAGTATGGGAAAATACAGGACAGAACATTTCAACAACTGAACAAGGTGAAAAGCTGTTCGTGCATGTAGTTTTTGCCTGTACGCTTCCTTGCATACCTGCCTGATGTTTAAACTTGGGTTGGTGAAGCATCACAGTGAAGGAAATTTTTAAGTCTCTATTCTCTTGAAAGCTCAGTTAGTGAGTCAGGAGTCATTCCCACAACCTAGAGGTATGAGAATTACTAGATTTTCTCAGTATCCTATACAAAAATATCTGCAATGTATCTCATTTTAGTTAAAATAAAAATCAAACTAACAATTAATAAATATATTATTTGCTATTAAAATAAAGATTACTTGGTTTAAAATACTTTTGAAATTACTCATGGTGTATCTTCGAAACACTGCTAAGCAACAAAATAATAAGGTGTACACTTTCTCTGCTCAGAATTCACCTATAAGCAACTTCCATTTTCTCAAGGTGGTAAGTTATTGGGTGTTTGTTAGACTGTATTTGTATGACTGATTCAGTTTTTTGTCATCTTTTTAAGCATTATCTCTTCATTAGCACTACAGTCCATTACAGAATTGGATAAGCTTTTGAGAGATTAATATAACAAATAAAACCTGAAAACTTTCATACTACTTGAACCAATATGCACATTCAGCAAATTGTTTTGTCGAAGAACATTTATTGTGAACGTTTTGGGCTTTTCACAGGTTTTGAAGGGACAGCTTGACCCCGAAATTGTATTTTATTAAAAGCAGGTTAAGAAGTCTTCAAAAAGAAGGAAAGACAGCATTAAACCTTAGGTAAGGTAATACACTTCTATTGAGCATTTTCCCTTCTTCAGAAAGGGAATGAAAAGTCAACTGATTGCTCATCTCAAGCACAGGTAAACTTCTTTGCCACCTGCTAACATCCGCCGCTTACTTCAGAAATGACACACACCTTGATGTGGGTTGTGATTTTATTCCCTATAATCAACTTCTAAGAGGCATGTTCTAGTTACATTTATGTATTGCTGGTGGAAATTACTTGTTTGCAGAAAATTCTTTTAATCCTTTTCACTACATTTTAGACCAAAACTGATCATCCATTCTGTGTAAAGTTGAAAACTAACACCTTCATAATCAGTATTTTCAAGCATGCCATATATACTAGTTAGTGCAGTAGTACACACAGCCTAACAAACTGCTGCCTGGCCACTGTGAGGAGGTGAGGATGTAACATTTGTAAGCACTCCTTATTACATTTTTAATAGCACACCCAATTAAATTTTTAAGGGGGTTGTCTCCACTTAATTTGATTTCATTTTCCCAGTAGTCAGCAAAATGTGTTATGAACAAGCTATTGAACCTTATGAAATGTTTTTACAGAAGTAGTTGAATCTGACTACCTGGTGATTAGTCATCATTATTAATCATCGTTAGCAGTTAAGATGGAAATTGTGAACATTTTAAAATTAGTAATCATTTATTTTTTGAAGCAGCGGCATTGAAGTGAGACAAGTATATGAGTTTGAAGAGCCTTCAAAATGTGTATTTTAGTTACAAAGATGCTGCTTCTGTAACGTGAAGATGTGGCATTGAAGATGCCACATGAAGATGTTCACTGTTCTAACACTGTGATCTGCAATTTAGGACCATTACTGGAGTTTGGAATTTATTAAAAACTAGGGGAAAAAAGTCAAGCATACTAAACAGTATTGAATATTAACTGCAAACCTGTGTTAATATGATGTAAAGAAGTGATTTTATCATTGCTGAATCATCAGAGAAAAGAGCATATCTGTTACAATTTATAGCTATGAGCTATGATTCTGCTTAGGACTTTACCCTCACTCCAGATATCCTCGGAGAACGTCTGAACACCTGAGTTTCCCTTCTGCAAATCCTCTAAGGCTTAGAATCGTGGAATCATAGAATGGTTTGGGTTGGAAGGGACCTTAAAACCATCTAGTTCCAACCTCTCTGCCATGGGTTGACACCTTCCACTAGACCAGGGTGCTCAGACTCCCATCTGAAATAGTCTCAGTAATTTAGGGAAAATACACTGGAAAAGCTGATGAATTATATTTGTGTATGCAAAGATCCTGAAGAGAATGAAGTAGACATGAATGGCCTTTGTAGAGTGTTCTTCCCTGGAATCATGGAACCCCATCTCAGTGAAGGCACAGTGGACAGAACACCCCCAGCCAATCTGCCAGCTATGCTGCAATCAGTGCTATTCTTGCAGCGATGCTGGCAAGGAGCAGGGCTCTCAGCAGCAGCCCTGCTCTTGAGAGGCACCCCGCACTCCCTCTGCACCTCCTGGGACACAACCATGGCTGAGGTCTCTAGCACACAGCCTGATTCTGGCACTTGCTCACAAATGATGCCAAACCCTCCACCACTTCACTGCAGGGAGGGTGGGAGGCCATGGCCTCACTGCTGGCAAGGCAAAGAGCACTGTGAGAACACAAGACCCTGTCCACAGGGTCTAACCTGAAAACATCCTTAGAAGTTATTCCAGTCATAGTTTTTATTAGACAAACAACTCAACTATTAAATAGAACTAAGTTAGAGCTTGGACAAATTTAGTTTCTAAAGCTGAACAAGATTTAACAGACTGCAAAGAGAGCACATGATTTATTAACACTTCATTTTGGCCAGGGACCTAAAAATGGTCATCATCAATACACCAAAGCTAATATTTTGAAGGTGGAAGCAACAGAATTAGTCCTCTCATTTAACTCTATAATCAGAAGCAGAAAGTTTCACCTTAATCATTGTCTTTTCTGAAAAGTAAACTGATAGCATTTTTAAGTATTCAGATGTTACGCATCAGGAAATAAAAAAACCAAAAAACCCTCCAATTATTATTTTCAAGACAAAAATTATTTTTGTCTTGAAAGTCAAAGCCTAGAGAACAAGAGAACCCAAGATCCTTCCTCATGAGAATTCCAGGAACTGTATTATACTGCTTTGGTGTGAGGCCAATTGCTATATTTGGTTTCCATTTTTTCCCTAGAGACTGGAGTTAAAATTTCTCCATCAAATTCAAAAAGGCTATAGCTTGCTGCAGTCCTAATCCATACTCTTCCAGTGAAAATTTAATCCTATGTACTCTTCCAGTGAAAATTTAATCCTATGTATAAGGATTTAATGTATAATGATAGTATGTAAGAGATTTTCTGTTGTTTCATGCTGAAATTTCTCCACATCAAGTACTAGATTGTTGCTGGCTGCAGATGGCCACTTGTTTGGCATTGCACTCATTGACAATGGCTGTCATATAAACAGTTAACAGATAATGATGATTGCTATCAATTATAGTCTGAGCCTCAAAGTAAAATATTCCAAGACCACAAGCCAAACACCCAGTAACCAATTTAGCTCGTTCCCTAACACATATGAAAACAAACACATGCAGTTATACAGAGACATTACTCAGAAAGTTAATCACAATTTACTGTGCTGTTATTAGCTGAAAGTATGTCCATCATTCTCCACAGGGTCTCTGCCACCACCATGCATTAACATAAACTGCAGTTAACACTCCACCACATGAGGCAACAGGGGAGGAGCTGCTCTGAGAATGATGCAGGCAGGCAGGTCTGTCTCAGCCACGATGACAGATCTGACCTGTGAGATGCTGCACAGGGAGCTGGGTGGCTTGGGCACACAGCAGAGAGCAGCCTTTAGGCCAGGCTGGACTACAGCAGGTAGGACCTGCCTCCTTCTGAAACTTCAGGGAGCGCCATTTGGCGCTGCACAAGGGATTTTACAGAATGGTGGAAGGACAGTACTGCTTCCTTCCAGGATGTGTTTCTGGGCGCTAGGCAGTCATGCCAGGTGGGGTCAAAGCTAGCAAGGGTGACCAGATCTGCATAGATTTTATACTGCGCTAGAAGCTTAGGATGTCTGCAGATTAACTGTGCAACAAATCCAAATTTAGACAAAAGCCAATAGGTTCTGGTGATTGTGGTTCACAGCTGAATGGGACCATCAGCACACTGAGTCTCCTCCCTTGCAAGTACTAAATGTAACCAGATAAGCCTCTTAATTATGAGATTATGATGGTGGATGATTGAGAAATTACATACACATAACACACAAATAGTAGCAATTCTGGCAATCCTCCCTATGCCAAAGTAAAATGCAGGAAACAATGAGTTGAGTTCTCACACAACACCTCCTGACAGACACTGGCAGCAGGGGACAAGGGGAGGTTTTACATTCATAACTTGGAGAGCCCTACCAGTCTCTGACACTAATGCCAAAGGAGGAGATGAAAGAGGAGTCTTCCTCTGCAAGCAGAGGGAAGGTTTCAAACAAGATTACTCCCCAGAAGATCAGTAAAAAAAGGCTCATATTTTTAAAAGCATCTGGTAAGACTGTCAAAAGCTTGTAGGTGTCTTTAAAGAGCTAATCCCCTCTGGAAAAAAAAATAAATCAAAATAAACTGGATTTAATAGCTGAATCATCCCTTAGTGAAACAAAGTTAATTTCAACTTTGAAGATGGAAGATCAGTACTTAAAAGGAAAAATCTGAAAACAGAAATTTCTTCCTGCTACCACCTGCAAGGTACAAAAGACAAAGGTACATAGAAAGGAGCAGCTTTACCCTGCAGGTAAGTAATAAATAATTAAAAGTAAGCCCCATGTTTGTAAATAATTGTTTTTACTGTGACCATTTGGGCTTAAACCCTTTATCAACAATTATCCTCATGAGGATACATCCTCCTGAAGTATCCTCATGACATGTCTTTGATGAAAAAACACAAAGAATTGAGATACAAGGTAATTTTAAGCAGTCCAGGTATGGCCATTAATTAATTAATTAATTAATTAATTACTTGTCTACCTCCAATGAGTTTCTCTATATAGAAGGAACGCAAACTAATGTTTTGGTAACAGAAATAAAAAAGACTTGGTGATAAAAATGAGAACTCACATCTCTGGACAGAAATATATACTGATGTTCTCTAACAATTCAAATACAATTTAAGTGTTACAATCAAAGTTTCTTTTTCTCTGAGACAATTCAAATGGGAATTATCTTTCTCTTATGAGGGACTATTTCTGTTCAGTCTTAATGCTTTCCTAAATCCTTCTGTTTGTAAAGTCAAACATACAGGCTAAAAAGAACAATAGAAAGGGAGCAAGTTACAGATCTACAGTATTAAAGGAAGCAGCTTCTGATACTGAATTACAGTGTTGATTTAACAGATACTTCCCATTAATATACATAAGTAAGTTCCTTCAGACCTCTGACTTTGTGACATACCTTTGTGAATGAAAACCACGATTAAGGGTACCAAAAAATGGTACTACCTAGGGCAGCATATACCATGCTAGGAATCATGGAAATGCTAGTTAATGATAAAACCATTAATTAACCCTTTATTATTAAAAAAAAAACCCCAAAAAACAACAAACCAAAAGAGAATAGTTTAAGAGCAACAGCAGAAACTTCTTTTTATTCCTTGTCACAAGTTATTTTCACCTTTCATTAGACTCATTCATACAAGATAAAAGGCAAGAGTTCTTCCATATTTTTGAAATAAAAATTTGACATAGAAATTTTTTTTCTGCTTATTTAGAAGCCCTGTAAAAATTCTTGTAGTTGGGCAACTATTTCTGTATCCACGGTTTCCATAAGGGCATGAAAACCTTGCTCTCCCAGTAATTCCTGCTGTGCCTTTAACTTCTCATAGATGAACTGGTGCAGTGACACAGTGTGTACTGGGTCCTTCAGTGCAAGCTGTGGAAAACATGCAGAAGAAAAATGTATAACAATGCAATAAAAAGTACTCTTTGACTTACGCATTTTTATTATAACCTCAGCTCAAGAAAGAAATCTGTTTTTGCTTTCTTTCTACTTACCTGAGAAACAAGAGAAAACACTTTTGCAAAACAAAGATCAAATTAATTATTATCAAGGCAAATATCACTTTAAAACTATTTGAAACAGTGTCAAATCCTGAGTCTTATACCTTGCTCTAAGGTGTCATGCTTCTGCAAGATTAAACCATTTCAAAGCTGCTTTATTAGTTACCACTGAACTGTAACTTCTAAAAATCAGATCAGATCTTACCAAGGACTTTAGTGATGGTATGTACTATAGTCAGTTTTATTTTGTGAGTAAGAAAAAAACCCATCAAAAATGTCAAATTTGTTTAGACTATATAACAAACAAAATAAACTGTCCACATGTATAAAGAATAGACACACTTCAGTACTGATACCTATAAACCTTATAAATCCAGCTGGATTATACAATTTTCTTTTGGGCAGGAAAGGAGAGGATATTTGTCTATTTCCCCACATTAGATGCCTTTTAATGAAAGCAAAAATAGGTAAAAGAAGAGGCTACATTGACAGAAGATGTATTGCAAATTTCAGTGTCAGAGACACACTGGCAAGCTCAGGATATTGACAGTTATGCCACATTTGTCCCTCAGTCCACCAGGCTGGACAGAAGGGGAAGGGAGATGGGGACACCTGACATTTGCTGCATCATAAAGAAGTAGGATGCTGAAATCAATGGCAATTAATGCAGATCTGTTCATCTCAGTATCAAACCCAAACAACAGCACTGTTTATGCTGGAAGGAAACTATTTTGCTATTTCAAGGTAAGACTTGATCATTTTATTATCTATTATTATCATTACACTCTTTAAAAAGGGGAAGTAATTGCAGTAACAGTTTGGTACTCTCTAGGAGACCTTTTCTTCAGTAAAAGTAATTTTAATCTCTAGAATATAATAGATTGTTCTAATGAAATTTCTAAATCACAACTACTCTTATCAATATTTGCTGAAGTTGGTGGCATTTTTTTCCTGCCTTGCCAAGCAAAGAATCTACCAGTTTCTGAATGATTGGCATTTTTTCATATAACATTGTAGTCTGGGACATATAATACATTTATAGTTAGTTTAAGATCATAGCTCTGAATTGTCATGTATAACATTACTATAGGGAATTTTGCACAGAAAAAACAGTTATTTAAATACAAGTGTTCTCATCCTTGTAACCCTCACCAAAGCTACTCAATCATATCCTCCACAACTGGGAGGGGGGACAGGGGGAGAGAAAATACAAAGAAAGGCTTATGTGCTGAGGTAAGAATAGGGAGAGATCACTCAACAATTTCTCAAGGAGCAAAACAGATTCGACTCAGAAATTAATTTTACCACCAACCAGATCAGGGTAATGAGAAATGAAACAATCTCAAAACACCTTCCTCCTACCTCTTCCTTCTTCCTGGGTTCAACTTGAACCCTAAATTCTGTACCTCCTCTGGACTTGCTTGAGGGAAAGGGGAATGGGGATTGCAGTCAATTTATCATCACTTTATGCACAATTTATCATGCTGTCTGTGGTGCTCTATCTTCCTCACTCTCTTACCCTTCATCATGGGGCCCCACCCACAGAAGACAGTACTCCATTAATTTATCCCATATGAGTGCATCATCGGAGTGCAGTCCTTCACTAACTGTTCCAGTGTGGATCCCTTTTTTTTCCATAGGGTACAGTCCTTCAGGAACAGGTTGTTCCAGCATGGGGTCCTCTCTGCACATGGCCAAAGATCCTGACAGCAGCCTGCTCCAGTGTGGGCATTCCACAGGGTCAGACTCCTTCAAGCATCCACCTGCTCCAACATGGGCTGCAGGTGGATCTCTGTTCCACCACTGACCTCCATGGCTGCAGGGGCACAGCTGCCTCACCATGGGCTGCACCACAGGCTGCAGGGGAACCTCAGCTCTGCCCCCTGAAGCACCTTCTCCCCTTCCTTTCTCACTGACCTTGGCTGCCGATTTGTGCTCTCACTTCTCCCTAGCTGCCTCATCATTCAAAGTAGCAGCACTCGAAGCCAGTAGAGACTTCTGTAGCATGACTGATGCTTGCTGCTAGAAGCATCATCTACCATCCCTAAGTCAAATGAGACTTTAGAGTCTTCAGACTTAATTAAGTAGTTAATACACTAACTTGTTTTCATTCAAATAGTCACATCAAAAGTATTTCAAGTAAATGGAAGTGTTCCCTGCAACAAGAAGTTGATTTTCTTTTGCGCTACTTTTTTTGGAACTTGTATTCAGAACTAACAAAACAAAGGCAATAGTTTGATACAATGAGTTTGTCAACAATATTCCACAGACAGCTGCAGTCTTCACTGACTAAGCAAACAAAATCGTAAGTTTGGAAGAAAAGCAAGCACAGCTGGCAAAGGACTATATATTAACTATGCATTCTGAGTTCCTAGGTGTGTGGCCATAGCTGTTCTATTGAAAAGTGCCTGACCCTGATAAGGCAAAACAAATCTATTTTCCAGTTTAAAAAAAAAAAAAAACACTAGTAATTTCCAACAGCGTTTTAATCAAAACAGATACAGAGAGGAAACAAAAATTTGGCCAGTAACTATTATTGAAATGTATTTTATACTGCTCAGTGAAAAACATGGATTTGACTAGTTTTTCAATCTCACTACTTTACAAATTGATCTTGAAACTGGATACAGGTGCCCACATTGAGAATGGACTGAAGAAACTAATCTTCCACCTCACTGGCTGTAAACACTAGCTTGAAGCAGATGAATAGTTCAGAGGTTTTGCTGATTCCCTTTAGGTTGCTCTTGATTTTCTTATCACATTATATATTTATTCCCTCTTTTACTTTATCAGTGGTATCGGCTCCTATCCTACAGAGAGGGGGAAACTTCTATCACATGTAGGTAAGAATGGGCCCAGGTAATGTTTGTTTTTAATCCAGCTTCTAAAACCAAATGCTAGCTGTGCTTTCAAAGCCATGATTAAAAATTCTGATTATTATCAGACACTTCTGCTATTAGTGACCTACCCAAAGGACCTGTACAATTTTGAAATAAATAGCCAGGTGTCATGTCTCAATTTCTGCACCATCTGCAAAGTTATATATCAAGCTATTTCAGCTGGGATTCAGAATATATGTATAGCAAGCATTCATAACAACTACAGTTCACTTGCTTTCACAGCTGCAAGAAATTACATTGAACAGAATAAGAATATAGTGTCCACTAAAGGTAGTTGGAAAAATGACAGCATAGAAGGCTTAAGTCAGAAATGTATCAGGGAAAATTAAATATAAGAATATATAAGAATAAGAAGACTAAAATGGACAGCTATTCTTACAAAGAAGGCTTGAAAGGAGAAAAACAAAGGATTTCCATAATCCTTAGGAATCTAGAAAACACAGCAACCATGGAAATAGTTAAATTTAGACTATGAGACTCAAAACAAAACTGAAACTTTGACATTCATGTATGATAATTTACTCTCCATAAACATTCCAAGAAAACAATATATTTAAGGTTAACATTAAAGAGAAGATGAGGATCAAACCTCAAGCAATTCCTTAGAGAAAGAAGAAAAGTGATATGCAAAGGAAGATATACAAAAGTGAAGATACAGGCAAGGGAAGTAAACCAAGACCTTTGATGTGGTGTTACTAGTTTGGTGAAGCTCCTCCTTATCAAAGCACATTTATCTTTATTCAAATGACCAATGACACTGTATCACGTGTGACCCCAGAACAGTACCCTCACTATACCTGTGTTCATCAGCAACATATTGGTGTGCTGTACCATGTAATGACACAGGATAATTCAATGTGTCCTGCTTTTCATTTTGCGTGACATATCCACACTGAATGTAGTCCATTACAAATCTAACAAGTCTAAATTCATCAACATATATCTAAATTATTAAACTTAATCTGCAAGAAAAAGATTAAGGTCTGACACAAAGCTATTAAAACTTTAGCCAGACAGCACTGTAGTCTGAGTATACTCAAAAGTAAGAACATAAAAGCATTGTAGATTTAAATTTACTTTTGCTTTTTACATCTGATTATCAAACAAAACATGTCTCTTTCCCTGCTGATCTACAGACAAACCAACCCCTATTGATAATGATATGTACATATATATATATATGTCTAGAGAAAGAGAGAGAGATTATACAAAACTGCTAAGAATAGACACTACCACTCTGCAACAGACAGCTAGAATTTAAACCCACAGGCAAGAAGGAAATTTAACAGAATCTAGAGTTACTTTTAAGAATAACAATTACAGAACTGTATAATACATTTTTGGCACCACAGAAAATTATATTTCTGCTTAAAATTTTGTTCAAATCTGAAATTGCAAGACACTAGGAATTTCTCTTAGGCATTTCTAATAGCAGAAGAATATGCAAAGGTTTTTGCATTTTTTTAAAAAAAGATGTATTATATTACTTTTATAAATAAATCCTTAATTTAGTATTTAAGAGAAAAGTTATACAAATATACACTGGTCTCTCTGTAAGAGTTCTTTACACTACAAAAAAATTCTATGCAGGCACATTGATTCTTTTAAATATGAGAAATTTGGCCTGCCATGACATTTCAATAAAGTTTAGCTCTCTGCTTTTTTCAGTAAATTCCTTCTATATTGTGCCAGTATTGTGATGCCCAGATTTTGCAAACAGATGATGTTTATTTTGATAACAGTTGCCAAGATGAAAAAAGCAAGCAGAAGTGTGTTGTGGTTGCAAGGTTTAGCATCAAATGTTCTTTTTTTCATTCAAAACATGAATTTTCCAAGAACAATAGATCAACCAAACCTAAAAAGAATTTAATGTGACAGAAGTGAAGCACATAATCAGGTCTACGACTGAAAAACAGATCTAAAACTTACAATTTTTTTCCTTTTGTCTTGTTCTGTGGGAGGTTCTTCATCTTCTGTAGCCTTGGGCTCTTCAAAATGAGACATTAACATGCAGCTAAAAATGGGAATAAGAACAATTTTAACATACCTTATCATTAAAAATTATTTTAAAGCACTTTTGAAAACACAGAACAGATATAGGAGTTTGCTGAAAGTCAGGCAATCTAATCACCAGTAAATTTTTTTCTGAGAACAGTGAATCTAATGAAGTGTGAATGCATGTTCTCTGTCACCTCTACCCATGTAACAATCTCAGTTATCCTCTATATTTTAGCTTAAGTTGTGGGTTAAAACACATTTGTGCGCATAGAAAATAGACTACATGGCTTTTAAGAAAAAATAGAAAAACCTACTGATCCTTACAAGAATTTCCCACTCTTTTCAAGAAAGCGTTATACAAGCACTCCTTACTAAGTCAAAGTGGCACATATACAAAGATTGCAAGATGTCTCATGGCATTCATGTTTTTCTCTGAGATCTTTGACAAAAGGACCTGAAATTAAGTACGAACAGTGCAACTGGTTCCACAACAAAATCTGCAAGACACTGAACAAAATTTTTTGTTTTGCTGAAACCCAGCCATATTTTAACTTTTATTTTTGAAGTAAGTATAGAACCAGAAAATATGAAGAAAAAAAAGCCAGTTTAAAAGTCAGAGGTTTCCCTGCCTGCTGAAATGGTTTGAATAGACTTTCTAGAGACATTAATGAAAGCTATCCTATAGAAAACACGTCTTTCACTCATGTTGCATGCTCTATGCTGAAACAATAGACTCACTTTATCAAATCTTTTCCTGGAATTTCTGCCTTAAAAACCAAAATGATTTAAAAAACACCCAGGTGATGACAATTTGCCACCATGTATCAGGTATGACTTAAGACACGAAGGACACAATTCATATATTTCAAAGCACCAAGGCAGATGCAGATTATTTTCAGACCTGCACTACTGTGCATTTTTAATTGCTGCATTCCACTAGCATGCGAAATGCTCCATTAACTAAAAGGAATAACCCATTTTAATGAATAACCCATTTTAATGTTACTAAAATGAAAAAAGGGTTGTGATTTTATGTGTTTTCATATGATTCTATACCACTTTGTGAAAATGTTCAGACTTGCTCTGTTTACATATTCCATTTCCTATTAATGTGTTTAGAGGTGTATGAAACACTTGCTAAACAGTATGGCAAGCAGGGCCAAATACTAACACAGAAGACATTTTCAAAAAAGGGGTTAGTTATTTCAAAATAATACAGCAAATTGCATATCTCCTCTGCTCACAAAAGGCTGCTTGCATCTCAGTTTATTAAAAGAAAAGGAGATAAAAGTCTCAATTATCAAAACATACAAGACTGAATTAACTTTTTCAGACCTTCCTCAAGTTTAGGTACCACAAAATTCCAAACACAATGAGAGCAGAGAATAAAAGAAGAGAGAGTGATAAAATTGGGGAAAACCTGACTATTGGTGAAACAAGTCTAGAGCAATGGAATGCTTCCCTTTCCAGAAAATCTGAGGTTTGTAAAGCTCTCTAATAATTATCACTACAATGTGAAATACAAATTCTAGGAAACCTTGCTGGGTATAACCCATTTGTATCTTAAGACAGCACAAACATTTCCATAACCTGATTAAAATTCAATATAAATCTAAAAAATGACAAGGTTTTTACCATTTCCAACTCCCACTGCTCTAGCTAGAACAGTTTCTTTAAAATTCCAGTTTAAATTTATTCATTAAGTGGTTAAGCCACTTAAGCCATTTCCATTGTTTACCCTTTGCGATTTTCCCTGTACATATTTACCCTCTCTTCATCCTTCAGTGGCTCAAGTTCTATAGTGTTTCAGGTTTGATTTCACTGTGTTAAACATGAATGTAATTTTACTTTCTGCACTACAACAATTACCTAATATGACAATCAGTGGACTACATATTATCCCTTTTCTGAACCAGTTCAGAGTTAAGCCATTCTTCTTCAGTCTGAAGAGCCCGAACAATGCACATGATTTCAGATGACTGCTCTCACTTTACCTTCCAGAAGATGTCAAAATATATTACGCAAAAATAAAAATCTTTCAAACAGCTCTTTCAGAACCTGTCAACATAAATATGTCCTTGGTTCAATGTGACTATACTTTATGAAGTAAAAACAATGCCCAGAGTTTTGGAAAGTTCTACAAGTTCTACAAGCCTTCAGGCTTAAAATATGAAACTAGGATAAAGTTTATTTATTTCTCAGTGAGAACTCTCTTCAACAAGTACTAGCAAAGCAACATGTTTAGAAATGGAAGGGCTCTGCAATGTTGCCTCCAACAGTAAACAAAACACAGTGCCAGACATTGTGCATATTGCCAGACTTTGGAGTTACACCTTCTTTACTGAGTTTGGTGGGAAGTACTTTGGCAAGCAATTCTTTGGCATAGTTCAGGCTCAGTGTGAGTGTGGACTGTTCTCAACACAGACTTGTGCGCATACCACCCGTTTTAAGAAAAGAATTTAACAGACTGCATTCTGGTTGCTCTGTGCCACCTAGTTTCAATGGCAGCAAACACCCCCTTAAGTAGTTAATATTAGTTAATATACAGTCTGTTCCATCACCATGAAATGATTTGAAAGAAAATGTTTGATTCTTAGCATCAGAGCATCAGTAAATTCTGTTATTAGGTTGGTCTGTAAGAATATCCTGCAGAGCACCTGTTTTTAATGTCTTACAACTAGATTCTAAAAGTAAGTAATCATTACAGAGATAAAAATGACACTAGTATCTCTGTCCAAAAGATAGCTTCTTTTCATTAGGGTGGGTTTCTCACCTGTCCCCCAGCTTTGATGTACTACAACCAGTAACCAGGGAGCCATCAGGAGATGAATGAGTGTGGTGCTGGGTAGCAGCATACTCTGGACACCTCCAACACCCAGATTCCTGCCACAAGCAAGCCCTTGCTCCTAGCTCTGTAAACTGTCTTTTGAGATATATTGTGTAACAGTACATGTGTTAAACAGAACAACTGGAGAACTGTCCTCCTGGGATACGTTTTCAAGTTCTCTAGGCTGTGAAATATTTTACACTAGGTAAACTCACATGAGGTTCATGTCACACTTAAAGAAACTCTGAGCTACATGTGAGCTAGGGTGGTCCCTTATCAACACACAAGCTTGTTGTATTGAAATTTTAGATATAACAGTCAAGTAAGCAAAAAACAAATCTAAGCATATGAATATTTTGAGACATCATCTAGTAAGTAACATAATGAACAATATAAAATTATACTACCATTTTAAGCTCTTTCCCCATTGGAAGTATTTTCTTTTAAGACCAAAAGTTTTCTGTCTTCCTAAAACACTCACTCATGAGAAAATAGAACTCCAACAACCATGTCTTAACTGCCTACAGATTTTTCAAATGAAAATACTTCATATAAAACAGTACTGCTACTGTTAAACCCAGTTTAAATTAGATTTTCCACTTACTCTTTGTATGTTCCTGTTTCAGAATCTTCAGTCATAACATCATGTAGTCCTTCCACTGAAATGTTGATGATACCACAAAATTTATCTTGGACAACACTGTAAAAGAACAGAATTTATTTTGGCTAACATTGGGAAAGAACAGGAAAGTGACTTAGCTAAAGGAACTGCACAGGAAATTTGCTCAGTTGTAGAGTACATTTACTGAGAGATATTTTCCTTGCTTACTGCTTAGCTGAGCATGCTATGAAGCAAGCAATTCAGCATTTTTTTAAATTACCAAATGGCTTCAAAATATCCAAGGAACATTATTTTTAAATATAACAAAACTTAATATGCCACTGAAAACCTAGAATTAAATTGCAAATGGAATAGAAGAAAATATACATAAACAGAAGTCAAGAACTGAGTGGGAAGGGCGTGCCCCTGATAGCAGGGAAGAGAGTAGTGGCTTCTATTCTGAACACATTTACACCTATTGTACCGTCACTATTCAATGCATAAACCTACACAACTCTTCGAGCAATGGCTGCTTGTAAAGAAGGTACACTCCCCTACTTACCTGCATTTCTTCACCCTCCTGGGTAGCCAGCTGCCCAGAGTGGGTAGAGAAATCCTGCACTCAGTTCTGCAAGAATGTGACTTTCCTAACTGTACAAAGAAAGGGCAACAGGATTTATCTGTTTAAACATGGGCACCTTCTGCCATTTGACACATAAGGCTATTTTATACCAACGCAAAGGGCTGCTTGATATCACTTGGGAGTTAAAACACATGAGTACCTTTAGTTAATGTGACCTGAAGGCTTGACTAGATAGGCCCTCAATGCCCAAAACTACACTGAACACATTTACATTTGCCCCTGCCTTGCCCTGCCCCTGTAGGGTAAGGGCACAGAAACATGATCTCCCCGTGATGGATAAAGTAGGTGTCACCAGTTAATCAATCTAGTTAAGGGAGAGCAGCCAACTGCTGCTTCTGCTCCACTTCCTGCTACTGTAGATCTAATGCCAGAGACATGCTATTGTAGAACCTGGGTTCTCAGACTCCTACTCCATGAACTGTGAAAGTGCAAACACAAACTGCAAATGAAAATATGTTCATCTCAGGAGTACCTTGAGCTATACTCAGCAAAGAAAAAGAACCTAACTGGTGACAGTAAACTACAACCCTTTTCCTGTGACTGACACTGACTGAAGCAATTCATTGCTCTCTGTTTGGAATTTCATCCTAAAAAAGATGCTGCTGGTACTGCTCCATAAGAGGCAGAGGCAGAAGCAGACACATTCCATTTATTTACAGGTACCAAACATGAAGTTCATATATTGTACTTTGATTGTAGTTGATCATTGTTTTAACACAGAGAAATTTACTTCCTAATATCCTTTCATTTCCTTTTTCTTTTTTGGGATGAAAACTCAAGACATGGATCAACTGTAGCTCCTTATACAATAGCAACTGCTTTTGAGAAACTTCTTGTCAGACACACAACAAAGTTCTACACATATGACAAACAGTTAAACAGCAACAGATACCTCAGAAAAAATGCTTATCAAGTTAGAACACTAAGCATAGAAAATATTTCTTTTATATTTGTTCTGGTAAAAGTATAATTTCATTCACAATCCCTGTTTCAAAGGGATTAGTTTCTGTTCCCATTTTTAAATTCAGATACTGTTATATGCCAGAATCTGAAGTGTATTTTGTATCATCAGACTTGAAACTCCTGAATTCCACAAAATGAAAACTGATGTAATTTTTACTGCCTGACTGACAGCAGTCTATTTTAAAAGACACTTATTCTTTTGCCAAAAGGCTTTCCCATCACATTCAGAACAGCAAAGCATTACATGTTGTGAAACATTCTCTGTGAAGCTCTGCAGACAGCAAGCAAACAACCTACTGACCTCATAGCACAGCTGAGAAAGTGAACACTGCCTCAGCCACCTGTACAATGAGCCCTCTGAGACAGAGCAGGTTTCCCCAGGTCAGAGGTCCTGCCTACCACACCCCCATTAAGACTCTTGCCTCATCCTTGCTTTTGAAACACATTTCTAGGAAAACGCCATTAACACGGTTAATATTTTCCAGTATAAGTAAGGTTAGTGTTTTCCAACAAGTGCCCTCAGATTTATGTCAATAGTAGACAACAGATATTCAACAAAGAACAAACATGAACACTTTGAGCCCTGGAGAAGCAACCTATGCCCTGTTCATACAACACCATTTAATTAATAATACAGGATGCTGTCCAACAGCTTTATTATTCCTTCATTCCAAGCTGCATGCATCCCAGAATGGTTTGGGTTGAAAAGGACCTCAAAGGTCATCTAGTTCTGACCCTTCTGCTACAGGCAGGTCACCTTCCAATGGCCCTGGCTGCCCAAAGTCCCATCCAACTTGGCCTTAAACACTTCCAGGGATGGAGCATCCACAGCTTTTCTAGGCAGCGCGTCACCACCCTCACAGTGAAGAATTTTGTTCTAACATCTAATTAAAACCTACTTCTCACTTTTAAGCCATTCCCCCTCATCCTGTCACTGCAGTTCCTGATGAACACAGTCCCTCCCTGGCTTCCCTGCAGGCCTTTTCAGATACTGGGAGGTTAAGTCAGGTCTCCACACAACCTTCTCCAGGCTGAACAGCCACAAATTTCTCAGCCTGTCTTCATAGCGGAGGTGCTCCACTCCTCTTATTAACCTTGTGGGTTCTGAACTTGCTCTGGAAGTATCAGATCCTTCTTATATTGAGGGCCCCAGAGCTGGATGCAGCACTCCAGCTGGGGTCTTGTCAGCACAGAGCAGCAAAAACATTTTTCTTGACAGTTACTGCAAAAGCACATAGAGAAATCATTAACTTCTTGGAAAGGATATTCTTACTTTATGACATCAATGAGAAACAGTATTTAACTTCTTTCTTTAGTGGAAGATTCATGAGAGTTTTTTGTTTTGTTTTTTTTTTTTTAAGGAAACAAAGAATGTAGAACACCTTTCAAAATGTTATTTGCCTGCAGCTTTCAGTAAATATAATACCTTTTCTTTTTCCCCCCTTTATATAGGACATACAGTTTCTTCCTACCAAAGACCCACTGAAATATTTACCAAGTACGGAGCCAATGAACAGTGCAACTGTTTCTAGAACACAAGACGCATGCTGGTGAAAAATAAAGACACCACAGACTCATGCTTCAAAAAAAAAACTTCAAAGTTCAGCAGCAATATAAAATGCAGCAGGACTTATTTTCACAGATGAGAAAGCAAGCCATGCCACTCAATGTAATAGCTTTTCAAAGAGACTAAAATTAGCCTGCTTATTTCAAGAAATAGAGAAGTCATGAGCGGATTCAAAGAAGACAATGCTGTATTCACATGAATTTTCAAAACAGAACACTTAATATGTTTCATACTAAAATCTTACACCTGGAGGAAGGCAATTCCCCCCTTGAATTACATACAATCCAGATTAGCAATGAAATAAACAAATGCATCAGGCTATGAGTGGTTTTGTATCTACCCAGTCTTTCTAAATTATTGAGACAAAACCCCTTTTGGTTTTCTTAAAGGCCCACAGTCAGGACCTAAAACACTCCATAATCCAGTTTCAAAGATATAATAATAAGACTACATTTTTATTACAGAAAGGATGTTTTATGCTACCTGTTAATAAAATTCACCTTACCAATAAAAGAAACAAAATATAGCATTCAGGGCAGCTTCCATATGAATAATCCCAAAACTTCTATTTCAAAGTTTGCGTAAGTTTTTAGATAAAAGAATAAAAGCTTTGCAAAGGACAAAACAGACCTCGTATGTTCAGAAAGTGAAAAAGGTAAGGGTTTGGGGTTTTTTTCATTCTATAATTTCTAATGCACATAGCTATCTACACAACTTACTATCCTGAGGTTTTATGTGAAAATCCACAATTTTTACTTCAATTATATAGCCAACTACTGTAGACAGAACTCTATCAGCATGTTAAAACATGTCTTGACATAGTTTTAGTGGTGCTTAAATAAAAAGGACCCCGTATCTACTTTGCATATCCCTGAGAGAAAAAAAAAATTATGTGAGAAAAAACACTTTTTCAGAGATTAAATTTAAGATAAAACATTTTTTTTGCTTTTCTACATTCACCAGGATGAAGCAATGAACACTAAAAAGAGTTTGATTTCATATCTTTACCAGTGTACATACTGAGAAAGCTTAATTAATTCTTTATTCTAATCTCATTAGGCAAGGAAAGAGGTGGAGTAGGACAAATAGAGATGACTCTGCACATACTGTGACATAAATGATTATTACACACACAGCCCTTAGGAGCTGCACAGTTCTAGGGAGTTCCTAAAGCAGTGAAGTAGCAGCTAAGACAATCTTTCCAGGGGAGTCCTGTGACTGACCATAAACCTGATCTTCATGAAGCACCACTTTGCTTCATGAGGGCAGACTCAACTAAGGCTTCTAAAGTATTCCCTAATGATTTTAATACACAAATGAACCACACATGTACATGAAAGAGTTAGTTTCCTGATGTGAACATTTAAATACAAAAGACACCGACTGCTAAAAAAAGTAATTTCCCTCACAACTGCATAATAAATCTCTCAGTGCCATGTTAGTCTAATCCCTGCATTGGAGAGCTGAATATTAGAGGATGTCTTCACTCCAAAGGATGGCTTTCAACTGCTCTAACTCTCTGCAGCACAAACAGCTGCAACACCAGTTTCCTAACATGTTCCACCACTACAGATGGTGAGACACACCTGGCAAACAACTCCCACAGCACCTTGTCAGTGAAAAAGATGCACCTACTGAGAGAACCTCTCATGCCTTTCTGTAAAGAGCAGCTGCGGAAACCAGAGCCTAAAATAACAGAGCTGTTCCCTGCCAGATTTGAGAATTAGGTTTATTCAGTTTTTAACCTTTGTGCACTACCAAAACTCCTCTGTAACAAAGGCACAGCAGCATTTCTAGCAAGAAAAACTTAACTAGTTTCTACTGCATTTGAAGTCCATTATTTCTGAAGGTGTCCATGTAAAATTAAAAATTTAGAAATATAGCACATAAAATTGCTGAACCTATTACTGTGCCATCATTGATTGTGCAATTGTTACTAAGTGAAAACAAAATTAAAATTTATCACAACGTGTTATGCAGGGGAGACAAAGTAACAAAAATGGGTTAAAGAGGAAGAGACTGCAGTGGATTAGCCTCTGGAAGAAAGTGCATAAATTACAGCCAGTGTTTGCCCTTCTTAAAAGATATTTGCCATTTATATTTAACATCTTATCTTAAGTTAGAAAATTATTTAAAAAAATAGTTTCTACTCAAGCAATACCAAACAGTTTAAGTTTTTGTCCAAGAAGCTGAATTGTGTGTTCTTTAGAAGTATTTGATCTGTGCTACAGTAAATTACAGTCAAATATAGCATTATTTCATTACATTAATAACAAAAAAAAATGAAGTCACATTTGCACATTCTTACCCACTAGGTGCAGTCAAGATTTATGTATGTCCTGGTAGCAGATTACAGATTTTTCCCTTTTGGAAAAGAACTGCAGATGGACAAACAGGACAACTGGGACCTGCGCAGCTGGGATATGCACAGGAGTTACACCAGCAGGAAAGAGGAGGATAGAACAAGAATGCTGAGGGCAGCTCTGGCTCAGCTGGAAAATAATACGGACTCCATGCTGGAGCCTGGAACAGCAACATACTTCTACACAAATTAAATCAACACCATGGAGAAAAGTCTATCAAAGCATTGTTCCTCATTTTTCCCTGAATCTAGCTGTAAACTGTGTAACTTATAAACAACACGGCTGAAATCTCTAGAGCTGTACATGATAAACAGTATCTACAAGACTAAGTCCCATTAGTTGGAAACTCTACAATATTGGACTATTTGGAACATAGTTTTATGACTTTTAATTCCTGAATAAACTCTGAATTATTTAAGTAACAAAGAGAAAAACAAAAATTGCAGGAATTCAGCTTGAAAACAATGGTACAACATACTAGACATAACATGACAACAACAAAACACCAACATCTGAAATGTAAATAAAAAGTTAAATGCAAACCATATAGGGAAATATCCCTATTTTGAAGATGAAGCCTTCACTAAGAACACATATCTAGACATGACACATCCAAATATAAACCAAGTATGTAAATTTTTTCAGCCATTAATTTAGCATTATGTATTTACAGTGTACTGTATTTCTTAAATTTGTACCTCTTACCTAGATAAAAAGTCCCTCAAAATATTACTACATAGATGACATAGATGATGATCTTTTACTGACAATAATTAACCAGCTCTATTATCTTAGACATAATAGATTTGGTTGTTAAACTTTGGTAAATTTCAACAGAAATTTAGTTTTTCTTAACTCAAATTTGGGTTGTTTCATAAAATGACACAGATACACACTAATAAAAAAGTAACTTTAATATATTCATTATACAGACTGAACATACAACTTTGTATATTACAATATGTTACAGGTATGAATAGAATTTGTATAGTTAGAATTTTTTCTCTAACTTGAGAGGTTGAACATACTAGTTATAAATGTGCTTTTTTCCATTGTGCTTTATTTAATAGAGGAAGAGTAGAAACTCTATTACAATAAACACACAAAACACTGTTTTCTGATTTCCCAAGATTTCTTGGCTTCATGATCCTACTAAGAACTGATGTTTGATTGCTTCACAACAGCTATGGAATTTTTATAGGAACTTACTTCATTAAATACTGCAAAATAAATTAAAGTGTACTTTATATTTCATGTATACTTGAGCAGAGGCGAACAATTACTACAAACAGGGACTGAGGCCATGTTAGATTGAAATGCCATATAATGAAATAATCAATTCCAAAACATTCAGTAAGCAAATGGTGATGCAGAACCCAAATTGTGCTGTTTTCCACAGTTTTATTAAGCAGTTGATATTAATTGGTGGAGGTATTTCTACAGAATTGAATTCTTGATTCCTTGACCTTTCATAGCACAGTTAACATCAAATAAAACGAGGTAAATTACAATGATGAATGTTCAAACAAGATGACCTGTGCCTGACTTTCTGATGCTGCTCGCTTGAGCAGCCTTATTTGGTCCAGTTCTGAATGTTCCACTGATTTCTGAGTTAGAGACTGCACTGAGTCACTTATGTTGTATCTGCTAGGCTGATAAAAGCCATAATATTCTATACTCTTTTCCCCTGAGTTTTCCAGCACCTTTAGTTTCTGCCTAAACTGAATAATTTTACAGGTTAAGAACAGTATAACAGCACAAGCCAGAATGAAAAAGGCTAGTAAAATGTCAAAAGCTTGATTCAGCTTTTCAACCTGTTGTGTACAAATCAAGGCTGTTTTTAATGATACAGGAGCAGGATCTGTTGTAAACAACCATTCTTCTTCTACATTTCTATTAGTAGGTGTAATTTTGGCTGGCATTTGCACTGGTAACGTTGATAACACTGTAGCTGCCTGTGATGGCATTTCAACAGCATATTCCTCCTCATAAGGTGATGGGGTAGAAGATGCAGCTGTAGCTCCTTCCCAGAAATCAAAATACTTAGCTTCTGCAGTGACAAACTGTTCCAACATGTTATGCCTGTTCCCTTCATGCCAGGCCATCAGCACAGTGGTATTGCTGCGGTGGACCCCAACGGATCCCAGACTTGGGCCAGAGCCAGGGCTGGCAGTGGGGCCAACGCAGCTTGGAAACCAAGCCAACTTCATATAATGCACAGGTCTACCACGCATACTCTGGGGATTCTGACAGTGGATTTTTGCAGAAATGGAAGATGATGCTAGCCAATTAAGTAATGCAAGCATTTTGCAGCTGCAGTTCCAAGGATTAGAATGTACCTGCAGATGGGTTAAAGATACTAAGGGCTTGAGCACTTCAGGATGTAACTCTGTGATATTATTAAATGCTAAACTGAGTACTTTAAGTGACTGCCCCATTTTTTCAAAGGTACCATCACCAATACTGGCTATTTTATTTCTGTCTAGCTGTAGATACATTAAATTGTTCAATAAAGTAAAAGTGCTGGAATTTATATTTTCTAAATCATTATAACTCAAGATGAGCTGACTAAGGCTGTTTAATCCAAAAAATCCATTTACAGCAACACATTTTAGCTTGACATTTTTCAAAGACAGATATCTAAGCTTGTTAAGTCCCTTAAATGCAAAAGGCTGAATTGATCCAATGGGATTGTGAGATAAAGAAAGTCTTTCAAGATTTTTGAGCCTTCCAATAGCATTTGATGGCACTAGTGTTAAGTTGTTACCTTCAAGAAACAAATACACAAGATTTTCAAGATGATGAAATGCTGAATCTGATATCCGTGAAATCTTATTATTCGATAGGTTTAGTGTCTGGAGACTTATCATGCCCCAGAAAGTCCCACTTCCAAGGACACTGAGACGATTTCTTTGAAGTGTTAAATATCTAACAGAAAGAAGCTCACTAAATAATCCTCTAGGGAGAAAAGCTATTTGATTATTCTGAAGGTATAAACAATGAAGATTGGAAAGGCCTTCAAAGATTCCGGGATCCAGGCGTTTAATATTATTGCTATTAAGATGCAAGTAACTGAGTCTGGGGACTTCCACAAAAGCTCTTGGGTGCACATACAAAATACTTGAGTTATCCATGTAGAGTGCAACAAGCTTCTGAAGGCCTCTTAGATCATTTGGAGTGACATGTGATATATTATTTCCACTGAGGTAAACAAGAATTGTTGTTTTTGGAAGATCCCAAGGGATGCTCGAAAGCCCTGCATTACGACAGCTAACTTGTGTCCCCGTGCAGAGCTGACAAGCAGATGGACAGCCAAAAACCTCTTTCTGGAGCAGCAACAAAAGAAAACAATTAAATATGTACAGGAATGCTCCTGGGCAGCGTGGAGAACTCTGCAGAACACACATATCCCTGTCTTTGGCCTTCTTACTCATCCTGACTTCACTAGTAGAGATAAAAAAGAAGTATATAAATATTACTATTAATTCAAATATATTCATTATATACATTAATTATTAATAATTCCGTGAATCTCTATGTACAGTCTTAAAAATACCAGCATTTCTCTCAAGATTGGTATTTTACATATTATTCTCTCATGCCAAACAAGCAGTTTAAAACTCCAACTTACTAACTGGATTCCACTGCAAACAATTTTTGCAAGTAAATAGACAATTAAATATAGTGCTAACATAGCCAGAAAATATTTAATTAGCTGTAGCATAAAAGCATCTAAGGTGCTGAAAATAACAGCTTCTATTAAACTAAAAATACTATATATTAACTACTTGTTATAGTTAACCATCACTAAGAAATGTTTCCAAAGCATTCAAGAAGTGCCAACAGTAAACAAGTTACCTTTTACTGGCAGCTTACTTATAATTTGAATTTTACTTTTATAAAGCTGAGTTACATTTAAAATAAATAGAAGCATTTCCTTACCCCTAATCTGAAGTTCATTATTTCCGTTATTTTGCAGTCTGCAGTCCACTGGACTATGTTATAAACTGACCAACTACACTCATCTGTGAAACCTTTGGAAAAGCAGTATTGCTGTGTATTACAGCACTCACATTTTTGCTTCAGGGTTTGAACAGTTTGCTCAGGAAACTAAGAAAGAAGTGCCTAAAGTCAGGTTGCCATGGATACAGGAAACCCTGGGACAGGAAGCCATTTTATCTGTGCTTCAGAAGTATTGTTGGAAAGGAAATCTCAATGATTTGCTTCTAGAAAACCAAGCACTATCTTGGTCTGTAACTGCTGGGTTTTCCCTGGTTTTTTTTTTTTTTTACTGTTGTTGTTTTGTTTGTTTGGGTTTTTACTTGTTTTACATCTACTGATTTATCTAGGAGAGCTCAGAAGAGTTTTATCTTAGTTAAGCATAACTTTTAGAGTAAACCGCAAGTATTTGTAACAGCACTGTTGCATTACCTGCAATTCCCTTATCTTTCAGCCCGAACCTGAAATGCTTTATTAAATTGGAAGCAACACTAACACAGTTCTCTGTCTACAGAGACAAATTGCTGCCATATGCACACACATCCCAGTGGTCTGGCCGAGAGGGAAAAAGACTTACACTCTGGAGAGAAGAGTTTATTGTCTCCTGCCCTCTGGCAAGGCATAACCTGCCAGCCATCCCAGAGAAAACTATGAAATCTTAGGACATGAGACCCACATGATGTGGCACTAAGCTGCTATGTCCTTGTATTTCAGCCCTGACACAAGCACTTTGTTAAGTCTCACTTTAGGGCACCCTTTTTAAAGCAAATTTATCCACAGAGGACTGTGAGATGGTTTCTGGTTCTGAGAGCCACACCTTTCATGCACAGCTTTTGCTTCCTGCAGTGCTCCCTGTCTTTTGTTTCCTGCAGTGTCCCCAGTGCAGAAAAACACTACATGGGCTATAAATATCCCTCTTGCTTAAGTACCAAAGATTACTCACTCAGTTTATCCATCACAGGGAAGAAATACTTGCAAAGCTCAGTCACATCATCAAAGGGGGAAAGGGGAGATTAAGCCTACAAATAGCAAAGTAACTAAAACCCCATGATTTTACTGCAACAAGACCTTCTGCTCAGCAAAAGAAAGATGACAAAGCCCATCAGTAGCCAGAGCCAGAAAGGAGGTGCAACAGCAGGAACATCAAGTCCCTTCAGCTACAGTGATCTCACGCAGGAAGCATGAGTTCACATAAGCAGTAAAATGTAACACAAATGTCTTTCTCCATATAATCCAATCTGAAATGCAGGACACACACTAGAAATGGAAGCAGAATAGACAAGGACATGCTTTTGAAGCAGCTTTCTCCCAAATATCTAGTCTAAAATAAGAAAGCAGCAAGTATAATTGGTCCATGGGCCATTTTAGACAAAGCCTGTATCAGTTACAACCCAGAATGAGGACTGCATTTGTTTATTTTTTGCTGAGACCAACAGATCAACAGGAAAACTAATTCTTCTTCAGATCTGAATATTTATTTTCACGCTTATATTTTTTCACAGTATTTAACATAATTGTTGACATAGAGAAAAGTAAAATAAAATGTCATGTCATTTACTTAAAAGGAAAACACAGTATAGTTCACAGGAAGGCTGGTGAAGTATCCTGGATGTGGAGGACAGAACAGTAAGAGTAATGGAAAAAGATTATCAATAGAGTCAGATGAGGAAAAAATGAGAGAATGGCCAAAAATGGAAAGTGACTTAAAACAGGAAATTGTCTTCTACCTAAACTTCACTACCTATAGTCTCTTTATATTGAAACCTATACGTGTACAAAAAAAACCCAACAAAAAAAATTATTCTTCCAAGGTGTGCTGTATGGAACAACCCTTTATAGCTACAAGAAGCCAGTCAAATTTAAAAAAAAAGTCTTAAAAGGCAAATGCTCATAGACCTCTTCTTTTGCAAAATGTCAGAAGCAACACATTTTGAAAAACTAAAGGAATAAATGAAGCTCTGTACAGTATATCAGACAGCATCAGACTTTAGAAGAATCAGTAGAGCAGTGACCAGATAAGAGAAAGCTGATGACCAGCAAGTGGCTGAATGCCTCTGTGGTCTTGCACTGAAAGTACCTTATGAACACTCACAAAATTTTGGCATGAACCCTAGCTCAACTGTGGTTCTGAGCACACTGAAGACTCTCCTGATAGTTGAATCCCATGCCCAAAACGGGGGGGAAAAAAAAATCTTAATCCAGATCATGGCTCCTTCCATTATGCATTAGGAAATCTAGAGAAAGTGCTGCTTTACACTTTGTCGATACTGCACCCGAAGGCTTGCAGATCTCATTGCAATGTAATTTAAAGCTGTTATTTCATTAATACCATATATTGTTAAAGTATCTGAAAGCAGTATCTGTTAATAACAAGATGCAACATTATGTGCCACATAAATTATACCATTTTGGGGAAAACCATAAAAATGTCTGGGTGGGATGCTGTGTAACTTGGATCAGCATTACTTAAACTGGCTCGTACCTAAACAGTAACATCACTTTTTGAAAACTGTATGAAAAAAATACAGGAAACACTAACAAGCTTAGGCAGCTCTCATATTTTATTCACGGCAAATTTTCTTCTGCAGCAAGAGAACTACTAGGTTTGTACCTGAATACAGCTTCACATGGTAAAAGAAAAAAATTATTTTTTGAACACACAAGTGAATTTGATTTTAATATACTACTATTGATGAAGTTACTAATGCTATTGGCTTTTTAACATTAAAATCTAGGTCAACAATGACTCCTTGTAAATACAAATCATGAAGCCTGAGTAACAGCAATTTGTCAAATTGTGCACAAAATAACAGGTCAAAGTAATTGAAAGAACATAGATGCACTGTACCCATGTTACACTAAAGCCAATATAATGAATATTAGGTGGCACAAAGCAGTCATCCAAATCCCACTTATGTATAGCAGAAAACATGCAGTAAGTTCAAAACCAGGGTCTAAAGTCAATTTTTGAGAAGGGATTTAATTCTCATAATCTCTACAGAATTATGTTAAAGCCCACAGACTAGGACAACCAATTTTTAGCATTGTAATTATTATTTTAAGTTTATAGGAGTGAAACAATTTATTGCCTTCCCATTGTGTACTTAGCAACAATCTGCTCTTGCAGGGCTTTCTTCCTTCTACTTTTATTCTCCACAGGTAGGCTATTGTACAACTTTACTTTTCCTAATACCTACTTCCTTCTGCCCACATCATCTCTAGATATGACCATAAATCAAAGCAATTCAGGAACTAAACTACTGCCTAGGTAGCACAGACATAAACATTCAATTAACATGCAGTAGGCAGGGGAACTGTTGATACCTTATTAACTTATCAGATCCCAAAATATTTTTCTGTTTTTCTCATTATTTAATTTACGTAAACATTTCTGACTGTCTCAAATATTGTAGATTCCTTCTAGTATTTGACAATTCTGTTTCAGTAAGAATCCTAACTTGCTGCTCCATGTACCAAAAATTTCTCTCTTCTACAGCATGAAAACTAAAGAATTATTTTTCCCATTGAGGATAGGAAAATAAGTTTCTATTCTACAAACCTAATTTGACCTTACATACCAGTAAAATGATAGAAAGCTTTTGTGCAAGTAAAAGCTCACTTTGAGAAATTGTTAGAATTAGTTTCCTCTCTCTATTCAGAAATCTAAGTCTTCTATGGAGCAACCAAGTTTGTGAACAAAACAGTAACATTAAAAAGGTTGGCCATGAATGTAATGCACAGATGGGACATGCTGACAATAACACTACAGCTTTAGCCTTCACTTTTCACTGCAATATTTAGCAATTCTGTTCAAAATATGAAAGAATTAATGTACTCAATATGAATGCAATTCAAACCAAAGGGTCTAAAGAACTTTAATTTCCCAACTTTCAACTTCCAGAAATTTAATCAAAACTAAATTCTATTGCAAAACCACAGTCTGCCTGCTAGTTTAGGAGATAGGATTGGCATACAGTTGGCATTAGCAACTGATAGCTCCAATATTGAACAGAAAGAGAAAACTTCAACAGTTCTTAACAATACTACAGAGAATACCCACACACAAATACAACAGCTATTTCTTAAAGATACAAGCTTTCTTCACAGTTAGGCATTTTTTAATACCAAAACCTGATGTTTTGTTTTAAATACTCACTTTCTCATTAAATTGTTTGAATGTGAAACATTATTTTTAAGACAGAATTTATTTGCAGAAGGTCTTGTAGAGACATGGGTTGTGGTGTTTATTATTTCTGGTATCTTATCATAATAGTCTGGCACAGTTAAAGAAAGTCACTGGAAAACCTCAGCTCCTCTCTGGTAGTCACAGAGTACAGCACAGAGAGATAAGCAGATGCACCAAAACAGCTCAAACAAACCCAGGTGCAAAAATAGCTGTAAATCTATGTTTTGGGTTTGGGCTTTTTTTTCTCTTCTGTCAAAATCTTGTGATTTTTCCCACATTTTTAGTAAAATGCTATACTTCAGTCATACTTAAGTATCTTATTTGCAAGAATGTAAACCATATATTGCAAACAGTTTGAAGGAACCTAGTTAGTCTGTTACCTTTGGCTATCTTTTATATAATTAAAATCTTAAATTTTACAGTAAATCGTAATTAGAATAGTTTCAGGAAAGTCTTCTGAAATATTTTATATAGACCATAAACAAAAACAAGGTATCAGCAGCAACCAAATCCTTATGACTGCAGGTTATTTTTTTGCAGCAGTTTAGCTGCAGTTAGTGACATAATTCCTTGCTATCACTTGGGACATTTTCCCTTGAAATCAAGCGTTAAGGGTCTTAGGGAAAAGATAAAATACTCCTGACCAGGCCATACTAGCAATCAAGTGTAGGAGAAAAATTGATGGAGACTGTGAACAAGGAAAGTTTAATGAGTGCATCCTTTTGCCAATGCCATGATGTGACATGCAATTAAAAAAGCTGGCAGTGCTCTCTGTAACCTTCTGAATATGCAGACTCTGATAGCCAGACTAAGACCAAAGCCACATTTTTCACTCATCATTAAAACTGTGCTGTTACCTGTCAGGCAAGCTAAATAAATCCAAGGCCAAACACTGATGACAGCTGCAAAATCATAATTTGCAGAGCTCCTTTAAATGCTAATAGTCTGTTAGAGGTGTGGGTGAGCATACCTTTAAATAGAGAGATTAAAAAAAATGGAGCAGTAGATGAAATATCTTCAGAGTATCATCCCTATAAAGAAAGGAGGATGTACAAGTAATTATGTAAGAAATTCTGACTTTATAACTGAGGACATAGCTATCCTGAGGAGAACATGACATTTTATTAGGCACTTTCTTGCCATTTACTAACATTACATATAGACAATTTGAGAGGAAAATTAAAATTTCTAACTAAGTAATTTTAAAAAATGACAGAGGCAAAACTCTATAATAACCTAATGAAGATTTATAATCGCATACTGTAAGTACTTACACTCATAAAATGCCAATTATCTAACTGGCAGAACTCATACTGGCTGACATATCAGACTTGATACACAATGAAGAAAAGCAGACATTCATTCACATAATGATTAGAAACCTGGAGAATCTCTTAACCCTTTCCCCACAATATAGAAACATATTTGACTCAAAGGGGCAAAATGAACACTACTCATGTACCAGAAACCAAAATGATGAAAAATAAATTAAAATACTTCATATTTTAAGCTTAGTAGAGTCTCCTCTACTTAAGAATAGTACCACTCTACACAGGTAGGTCCACCAAACTGAGCCTATGCTCAAGGACCACAGTTAGTGGCCTGTTTTGGAAAGCTGACTTTAAGTACAATTAAACTTGACAATCTCCCATTCAAGAGTGACAGGCGTAGCAGAAATAACACTCACCTGCAGAACAGGAGTGCTTAGTTTTCAACATGGTGTTAAATGCTACCTAACTGTGCATACAGTTAGGTACCACCCCAAATCAGGCTGATCATTGACACTATAATCATTCCAAAACCTGTTTCCATTTCCTTAATGGAGAATAAACGTTCCTATCATTGTACAGCATCTTTCAGTTTGTTTGTGTTCTACTAAAATACATGCAACTGTAGGAATAAAAGAGATATCTACTTTGCTAAATAAACCATTAAAAGCTTTCAATATCACCAGAGAAGGACATTCCAAAACACTGTAATACTGACATCACACTGCAATTAAGCAAGCTAATTATTTCCAGACAGACAGATATAGGTAGGAGAAGGGGACACAGTACTGCTTTAGCATCAAAAACTACAAAGCATGCTAAAGAGCTCAAAATGCAGAACCTTACATAGTGGTGGAGGCCCACACATTTTCCACAACAAATAAGTGGTAGAATGCTGCTATTGACCATATTCACTAGGGACTAAGAGTACATCTAATAAAACTCAACTCAGTCTTGAAGAGTACTCTTGCAGCTGTATGTTCACAAACAAGCCATTAAGGTGGAAGACAAGCACAAACACGACTGAACTATGACAGTAGGAAAATCACAACATTTGTGAATTTACTTATCCAGGTTGCTGTCACATGTCATGTCTCACACTCTAGCTCAAATACAGTTTTCCTCCAAGAAACTTCAAGTCCTTGCATGTTCTGCAAAAAGCCATTCCTGTTAGAGCTACTGTGTGTCTATCCACACTTTCCTCATGTACTGAACATGGAGACACTGTAACTCCACAAGTGCATCCTTACTGCCTGAATGTTAGTGGTTCCCACTGCTATACAGAACAGTTTAAAGACAGAAGTCTTTCACCTATTTTATGAAATAGTAAGATTTTTTAGAAAATGAATAAAAACGCACGTGGATGGAAGAGTGATAAACAGTAAGTTTATCAGCAGTAAGAATACAAAATACAGAAAATATTGCCAATGTATATATTTGTCAAACACACACACACACAAAAAAATCTATCAATTGACCACACTTGGATAACAAAAGCAGACAATTGTATCACATTTAATTTGGGCAAACTCCTAAGTAATACCAGGAAATTACTGTTCTGTGAAAAGGTGCTGCAACATACTAATCAGGAAAGCAGCACTTATTGTTCTTTTTTAAATATGAATTTCTAAGCACTAACACGATGTGCAGCTGTGGGAAGATAAACAGGATGCTAGATTGAAGGATATGCATACATGAATAAAATGCAGCACTACTGTTGATACCAGAAGCATGCCATTACGTCTGTCAGTGGATGGTACTGCCTACATGAGAAAATTATAATGTGGCTAACAATTTTTCACTTTATAACCTGCTTACTAGTCAGCCCAAGAGCCACTGTGAACAACTGCTCTGCAGTGAATCCCATCTTATCTGCTCTAAAATCCTTCACTCATGATGAAATAGAAAATTATTTGTGCCAAACTAGCTTTAAATTAGTAATGAAGTTTAACCGTCTTCTAAAATGCAGAAAGTCCAGAGTTCCACATATTTGTAATTATAAACCTGATCACTAACTAGAGAAATATTTAAATTTGTGAAGTAATACTATAGAGTCTACATGGAGAACAAAAAAGGTCACTGTTTAGTACTTTCCCCAGCATTTTATCCATAAACAACTCTGAGGGAGAATGAAAACATGTTACCTTCATTTTCCCCCTACTATTTTTGTCTACTACTCTCCTTTCTCTCATTTCAAAAGAAAAAAAATCTCAGAGAATGTTAGACACAGCACAGGTGCCTGTTTTCTTTATAGAAGAACCTTGAAAATCTGAGCTTGCTACTGAGCAATCTCACCCTCACCTTGGCCTTCCCAAGACAGCCCATCAGTCATGCACAGGAGACTAAATTCTTTCATGCCTCTGCAGTTGAGAAATCTTGAACTGATCTTGGATACCAAAAGTACAATCTAATCAGGAAACTGGTTAGTGAGAGATTCCAACAGGAAAAATTACTTTACGTTTTCTTGGAAATAGTTATATTAATCAAAAGGTTTTCTTTAAATACTGTATTATATTTAAAACTTTTTTTTTTTGCCTCAACTGTGCAAATGGACCTGTACAAGAAGCCTACAGATATAGGATGCAGCAAGCCTGTGTAGTATAATCCCTGAGATACAGGAAAACCAGAATGACTCATATTGTTGTAATAAAAGAAAAAATCAATTGACAGAATCCGTTTCACATACTCTGTCTGAAGGTAAGTTTGGCAGTCTGTCAATTGTATAAGTGAAATTTTCATAGCTTTGACACAAATACATCCACTAAAGAGAGTCTTTTTATTTGAGAAGCAGCTTTTTTAAGTGATATGAGTAACTGAAAAATAAAGCTGTCATTTGCAGAAGGCTTTATTATGTTAAGGATTGCCAGAAATAATTGGCTTTTACAGCAGGAAATCTGGAGCAGCTGAACATAGTTTAAAATAACACGGCTATCTAAAGGAATTTTTTTTTCCTTCCTCTAACAGAAACTTCACAGGAAGACAGATGTAGTTCAGCACCTTAAATTTTAGCTAACACATCTTTGAAAAACATTTCAAATATACTTACAAACAACATAATACTGTTATATTTACTGGGAAAAAAACCTTTTATAAAGCAGCTGCTTGGTTCACCTTTAGCTGGATGGCTATCCTGACTATCCACCTGACAAAAGAAGGAAAATTTTCCTTGCATATAAAAAGCAATGAAGCTGCTAAAGTACACCTAAGTGTTCCCTCCTTTTTTATTTTATTTTTTTTTAAAAAAATGACTACATAGTCTACAGCTTTGACAGATACTAACATAGCTTTTAGGATTTGGGAGCAACATCTAAATTCCCAACAGACAGACAATACTTAAGGACTGCTCAGGAAACACAGCAGACTAAATGTAAACTCATGCAGTGTTGTCTTCCTGTATGTCAAATAGATAAAAATAATCTGAAGGTAACTATGGACTGAAGCCTCACCTAAACGTGTTATACATGACATCTAGTATTGACAACTTAGAAGTCAGTGCATTCAGCATTTTCATCTAAAACTTCCATTTTCTATGTATATCCAGCAATGATGTTGGCTACTGAAAGGATAATAGTAAAATCTGCTTGCTACAATATCTATACTGCAAAAACTGTTCCACAGCAACAACACGGTCTTTCACAGCAAGTCTTTATTCCATTTAATGTCATAAAGGAGAAAACCAGGATTAAAGTTCAGATCACCTACAACAGGAAAGAAAACTTAACATTGTTCCCTGAAGAGACACCAAAATAGTAACATGTGAACCAAAGCAATTACTTAATCACATATGAGAGAAGCAGACAGTTCTAAGTTAACATGAGAATCAACAATAAAATCTGCAGTGCTGGTTCCTCACTTTTACTTCATATAATGGAAGAAAGGTTACTGTAATGCTATGAGTTAATGCTAGTTAATGCTATAAGTTATTATAATGTAGCACGGAAGTTCTATCTTTTTAAGGCTCTTTTGGGGGAGAAAAGTGAGTAAACAAAGCTACTCATATTGGAGTATTTAGCTGAAGAATTGTGAAATACTTTAAAAATAATTTCCAGAGCCATTGAAACACTCTTATTTAAGGCACTGCATGTTTGCTTACCCATTCAATGATGGCAGAAGAGACAGCAATGCCAAAGCAGAAAGTTTTCTTCTTTCTGGTTGAGTGATGTTATCCATCCGATCAACCCACATTTCAATCATGTTAGCAAGAATTTGGTCCAACTGCATTGGGAAACACAACAGTCCTTTTCAGTTATGACTACATCAGTATGTTTAGAAAATAACTTATTTTTTCTTGCAACTGAATACATTATTTAGTCTTGGAAAGACTCCATACAGTTGTATACCCAATAGAAGTAACAAGCAGCAGGTACTTTTAAAAATCTTCTGTGACAATGCTTCCAGACCCTGAACCCTCCATTCCATTAGTTGTAACCTAGATGGTTGAAATGCCCTTCATTTATGAAGAGGGAACTAATTCAGGACCGCAGATTATTCAGTTTTCCCCAAACAGTCTCACAGAAACCAAGCACATGGACTTACTTTGTTCTATCTACACAGTGACAAATTAAAAAACAACAACAACAAAAGAACCCCAAAAAATACTTGTCCTTATCTGTTTGAAAACTGTATTACACACCAGAAAAGCAAATTACTAAAATTTCACTTAAATATGTAATAGAACACCTGTAGCAAAAGATCCACACTATAGCAAAAGTAACTTCATCAGTGAAACTGAAGCATACCACCCGATACTCTAGAAACTCCAGAGAATGTTTAGAACATTCTCCATGTGCAAGACCCATCAAGATGACACAGGGAAAGAAATTTTCACCCTACAATGGCATGTCAACTAAGGGGCTAATTTTTACACAGCTTATTGTGGGATGCAGCAAAAAGAGAATTTAAGGACTACATAAAAATTTTAATGGGATGTTGTAAGTAATTATGGCAACATGTAAAAGATGCTACAAGGCATTCAGGGAAAGGAGAAAAAGAAGGGGAAGAGACCCTTTTCAAGATTAAATGAGCAGGACCAAGCATGGGTAACAGAGGGGAAAGTTTCTTCACATCAAAAGAAAGCAAGACTTCCTAATGTAACACTGCTGAAATACCAAGACACAAAAAACCCAAAAGGACACAAAAGGACAATAAACCTTACCTCCTGACCCAATTCACATGCCATCTGGCTCAAAAGTAATGAAAAAAACCTTGCATTTTGTAGCAGAACTCTACCCATGATCCCCAGATAAGTAGACATCACCACTGGGTACCTCTGAAACAGAAATAAACCAAAACAAATTGTGCTTATTTTAAATAAAAGGAAAATATTTGACACATACAGCAATATGTGCTTGTATGTGAAAATACTTGTACGCGTCCCTTATGATTTTACTGGTTTTTAATAAATAAATTGCAATTTAAGAGGCTCTAGGATCAGAAGACTGAATAAGCAATCTTCACCAGAGTTCTCAGTCCTTACAACAGGAAAACTATGTCAATTTCAAAGTCAATTTCATTCAAACAGCCAAGACAACTTGCAAGGTGACTTTAAAATCTGTATCTTAAGGAACTAACAGTCTACTGTACTGTTAAAAATTACTTTTGAAGTTGATTATGGTTTCAAGTTACTGCTTACAATTTCAGTAACATTAAGAATACTTAGTATTTCCGAAGTTATTTTTTCAGATAGAAACTATAATACATTTGCCAATAACTAATCCACAGGTGTCTCAAAATTAACTGGACACAGTAATAAGTTCGTTAGTTTATCTCTGGTTATTATTTTTAAAAGAAGCTATATATTTTTTCACATTAAATTCAGCAAGTAACAACATAACTGTATTTTGTAAAATAGCCTACTTGAAAAACAAAATGCCAACATTTACCTGAAAATGCTAACCCACATTAACACATTGTGAATTGGGTATAATGAATTTATTAGTCTTAAATCAGAAGATATTTTAATAACCCACTCTCTGTCTTTGTGCTTTGAACAGCAAAAAGTACTTTGCTATATAGTACTACTTGGCTTAAATTTGGAAATCTTATTCAACTCAGTAATTGGAGCCACATATTGATATCTGAAAGTCTTCAAATGGGAAAAAAACCAAAGTTTTTGATAAAAGAAATCAAAAAAGCTTGGAGAATTCCACCCACTGATTCCTGCTAGAACTGAAAGGTTCAACACAATTAAAGCATATTTGATTTTACTAATTTTTATCCAACATAGAAGTTTGTTGAATACAAAGAGAAAAGTGAGAAGACATATAAGCCAGCAAAATCCTAAAGACTCTGTCTCACACAAACCGTCCTTCACACCCTTCAACTCTTAGATATGTTAATCAGGAAAAGAAAGTCAAGTTGATCTTCCCCTGGTTCAGTTTGTTTTTCTCTGGTCCAGGTAGAATTAAAAATGAATAGTATGTGTCTTCACAAAAATACCCAACAAAAACTCCAACACAAACTAAGGATTAAACTAGGCCTAACCTAACGTTATAGCTCTTAAAGGTGTTGATAGTGAAGGAATGGTGGAACAGCAGAATAAAATTTGTGCTATTTTATTAAAACAAATATTAAAACACTACATGACAAAACAAGTGATAGGTTGCTTTTTCTTGTGTTACTTTTAAAGACTTTTAAACTGGGTGTCAAAAATCTATCACATGCTCTTAAAACAAGAGAAAATACAACAATATGAAAAATATGGAGATGATGGAAAGTACTGTCATTTTCCACAGGAAAAGCAGAGACTAGTTAAATTAACTCTTACCTCCCCTTCTATAATCCCCCTGAATACTGATGGCAGAAGGGGTTGAAACATTTGAGGACCCAACACAGGGTTGACTTTCAAGACATTTTCTACAACCTTAAGAACAAAAGCAAATTAGACCATTAGCAAAGTACATTCATAAATCTTAACCACAGCTTTAAAAACATGTGTACTGGTGTGCACATAAAAAATGCTCACAGGATGCTTACTATTAAATACCAGCAAACCCCAGATTGCTGAAACTATATTCTAGCAAAATATTCTGCAAATCTGAGCTGCATAAATGCACCTCATGAAAGCTGACAGGTCAATGAAACCCACCTAGCCAAGCACCTCAGAAGCCCTCCCATGGCCCAGGCAGTGATGAGGTGGTTTGGAAAAAAAGGATCTTGTTATGGTTCCAGGAAAAGCAGCAGACTGAGGTGGTTGGTAGGGTGAAGTACTAGCAGTTTAGGGCTTATTTCCATAGCTGTGTCATGTTACTTTTTTGACAAACCACTATTTAAGACCTACCAGCTCTTTACAGGTGTGTTCTCAGAGGTCTTATTCTGGGTACCTTGCTCTGGTTCCCAATGTTTAAACTCTTTACCCTTTGTTATTCGTTTTCCCCCCATGTGCTGTTCCCTGAAGTAACTTGTTTTCCTGCCTTCTTCAGTTTTTCTTTTGTCCAGATGTGCCCTACCCTTGCACCAAGAGAGTTGTGAAGAGGCTGTGAGAATTAATGGGATGAGGGCTCCTCACTCCTACTTCCATGTAAAGACAGTGATGTCAAATGCATTAACACGCTGATGTATTTATAAAGCACACAAAGGTATCATAATGGTACCTCACTCAAACACACCTCATCTCCATTTACTTCCACCTCACAGGAATTTCAACAAGGACCAACCCTTCTGTGCTCTTGACCAATCTCTCCTTAATATTTTTTCTCCTTTTTGAACCTTGTTACCAATAGTTTCATTTAATACTCTATTTTTTTGCATTGAGGAAAGTGTTAAGCAGTTGACCTTTCTCAATGCCTCTCAGTTTTGTAGACCTCTAACATGTGTAGATATAAAAAAGGTTTATCATACACAAAGGTAAACATAACTCTTCCCCCACTCATCTTTCTGAGTACTGGAAGTTTTGGCCAACTCCTTTGCTCCCACAGTCTTTTTAAACCTTTTATTGTCTGTGTCAGATAATTAGAAAATCAAGTCACATCAAGCCTCAGCAATCTCACAACAAAGTGTCTTATCAGCCCAAATTAGTATTTTTCAACCTTATTAATTTAATTACTGTTCTAATGTCTTTTTACAATCCAGCCAAAGCTGTTTGCAAGAAACTATTTCAGAGAACACCTCCGGGTGTTTCTGTTCCCAATGCTTATCTAGATTTTGGCTTTTTTTTTTTTTTTTAACAAGTCAGCATAGTGAAGCCTGACAGAACTTTTACTAAAAATATTTACAAGGATGATAGCTCAGTTATCCCTCTGGAATCAAGAGGGCATACTAGGAAAGTGTTCCAAGTATACCAGACAAATCTTGTAGCTAATGCAGGGCCACACTGGGACCCAAGTGCATAAATTATTCCGTATTAACAGTACAATTCCATTTTAGAAATCTGATTAAAAGCTGCTGCATAAAATGTTTGCCCAACTACAGACTTTAAATAATATCACTGATAGACTGGAATCGACATTTTAAATTTCAGAATTAGAAACATTAAGCTTCTTACAGCAGTAACTACAAACAGGGAAGATTATCAATTTCACCAGTTGTTTTCTGTCCTGGATTCTGGAAGCAGTGGTGCGATCAACCACAGAGACAGGTGGGATCCAATTTATATCCTCCATCATACTTACAATTAATTTAATTCAAGTCCAAGTTTTCATAAGCAACACAGAGTCCCCTGCTAGTGCAACCACTAGAAATGTTAGAAGTAATACACTACAGCTACTACTCAGTTATCTTTCAATGTATATTCCAACTTAATTTCCTGAAATTCTTCAAAAGACACATTCAAATTAATGTTATTAATATTTCAAAAGCTTATGAGCTACACAACACCATTTGAAGGCTGGGTGAAAATATAACATTCTGGTGCTTTGAAAAGCCTTTAGCAACTCTATTTAAGCACTTATGGCCATTACAACAACTTACACCAAAGGCAGACAAAGACTGTTTGAACTCTGGTACAAATGGAAGTATGTACACAAAGGAATTTCATGGAGACCGCATATATACATACTACATTCAGTGAAGACTGGAAACGTTTGCTCTACACTCAGTAGGTCTCTACACACAAGCACAGGCTTCAAATAAATAGTTAAACCACCACTGATGGTTTAACTCCAATGTCAAATTCTGCTAAATACATTTGTCTTTATGTTCTACATGTTCTAAATTCTACTTGAAAAGATTACATGTACAGAGCTGAGCCTCTGGATATTACTTTCATTACACTCCACCTTTAAAACTTGAACTTGACCTTCAGTAGTTATGTCCTTCAAAAGCTCACAAAATGACCGACATAAATCAGCAGCATACATCTGAAATAAAATGAAAAACAAGGCATTATGCAATGCATTTGTATATATTTCAAAACTCAGTTCCTTAGAGTCTGCATATTCCTAAAGACCCAGCTTCTCTTCAATAATCAAATCTGCTAAAATGTTCATCATTCTAAGCTAATTAAAATCTAACCTAAGCATTTTGTTGTGTTTTTAATGTTGAAGGACATTTAAACAATCAATCTTAAAGAATTTTCTAATGAAGAAGGTGTAACAACACAGCATAATATCTCTAGTTGAGCTCTCTCTGGAATGTACATTCATAATTATAATCTGGTAGGATAATAAGAGTAAATATTATTACCCAACATAGGAGCTTTTCAGCTATCAAACTACTAAATCAATCTGCAAAGCATTAATTCTAAATAATATTTGTCAAATCTGGGCGTCCACTATGCACCATAAAGAGCTAACATTAGAACAGTATGTTTGTATACCCATAAATGAATAAGAGTATAAATGTTTGTGTGTATGGTATGTTCCAAGATGAGAGAAAAGCCAGTTTGCCAGTAAGGAACTGAGGTGGTCATATGGATCTTTATGTTATGGTAACATACCTGCAAAAATTCAGACGATGATAAGAAAATATAAGCATTGATGATCTTAAAGCAATTTTTGAGGTTTTCTGAGCTTAGCTCTGGAAAAAAAAACAGAAATTACAATCAGAACGTGACCACCAAACTGAAGTACAGGCAAGATGATTTGCTTCTAGAAGTCTTTTTCCTCTTGCAGCTTGTAATGCCAGATGCCAACAAGTAGAAAAAAGATCTTAGATCCAGTGCCAATCAGGTTCTCTCTCCCTGCAGAGACAATTACAGAAGTGGGATGAGAGCTCTCATGGCTCAAATGGAAGCACAAGAAATCCTACAACCTCAAAAGCCCATGCTAACTAAAAACAAAAAACAAACAAAAGTCAGGTATGGATGTAATGCTGGGCTAAGAAGATATTTAAGACAGAAAAAATGAAACACGTACTTTAGAGACTTGCAATTATGCATAAATGGTCTCTCTCACACTGAGTCAGTAAAAGCTGAGCAGAAAGAATGAAATACAGATTGCAGTTCTGCACTACTGACCCAGGTGCCATATCAAATGGCATTGAGCTGACACACACTGAGCTGTAGGGCATAGCTTGAGTATTTCAGTAAAGAGAGCATACCCATCTAAGAGATAGATACACACAGAGGACCATATACAGCAGCAGTTTGAAGAGAGAAAAAAAGATATATCTACAGGAACTACCTGTAGGACAGTTTAAGAAAAAAACAACACTCTGGAACATGTATAAGCAGATTTTCTTCTTTTGCCCACCCATTAGGTAGGACATTAATGTTCTGCCATTTGATATGGCCATAGGACAGCTTTTCATTTATGAGTATGTTCAGATGTCAGTACTCAGATCATATCTTGTAATCATTTATTATGATTATTTTTGTCTCTTGACTTGAAAAGAGATCACCTATCAATCCAACATGACTGATATCAATTATCAAAAGATTCCAAGATATCCATGAGTTTAGCTTTAGTAGCGTATTACTAGAGTTATACATGGCATTCTCCTCACAGGTCTGCATTTGTGTTTTTTTTCTTTACTGGATACAATCATATTTGAAGTTTCAGACATTGAAGCAAGTAGATAAATTCTAAATAAATGGCCATATAAACAGGAAGTACTACTAAGTTTTCCATAACTTTCCATTCTGTGATTCTGTGATAACTGATAAAAGGTAAAAAACTGTGTGTAGTAAAAATAGTACGGCAGGTTAAAATGAAAACAGGTATGTCAGATGCAATGGAAATGACAGAACTTTCATAACTCATCTGCAGCTCAATGTTTAGCAAAATTTTCTAGAAAGATCTTATGTTGGACTAACTACATTTAGAAACAATCAATTCTCTTGCCAGGTTTTCCTGAATCAAACATTTTTCTGAACTGTTAATGCTCTCCTTTGAGTTATGTTTGGATCAAAGGAGTTGGTCCAGTTCCAGTAACCTGGCTTTTGCCAGTAACTTTACAAATACAGCACATGCACGTTAAACTTGATGCTTCTTGGAACAGGTATGTCTAGATTCTGACCATATTCCCAACCGGAAATTGTATCAGATTCAACTGTCATTTTAAGTAGCCTCAGTGCAGAAATGCGTCCATCCTCAGACAATTAATCCATTTCTTCATTCTGCATTATTTAATACATTGCAAGAGATGTATTAAAGAGACTGTGCAACCCCTCCGCAGGGCAGTTACACTTCAACAGAGTTTAAACCATAACAGCAGTGCTGAACTGCAAACCAAGTATGACAATTATGCTGTAAATAATCACTGTACATCAGTGATAGTGCCATAATCTTTGAAGGTCGGTCACTTATGCATGTGAAATAAAGCCTTTACATCAAATGTAACATTCTGCTCCTGAAGGCAAATCTAATTGATGTATATAACTCTTCTGACATCTACTTCCAACAACAGCACTATCCTGAAATAGGTACAAAAAGATTTTTTCATAAGGACAGGGAAGGGAACAACTACATGTTATTTTCAGATTAGTTAACAAAGGAAAATCAAAAACCTATCTTTCCCCTTCAAAAATCTCACATATTAATTCTCCTCTCCCTGCCCTCCAGCCCTATTCTAGCTCATCCATGTTGACCTCTGACATATTTTCTGAATGACTTACATGCTGATGTAGAACCAAATATAACAGAAAAATAGTTACATTACCTGTATATTACAGCAATTCCATTCAGTAAAAAAAAAAAAAACTCAGAAAACAAAGGTCAGGTGGTTAATATTCCTTACACTATATTTTCAAGAACTAGTTTTCTGGAGCATCTTGTTGCTAGTTTTCCACCCTACTCCAAAAGACATAAGCATGGTAGTTACTTTTTTAGAACTTCTCTTCATCTCATCTGTCCTTTGACTTTTACTGTGATGACTTGAGACTGAATTGAAAACCAGACAATCTTATCTCAGACTGTTAAAGCACACAAGACTTTGCAATTTTAACTTCTCAGTTAAAACCCCTTGTTCTGACAGCTACATCACCATGCTAAGAAGGACAGAGGAGTCCGACTAAGTGCTGGAAGTTTCACTGCTACTGGTGTACTGGAAAAACTCTGCTACGGGTTTAAGAACAGTTATTTAATAAACTAGCACAGTTGATCATGACTGATCAGTACTTTTTCTTTTGCAGCATGCTGTACCTTAAACTATACTGCTGCACTTGATTTAAGTGAAGAATCTCTTTGTGAAGTGTCCTGAATGAAGTAGCTTCCTGAGGGGTAGTGGATAGCAGTATTGTACAGGCTTTCTAACTACCATGTTTTAAAATAAGGTTAGTACTACTCCAGAATTCCAGCTCTATTTAAACATCATAATACCATGTCTATGTCATGTGGAGGCTGTCTAGTCAGATGCTCCTCATGTAAACAGATAGAATTTGTAGGCAAAGCATGTACCAGAATGGTTTCCACTTCCTGACAAAATATCTGTCATTTTGCAGCAATCAGAATTTTTAACAAACATGACACTCAGAAAAACAGTTTCTCAGAAAAATGCTCAGGAAGCATAGTACAGAAGCCTATAGGATGAAATCACTCTGATTACACATCAGCTGCTGTGTTTTTGCCACTCACTCCCAAACCTGATAAAAAAAAAGATTGACATAAGCATGTTTGAAGGCTTGTGTTAAGGAAACTCTACACAGCTTTACTGTACTATTTACTCTACAAGCACCATACAGCTTTCATTATTTAGAATAAATAAGTTTTTTTGAGAATGTAAATTGTTTCAAAACGAGAGCATCAGTATTCTTCATGATTCGTTCATAAAAGATAGAAATCATTACAAATATAGAATATTCCAGAATACCTCCACTTTTTCTAAGAAGAGTATGCCAAGATTTCCATTTCTGCTCATCTCTACTCTGAAAAGCATCACAGGAGGACTGGGGAGAAAGTATCAGCTAACAAACAAGCCACAAATACAGAGTATTTCTGAATTTAACTCAAGAAGATGAGCAGTGTGACAAACCATGAGAACCACAGCCATTCATGCAGTGCAGGCTTCCTGCAGCAGATATCACCTCTGATTGACACAGAACAAGAAGGTGGAAGGGTAGGTGTGTAGTTATGAATGATGACAACAGTAAGGACTCAGCAGCTACAGAATTTTAGTGGTAGCTGTGGAGTATTTAACCATAAAGCCACTACTAAACAGAGCAGTTTTGTCATTAGACATCTTGTATACAAGGACAAAACTGAAGACATCACCATGCACCTACCTACCATGATGAAACTTTCTACTGACCAGTAGAAATAGAATAAAATATTAAGTCCTGAAAACAATTATAAATTAAAAAACTAACTTCTGTGATTCTGTGAAGACATTTCTCTAAAAAAATAAACCGTTTGCTACATTAGTGTTGAAATCTCAAAAGCCCAGCTAAATATAGCTCAAGCATATGTCTGATTACACAAACATATTAACATAAAATTAAACCACAGCATTTTTATACTCCCTTTAATTACGAAGCAAAAGCACTTGAAATATTGTTATTTCCTAAGCATTGAATCTTAATTTTCATTATTAAATTTATATTTTGCCAACAAACTGCTGTTTTTAATTTCAGTGCTTGACCTAAATGTTTATAGACATGTTTAGGTAGTTTGAAAATAACCTACATTGTTATTAACTAAATAAGGGAAAAACTAGTAATTTCATTCTGATTATAAGCATAACAGGCAAGTATTCCATATAATCAATATCAATAAAACTTGGCACATTTGGTGTTAAAGTTCAGAAACTTCCTACAATAACCTCTGAAATGATAAACTGAAATTTGTCTTATCATTCATGTACAGCAGCTCCAATTTATTAAAAAAAGAGAACCAGGGCAAGTAGATCATAAATATTTATAAAAATGACAAAGTCAGACAATAAAAACCTGTTCCTCAATTTTTGTTACAATTTTGCAATCTCCCTTAGTACCTGCAGCCACAGGAGCATTGCTTATTGCAAGAACAACAAGCAGCAGTGAAAAAAACCCTGACATTTTATTAGTAAAAGACTTACCAAGAAGGGCAGACATATTCTGAAATATTCTCAGGAGTTCTGGTGTAAGACATGGACTATTCTCCAATGTCACTAACCTAAGAACAGATTAAGCAAAGTATTTCAGATGATGTATGAATAACACTGAGCAATCATTTTGACAGATGTAAACATTTTAACTTCCAGAAACCATCTATATTATCAACTATGTGTAACAATTACCAGAAGCATACTTCAAGCAGAGCAATAGTCCTTACAGTACACTCATCAATATAGGCACAGGTCTTGCCAAGGTAGGAAAACTAAGAAAAATATGCTACTGTCTTTTTATAGAGAACATAAGCTCTAAAATGCAACAGCGAGCACGTCAAAGTAGCCAGCCAGGAAACTTGGAGAAGGTGGGTAGAGTGGGGTATTTGCAGTGCAAGGACAACACATGTTGTGTTCTAAACTTCAAAGGAGAAGCTGTGATGGACCAGCTCACACGTTTATGTTTTTTTATGTCTGGAATGATGCATTGTCTTCCATACATTGTTTCTAACAATTTAAAATTCCTGGGATTTGAAAGCAGGAGTTATAAATTAAGCTTGCATTCAAAGACACAGCAACAAATTCCATTTTTTTCCTAGAACTTAGGCCTGGGATTACCATATTTCAATATGTCTGGTTATGTGAATTATCTTAGTAGTTTTCCTGCTCTTGGTTCAAGAAGCCCTCAGAATCCTAACTGTCTCTGCCAGCCCCCTATATTTCTCTGATGCTCTAGGACACCTTAAAATATTCTTCTGCACAGACATCAGAAAAGTAACCTCAAGATCAGTTTTATTAAGAAGATATAAAAATTCTGAACTGTTACATGTAAAAGGCCACTATGCTAAATTTTAAGAAGCTCTTGAGAAGCACTTTGATTTGCTGCCACCAGCATTATAAAACTTAGATTTGCTGTACATATAACAGATTGTTTGTAGGTTAAGTATTTGTAATTGAAACGCTAATTTATGGTTTAGATCAAAAGAATCACTCACTATTTTAAGACAAACTCTATGTAATTCCTATTCTTCAGAATTTAGTCCAGGTAACTATTCTCCTCTCTTTTAGCATCAGTTGCACCAGAAACAAATAAACCGGGGCCATGTCAAACTGAGCACAGGGTCACTTCTCTTTTATGTTCAGACACCATATAAACTGAGATATAGAAAGTAACTTCTACATTTTAACCTTGTAACTATGACATTTCTTCCTGCAACCAGCTCTGATCCATTGGCTCACTGTTCTCCCAAAGTCAACGACACCAAATTGTTACATCAGCATGTAACATACACATTATAGTGAGTCTATACTTCTTGTCTTGCTGTTAGTTATCACTACAGAATGGTATCTTCAGTATCAACTGGCTGAAAAATGAGTAATAGAAGAAACACAACAACCAATAGCTAAGTATATAGATTTCCTAACACCCTGTCTTCTGAGAAAAGTTGCAATATAGGTGATGTCAAGGCAAGGTAACAAGAACATATCAATTTTAATATTCAAAGCTTTTTACAATTTCTTTCTGCTGGGGATACAATAATAACTGTTTTGAAATTAGAAACAGAAAGAAAACATTCTTACCACAGCTCTAAACCATCTTCCAGAAGATAGACATGTGGAGGCTGAGAAACATCTGTACTTAGCTGGATAACTGGAAGCAAAAAAGGGTAGAGATTTTTGCTGTCTGCTCCCAATCCCTACAAAATAAGTAAGAAATGTAAAATATACCAGAAGCCTTGAATCAAGCATTTCAAAAATAGCACAGAAAAGATCTACACTGCTGTTACATTCATATATAAACATGCATTCAAGAAATCGAAGATTGAACTTGCGTCCATTTCATAAAACAACAGTCTGATATTCCTAGGTTTTCTCTCAACATGTCTTGAGAAGGTCATGTTTTTTGAAAACAATCCACTTTTTAATAATCTGCAAAAAAATATTATAAAGAACATATACTCCTAAAAACATTCACTGGCCATTTTCTTTCTTGGAGAATTTGCAAGTCGAACAAACCAAATGACTAAAAGCTGCATGTTTTACTGGTTAAGAAAATAATTACTCCCTGGTTCTTAAAATTCACAAAATCATTTGACATATTCCAATATTCAGGAGAAGGGTTTGTTTTATTACTACACAAAGATTCACAGACTGATGACAGTGATTCAGTTTTTAAATGATCCATGAGTCTTTTGAATAATGAGGAGTAAATTAGGAATGACTGCCAGTCATTACAAAACATTGTAATATTACTACTTAAGAAAATTGTGACTAGTGGAATGCAGAACTTGCATAATTCCTGTAATATGATAATGGAAAATTTTAAATTACTATTTCTAAGTTGCAGTTTCTTTCTGGATTTATCTACTTGTTTACAATAAACATGCCTTTAAAGAAAAAGACTGTTCTACAAATTTGTCTCAACTTTTTGTGCCTGTGTACACCAAGAAATACACTTTTGTAAAAAATACTCATATTTTGGCCTCCGCAGGGGACAGGAAGAAGAATTTCCACAATTTCTTTATGGTAAAAATCTATTGCCTCTTCGTTTAAAGTTATACCACGTTGGAAAGAACACTTATTTCCCCTTTTAAATATCTGTCATTTTCCTTTCACTTTCTCTCCACTGTTAACCTCTACAATACCATCCTTTTAAGTCATGCATTTCCGCAAGTTCAAGACTGCCTGCATATTAAGTCTGTTCGTGTATAGACACTGTCATAAGAGCACTTCTCTTGGTCTCTGCTAGTCCTACTATATTTTCTTTGAGATGCAGCAGGGGTTGTAGAAGGTAGTGTGGCATATAGTGTGTATTAAATAAGTAGTTAGTACCACAGATTCTGCAGACAATAGAAGCACGTACTGGTTTATTATCAAGAAAGAACCGTAGGAGGTACTGACAATGTTTATGTGACTCAGATTCCTTACCTGGACAAGATGGATTAGGGTGGTTAGAATGGCACATCGTAGCATATTGTGCTCCTCGCTCTGCTTCCAAAGGAGTGGTAAATACTGAACCAAACATCCTACATATGGTCGTATCTAAAGTTCAGAACAAAAACTGGTTCCTTAATATGTGAAACAAGACTAATAATTCATGCCAAGCATAGTTTTTGAAAAATACAGGAGCTTTTATCTCAGTAAAATCAGTTTGCTTAAATATTTCTAAAACACAGTAGTCTTTACTTGGTGACTAAAGTAACTCCTGACTGCAGAGTAGTTTGAAAAGAACATATTACTTACAGTGACATTTGTGCACAGGCAATCAAGTTTATGCAATACATAGGACACAAACAATATTTAAAACTTGATATGCATAGATATTTTTATATTAGTATATTCTTCACTTAGACAGAATTCCTAAACAACAGCGTTCTTTAAAACCAGAAACAGTCCCAGGGAAAAAAAAACAACCAACAAACAACCAACAAACAACCAACAAACAACCAAACCCAAAAAGCAGCTGAATATCCTCTGGAGTCATCTAGCCTTTGAGCAGGAGTTAGACTATGCAACTTGAAGAGATTTGTCCTAGCGTTTATTTTTTTTCTATTATGGTCTTCAATACTAAAAGGTTAATCTGTCTTTGAAAGTATTTAATTAGGAATTAACCTTAACATAATTCAAGGGTTCTTCCTCTATTTGTTTTTAATGCTGCTTCTCTAAAACTGCAAGGAAATCTGCTGTCATGTTGACTTTTTCTGCAAGGGAAAATTATGAAAGCTTCATCTGATTCTCAGACAGGATTACTTGTAGAAAGATGAGATAAAAAACATGCATTATCTTTGTCCTTAATACAGTAATGCTGAAAAAAAACCCAAACCAAACACACCACAACAAAACCTAAGACAAAAGCAGTCAAATATTCATTGTTTAATTCTGCAAAACCATTTTCAACTCCTTTATGCAAAAGCCAAAGCACATACTTTAACACTATAGTACTGAATTCATAATGTGAATGTGAAACCCATCAGGCAATTAAAGTGAGTGCTGTAGAGGCAACTGTGACCCATATCAGTATCAATAAGAAATTACAAACTTAACTGCACACTCCTGATGAGTGCAAAGCATTTTTTGCCAAAAATGCCTTTTTAATATGTATGGTAGATTAAAATATTAGTATAGATTTGAGACAATTAGAATAAATCACAAATATAAAAAATTACAAGAAATGTCACAGAATCTAAAAATCCTTTGAATTTCTAAAAGCTGACTCAGTACACAAAGACATAGTAACATAAGAAAAGCAAGTTAACACTTCACACGAAAGATAAATGAGAACTGAAAAGAGTACCAAGCAGTGCCAACAGTGCAGGCATCTTTGACAACAGCCAGTCTATTAATTGATGACATTTTCCTTCCACAACAAGTCCTCCTCTGTGTGCTCAGGACAAAGCTAAAACTGAAATATATACATAAAAAAATACCTGTATATTGACTCTTTCGATCACACAGGACAGAACATGAAGAACATGCATTTTGGTGTCACACTGTGTTACTTCCTGAAGCAGCTGAAAGAGCAGTGTAAACATGGACTCCAGGTACTAAAAGAAAAATAAAGAACTACAGATTAGACCATACAACTGGTCACATGAACAGGTTATTTTCCTGTATATTTTCCCATTTCCTTAAAACTCTAAGGCATCCACAAAATTTGAAAGACACTTACAGAGTGTGCAAAATGTTACTCTTTCACTTGGAAAAAAGCACATTAACCAATTACTGTCTAAGCAAGGTCAAAAAATTCAGATTAAAAATGACCAGCTTAAATGTATATAATTTTCACATTCTGGTAAGTGTAAATATGATTTCATAGGTAAAATAGGCTGTCTCTCCAGAAGGAACACTTTGTTAGAGTCAAACCAAAGGTTCAGTCTTCAGCTTTTGGCCCAGTCGTTAAAAGTTATATATTGAACTGAAAAAGGCAACTTAGAAAATGCCAGTGTTTACAGTCTAGATGAACTCTGCATTTTTGGTCTGTTTGTTCTCAGGTGAGTTGAAATTAACATGGAAGTAAAAATGAAATGAGAAAAAACATCTGCTAAATTTGAATAACCAAAATGAAACTTTGGTGTACTTTTTTCTTTCCACTGTTTACTTAATGACAACAGTAATGACCATGATAAAGAAGACAAACATAGAAGCACCAGAAAGTAGTGCCTTTTTAAGGCACTACTGTAACCACATACTTGTATTTAATATTTTTAAGTAGCATGCATCAAACAGGCATGTGGGAAAGGCACAGTGATGTGGAGATGTATTTGTTAGATACAGTTTTAACATTTTCTTATCATAAAGTAGCTCACTATCTGGTAACACTGAAGTATAGAGAGCACTAAACACACTGCTATGAAGTTATAATAGCATAACACTAAAATGCTTTGAATTATGTAACTACACATTAGCAACCTTAACAGCAGCAGTATGAGTATGTATTTTGGTCTCTGAAGACTGAACATACAACACAGACATGCACACACATAGATTACTAAACAGTGTCATTCAAAATCAAATTGGAAAATATTTTTCTTCTGCTTTTCTCTACAGATTTATCTACTCTTCAGAAAATATAAATGCTCTTACTGGTAAGAATTGGTCAGTTCTGAACTCAAAGTCATCTACAGGTAAACAAGCATTAAGGAAAAACGATACAGACTGCAGATAGATACCATGCCTCAAATGAGCAAATATTACATGGATACTCAAAGAAGAAAACATGAAGAATTTGATAGTAAGTTTTAAATTAATTATTTTTCAGTAATTCAGAATTAATAACTAATCAAAGAGGTTTGCAAATAAGGATATTTAACTTCAGTGTCGTAGCTGTCTCAATACGGACCTGAAAGAAAAAAATCAAGAATCATGCATACGTCCCTCAAACATTCTGAATATCCACAGTGTACCTGACAATATCATATCACTTGATGTTTTGGCAATTGAATCATTCTCTGTTCTATCATCCTCTAAGAAATCCACTTAGTTCACTTTCATTCACTTTCATTTTAGTATACTTGACATTTTATTTGTCATTGCTAAGGTGGTAGAAATTGAAAAAGCTACTCAGGCAAAACCTTAAAGAACAAGAAATAATTAAATAAGAAGATATCTACCTAGACTGATAAAAACTCTTGCAATAGAGGAGGAGTTTTATTTATTTGGAATTATGTCACTGCTTGCTGTCAACTGAGAAGCACAGAATAAACAAACTCCCTAAGTTAGACTGTTCTTCCTGTAGATGCTTAGAAATGCCTTAGAGAGCACTAAATAAAACAGCTGACACAGAAACACAAGCTGCTCTGCTAAAGCTGTTTGGAATCACAGAAATTACTGTTATGACTGGCAGTTATTAACTAATATGTACCTACCAAACTAGCAAAGTTCAGATTGTTTTTTCTTTTGTTGGGCTGCTACCCTAGTTTGTTTAAAAACAAAAACAAAATAAACAATAACAAAACCAGCATCTTAACTTTGTCTCACCTGCTGGTAAACTGAAGTTGTAGATAAAAACTTTTTAGGGTTAAGTGCATGTTTGGGTTTTGCACTTATAAAAAAAAAAACCCTTTAAAAACTTACATGCACTTACCCTAAAACTACTCTGCTGTATAGTAAAAGGACTAGTCACAGAATAACTTTGTTCTATCTACACAAAGTAACCATTCATTTATAAATTACTGTAAGACATTTCATAATTTTATTCCTATAAAAAACAGATTGCTGCTCTTGCAATTCATTTTCCCACCACAGCCATCACCTATTGAACATCTTCAAGCCTCATTTAATTTCTTTGACATTATTGTTCAGCATCTCCACAATTAAACATCACTCCATCTTCCCAATGGTTTATTTTTGCAAGACACAATAGACTTCAAAGCATGGTGTTGTGAAATTCTCAATCAAGTTTACACAAAGTGAGCTATTTCTGTCTCATCCGTGGTTACAACAAATGTGGAGTCCAAAAGATCAGTTATTTATACTTACCACTAAATCACGGTCTTGAAGCAAATTACGAATTGCTTCATATAAAATAGGTCTCAAATCTGATTTGAATTTTACAGAAATCCACTGTCCAATCAGCCATATTACTCGTCGGCGTATTGGTTTATACCTTTAAAAGTAGAAGGAAAAGAATTACACTTGTTAACTCACTTCACTAGTTGTTATAGAATACTTTGATGAAAAAGAAATCCAAGAATCATGATGAAAATGTATAGCCCAAAATAATTAAAAGGTTTAGTTTGTCAAGATCAACTTCAGCGCAAAAAACTTTTCCATGAAAATTTTTCACAAGAAGGCTCAGGAAAAACCAGCTTAGTCTGAAAAAGATAATTTTCATTCCAAATGACTGAATCTTAAATGTCTCTCTGGAGATACAGTTCATTCTGCACTCAGCACATCAATTTCAAAATGAATGTTACATTACTGCAATCATGTATCTACTCCTTTCACTCTAACTCCCAGCAATTCCCTTGACATTCTGTTTATGCTCAAAAATTTTAAGTCAGATACAATTTAAAAATGCTAACTTAAGGATAGCACTACAGAAACTGTCAGAGTAGTTCACTTCATCAGTCTAAAGCTATTCTACGAACAGACACTACCTAATTTTGCAATAGTGCCACAACAAGGGCACAAATCCAACAGCTTTAGAGTTGATGGGAAGAACAAACCAGAACAATGACTGAGAAAAGCATTTCACAGTGTGGCTACTTTTCTCCACTGATGAAATAACTCAGATTCATGTTTAACTTACAGATGTATAAAGTCAAAAAAGATAAACCATATCTAGAGAATTTTAACTAATATATTGTTATTATAAATGTATTTTTCACTTTTTTCATTTGATGAATTACTGCCTTGCAAACCACCAAGAAGCCATTTAAACTGAAGTTATTGAGGTTTCTCTACATTTAGTAAGTGTGTTTTATTAAACATTGTCATAACACTAAGACCATAAAAAAAGTACATCTTCAGAGAACATGAAAGTTAAGACTGGAACACATATCTAATGAAGTGTAACAGTCCAGTGTTTCTTGATGTTTACTGAGTAGCAGTGGAGCACAAATAATGCATGCTGAAGTATGACTTACACAAAACATTGCCTTATTAATACACCCTTCAATTTGTTCAAGAAGCTGTGATGATACAACTTTTCCTACTCTTAGAAGGCCTGTATCTGACACCTTATCTTGTAAACATCAGAGTCATCAGACTATTTTAAAAAAAAGTGATTTTCTTGACATTAGAATTGGATAGTTTTCAAACCATTATTACATAAAGAAAAGTTTTAAATGACACAATGTAAATACACAGCTGTCTGCTGACAGCAAAGATTTTCAAGTTTAGTGGTATCTATTGTTCAATAGATACATCCTACCTCTGCATTTCAATACTATTTTTCTCTCACTCCATGGCAGAGAAAATACAGCATGCTTTTGAGATTTTTAGGGTAAGTGCATGTCTGGGTTTTGTCTGGGTTGAGTTTTGTTGTCTGGGGTTTTTTTGGTGGTTTTTTGTGGGTTTGTTTTTTAATTCTGAAGTTTCTCATAGATGCTCATTTTTAAGGTGCTATTTTTTCTACATTCACTACTTTTGGGAAAAGTACCCCTCAGAAGATTAGCTTTTACAGAAAGAGCACACAGTGACTGAACACAGGTCCACCAATAAGCATAGTGGACCTAAGGCTCACACATGAAAAGTGAGCATATTCCAAAACAAAGCAACCTCTGCTGCATTAGTCATAGGACAGTACCTTTAAGCAGTCTGGACTACATTAGATACTCAAGTCAAAAGTACTTTACTTTCTCTCTCAGCAGGAAATGTTGCTCTACAAATGAGTTATTTCAACAAAAAAAAAAAAAAAAAAAAAAAAGGTACTTAGTAAACTACTTTCACATTACGGAGAAGTTTCTCATGAATCAGTACAGAACTAAGCATCATGGCAAGTGATAAATTTGGCAATGTACTCTTTCTAAAAATCTTTTAGAACTTATTTTATGAATTTCATATTTCTTCTATTGCTATGGTCATCATTGAAGGGTTTACTATCAATGGGTAATGAAATACTCAGAGAAAACAAAACACTGCAAATTCCACACTCACTGCTGACAACACATAGCTTTGTGTTTCCAAACATCAACCAGTTCTGAACAAGCATACTAGTGACCATGGGACATTCTGTGGGACAGCAGAGGGCACCCTCCAACCCACTTTAACTTACATGCATGTGTATTCCCAAAGCTGCTGTTAAAGCAGTACTCCATTCAAGCCACTAACCCTGCCTTCCCTTAGTGCCACGGTGATCTCCAATGATGAAGGCAGTAGAAGCAGTTCAAGCTAACAGGGCTTCAAAATTTCAGATAACTTCTACTCCAAGCTTCTGTCCCCATAAGAATTACATTCTGGGATATCACAAATGCCAACCAAATGGTTAGATCAGGTGTCTTCCAGTAATACAACTGTATCAACAACACAAAACCTGTCAGTTTTACTTACGCTATTGGATGAATAGCATAAAAATGCCATAGCCAGCATGAGCTGCAAATATCATGGCAACTTTATTTAGAGACTGCTGCTGGTAGAGCACAACAGCAAATGAACCTTATACAAGATCTCCCATTTTTTCCTGCTCCTCTAATATTTAGCCTAATCATTGGAGTACTTGGCCACTAGTAAATACTAAGTGAAATCTTAGTTAAAAAAATAGTCTAAAGCGAAAAGGAATAAAAACATCAGGAGACAGCAGGTAAACAACTGCGGCAATCATTATTTGACACTAACACAAGGTTATATATCCAAAAGTAAGTAATTTTTTTTTCAAAGTTTACTGTAGTGGAAAGAAGCCTTTTAATATTTTAAGTTCCACTCTGCAGAAAACTGAAATCTCTTTGTAAACAGAGCATTCGGAAATAAAAGAGCTGACTAGCAACCCATTATGGAAAATAATTTAGAATTTATAGTAGCTCCTAAGGGTATAAGGAAACAAATTAGTTCATGTTTCACATAAAAATTGCCACTGGTAATATGAATTGCAAACGTAGAAGAAAAACATAGTAACAGTCTTCAAAGGACATTCGGGTCACTGCTAATGACTACATTGAGAAAAACAGGACATACTTATTGAGAGTGAAAGGCTGATTTGAACTTGTCTGATAACAATTAGCATGCACAATAGTGGTCACTGTCCTTCCCCTGGGGAAGAGTGAGCTTGAGGGAAAGGGAGGAACACAGTCCTCCAGATAGTTATGAGGAACGACACATCTGTCTATACTAAGATGCCAAAAACTATCTTTCAAAATGCCCCATGATATCCACTAAACAATAGGAGGTACCCGTGTGAAGCCCATCCAAGTGAGGGTGACCTTGGTGAGAAGGAAACACTGTGGCAGGATGGATTGTATAAAACTCTTAATGTAGAACAAACTGCAATCATTCAGACTTTACAACACAACCCAAACCCTTATTTCCCCTCTACTGCAGCAAAATAAACTGAACAGAATTACAGAGGACTTGTATTTAAACTTAGAGAAGAACAAATCGCTGTCTTGGCTAAGCTACAGTTTAACAGGGATTATTTCCACAGATTTCAGTTAGACTCTGCTGCCTACAGGACTCCAGGGTCTCTGGAGGTCTAAATATCTTCTTTCAAATGAGCAAAGGTGGTTATCATGGGACGGTTTAGTCAACTCTAAAGCATGCAACAAGACAGACAATATACTTTTACAGAACCATGGAAGAATTCACCCCACAGTAATTTAAGCATGAACTGTCAAGAACACTGTCACTTCTGTGACTGCTATCAGTTATCTGTATGCATTTCATACCTTTCCTCATTTAGTGGGTATATTTCAAGGTTGAGTATTTTTCAGCTCGGCAATTATTATGCGTTATATATCATCAGATTTGTATCAACAGTTTGTATTTAAATGACGAAGTTATAACAAACCAAAGTGTTTACCTGTCATGAGAAACCTGTAGTTCTGCTAATAGTTGATTTTTAAACCATTGATCAAAATCCACACTATCAAATAGTTCATAAGCAGCCAGTCCAACCGCATTATACACTGGGGAAAAACAATAGTTATGCTTACTGTTTGCTTAAGTGCTAGTTTTTTAATGCTAAATAATCAGATTAGTCTAATATTCAAACCACATTTTGGTAACCTGAACATAATAAAGAAAAGAAAACAAAAGCATATCTTTCTTTAGAAACTTTTATCAGACCATGGTGAAAGGAGTTGAGGTGGAAATTATTAGTAAAAGAAAGACACTACAGATGAAAATAGCTAGAAGCCAAAAGAACAATGAAGATCTTATTCTATCATCAAAGAGAGTTCCATAAGAAACAATTATCTTCTTTTCTCATAAAATCTCCTCACTTGTAAAATGGACAGAGTATCTCCATGAAAATACTGAAGGTAAATATTTGGTACAGCAGAAAGAACAGGACAGTAAAAGAGATTGCTTGTTTCAGAAAAAAGCCAAAAAGCAGTGCATTTTTACATAAACATTTTCAAAACTGAAGGCCAACAGCAATTAAAGGAGAATTAGGATTTAGGTCCCACTTTCCAAATGACTTTAAAAACATCTTGCAAATTCTTCATGCAATTTTTGAGAGGTAAAACACATACACAAATGCTCTGTTAAAGATAAATTAAAACTTAATTTACCAGCATCTTTAATCAGTATAGCATTGGTATTTTCCATGTTGGTAGATCCTACAAGCCAAAGTTAAATAAAAAAGTGTCACTAAAACCAGGAATGAAAGCAACTTTGCACTTAAATGCTTTAAGAAAAGAAGACATGAATTAAGACTGCTTTCACTGCTTTTACTCAATTTACAAATTCAGTCATTTCAGTTTTGATACTTTGCTCAGTGAATATATCAAAATCAAATCTCTGCTTTCACATCCTATTTCTGACTTACTTCTTTGGATAACATTTTTAATAACAAATAATGAACATTTTTCATACCAACATACACGTAAGTCAGAAGCAAGTATTTTAAATGAACACTCAAAAACTGAAAAATGCAGACAACTGTCAGCCTCAGAGTACTACATCCAAAAGGGTCCTAGACCTAATTCCATTATTTTTTATATACGTGTGCCTAAAGGTTAGTATTTTCTAAATTTTTTAGAATTAATGGATTGTTCATAACATCTAGTACCTTAACAATAAATTTCTAATTGAAAACATGAAGACAAGAAGAAAACTGCTTCGGGCCCCAGGATAATAAAAAAAAAGTACTGGTATACCTTTTAGCATAGTAATATTAACTTATGCAATTTTTGGAAAACAAAACCACACTAACTGTCAAATTGTTTACTACTCCCCATATTACAGCACAACAAGCCATCCCAAAACCTATGTACACAAAGTACTTTATGAACAGGTTTGTGAAGTCAGAAACCACTCTCAAAAAAATGAACATTTATTTTATTTTAATAAAAAGTAATGATCTTTTCTGATAAGCTTGAGTACAAAATATTGTAGTTCAACTAATTCTAATTCAACCAGGGGAAACAACCTGAGCTGAAATGACAGGGAAAAAAGCCACTCCCACTTATGATCTTTCCTGGCCATTATAAAACTTAGTTTATGGGCAAAGAATCATGAAGTAAAACAAAGAAAATATTAATCATTCCTCAACCTATGAATAATTCAGTCTTCATACAGAAAACCTTTAATTTTAAAGCAGATTCTTCAGATCTGGAAAGTCATGTTGTCATTTTGGAGAGTCTAGATGACTTAAACCTTTTCTTTTAAAGTTTTTTTTTTTCCCCTCAAGATTTGGGCAGAGACACAGCATGAACTGCCTTGCAACATTTGAACAGGAAGTTCCCAACTAAAAACAACCCAATAAAATTAATTAAGCTAGCGGATCACTCCCAAGAAGGCCTGAAACCTCATGATATTAGAAATGCCACAACATTTGTCAATCATCTAGAATAGTTAAGATGAAAAACAAACAGCCTTTACAACCTCCTCCTCCTCCTAGATCCACAATGCATTCTGTTATGGTAGGTTTAGAAATAGTTTTAGAATATTAACATGTCCTTTGAAAAATACATCAAGAATGCACTATATAAAATTAGATGTTACAAGATCAAATTGTTTAATAGTTGACAAGAGTATGTTATGTATTTGTCCTGGTTTAGGGCAAATTTGGGAAGAAACTTCCAAAGGTGTCCCTCTAAACAATTCTACATTTTATACTTCCCTCTTTTTTTTCATAAGAGCTTACCTTGTAGACTGTGAACCATTTCTAAGAGAACTGGGGTAAGAGTCTGATTATATTCATGAAAAATATCAATAAAAAGAACTTCTGTGCATGGCTGAAAAATCAAAAGATCTGGTTAGAATCTATTAAAATAAAGGCAATTAAAATACATTTTATGCTACAATTTAAAGCGCTGAATACCTTGCACTGAAGGTCACAATTTAAAACACTATATATTGTAGCAAAATTAATACTGGAAGAAATACTACTCTTTCTATTATATATTGTGCGCAACTCTAGCAAGAGTTTGATGGCTCCATCTATATCAACCAGTTCTGAGGCAGAAGAGTAATGCCTCTGTGGAGTGAAACAGATGGTGCTGTGCCACCAGTGACCACATTGTAGCTATGTCACAAGCTGTTTTTGTGTTGGCCTATTGGTTGTAGGTCAAGGATTTGGACTGAACACCCTTTTACAACTGGAACAGGCTATATGTACCACTCTTGAGTTTTTCAGTTCTAAAATAAAAGTAATCCAGCAAATAAACTTTGAGATCTCCCTGCACAGCAAACCGCACCAGTTACAGTAGGGAGATACACTACAACACCATAATTCTGTTCTGAGCTAAATTAACTAATATAGCAACTAATTAATGAATATAATTAACTAATAAAGATGCATCTGGAACTTCCTTCACTAGTCTTGTCTACTAACAAAGTCATAAGTGGTTACATCAGTTATCATTTTAAAAAAGAGAGAGCTTCTGCTGGCTTTAACCAGATGCTACATAATTCAAATGGTGAAGCAAATACTTTTCCCTTCTTCCTAAAATACTAAGTGCACAGATTCCCATGTATTTCAGCAAGTTTGAACACTGAAAAAAAAGCAATGTTAAACTTTGCTAAATCTGAAGAAACATAAGGATTTTATTTCAAATATTATCTGTCTTGGTTACAAAACTATCAAGAATTGCATTCAGGAATGTTTAATGGGTTTCTTTAAAATTGAACACTTACTCTGAGACTGTATTTCCAGGAATCTCCCCCAGTCTCTTCTACAGCTATTATTTCCCAAAGAAAAGAAAAAAAAGTATTATTTCCACTATGGATCAAACACAGTTTAGTGTTAGGATAAGAGGGTATCACAGACTACAGAGAAATCTTTAATTACAAAAAGAATGTCTAGAGGGAATATTTGTCCATGTAAGAAGGCTGCAGGAAATAAAATGGCCAATATGGCAGCAGGCAATTTGTGGAGAAAATATAGATATGAAGCACTTATACAAACATCTCATTACACTACAACCAACTATACAGCATGTTTCTTACTGAAGCTTTCTGGATCCTCTTCCCACATGGTCAATTCTTCCTTTGTCAGCAGGAAATAGTGAGTGACTAATCTCCTACATATTTCCATTAGTGTTGGGTAAGTGAAAAAAGCTGTCTTTATCTTATGTGCTTCAAGGGTTTCAGGACTGCTGTCTGAAATAAAACGTGAAGATTTCAGATTACACTTAAGTGACTTAATGATCAAAGACTAGTCTAGTAAAATCAGAAAAAAGTCATTAAACAAAAAACTCTTATCCTCTAAGAAAAACAGAAAAAATGCATTTTCATAGCAGACATTAACTGACTTTCAGCTGATAAGATAGGTTTTTAAGCAATTAATCCCTTCTGACACATATCAGTATGTATATAAAACTTCTTCACAAATTCATAGAGAATGCTAATTGTTATCTTGTCACTGCCACATGTAAAACCAATGTGAAAGGTTGAGGTATTTTTTAATTCACACATACAGCAGTGTAAGAAGTTTCAAAATGAAACACAGTCTTACAAAGCAAAACAAATGAACTCCTTTATTGGACTGCATCTCCAATCCACTGTGTTTCTGTATTTCATCGTACTGGTATTAGTTAATTACAGAAAATACAGCATTTTATTAGATGTATCTCATGGGAAAGATGGAACAAACTAGTTGATGAAAATAAATCAAACTCTATACCTCAGCATTTTTTAAAATTAGTTGAATGGAAACTAAAACAACCAAAAAAGAAAATATGTTTGTGCTCCTTTTGCATTTAAAATTCCTTTGGAATGTCATTATTTATATACATTAATACTTTAAAAGTTAAAACAATTGTCAATAAGGAGGCAGAACCATACATTTTCAACAATTATTAAAACATTAACAAAGGAGTATTAACCATTGAGAATAGCTAGCAAAATGTTTCTCAAGACAAAAAAATAATTTTAGTAAATAGTAACAGTACCTTCAATATTTTTGGATGGCTTGTATGCATAATTTTTTACAATCATCTTAATGAGATTCATGCATTGTACAATAAACTGCTCAAATACAACTCCTTCACCAGCTTCTGTGAAAACATAGCTTACAGAGAACTCCAGTGATCTCTGAATCAAAGCAGTGAATGAGAAAGGATGTTGATCCAAGAAGTCCAAAAGCTTTAAAAATTGAAGCACAAAAAGAGAAATCAAAACACTTTAAGTGAAGTCTTATTAAATGCTTCAGTAAACTAGTTATCAAAAACAGGTGCCAATTTATACAAAATTTTAGAAAACTGAACATGGACAGGAAATTAGGAAGAGATCAGTATCAATTGGTAATAAAGCATAATTTAAGACCAAATTCTTGATTTGGGTTCAAATTTTTTTTTTTTTTTTAAGTATGAGGAACAATGCCCATTTTCAAATGGACCAGCTTCCTAGTAGTAAATAAAATGTATCAGCCACACTTAAAACAGTGAGTATTTCAGCAGATAATTCATCCCTGTTAGTATTAGTGTAAGCAAAAAAGGATATATAAATTCCCACCCAACACCACCACTGCAGTACAAGCACTTTTTTCCTCAATTTGTCTTTTCCAATTAGTGATCTAAAATACACTGGCGGATTCCTTTAACCTCCTTTATCGCTGCAAAAACGCCTGTGTATGCTTGCATGTGAATTTCTATAGGTGGTAGATTACCTATTACTCAAGTTTTCTTTCTCTTCAGGTCTGTGAAAAAAATAGGCACATATGGAATCAAAATACTATGACAAAAATAATGTGTCAGAGCATCTTCAGCTCAATTTTGGTGAAGCTGATAGGTGTTTTTTACCTCTGATAACTAGGCTGAATATTTAAATTACACCCATGGTCTCTAGATAGAATCTGAAAACAATGGGAACTCTCTAGATTTTGTAATTTCAAAAAACCAACCAGCCAACCAGACAACAAACAAAACTAAACAAAATAAAACAAAAAACCACAAAAAAACCCCAAAAAAACAAACAAACAAACAAACAAAACCAGACCAAGTGCCTATGTTAAAATTACCTTCAATACAATATGCATTTAACAGAGAATCAGCTGGCAAGTCCAATTATCACACTACACAAGCATCACCTCATAACAGAATATGTTCTTCATTTTCTTTTGATTAATTCGTGGCCAGTAATCCCAAAGAACTAACAAAGCCACTGAAACAGTGATCTAACTACCTATAAAAGATAAGATGAAAAGCCTATCTCTTTATTCCTTAATGCCATTATCGTTGTTTTACCAATGCTTCCAGAACTCCTCTTTAAACAAATTCTAGCTAAATAATTTACTTACAGAATGCACTTAATTTTGTTTGAGCTAAGAAAATGTATTCTTCGCTGCTGCAACTTACATGAGCATGAGTAAGCAGATAATGTTTTGTTCAAAAATATGACTTATAGTAAAGAAGCTTTAAGTTGCAGTTCCCTTCATTTCTTTGAAAGGTCTGAAACAGATTCACTTTAAGGCACATTATGTGTCTGGATGGGGACTGCTCCTCCAGAACTAGAAACTATACATTAACTGACAGGAGATTTTACTTACCACTTTAGTGAACAGAATTATGGTCTTTTCTAGACGATCTCTGCATATGCTTTCTGCTCTTATACTTCTACCTGGTAAATCAGATATTTCACGACTATTATTTTTTAGACTTTCATTTTCTTTCTGGATAGCTAAGTTTAAAATAATAAACACTGGAGAACAACTTATTTTTACCGTAGTTAAGGGAACAAGTTAAGCCTGAAAGTTCTAGGGCAAAATAAATTCCAAGTCAAATTCAAGGTAATGAGTACTTGGAATAAAAAAATCTTAAACTGTTTCTCTCAACTACAGTTGAGAAATTATTTGATCAGGCTATAACAATTGTAGCATCATTACAGAAAATTCAATTATAAAAGGCAGTTAAAATAATGCAAGCAAATGCAATATAGACAAAAATAATAATACATTGAAAATATAGAGATGTTGTTTTAATAAAACTATTACCGCATACTATTATGTGCTTTTCTAACAACTCTATCTTAAAGAATAATTTATTATGGACATCAGAAAATATTCTGAAATGGGAAAAAAAAAACAGACAAAACTTTTATAAAGCAAAAGAAAACCACAAAGGGCCATATTGAAGGCATACAGGCAGAAACATGATATAACAAATGTAACCACTAATCCTGTAAGGTAGTTGTACCTGCTTTTGCAAAACAATTTACTGATTAGAGAAGTGGAAATGGGAAGGTTCAGATCAGTCCTTGTCTTAAGACACAGAAACCCCAAAGTTTTCATACTCTAGAGGACAATAAACATCAAACTTCAGTATAGGAGGGCCTTCAATTTCTTCTATTCAAACTCTGCACCTTTCTTGTCAAAAATGAAAGAAGAGCCAGAAGGAGATTGACTGTAGTACAGTGAAAGTGGCAAATGGGGGCAGTTTCCATCTCTTTTACAAATGAGCATCAAAGCCCAGATAAGCCCTCTTACCGAAGTACAGGCTCCTGAACCCAGGAACTTCATCAAAATTCCATATAAATTATTTTTTAAAAATTCTTCCTATTCACTTTAAAAATCTGCTCTCATAAAAAAGTGTTGTTGAAGTATGACACCAAATACAATTTTAGCCCATTGATACAAAAAGACACTTTTTCTTCTTCTTTGATCGTTTCAGCAGCATTTAAAGAAATAGTTTCCACTTCCACAAAAAATACCTTGCACCTAAATGATTACTGATGATGTATTACCCTGTATATTTGCATTCAGCTTCCGATCTTTAACAATGAAAAATACTCAGATACTTACTACACTCCAGAAACTGTTTCAGCCGTTCAAATACAGCATGTAGAAAACCCTGAAAAACAAACATGTCTTTGAAAGATGAAGCTTATTTGGCATTATACTATAAGAACATCTGAAATCATCACAGAAGATTTCTAATCTAGAACTAGAAATGCACTTACCATCACCTCTGCATTCCAATGAGGTTCTACAAAGCCATGGACCGTTAGTTTCCGAAGCACTGGGAAAAAAAAATTACTTGCGTAGCTATTTATTAGCTCTTATTTCTACAAATTTCAGAATGCAATTGCAACTTCTCTTTCCATGCCTTTCTTTCAACTCAACACTTTAAAACATACACATAGTTTTAGGTCCTGGATGCCTCATCTGTACCTAACATTCACCTTGTGAAATTACTTTAAAATACACTTTGTATAAAATAATGAAGAGAACTCCAAGAATTACTCAATCCGGAAGAATTCTGCCAAAACTCTAAGTAATCAAGTCCCAAAAGATCCTGAAGTAGGAAAAGAGCCAAGTACAGTCAAGCAAGACACATAAGCCACTTGTAAATTCTCTCAGGTTTATCACTGCCAGTAAGCCAGAAAAGCTACAGGCTTCATCTTCTGAAACAATTCAGGACATGTACAATCTACATTGCGTACAAAAATCTCAGTTGCTCAAAGCAGCAAAGTAGTCAGGATATGCATTTATTCCACCCATAAGCCTTTGAGCATCAACCTAAAACATGAACTAACTGTTAAGGCTGGCTTCTTACTGGACACAGGGTGAACTTAATGGAATGAAACTTGTAGCTCATCTTCCTCAATTAAGTGCTAAAGACATGCAAGCCTAAATTCCAACACAGGTAAGAAAGCATCCTGTTTTGCCACCCACTTTCCAACCTCCTAGACATTGCCTTCTTACAACATGCACAGTGGAATGCACAGCTTCTCACGTAGTGAGAAACAAGACTACTCTCTTACCCTTCTACATGAGCAATCCTCCTTCTGACTTGCTAACAGTACAGGTAGAATAAACCAAGAATACAGTTATTCCCAATGGATATGGTTCTATTAGAGAATGGGAACTATTTACCAAAGAAGTTCTAAACATTCCCTGTGAAGAAAGTTATTTCATTCCTTACACTTAACATCATTCTCTATTATTACCTTTCAATGACAACAAGGTCCTTTCTAGTGAATTTGCAGCTGCAGCTTCATCCCCTGCACAAATCTGCTGTAGGAATGTATCTGTATGATGATTCCACAAGGAACAGGTAAAGCTATAAATACTTGATGTAAGCTGAAAAAGGAAGATCAAGAATAATAGTTTCTAATCAGGTAGATCTGAACAAATCGCAAACTTAATTCACATTACAGTTCACACAGTACTTAACTGATAAAGATATCTGAATTACAAACAGAATATAAAGGTTTTCTCAGTTATGGTAGTACTTGATGGCTTCGTAACTGTAGATTTCAGTACTTAGTCTGCTACACCTTGTATAAATGGAGTCAAAAGCACATCATCTGATTATTTAGTTACTTTGACTGAATAAAGGTTAATAAAGGTCCCATTTACAAATCAGTCTTCAATGCTTCAGTCTCCTGATGGTTAAAATTTCATCTTATTGATTACATAGACAGAAATTTCTACATAGATAAATAGGTAAATCTCCACAAACATTCTTAATTTTGGTGCTCACTCCTCTTTAAAATGAAGGAATAAACTAAAATTCAACACATTCAAAAGTAACAGATTGGAAAAAATGTTTAACTCACTAGATTCAGTTAACAGTATTACACTGTTGTCCAACTCCAATGGGTTTGGAGATGTACGGCCTGCAGCCAAAGTTAAATCTGTGCTCTAATCAGTGGATTTTTACAGTGAAGAATGTAAGCTGAATGACAGGAAATTTGACATTTGCCTTCACATTTTGCCTTTTAAGTAACCTGAAGAGATGGCCTGGAAAAAACCTCAAACACATTCCTGCTGATGATAAAAAACTGAAATATGGTAGTATAGAAGTGTAAATTCCAGTATTTCTTAAAGACTATATTGACTTAATAATTCAGGACACACTTCCAGAAGTACTCTGTAAATTCCTAGAAAGTGAGATCATGTACATCATAAGGCTGATAAGCAGATACTATGTTCTATGTTCTGTAGATGAAACTCTGTTTCATTACAAAAATTAAGATAATGTTCAAGCTGTATGCAAAATTAATAAAGGTCTCAAACATCTCACCCAGAAACTGACTTCCAGTTATTCCACAGTACACAGATACCACAACATAACAGCACTTCTGTTCCAAGGGCAGACATTTAAGTCCACAGACATGCCATTAATGCCCTGCCAGCTAAACTCAGGAAAAAGCAAGCATACACAACACAAAGGCTACATGCTCTACAACACTGCATCACATTACTTACATCATAGAAAAGCTTCCTATCTGCAGCAAGCCTTTTGGATGCCAGGGTCTTTGTAACATGGTAAAACGTAAGTAAAGCCCTGTGCTGCTGAAGATCATCCTGCACCTTCACGGACTCTACAAGAGTGGGTATAAGTTCTGGCCATTGCCTTGGGCAGTCCACTCTGGCAACTTTAGCAATCAGTACAGAGATCTGAGTCGCTATCTGCAAAAAATAAAAAAAAAAAAACCAAAAAAACAAAACAAAACAAAAAAAAAAAAAACCCACACCACAGACACCACTAAGTCAAAGGGCATTTAGAAAATTAATAATGATGAGATCCACAGCCAAAATAAAACCTGAACCAAAAAAACACTAGTATTGATAGCTAGGTTTTTGTGTGCTTTTTCCTAAGCTGTTTTTAAGTTTGCTGAATGCAAATAAATGCAGAGGAAAAGCATTCCATTTTATGTTTGTAGCAAGGATTTCCATAAAATACTAAACTTAATACCTTGTTTAAATTTTACATGAAGACAAGTAACTATATTTATTCTAGAAATCATATAAATGAAGAAACGACTACTTGGGAACCACTTTTTACTCAGTGATCTTTTCTATCACTTTGTATGAACATACACTGCTGAATACATATTACCCTTAATTCTGCTCTACCTGACTTTTAGATACAGCCATTCCCAGCCTCAGGCACCCTTATATGTAAGCCTAAGCCCCATCTCAGTAACTGGAACTGAGACTTTCTCTTGCTCCAGATCTTCAGAACCACATGCCAGGGGCACCTGCACTGCTCATGCCACCTGCCTTTGGTTGCTGGGCCCAAATCCCACTCGCACCAATGCTGTCAGCAGCTGGAACCTGGTCCTTGCAGTACACATGCATGATGAACAGAGTGAGATTGCACAGTAAGATGGGTAAGGGATGTAACCAGAACACAGGACAGGCAGTGTTCATCAGTCACAGCATTTGTTTTGACACAGGTACAGACCACCCGTGGTTTACAGGACTGGCCCTTCTTATGCCCTTTCTGTCTATTCCACACTTGGCTGCTGTGAAACTCCCTTCCCCGTAACATTCCTTAACACATTTTGCATGGTTCCTCAAAACCCTACCACAAATATACAAAAATTTCACATTCATGTCTTCCCTGTTCTTATCCCATTCTAATTGAAAAGGTCCTTGACTGGATTAGTGAAGCAGACTCTCTCCTTCAACACACTAGAACAACCACACTTCCAGCCTGGGGAAGAAGGCACCTTCTTAGGCTACCACAAGGAATCCAAGCAATTCACAAGCCTAAGGAAGATAGAGTTATGCCCTTCTCTTTCTTTTCTGCTTCCTGACCTGTTTCATTTAGAGTCTGATAACCCCACAAAGTCTTCTGTAATATTTATTTCTACCATGCTACTTAGTGAGAAGAATTGCTTCAGGAAAATGATGTCAATATTTGCAAGGAAGAGTTGGGAATCCTACTTATTACCAGACCAAATTATGTCAACTGACAGGGGAAATTCCTCAAATTCAAATAAATTCTTCTCCATATACAATACAAGAAGTAACCTCTAAGAAAGGCCAAAAGTAATTTTATCTTGAGGACCGGCTTTTTTAAATGGTGAGAAAGAAGAATAAGAATTTGCTGTCATACATCTGAGCAAGTATTTTGTTCCACTGTTCCCCCCATATGATAAATATCTTCAGAAGGCATGGAAATAATGCTCTTAGCAAATGGTATGTTCTCTTTTTCTCCTCCACCTCCCCTGGAAGTCAATTTATATCATCATATCTCTGTAATATGCCTATTTCTCACTTTTTGGTGTTGTTTTTCTTTCTATACAGAAATCATACTTTTTTCTGCCTTCAGGGATGCAAAAGGCACAAGCAGATAGCAACTGTGTTATGAACTATCTGTGACTGGAGAAGTGCAGTTATCAGGAACACAGGATATCAAAACTCAGACATATCAAGCAGGCTGGGAACTAAACGAAGATTCCTCTGAAAGGACACCTTAGGATACCTACAACACAGACTGGGGAACAAGGGGAAAGAAAGGGATATGGACTCTGTAAAAATATTTCAACATCACACCTAATTGTTTGGGCAATTACTTAGACTGCTGCCAAAAACAAAATTCTCCACATCTTAAAAAATGACATCCCAGAAACATCATAAGGACACACAAATCAAAGCATGAAGCTTCTAGTCTTTAAAATGTCCGTTGAAAAGGTTCCAATCTCAACTTCAACTATGGGCAGAGAGCTCCAGAAATGTTCATCAACAGTGGCATTTTTAATTACAAAACATGCTGTGCTAATCTTAGCAGGCAAATTGGTGAAATACTTATGAATGTATGGAAAAACTATTGATTAAAAGTTTTAATTGCTTTACAAACAATGTAATTAATCTCAGTTTTATAATTAATTTACCTATTTATATGTGCAAAAACATACAAACTTCAAAATTAAATATTTGATAAATTATATGCTGCCTAGTAGAAGCATAAAAGACACACACTATGGTTCAGCTTGACATACTTCATAGGGCTTTTTTTGTTTGTTAAAATACAGAAACAAGTAATATTTGGTCATGCTGTTTACATTGAAACTACACCTGCATAACAAATCTTGAAATACCTCATATGCTTTTTAAAAAGCTGCATTCGCAATGAAAATTTTTAACTCTAGTCAAAATTGTCACTTCACAATGTGCTCCTGCAAAGACTAAAATACCATAATTTTGATAAATTGCTCTAATCCTAGAAGTTACATTAATCCTGCCAAAAAATCCCAAAAAGTTAGAACTGAACTGTCTGCAGAACAGCAGTTTATTTGTAATGCCTTTTCTTTTTAATCTTTACCTTATGCCTATCATTTCTGCATTTCCTTGACAAAGTTTAATATCCAACTCAAAATGTTAGCAAATACTTCCTTGAAGAATCTTATACCTACATGATGAAGAAGTTAGCAGAAGTAAGATTGATTTGTCTAGTATGGGCATATTCTGTGCCCCTAATGTTACTTCTGTACTCAATATAACGATAAATTCTTACTCTAATCAAAATCATAGCTTACAACTTATGTAAGAAAAGACACTATCACAGTAAATCTTTATTAAACTGATTTAAATTCACTAATGATGTAACTAGACATGTGAGAGCAATACTGCTTAGGTGGATTTATGCAGCAGCAATCTCAAGAGCTCATTCCTGCTATGCCACTGCCACACTTCCTTGTATGGCCACACTGGGAATTGGGCAAGAGAATAGACACAACTGAAAAAAAAAAAAAACAAACCCAAAAATCACTCAGGGAAAGTTTATTTTTGAGCTACATCCTAACCCTGAACCATTTCACCAAACGGTTGGACAAACAGCAAGGCACAACAAACCACCACTGCAACACCAAGAGATACAAACCACAGAGACAAAACATGTTGTTTCCAACAAAAGTGGTTCCATAATTCAGCGCATTATGATCTATGGCAAAAGATCTAACTCCAATATCTGTCTGAATAGTAATATGTAAACTGCAACTTTATTACAATAAATACTTTGTAACAAAAGAAACCAAGCTATCTATCAATACAAGCATTTCTTGGGAAAGTAAGTAATAAACAATCACCACTAACCTGATTCACTGGCTCATTAAAGTTGGTGATAAGTCCAGCACGCAATGTAGTTTTTTCTTCTTCAGAAAGAGCACTGCCAGGATATATTTATAGAAATATTATTTATTTCCAATTAAAAACTACTATCAATTAATATGTAATTATCAAAAACACTATCAAAACTTAAAGAACATTATTTTTTCTTCCACTGTCTCAAGTATCTCTAAGAAGAGAGGGAACAGTGAAAAAAATACTTAAGGCATTTTAGTCTCATGATTTGAGACCAGAAATGACCTTTTTAAAGATAAATGGCAAAAGAGAGTTGAGAGAGTGAGATACAGAGAAACACAGTGAAAAAATGCAGAGCATACTAAGTACAAATGGATTTCTCATATGCAATTGTTATAGAGTTATTACTGCCAGCATTGAGGATCTGAACATGAATTTCCCCATGTATACTAATGGACAATGGCCAAAAAATTTCCAGAATAAGGTAATCACCATATCACATGACAGCTCTTCTTGTCAAAGGCGTAAGTCTTCTCTATTGGAAATCCTTTTCTACAAGCAAGTAATATATTTACACTTAAAAGTACAGAACCTTTGAAAATTACACCTTTGTGTGAAAGGTATGTTGATACACTCTCGATAAAAAGCAGGGGAAAATAGCAAGCAGGGCAGATTCTAAGCCATAAAGGTTAATTTTTATTCAAGTGCAGCATTGTGGTATCTTACTATTTCATTTTAAGTGACCTCTATCAGCTTAAGACTACAAGCTACAGTATGATATCACTTGTGTATTATTTCAGACTTTATATGATTCATGCAATCTTCTTGTTATTTCCAGGCAGGAAACACAACACACTGCTTTAAAAATGTTTTGCTGGTATTTATAGATTATACTATCAGGGAAAAAGAAAACCAAAACCAAACCAAAGCAAAAACACCAACACATTTTCATTTACTGATAGCACCTAAAAGCAGCTGCTTCTTCATAAAAAGCCTGTAAGTTATCACCCAAGGTTTCTCAGATGGAAGTTTCACCTAACACTGCCATGACTTATAAGCATGCATGCAAGCATCACATCTCAGTGAAGACCAGTGGCTGGATATTAAGAAGATAAAACACACCAACACAACCACTTCCTCTGTCTGACCTCAGGCACAGATATTAACCAGCTAGTTTTATATATTGAGATTTAAAATTATGTCTAAGCTCCCTAAAGCACAGGTTTTACACTAATCTAGACAAATACTAAATATAAATCTCAAAACAATAAAATAATAGAGGCAGGAATTGCCATAAGAACAAGCATTTCCAAAAATGTTCTAGTTTTCACTTTCCCTTCACCCTTGCACAAAACACAAGTACTCACCATTTCCTACATCAGACTTAGCTTTTGAAGTATATACAAAAGGGGAGCAATTCATTGTTTCACTGGTGACTCAGAACTGTACACTAAGTCTTATCCTCCAAGGCAAATGTAGCATCCAGAAGCCATGATTTTATTTTTTTAATCAAGACACTGGCTTTAAGATCTTTTCTGCATAAAATTAAATTATGTCCAAAACCAATTTGGTTAAAATTTAGAGTGATTTCTGCAACAGTAAAAACTTTCCTGTATGTTAACTATTTAATTAATTAAACTAAAGCCACAAGACGACATTCCAGAAAAATAAATTTCTGTGGGATTTTGGTTTTTATTTTTTAATAATGTGAAAATGCAGTATATAATTTCCACACATACAGGAATCCTCTAAGTAGTTTCTAAAACCTAAAAGCTCTTATTAATAATTTTTTTAAATCTATTCTTAATTAAATGTAGACTGTATAATACCTCCGTTTCAGAGACAACAGAAAACACCAAAAACCTAGTTTGTAAAGAAAAAAAATACTGTTTTACTATATTACTTAATTTACTTTGTGGGCTCATAAGACTCCTGGCCTTAAATAACTGATCATATGCACAGTCTAAGACCACCAAGGATTCAGTTCATTACCTAGTGTAAATAAAAATGATGTAATTAAGTTTTTGCCATTGCAGGCAAAAAAAAAGAAAGAAAATAGATTCACTAGGATGAACACCTCAAATACACAAGCTTGCGATAAGCAAAACTGGAAAATAGTAATGAAAAAAAATCCAGGAAATCAGTGCAGTGTCACACAGCACTGTGTGACAGAGTCCCTAAGGGTCTGCCTGGTGGAGGAATTCAGCGTTTAAACAACACGAGAGTGACATCTGCAGGAGAACAGGGACACCCTCAGCCCCTGACCGAGACACAGACCGCCACCACTGCCCTCAGCCTCCCTTAATGCCTTGCAAGAAAGCAAATTCCACAATTCCCTCCATAAAAGTTACAGGCAGGCAAGAAATTAGGAAGCATGTGCCTCACTCAGCCAGTTATTTTCCTTCAACATTGAACTATGCGTGCCCAAAAATTAAAACAACTTCATCTATGCACAAATTTCTAAGTACTATCTACTATGCTGCAGCCTTCCACAATTTGCAAGTACATTATTTTGATCTTTCTCTGTCTGTTTGTGGTATAGAGAAATACACATCCAAATACTTCAAAAAATTATTTTCTATTTTTATTCTATAAAGTCTGATATTCTGGATTTGGATTTCTGGCTTATGAGGAGTCATCACACAAGTAAAAACATATATCTGAAAAGTATTGCTGAAGTTGCTAACACAGTACTCAAGTAAGAGAACGAAGTCCACAAGAGACAAAAGCAATTGTCTGTAAAATCAAAAACATGCTCAACTCTTGAAATCAAGACAAACCATTTCTGAAGAAAATAAAAATAAATACAAAATCATCCTGTGAGACCAGCTTTTCAGGAGACTGACAGCAAATTTCAAAAGAAAAGGCCAAATTGTGCCTGAAAGAGTCTATGACAGCTCTAGACTTCACCAGAGCTATATGAAAAGCTGCCTGAAAAAGCAGAAAGGAGAAAGTTCACAGGCTCATCTTCAAAATCACTCACTGGAAAATGTCGTTTTTAGCCTGATCTGAATGTCATGACATGCTTTGACATACTACTATGGATGGAGAGCGGACAGCTGCTAAAGTGACACACAAGATGAAAGACAAGAATTTTGCAAACACAACAAAAATGCAGTAGCTACAACAAAGCCTTCAAAAAAATCATGCCATTCAAAATATGACTGGTTCACAAAATAATGAACTAAGAATTTAGTTTAAAATCACGATTTCTCAAAATGACCTCAACATACTCTAAGAGAAACGTGATCTGGGTGAGCTCTGACAAAAAAATCAAATCTAACAAATTTAGAAAGAAAAACAGTTGGACACAGACTAAAGATTTAGTATGCATTACTCCAGTGAATCCTTAACAGCAGCCAACAATTTTAAAAATTCATTTTATACTTTAATTACATTAAATTAGTGGCAGAAAAATTGCAAATAGAGAAAAATACGGTTGCACTGGAAATTTAATATAGATTTAACCCATGGAATCTTTAATAGCCAAGAAAAATCTACTTTCAAAATTACATTTCATTTAAAACTACAGGAAAACTACATTAAAATATTTTTATTTAATTTTTACCTCAAACAGTAAAATTCTAGTCTTTAGTTCTGCAAGAAATAAACTATGCTTTTTTACCAGAAATGCTACTAGTGTCTAAAAATATTAACAAATTGAAATGATGTTTGACTTCTTCCAACAGTTCTTGCTAAGTACCAGTATTGTAAGCAGAATCCTGTTAACCAGAAATGTCAAAGATGACATCTCTCATGAACAAGATGGTATTTTCCTTACACATAAAAAAGAATCCAAATGCTTGCAAATGTTTTGCAATTATATACTAATTCACACATAGACATACCCTATTTCTCATGCAATAATGAAGGAGTACTACACTACTTATGATGTACTGTGGATACAGAATTTTATAATTTTTCCCTCTTCTGGTACATCTTTGGAAAAGCTTACAATGCAAGGCAAAATACATTGAACTATCTCAAACAATGAAAATCATACTTTGTATCATAACACTAACTTAGATTTGTGATCCAGAAAAATTGTACCTAGAATTCCATTTAATACCCTGCATCTGACAGTGACAGTTCCACCTATTACTAGCATTTAAGAGAGACTGAATACTTGCAAGCCTTTATGAGTTCTGGAATTGAAACTCTTTGTGGAATCACAACTGTTTTTAAAAGAAAAATAAGCACTTCACATAAGAGACAGGAAAGTACATAATTCCACAGGTTACATATTAAAATGGCACTTTTTGTAATTTTTAAGTAACATATAGGGTGCTCATGAAAAGTGCTTATATTTCTCATCTTCTTTGTAGACCTATTTGTCATTTATTATCAGAACCCATGTATCAGAACAATAAAAAAGCAAAGACCAGAACTTTTTAGTATGATAACTACTGCCTCTTTCCCACACACACATTCAATACCAATCAGCTTAAACAAAATGAAATGTCTTTCACTCTCCAAGAGACTACCTTTCACTTCTGCCACTAACAGTAAATCCAGGTCGTGATGTTGTAACCCTTACTGCTTCGCTTCAAAACCAATTATCTGTGAAATAACCTTCTAACGCAGTTCTCAAAACTAAGCCATCAACAGAGTCATAAGAAGCAATACAGAGACAGAATGTTTTACCAATAAGTCCTCAAGTTTGAAGCATGTTGTCAGTTTCACCATAAATTCTGAAGTAAGTTCTGTGAACTAAGCATCTGCTGTTTTTCCAGCCTGACAACCACAACCAAGCCAACTTTAAGACACTTAAATGGAAGAACTCAAAACTTACTGTGGTGCAACCCGTCTCCAGTAGCGATCAATTCCATTTTTAAAGTACAGCACAGCCAACCATCTTACATTCACATCCAGGCTGTGATTTGTAAAGATATTCTGTTTACAAAAAAAAAAAAAGTTAAACACTGCTCAAGACACCACAAACAAGACAGAAATTATATCAACATATGCCCTTGCATATGTAGAAATACACACACCATGATATAGGGGTACATAAACAAAATGCCTTAATCATCATTTGATCATTTGACAGAAAAGAGAAAACTGTGTGCTAAACAAATTTTTAGTATTTAAAAAAAATGTTTACGACTAGCCAAATATCTTGATTTATTTACAAAAAATAATATATAAGGCAAACGTATTGCTAATCTTGTCTTGCAGAGAAGGAAATGTAAGGGTAATAATTACTAGAATCTAACAATTTTTACATTTTTTTAATGACATAGCCCTCAGAAGTTTGTGCCACTCCTTATTCTAGTCAGAATCCGGTCTTCAGGTTATTTATTCATTATGTTGTCATATGCCAAGCACCATCCTGTCTACCAATACTGTTTATAAAACAGTGACCTGGTAGCTCTGCAATTTTCAAATTCAACTATGCTTATTCTAGGAAATTAGTTTCTACCAATAAAGCACTACATATCTATAGATACATGCATATATATGTATGTATCCATATACGCTTTTATTAATCTGTATGTACATACAAACTCAGAGGAGTTATTTTGTACCATAATGTTGCAAAGTTAACCAACCAAGAGAAACAAAATTAGACTATTGAATCTGAGCATGTTCTGACTGCTCTGAACAGCACTTCTCCTGTCTTCTACTGCATCAGATGGATCCTTCTCAAGAGGTGACACATCATTACTGCCTCCTTTAGAGAGCAAGCATGTGTGAGTTCAGTGTTCTTACTATACAGTGCACTGCAGAAAGAGTGCACCACTTGCATTCATTGCTTTCAGAAGTCCAGTATGAAGGGACTGGAAAAATGCAGGGATTCTTATCAAAAGCATCTGCTACTTTTGGGCACCATGCCTGCAGATGTATAAACAAATCTTTGAAATGATTTAGCAGTGTAGAAGTCTGGGACCTCATTTTCACTACAAATTCAAAACCTAACTTTCTCTTGAAATCTATTTCTATTAATAGTAACATCTTTCTAAAGGTAATGGCCAACCAAAAAAAATAAAACCCTAACACACTCAAATCACTAGAAAGTAAACAGACTTACATGCCTACAATTATATCAACCTCAAAACTAGCCAATTGTACAAAAATATCAGAAAGGTGGTAACCCACCAATAAATACAACACAACATGAAAATGACCCATATCTAATATGCCCTCCTTTCCCAAAGCTCATTTAGGAATACAGACTAATTTCTAAAAGACTTGACTTTTCCCAAATGCAACTTCACAGCATATTAAAATACAAACAGGTAACTTCAAACACCACTTCCGTATCATGAAAAAAAAAAAAAAAAACCAAAATAAATGAAACACAGAAAATCCAAACTATTCATCCTGAAACTTCCATTGATCTTACAAACAAGTATTCCTCTCCTTGCTAAAATATTTAGCAGAAACAAAATTTCCACAGATAAAAAGACCTCAAAACTAGACCAGGCCTAGGTAAAAAAAGAAAATACAAAGAATCTACACAAAGACAAGTACAACTTCCCCTTATACTCTGTATCTTCATATGAACTTCCTAAAACATTAAGTATTTAATATAACACAATAATGCTGCCATAGAAATAACAGGAATAAAGCCAATATACAAACTGATGTAACTTGTGCAGAAGTTCTTTTCAAACCCTCCGATTTATCTCTGAATCAAAAGAGATACATGCAATACCTTCAAAGAGAAACATGGAAAAGTAATGATAGCAACACCACTAGATACTAAAAATGGTAGTATCAAAGATGCATGTCTCATGCTTCTTTATGATTTTCTCTGCTCTGATTGTCCCAGAAGCAAGTGTATCCCACAGTAAATAATAATATTACTTGCTACATCCCACAGATATCAGTTGTCTTACCGGTTCTCCATTTACATTTACCTGCTTTCCTGCACCCTTTTCTGCTCCACTAAGAAGCTGCCAACTACTTTCTCTCCCAGACAGCCCACCCATCATGACCATGTTAAACAAAGAAGCAGATACTTCACTTGTTTAGTTTGGAAAACTATGTTGATATTTCACACTTAAAGAAAGGCTGATGTGGCCCAAACAAATCCACCTAACCATATAGAAGGAATTATCAGCATTTGATCTTCTTTGATATGCATCTAAACCCCTGAATTTTTAGCCCTTAATTTTAAAATTAACTTGCATCTGTTCCAGTTACACCTGTGAATGCTCAACATGTCTACACCCTGAGGCATAAGGTCTCAAAGCAAACATCCAGAGAAAAAAAATGTCACTAGTGGCAATTTCTGCTGTTTACTATCAAGATCATTTACTACTGCAGCTATTCTACAGCAAAGGCAGCGCATAAAAGGAATTTTGACAACTCAAAGTATCTTCTTCTATCCCTTTCCCTAAATTCTTGGGCTTGCCTTCAACTTTCCAAATGAATGAGAGGGTCTACAGATCCTCAGAGAACAGAACGTAATCCTACAAATCTGAGTCATTCAATCTATGCACTGAGGACAGATGTTTGTAGAAAAAGCATTTTACCTGTGTTTTAAAGACTATTACGAACATGCATAGATACTGGAGAATAACAACAGAGTTAACTTTCAAGTGTCTTTGCTGAAACTGTTTCATTTCCTTTTTGTCATCACATTGACCATATTAATGTATCGATTTCACCAACAGTCATAGTACTTTCAGAAGTATTCACCTTCCCCATTTCAGGATCTTACTACCACAGCCAGGTCAGCTAACCTCCATGGGAGTCTCCCCCCACTAACAAAAAGGAAAGCAATCCCAGAGAGGTATCACACAATGCAATGGAAGATATGAGGGACCTTCTATTAAAATGCTCATAAAGCATCTCCTCCACTAAAAAGAGGAGGTTATTACTGCCTTGGTATATAAAAGGGTCCCTGCCTCTTGAGGTAGTAAAGGCAATTGCTTTGACAAGGGCACTCTTGGCCTTCTACCATCTACAATTCGTAACAGGTCAATAGAAGATTCAGCAATACTGCCCACTCATACTGCTAGAGGCTGTATTTCCACCTTCTGAATGCCTGGGAAAAGAGCTTACTTTGAGACACAGTGATGACAATGTCTATCACTGTTATACCCTACCTACCATATCCTACAGCATAAGGATTCTAGTGGTTGGACCATGACAACTCAGGGCTTCTCCCAGCCACAGGCCATGGCTCAACAGTGTTCTAGAGACCAGTACTCAAAATTATTCAGAGTTTACTTAGTAGCACTTTTCCTTCTTACCAACAAGACTGAATAAAAACCTGGCTGTGTCTCCCACTGCTTCAGTTGTTCCTCAGCTGGTTTCAACACTGCAGTATCTTGGCTAGTAGCTTGTGTCAAGACTTGCAAAACAACAGTGCTAGCACTGTTGAGATCCATGAAAATCTGAAAACATTTAAAAAGGAGAAAAAAATACGTAAGGAGAAAAAGATAGCAAATATAGACATATATATCATATCATATTATCCAAACACCCCATGCTCATTTGTCATTAGACTACACAGTGTAAAAACAGCATAACACCCACTCACAGGCAGTTGAGGTACAGCGATAGAACTATTTGCTTTCAGAAATCTCCCAGCAGAAGGAGCAAGCATTAAATCTATCATTACAAGCACATTTGCTAGATTTGAGGCATTTCAGGAAATATTTTGATTTTAAAACAGTTACCTCTCTTGTGAAACACAGCAGCAAAGAGCAAAACTGCAACTAGAGACAATCACTCAGCTGTAAGCAGAGTAAATCATGGGGTTGTCTGAAACAGGCAAAGATGCAGATTATTAACACTTTTGCATTTTATTTTTCCTTCAGGAGAGAAAATTACTCACATAGTTAAATTCCATAATTCAAATTCATCAAAACAATTCATATTAATTAAAAAAGAAAGCATTAAGTCCCATAATTAGTCCTATATGAAACAATTTTCCTCAACATATTTGGTTTCCTTCTTATTTAGCATATAAATACTAACCAGCTGAATGCATATTGCCACATTTCCAATGTATATACCATATATACCGTATTCCAAAGTATATGCACCCTTGTACTCTATGAAAGGAAAACAAAACACTGCTCTCCAGATGACAGAGATTACATTTATGTTTACATTATTACATTTATTTACATTACTGTTTAAAGTGTATGTTAATTTTTAACAACACATACACAGTTAAATATTCATATACTTAGGTCTTCTAAATAAACAACAAAGAACAGCTTCCCTTCAAAGAGGAGAGAGAGGGAAGTTCAGGTGGGCATGAGCAGGAATTCCATCATGGAAAAGATTGTTAATCATTGGAAAGGGCTGCCAATGGAAGTCATTGACCTGTCATCCCTGGATGTGGTAAAGAAATGACTGGATGTGGCACGTAGTGCTGCGGTGTAGCTGAAAAGGTAGTGATTGGTCAAAGGCTGGACTCAGTCTTGGAGACTCTGATTAATGACTCTGATTGGCTTTTGATCAATGGGAAAAAAAGGTTTATTTTTCCACCTTCAGGGCAAAAATTCAGACTAAAATTGTTACAGCAATGGTAAAAGTGGGAGAAATTAAATTCATTCTGACATAGGTTTAACATTTTGATTATTTTTAGAAAAATCACCCTAACAAAACTAGCCACAATACTGAAGACCTTTTATACCATTAACAGCATTGTCCAATTGAAAAAAAAAAATTCACCCCTAAAAAAAAAGTTCTTCATCTCCAAATCTCCAACCATCTTCAACAAAAGATGACTAAAATTTGAAGGTCCTAAGGTTAAAGAAAGTCTACTTGCAAACAAATTAAACAGAAAATAACATCTCTCTTTACAGCAATAATTGAATAGGTGACTCCATCTCTGCTTTATACTTCCAAGTATAGTGATGAATCTTCCAGTCCTTCTGCTTTAACCAGCTGTGCACAAGGTAGTTGTGGGGGGGGGAGTTATTACAGGGTTGTCTTCTGTGAAAAGGTTCAAGAACCTTTCCCCATGACTAACAGAGCCAGATGGCTCCAAGACACACCTGCCACTGGCCAAGGCTGAACGCAGCAGCAACTGTTGTAGCACCTCTAGGATAAGAGTGAGGAAAAGCCGGCAGGCTTCTGCTTCTACAGGAAATTTACATACTTTGCATAGAACAATTCTCATTAGAACATGTACTTACTTAAGTTAGTAAAATGCAAGCACAAAAAACCATATTTTTCTGTTCTTTATCTCAAAACAACTAGCTGGCAGTTCTAAGGACAACAACAAAGAATGACAACAAAAATCAAAGTGAAAGATTAGTTTCTTTTTTTAACAATGCTTAACAATGGTTTGTATTTCCATGTAAAAACTGGAGCAGCTACTGTTTGAGCTACTGCTAAAAAAAAATCTCAAGAAAAATAAAACTAAGATTAGTGGGTCAAACAAAAATTTATTTAACCCAATGCTCTTTCTCTGTCAAAACCACAGCCGATACCCAGGTCAGGACATTTTTACATAAAGATGGCCTGTCATCCAGAAAACTCTGGTTCAAGGATTTTCTATTAAGAGGCAGATAATTTAACAGCCCTCAAGATTCAGTCTTCAATGAATTTGCACAGCTGGTTTTTGATCCTATGTAAAGAACAGTCCTCAAACAATATTGGATGAGGCTGTCACAAGCCAAATAGCAAAAGTGAATTAGGAAATAAGAATCTCCATGAAAACTCAACTTTTAGACAAGATTTATAAATACTGTAAAAATATTTAGGAAGTGGTATATTCTGTATGATTTGGATAGCAAAAAAATAACTGGAAAAATGTCTAATAAATGTGTAGCAAATATAAATGGCAGAGGTGCAAAAAAACTCTGTCTATTGCAACTGATTTTTAAAACTTCCTCTGAACAGTTTCTGTTTTCTTCTAGTAAGTCACTAGTCTTACATGTATTAATTTCAATTTTTTAAAAAACAGAAAGAAAATAAAAATTAAAAAATATTTTACCAAACTAGTTTCAATCAATCCTTACTGCAAAAAACTCAAATTTGCAGTTTAAGCTAGGTACAAGTTAAGCTAAAACACAGAGCTATGTTCACCAAAATAAATAGTGTAACCCTCTACTTCCCCCTGGACTCCTTAAATACCCAAGGAAGGAAGGAGAGGGAAAAATACAGGTTTTGGTCTGGGTCAAGTTTTACAATCATTTTCACACCACACTGCTAGACAAGTAAATGTGCTAAGCATAAAAAAGCAGACAGAACAGCAAGCAGCTTTTATTTCACACTTTCTGGAACCCTGGTCACTGAGAATTTTAGAGTTTCTATGCTGACACGCACTGACCCCCAGGGGAACACTGCATTTGACCTGAGGCTGTGGAGAAGGTTCCAAAATTGAATGACAGAACTGGGTTTATGGGTGTGCAGTTTGAATAGAAGTGTGTAATATCACATGGTGGAAAACTTAAGAGTTTAAGGTTTTAGCATATAGTGATATATATAAAGCAAGATGGGAGGTTTTGGGGCAGAGGCTAGTCCTTCTTCACGGGTTTGGATGATATTGTATAACTGGATAAAAAAGTCCGCATTGCAGGCCATGGGTGTTTGAAAAAAGAAAAAATAATTTAGGTGTCATTTCTTAATTTATCCTTAGAAGGCCTTATAGAGAAAGACAGAGAGATCCATTTTTAGTTTATTAGCTTGAAGTGCTGTAGAACTCACAGTTCATGAGACTGTAATATAGATAAGGACTAATAAACATCTGAGTCCAAATAAGAAATACCATCTCTCTCATTTAATCCTGACCCTGGCAAAAAGAAGATAAAACTCAATACACACTCTTGTCAAAATGTGATGCAAAGTTAGAGCAGACTTACAAATTGTGACTAATCCATAACTGCCTGCCAAAAGGCAGGGTTTGGATACTGGGGGCACACACATACAAGCCAAAAAGTCGAGCCATCTAAGCACACGATTCCACAGACACCAGAGGACACTACAGGAGCAAGGAGGAATACCTGACTTCCAACAATGTCAAGCCATTATAGGCTCAGGTCCTAGCATGTAATTTCAACTCTGACAAAGTCCTCATTAACAGGATTTCTATAGGGAAATTATTCTCTGCATGCCCCCTGTAAAGACAATTGACTCAGGAAGGGCATCGGCTCCTATCTTAGTAGGATATGCTCAAAATAAAATTTTAATTACTGCCATGTACAGATGCACATATCAAAGTTATTCCTGAAGACAGACACAGCTGTACTTCAGAGTTTCAACCCAGATCTCTCCAATCTTGGTTTGTTGTGATACTGCCCTCCTTTTTTTTCTTTTTAAATTGATGAAGCAGGGCTCTTCAGACCCTAATTTACACGGAGGATATAACTGCAAAGGCTATGAATATTGACTCTAATACTATGGGATAGAGACAATCTTCACCTCTTACATATCTGACTTCACTGTCACATGGGAAAGGCAAAAAGGGACATGGGTTACACCCCACAGATTGGTTAAATCACAGGGACAAGGACTTTCTCCATAATTCATGGGACTTCTGCAGCTTTACTCACTACTGAGCTATTTCTACAAGACTGTCCTAGAGATGAAACTCAGGAGGTGAGCATTAAAGAACTATTGTCTTTTGGGTACTTTCAGAGACACAAGGCATGTACAGAAATTTTGGCACAATCTGTCAAAGTTAATAGCCACACATTCTTAGAAGGAAGGTAAGGTCTGCATTTTTGTCACAACAGTCAGAATTTCCAGGTTTGATTACTGAGTAAGGGTGCCATTTCCCTTTTTTGCTTACTAATGTCAGTCTGTGTCTTCGCAATAAAGACTGAACAGTATCAAGAATGTTTTTGCTTTCTCCTGCTTTTCTGTGGTCCACACTAATTGCTATAATAACCAAACTGTACACAAACATTTTGGAAGAAGTAAAAAAAAAAACCTTTCACTAGAAAGTGTCCAATGCCATCAGCTGTAAATCCAAGCATGACTCTTACTGCCATGCCAGAAGTCTGTCCCACAAAAGGAAAAAGAGACTATCCACACCCCACAAGAAAAAGCTTCTCTCCAGGATCCCACTGGATACAACAATACTGAACTTCTCAATTTCTCAGCTGGCAGGAAAAAAAAATAAGTGCAGTTACACCTAGAATAAAAACGACATATCAAATGCCACCCCTTAGCACAAATGAGTAAGTGTCATCAGAGACCACAAATACCAATTAGAGTTCCCCATTATCATCCAATGTCCCATACCTCTATTCCCACTTTCAAACTCCTTTATCTCCTTTAAGTGGCAAATATCCAAGCCTCATTTCTGTTCTGTACTTTATTCTTTAACTCCCTTTCTAAGGGGGTATCTGCAAACACATTTTACCTTTCAAGACTATTCCAAGTCTCTTAAATGTTCTAGTTTTATACCAGCCATGCCAGTTCAATGTTTTTTTTGAAGAGTCAATGCTCTGGATACAGATAGAAAGCTATCTAGGTACTTTTCCCATCACACTAAAATACATCCTAATTTTAAAATCACATCAGCTGTGAAAAGAAATCAGTGACTGCTAAATATCTGAAGGGGTACAAAATGAAGGATTTTGCCACTAAACACCTCCTTACTTTACTTTTTCTGAGAAAATGCAGTGTAACAACTCACTCTTATCTAGACAATTAATTCTGTGTATTTTTGTTCTCTTTTGTTAAGGTTTCCATTAATTCTTTCCCACTGTAAGAAGATGCAAGAATAAATTCAGTTAAGATCTTATGAAATCAGAGGAAGACAAAGCCATAAACTTATTACACAAAACACAGTGTGCTCTCACTGATCATAGTGCAAATACATACTGGGCTATTTCAAGAGCACAGCTAGCTCTATGGATGTTGTTACCCTTATCTATGCAGTGTCTGAGACAGCTTCTAGGACACCATTTCCAGTTTGGTTCTCACAGTTCTCCCTTTCCTCAGTTCAAGAAGGAATAAACTAAAGGAGAGAGGCCACAGCTACCAGGAGAGTCTGTGGTCTAAAGTAAATTATTTGTGAGGAGAGTTTGAGGACTCGTTTAAGACGGTGGAACCTAAGGAAGACTTTGCAGACACTAACTCCCTGAAGAGCACTTACAAAAGAACACATACCACTTCTCATTGGCAGATTATACAGCTAGCTAACAACTATAAAGCTACATCCTACAGCTCAGAAGGTTCAAGTAGAAAACTGGGACTGTCCTTTACAGCACATTTGTTTCAAAGAAAACAGGAAAAACAAAGTTTCCATGCTGAAAAGCCAGAGGAACTCCTGAAATAAGTAACACAAATGCTGACATTCAATCATATAGATATGACACATTCACAAGGATATTGTCACCTTCAGGAAAAGTTGGTAGTTACACTGATGTCTCTCCAGCTTTCTAAAAAGCTGGAGAGCTATCCATGAAGCTCTTTTCTCGCATTTTAGTGTCGGTATCAAACATGCCACATGTTAGTAGTCCTACCGAGTGCACCCAAAAGAACTAGAACTATTCTGGTTATTGAAGGTACTACTTAAACTCACTAATAACTGCAGCATCACCAAAACCAACACAATTACTAATGTTAAGCATTACTAGGATTTTTTCAAAACCTACGTATTATTCTTTTCCTTATATAGTTGAACCAGCTTATCTATAGTTTGCCCAATTAAGGCCACAGTAAAGAAGACAAAAATGTCTGAGAAGGAAAAAGTCAGAGGCATTTTTTTCCTCACACTGCTAGTGACAAGAACACAGGAACAGAATCTCCAAAATTTCATTTTTACAAAAATTTAACATAGAAACTAAAACGTAGGTCTGAAAAAAGCGTGCAGAAGACACGAAGGATACAAGAAATAAGAACAATGAGGACCACAGTAATAAAGGACAGCAACAAGCAAGGCTCACAACGTTTAGGAAAGTCAATCTTACTAAAAATTCTGAGAAGAATAACCTTTCACATTAAACAGAAACCACCAAAGAGAGAAAAATTCCCAAAAAAAACCAAACCAAACAAAAAAACCCAAACAAACAAGAAAAAACCTAAAAAAAACCCGAAAACAGGGGACAAAGAAATGAGTGAGACAACTCCAAGGATTAACTTAAAAAAGATTCTGTCACAGGATTCAGTACTGATGACATAGGAATAACCAAATGGGTACAGAGAGAATGTAAAAATATTTTTAATGTTTTATAGTAAATTTCTAGAATGACAAATACAAGGTCAATTTCATTCCTTTGACGTCTTAATTTACCTAATTTAATGTATTTTCAAGAAGAGCTGAGAGACCATTTAAGAACAAACTAGTGCCAAACAGCTGAGCTGGAAAGGCAAGTTTCAGCCCTCATGCTCTGGAACAGATTTAAACCCTTTCATTTAACTACGGTTAAATCCCACTTCTGATGATACAGTTTTGAAATGTTATATGCAAATTATGAGCGACAAAAACCTTTATTTTATCATTTATACACCTGACAGTAAATGCCCTTGATGAGAACAGCACAATGAAAGAATGAGAGAAGAAAATCACAGTGCAGTGACAAATTTGGTGTTGCTATCAAGTCTGAAGAAACCAAACACCGTAAGGAACATGCTATTAGCAAAAACTGAGGTTTATCTTATATACTATGAATGTAATTTGAATTTGGCAGCATTTCGCTCTGTGGGCTAATTTAAAAACCATGTCAAATATGTTACAGACATGACTTCATGTATGAGACGTGGGAAGCCAGGCACATGGAAGCATAAGTGGGAAGCAGCATCACTATTGCGCTTAGGGCCTTGTCCTTGTATTTTACACACACTGCTGTCTTCTACGGTAACAAACTGGAGAAATAACTCACCACTGCTCCACTGAGCCTATCTCTGATTAAGGGAAGACTCTGCTCAGCAGAAAAACTGTTCTTCAGCCTGCAGGAAGAAAACAACCACCTAGAATAAAGGCCAGTACGTACCCCTTCCCGCAAAAGCAAGATCCGTCAGGTTAACGCCTTATCCTCCTCCCATGCCTTCCTATTAATTCTATCCTGACTAAAAACAGTTTCAAGGAGAAAGCGGGAAACTGTACCCTGGAATTAGGTAAGTTATTTCGTTCCAGCTCCGAGCAGGCCCTTTGCCGCTACCAGTATAATACGTAAGGAAGGCCTCGCTGCCTTAACCCCGGGGGCAGTGCGCCGGAGCCGGCACCGTGGCGGGCACTCCACGCCGGAGCCGCGTTGGCTCGAGCAGCGCAAACGGGGGCACAGCCGGCGGAGCAGCAGCCGAAGCGAGTGAGTGGGAGCAGAGCTGCCCGCAGCGACGCAGCCCTGGGGCTCCGCGTTCTCGAGCGCTGCCTCGCTGGAAGCCGCGGGTGCCTTCCCCCCCCTCTCCCCCATCCCCTCCCGGCCTCCCACGAACCGGGAAACAGCGAGCGCTTCGGCGGCACCACCGCCTCCTCGGCGCGGCCCTGACGTCACTGCCCCGCGACACCAGAGCGCTGCTCGCGCTGCTCCGCCGGGAAAGGCGGGACGGGGGCGGGGCCTGAGGCGGAGGGGGCGGGGCCCCGGACGGCGCTGCCCGTGACGTCAGGCGGCGGTTGCGCGCGCGCAGGGCGGCTGGCGCGCGGGCCGCGGGGAATGCTGGCGTGCTTCGTTGATTGGGCTTCAGGGGCTTTCTGGGCGGCTGCCGCTGCGCAGAGCACGGCCGACATACTTGGGATTTATGTCAGAACATAACGCTAAAAATATATATGAGCAAGTAAAGGAGAAAATACAGAAAGTATGTAAAAAAGCAAAGTATATTTCACTGGCGTGCCAGCGGCTGGGAATGGCTGCACGGGCACTGCGACTCCGGGCCATGAGCGCAAAGGCGCTTTGTGCAGAGCCAGGGCTCTAAAGCGCCGCGTTACCTTAAAGGCGGAAATTGATAAGAGTCGCCCTGGAAAATCCTTTTTTTTTTTTTTTTTTCCCCCTCCCTCTCTCTTACCCTTTCTTTGTCTCTCGCCCCCTCTTTCATTCAACCTCTCGTTTTCTCTTACCCTTTCCACGCTGCCCCTTTGTCCACAGTCCACTGTCATGTGCTTAACGGACTAAGGCAGGGTACTAGAGACACCCATTTTTAGGCCCCGTGTCATTTACTAATAAACTTCGGAAAGCTTTTGTGGCCCTGTTGACCACTGTCACCTAGGCCTCGCGGCGGCTCCTATGCCTCGAAGGGCGGGACGATCCCGCTGTTCCCGGGAGGATCAAGCGCGCGCGCGAGGACCAGGGCACGCGCACTTCGTGCTGCCTCCGCCGCGGTCTGCCGGCCCGCCAGGGGGCGCTGCCCCGCACGCCGGCTGCACGCGGGGCCGCTCGCCGGCTGCAGTGCCGCGCGGCACGTGGGGCGCGGGGCCGAGCCGGGCCGAGCGGGGCCGAGCCGGGCCGAGCGGGGCCGAGCCGGGCCGAGCGGGGCCGAGCCGGGCCGAGCGGGGCCGAGCCGGGCCGAGCGGGGCCGAGCGGGGCCGAGCCGGGCCGAGCGGGGCCGAGCCGGGCCGAGCGGGGCCGAGCGGGGCCGAGCGGGGCCGAGCCGGGCCGAGCGGGGCCGAGCCGGGCCGAGCGGGGCCGAGCCGGGCCGAGCGGGGCCGCCGCTATGCCCAAGGCGCGGGCCGGGAAGCGGCAGGAGGGCCGGGAGGGCCGCGCCGGCGGTGAGTGTGAACCGGACCGGGCCGACCGGGCGGGCAGAATCACGGGAACCGAGGGCCGGCGCTCGCACCCGAGAGGGGCCGGAGGGGCGCCGGCGGATCGCGGCAGTCCGCGGTAACACGCCGATCTCTGCCCTAGGCATTCTCTTCAACACCGGGGCCGGGCAGCACATCTTGAAGAACCCTCTCGTGGTGAACAGCATCATCGATAAGGTGGGAGAGGCGGCGGGCCCGGGAAGCCGGGCTGACGGGACGTGCCGGGAAAGCGCGGTCCCGCTCCTGGCTCCGGCCTTCCCCGGCTGCTGCTGAACAGCGGCTACGGCCATCGTGCCGCCTTGTGTCTGGGGGTGTGTGTGTGTCTCTGTGTGTGTGTGTGTTTGTGTGTGTGTCTGTGTCCGTGTGTGTCTCTGTCTGTGTGTGTCTCTGTGTGTGTGTGTGTGTGTGTTTGTGAGTGTGTGTTTGTGTGTGTGTCTGTGTCTGTGTGTGTCTGTGTCTGTCTGTGTGTGTGTTTGTGTGTGTGTGTGTTTGTGTGTGTGTGTGTTTGTGTGTGTGTTTTTCTGTGTGTGTGTGTGTCTGTATGTCTGTCTGTGTCTGTGTGCATGTATGTTTATGTGTGTCTGTGTGGTGGCCTTTGTGTTTATTTTTCTCTTAAGGTGGCTGCTTGCTGGTTCTTTGCACGTAGCCAGCGATGCCACATAATCCAGCACCAGGACATTCTTGTTCTCCCCATTTCACACCTCGTTGCTTTCTAAACAACTCTCACGGGCCCCTGATTCCCAGTTCCAACTTTTTACTGTGTAAAAAGGTGCTTGCTTTCATCCTAAAGTTAAATGACTGCACGAAATCGGTGCTAGTTAAATACTCGAAATGCTGTTTGTCCTTTAGGCAGCCCTGCGCCGCACAGATGTCGTTCTGGAAGTGGGCCCGGGAACTGGGAACCTGACAGTAAAGATGCTGGAGAAAGTCAAAAAAGTAATTGCAAATTCTCTCACAATCCCCCCTTTCGGCAAGCTCGTGAGAACACTGTGGCTTAGACTATGGCAAACAGAAGGGTCTTCAAAGGCGTGATGCACATAAGTAGAATTACTCCACTGATACTTAACATTTAAATAATCCCAATGGGTTTTTAGCTGATCGTGTAAATTTTGTGTGGTTTTATCAAACTACATTGCAATTACCCATTTATGTGGTAAGGCTTGCTATATAAAATGGCACTTATAAAGTATGTATATATATATATATATATATATATATATATGTATATATATATATATATATATAGTATGTATGTGTGTATATACATACATTATAAAATGTATATATACATTATAAAATGTATTTGGAGAGGGAGGAAGGTGCATAGCCTAATAGGGATTTTTAAAGGATTCCTTATGCACATAGCAACAGGTACAGGGTTGGGGATTTTATGATTAAATTCCAGCTAGGAGTTGCATGGAGTTGCAAATACATACATTTTTTTTCAGGTTATTGCATGTGAAATTGACCCTAGACTTGTTGGTGAGCTTCAGAAGAGAGTCCAGGGCACGTAAGTATCAATTATGGAAACAGGGAGCACTTAAAGCAGTGGGGCTACTTTGGTACAAATTTTGGCTACCTGCCTATCTGAGGATAACTACAATGTATCTTTTCCCCCAGGTGTCTAGCAAACAAACTTGAAATCAGGGTTGGAGATGTCTTGAAAACAGACTTACCATTCTTCGATGCATGTGTGGCTAACTTGCCTTACCAGGTATGGGCCAAACAACATAGCATACAACAACATTAAAAATTATTTTCGAATGCTCATTTCCCAGAAATTATACTAACATTATTCATTTTTTTTCTCAGATTTCTTCACCTTTTGTTTTCAAGTTACTGCTTCATAGACCTTTTTTCAGGTATGTGGAAGAATAGAGCTCTGTATTACCTGGGAAGAAGGAAAATAGTTTTAAATATATTTTCAAATCCAGTATTTTTTACTTCCTAAAAATAGCAGTTTGATGGATCAGATCCGCACTAAATTTTTTCTTATATGCATAAATACATAGCCCTACAGTGCCTGGAAATTAAGTTTATGTTGATGTATTGAGCATGAGGAGAAAATTTAAACTTGGCAACAGTGAGTGCCCAGCAGATAAAAACAGGACTTACACCTTCTTAGTATTATAGCTAAGTATTATTCCAGGGATAAGCAGGGCATCATAGTATTTCAAATACCTTCCTACCTAAGTTAGGCTGGAAAGGGTAGAGTCAATGCCAAGTCACTTTCTTGTCGTCTGATCTAAAAATGTAACTGCCCTGTCTGTGGGTCACACAGCATTAGCAGCTCTTGATTTCTCTCAAACATTGGTAATGTTACTGGTCAATTTTTGGAAAGCCTGGATTTGAAGGACTCAGCGTAGAGTTATTCAAAATTATTTATTCAAGTCAGGCAACTCTGAGACTAGACTGTCTCTTTGATCCTGATCCATTTAGCAGTATAAATAATCAAATTATATAACAGCTTTAAGGAGACTTAGATGGCTTCACCAAGTTCTGTTATGTGTTTTGGGTTTTTTGCAACACACTAATCAAGGCAGAGTTGTTTATTATGAACGTTTGTTCTTCATAAGTGCTGAGGCAAATTCTGTGTTTTCTAAGTGTGTTAGTTGGCTTCTGACACAAAAATTGGTTACTTAGAATTTTTTTTCTCATTTCTGTTATTCTCAGGTGTGCAATCCTGATGTTCCAAAGGGAATTTGCACTTCGTTTGGTGGCAAAACCAGGAAGTAAACTGTACTGCAGACTGTCTATTAATACACAGTTATTGGCTCGAGTGGACCATCTGATGAAGGTATGTCATTCTGCACTTAGGTAACAGCTGTCAAACACAGAAGAGTGTTGCAAAGGATGTGAGGAATTTGCTGCTTATTCACACAGCTGCTGACTGCTCTTAATTAATAGGTTGGAAAGAACAACTTCAGGCCTCCTCCCAAAGTCGAATCCAGTGTTGTCAGAATAGAGCCAAAAAACCCACCACCACCTATCAATTTCCAGGTGAGCAGTGTATACTCAACATAACATTCTAGTGATAGTACTTAATTTCATTTTTCTTTCTCTTACTACTCAATTCCATGTTCTAACTCTAGTACAAACTACCAGCTATTCATTGGAGTTTCCAAAATGTTTATTTCTCTGTTGATCAGGCTTGTGTTAGGACAGTAACAGACCATGTCACCATCATCTGGGTGCAGCTTTGTGTACAGTATTTTTCATAAGATCAAGGTTGGTTGGAGAACTTCTAGTAATAATGTCCCTTTCGTAATGGTTCATATCTCCCAGAGATATTTCTGGCTGATGACTTTGCAGGTTTTGATCAAAGGAATATAGGAGATTTATGTTCAGATGAGTGTGTGTAATCTCAGAAGACAGATGTTACAGAAAAGTAGTCCTAATTTTTAGAACACTTCAAGACCATTTCAGCCTTGCCCAGGGTTAGCCAGATTTTCTTCAAGTATCTGACTTTTCTGCATGTAATAGCACCTAGGCACAAAAAAGTACAGTTCAAAGGGTTTTGGGAGTGAAGTATTTCCTCCTCTTTTGTATTGCTTTGTCCAAGACACAACTGGTTTTGTGTTGTTTAGAAAGATATTTTCATGAAGGATTTTCCTTTGTGTTCAGTACTATTCTTAAGTTGTCAGTAGTGACTGTTGTTGTTTGCAGTAGCTGTATATTACTTTCTAAAATTCTGAAATTTTTAATTTCAGGAGTGGGATGGCTTGGTAAGGATAGCCTTTGTTAGGAAAAACAAGACACTCTCTGCAGCATTTAAGTAAGTAACTTCTGTCAAAGGAAATATTTTTAAAGTTTGAAAGCCTATCCAGTTAACCATTTCTTTTGTGCAAATGCATAGCAGTGTTATGTAGTCAGTGATACACTGTGCAGAAGATTTATATTAATGTCACAAGCCTTTTCTCTTAGAAGAAAACTAGGTAGCTGTTTAAAAAGAACAGTTCTATGTAATCATTACATTTTTTTGTAATAGATATTAATAGCCAATGAAGTGAACATTAGTTACAGCTCAGTTTTCATGCTAAACATGTATTTGTTTCAGGTCAAGTGCTGTAGAACAGTTGCTGGATCATAATTACCGAATTCATTGTTCCTTACATAATACAGTAAGTTTCTTCTTAATCTATTACATTCTATTTCTTTGTACTGTGACCTACATACTGACTTTTATAAAAGTAAAAAATTAACATTCAAAAGCTCAACATATCAAAGGTTTTACAAAAGAGTTTGAAGGTGGAGGAACTTGCCTCTTTTCGTAGAGAAAAATCTGAAACAGTTATTAAATCTTAGTGAAAAATCTTAAAATTAAGTATATTATTACTATGTTGTCTGTATTTAATATATATAGGTCTTTTACTAATTTAATAAAGAATGTCTGCTTTTCAATACTGTTGTGATTCATATATAATGAGTTAACTGAGATAAAAAATTCAGCTACAATAGAATAATACAATAATCCATAATAGAAAAAGTATAACTTACTTTTTATCACTTGAAACAAGAACTGTTCTAAGAGCAAGAAAGAATTAGATTATTTAAATGAACCTCTTTCTGTGTTATAAGTAGAAAATAATTTCTCTCCCATTTTTCATTGACAGGAAATCCCTGAAAACTTCAAAATTGCAGAGAAAATACAGACAGTTCTAAAAGATACAGGTTACTCTGAAAAAAGAGCCCGCTCAATGGATATAGATGATTTCATTCGGTATTATTTTTTTTCTTTTTGCCTTCCTTTTAAGCTTCTTTAAATTCTGACTGCATCTGTACCTGCATAGCAGATTAGCATTAGGTTGCACAGGAATAGCACAGTTTCCCCACACACTCCTTGCTTCTAGTCCTGAACATGAGCAAACATTTATGGCCTATTTATATATTTTAAATGCTCTTTATAATATTGAAGAGCAACTAGCTGAGTATCCCTATTTCAGGTGTTTGTGTACTAGACCTTTCTGTGTCTCCTTTCAAAATGGCCATAGTGTAAACTGGTTATTAAAATTTCCTTGGAGTCTTATACAGCCTTTCTCTGCCTTGAGGATTAGGCCATAGTCTGTAGCATAATTTTAAATATGAATTATTAACTGCTGTATTCCGCTCTTACTTCCCATGGCATCTCTAATGCCCTCGTAATTCAAGATAAAAGTTCCTAGGTGTTTCTCATTCTGAGAACTAAGACAGGTAATGCTCTCTGAAGAAACACAGTGAGGCTGGTAGGATGCAACATAAGTAACTGCATCTCTAAAATGGAAAATTTGCTGATAACTTCTAGTGTCAGATTTGTAAAAATTCGTCCTTTGCAGTTTATCAGTGATGGCTGCTTTCATGCTATTTTCTTTGCACATCTTAAAAGTGCCTCAAGCTGAAGTTTTAATTGCTAGAATTCTAATAGACTTATTTCACTTTTTCAGATTGCTACATGGCTTCAATTCAGAAGGCATCCATTTTTCATAGATTCTGCTAGAAAGATGCTGTATTTTTCCACCAAAGTTTTACCCAAGCAAGAGTGAGTGCAATGGGATAAGCTCCTCATAAAAACAATGAACAGAATACAGCATGTATGCTTGGACTCAAAATAAAATGTCAGATGTGGTTTTATCACAGGTAATAGGCAAGAAGCTGCTGCTCAGTATTTTAAAAGCAGTAATGTCTTTCAGAGCTGGAATGAGGTGCTGGTCTACCTCATGACTGTTTTTCTATGTATATCCAAAACACAGATTGATGCTAATTGAAATCTCTGTTTTCCAATGATGGACTTCACTTCAGTATATTCATGCACAAGACTCAACAGTACAACCCCTAAGGGCTCTGGACAAGGAAGTTGGAGTAATTAATTATTTTTCTTATCAATCTGTATGTTTGTTTTAAAAGTATATTTAAACACTTCCTTTTGATTTGAGATGCCTGTCTCTCTCATCCCTCTGGTAACTACCAGCACTCCAAGCCTTTTAGTAATCTGCTTCGCTTAGAGAATCCCAGTGAGTGTTTCTCAGAAAACAAAAGAATTTACCTTGTGGTCTTGATATAATTTAGAGAACTGCCTTTACCCTCTCCTCCAGTAGGAACTGGAAAAAAACTACCAGTACGTCAGGGCTCATAAACACAAACGGTAGGCAGGGTTGGGATTTTTGTTAACTAAAGGTAACTACTTCATTGTTAAGGCAGGGAATAGTTCTAGCACAGATCATAGCTTTCAGTGAGATTTAGAGCAATGCATGCAAATTAGCAAAACCTCCTCCAAGAAAAACATTATACACGTTATTGAATCATTAAGGTTGGAAAAGGTGTCCTGAGTCCGGCTGGCAGCCCATGACATGCTTTTGGTTTTTTAAGTCATTGATTCAGAAGAATAGATATAGGCACTCAGATTTACAGGTATCCTGAAGCATTGACTTCAAAAATTGAATTGCACATTTATTTCACAATTTAATAATTCAGTAATTCTAGTGCTGCTTCACTTCATGCAGAATCAAATGATGGGTTAGATAAATAGCCACAAGAAATATGGTTGGACTAATACAGAAAGAACAAGTGCTGAAGATAATGCGTCACACTTCCTTAATACTTTTGTTTTACTGGAGAGGAATAGAGAACAAGCTTATTCAAATCCTGTTCAAGTAATTTCAGTCTGTTATGGCAGTGGGGCTGCAGAAATTCAAGTGCCACAACCAGCTCTATCAATTTATTTTTATTCTAACTGCTTCAGTATCAGTGTAGGTCTGACTTAAAGCAGGCTCTGGCACAAGGACTGGCAATAGACAGTTTCAGCTTGCATGTGCTACTTGGCAGGACATGTGTAATTTACAAGACTTTTTAAAAAGGTGCTGAAAGCTGACTGTCCTTTCTGGACCCACTGTAAGCCACAGCCTGGTTGAGGTGCTAGGCTTGCATGGACGAATAATATGGAATTTTACTGTTACTCCTGTAGGATGTCTGTCTCCAGAAGATTTTTAGAAAGTAAGAATTGTCTAGAACACCATCAGGGGAAACCTTGGATATTATATGATAACTGTACTATCACCTGCTAACAGAAGCTGTTGCCTTCCATTCCACTGATTTTTTTCTTTTAGCTGTGATGGGTGATGATCTTAAAAAAATGCTCAGAAAGAGGTGTGATTCTTTTTAAAATCTGCTGGAAAACTAAACTTGGGACAGTATTCTGGGGACTTCTTTCTATATAACAAACTTGTACAGAAGAGTTTGCTTTATTTTGAAATCAGAGGTATTTTCAAAAATGTAAGTGATGCGCTTACAAATTGAAATCCTTCCCAAAGCATAACAGAAATTCTCAGATGTAATGCATTTAATAGCTTTATTTATTAAACACATTATGTAAAATCTACATTGTTTCAGTTTTCATGTTTACACACAGGAGGATTTTTTATTTTAAACCATGATGCGACAAGAGCTTCCCATAGCCTACCTTTCTATGGGAGATACAAACATTAAACACTACAAGAAGTTCTGGCTCATTTAACTCTCTTTTCATTGCCTTCCCTTTATTCCCCCACTCCAGGCCTGGCACAAACAAACAGGCTTGTATTCCAAAAGTAATCTTAAAACATTTCCAATGGAAAGTCTGCTGATACAAACTCCTGGAAAGAGGGAGAACTGCTAAAGAGGTCTACAGTTCTTCATTTGACAAGAAGTTCTTACATGAAAGGTCAATCTTTTTTGGATACTGACTTGCAAAAATAACTTGAGTGCCACCACCTAAAAAGTGCTGATACGCATGGCGCCACTTGTGAGAATTCAGGTATTTGTGGGATTTCTATTAGCGCTAGGTAGAGGTATTGTGCAAAATCATCAAATGATGCAATTTCACCCCACTTTTCAGCTGCTGGCACTGTACAAAGGGAAAAATAGGTATTAGCTACTTCTTAAAGCAACAGAATTACTCAAGCTACCTGCAAACTACAGTTAATGTACATGTAACTTTGTCATGCATCAAAATCCAAGTTTTTAAAACAGTATGTGAAAGGCCAGTATGGACATATTTATCCCCAAAGTTTCATAGTTAACTTATCCATACATAGCATTATCACACCATACCACATATCATATTAATCTGCATTATCCTAAGATACAACTCTCCTCAGTACTTAAAACATTACCCTTTAATATACACCAACTAGTTTATATTTTTGTAGGTTTTTGTTGATTTGTTGTTTTTTTTGGTTTTTTTTTAATTGTTACAGATGAAATGTTAAAATTATATAATCATTCTTTATGGTACTCAAATCAAGATTCCAGATTTTCACAACAAAAATGGAATGTCCAGCTGTTCATCCACTCTTAAAAGCCTGCAGTTCTTCTCAAAATGATATGGCACATCCTGTGAAATGAATCTAGCCACCAAAAAATAAGTCTTCTGGAAACACATCAAGGATGTACACACATTAAAGTAATTTATATTGACAAATAAGGAATGTATTTTTAGGCTGTGCTTCAGAAAGAGGATATTTAGGGTCAAGTAGCCTTCATCAAGGCACAGAATGGGAAGAGTTAAGCACAGCTGTCTGTGGAAGAGAAATTACGTAAAACCACTAGAGAAGTGCATGCATGCCACAGAACTGCACAGCTGGTCTTTTGTCATAAAACTGAACATGGTCAGAAGGAAGTGCTGTGACTTTTTAATGGCCACAGTTTTACTTTATTGAAAATATGGCAAGTATTTCCAAACATTTCACTATTTGAGTAAATGAAATATTTAAAACAAAGTGCTTCACAGATCTGAACCCTGCATGGTTGTGCTGTCTGGTCTAGAAGCATTTTGTAGACATCATAGGAGCATTTCACATAAAACTGAAAATGTCATTCAGGTGAATAAGAAACAGGACATTTCCACAAACATTTCTAACATTTTTATGCTTTCAAGTAGTTGAGTTCTCTCGGTCACTAGGTTTTATAACAAATGTGTGCTACAGCAGTACAGGTTCGTGAATTTCTTTAGCAGCAGAGGCCGTTTTCAAAGGGCACGTGGTCTTTTCGGGTTGATCTGTTTACTGGCCTGCTCCTCTTCTTGCAGAGCTGCCCGGAAAGATTTCACTTTGTCTTTAAGGTAAAAACAAAAGAATGAGTACTGATGTTGCCTGTGCTCAACAGATCCTGAAACTAAGCCCTGATCTTCTACATCCCAGCACTAACAACAAAGAACATTCCTCCACAAAAACAGCTGATGCTACAAATTACAAGAAGATTGAGCTAAGCTTGCATTCAAAACCATACAAACAAGTTACTTAGCAACTTAATCCATTCTTGGGTACTACCCTTGTCTCTAGGCAGGACAGGTTTGTAAACTGCACAACTGTATTCCCAGCATGTTCACACTTCCATTCTCCTGTCTTAGAGAGTCTGGGGAAGACATACACCTACTATATCCTTTTCCTTCCCAGCACCTTCCAAACCATTCTTAGGGACATACAAAATTATATTTAGTGTACAGTCTCCCATTTCTGTACATTCCAAAACTCAGAAGAGTAAATTCTAGCTCCCTCTATTTTCTTATGAATGTGGAAAACAATTCTAAGTTTTGGAACTTACTCACTGTAAATATTTAAATGCATCATTCACTGGTTTAATTGCAATTCAGTAAGAATGGGAGAAACCTAAGGAAGCAAGTGTGGAATCCTCATTTTTCTATTCCTGTCCCTTCCATTCCCCAGTAATATGCCCAAGAATTGGAAGAAGGAAACCAAAATGGTGGCAAAAATATGTCAATCCCACAGGGACAGAAGTAAAGGCTGAATGATTCAGTGACCATTACGTGCCACGAGCAGAACACAGATGATGCCAAGACAACATTTTTTACTTTATATGTGTTACCTCCTGTAGAACTACAGTTACATTAAGCTGGCTGTAAAGATGTGACATCTCTTAGCATTTTACCTCCAATACCCTTTTCAAAATCACTATCTAAGTTTTTGAAGAACAGGTAGTCACCTAAACTGCATTTTTTGCACTTCTGGTATCTGAAACTGTTGTCCTCTGCAGAGAAAGCCATCATCCATAAAAACAAAAGTAAACTCCCAACTCCTAGCAAAAGTGTAGCTGGCATACTCAGGAGGCATGCAGGCCACATCTGATCTTGTTGTATTCTGAGCAGATACTCAGACTGGGTAAAAGGTGAGATTTTAACTTAAAAGTCAGCTTTTTAAAATAGATCAAGAAAGCTGTTCCATCAGTCCTCAAACCCACCCTTGAGGTTTTGCCACTACAGCAGTATGTCTCCTGGAGTCTAAACAGTTAATGAAAAGGAAAATTTATTTCCAGGATGTACCCAACTGACAAGCTGATTTTAGAAGACAAGTGGATGAGCTAATTTTGGGCATGAAGAATTAGTTGCAGTTTGTTTTTCAACAAAGACATGCTGACAAAATTCAAACAAAGGCTGTTGAAAAAAAAAGTAAACTAACAACTAAAATACCCAGAGCTTGATGGCACTCTTAACCACAGTCTTAAAAGTAACAGCAGGCTCCCAGCTACATTACACAACACAACAGCAGGGACTGGGAGTACCTACTACTTTTTCCTCACTGCATGGCCTTCTGTTCTTTTTCATACAGTTGGCTTGTATTTCTTTACCTTAATTTAATGTTTTGGAAAAAAAAAAGTTGCAAGACTGAGTTTATACTTCCTGCAGGTAAGCATAGACTCTTCCTTTACATTAAGATGAACTCATCATAGATGTGAACTTGTTCTTAGACTGCAGAATAAATGTTCCTTCTACTGAAGGCCAGCATAAGCAGGGAAAAAAGACCCTAGAATATAATCACTTCTTTTTTACTCCTTGTTTTTATTGCAAGTCTCCATGGCACATGCTAATAATGCACAGACAAGTCATTAGAAGCAACTTACCTCTAAGTTCGGTCAGAATATCAATTTTTTGCTCTAGAATTGCTTCAAGTTGGGTAGCGTAAGAATCCACATCATAGTCTACTTCTTCTGTCATCTCAAGAAGTTGTTTTTCAATTTCCAACCATCTAATGGATTCCTAGATAAAAGTTTAAAAACACAATAAAATACATCAGCAAAGTGTCAAGACAAAGACCTGATTAAGACTTTTGCACAATGACAACACATTTTACTATCTAGTCACCCCAATAAAACAGATTTGAATCCAAAAATGAAACATTCTTCCTAATTCAGTAAAACTGCATTTTTTTCTACATTGTTTTTTTAATTTCAGTGGTCATATCATCAACAGGCAAACCCCAGTTACCCAGTTCTCTCCAAATTCAGAACATCAGATGGTTGTAAAGCTGAGAAATCTAGGGAACAGAACTTTGTCATGTTTGTGTCCTCTTGACAAGAGTCAAACTTTGAAGTCAGGCTTTTCACAGGAACACAATAAAGGCTGGTTAAAGAAGTTCATCATTGCACTCTGAGCATTACAAAAAATAAGAGGGAAAAGAAAAAGCTTGTAGCAAAGAATGCAGCCAGGAGTTTAAATCTTACAGAACCATGCAGAATTGTGATCAGAAGAACTGACCCCATTGGAAATGGTTTGGTTTAAAAAAAAAACAAGCAGCTGAGAGTTCTAGGAATCCTAGAAAGCTCAGTTTGACATATTAAGATGACGTCTTTCCCTCTGTGCTCTATAGCCCAAACAAAACTGGAAATGTAGTCCAAACCCCTTGTCTGTTTTTTTTGCTTTCAGGAGAGATGGAGCTTACACTGGGATAAGATTGATCTCCTCTAACATAACCTTGTATATCAAAGACAGACTCCTGGACATGTAGAGCACGGTTAGTTGCATTAGTGTATTTTAGCCATTTTCCTTAGTAAAGGATGTTGTGAATCAGCTGCTTTCAGGAGAATGCTGACAGAAGAAGACTAGTACAGCATACACACAGCATAAACTAACAAGCCATGCTGTGAACAAAGGGACCTGAGGCTCGGACACACTTTCTCTCAGGGACTGCCAGAAGGAGCAGTAATCTCCAGCAGAAGGCCAGATGGATACACAGAGGCAATTACATCTTAAACTAATGCAGCTTGTCTCTCCAGAAGCTGCATCAGCATACAGCCATAGCATATGGCACATGACTTTCATGCTTCTGTATGTTTTGCTCCAGGGCTAATGTTCCATTAATAACTAGAACTCTAAATCCACTGAAAGATGTTTTATTTAGCATCTTGCTTTATTATGAACACATATCAATGTTCCACTAACTTAGATACCTAAGCTGAGGAGATAATGTGTATTCCCTACAGGTTTGATGGTCTGCTGTTCTCTAGGAATAGATGTGCCAAACAGACAGCTTGCCTAAGGGCTTTAAGGTTATGAACAGAAGCAATCCAAATTTCCTTCTGAAAAGAAGTAACTCATATTTATTGCTGCGATTTTGTGAGTGTAAAAGGTTACATAGCACTGACCAGCACTACATAGTCAGTATTCCTTCTCAAAGTTGTGACTAACAGCAAGTGAAATCTTTAAGCACCTGTAACATGGAAGCTAACAGGCAGTTTGAAACACATGTGTCTCTTCTGGATCTTAGAAGGAGATGTCACAAAAGAATACTCAGATTCAGACACAATACTTGGAGGGAGAGGACCAAACAGAAATGGTGCTGACAGAGACATAACTGTTAATAACCAGCCCTGCAAAGGCAATTTTTACTAAATTTCTGGAGTAACACAGAAATGTACTTCTCTTTAATCATGGGGACAAAGATCAGGTGTTAATGGAATCTGTTCCTATTTGTTTGATACAATCAGCTTAACATAATAAATCAGTTTAGGATTCTTTGACAGACAGAATGGCTATAGATCAGATGCTTCACCATCTTCAAGAGTATGCACTTCCACTGAGAAAACCTGAATTCCTGAATTAGGATAAAACAAAGTGGAACTCCATCTTTTACCTGGAAGACAGTCCTGTGGTCTTCTACTACTTGCTCTTCCATTTCTACCATCTGTGACACAGCTTCATGGAAACTAAACAACTGCGGAGAAACTTCTTCTTCCTAAAAACAATAGTTAACTTTGTTAGCCTGGAAAGAACTGTGGCTACACAAAAATGTTGAATGTAACCCATTTCATCACGGAACATGGCAAAAAATAGGCAGAATGCAAAACCTGTCAAAAATAGAATTGAGTACTTCTAAGAAGTATTAAGAAAATCTCCAGGAATTAATAGAAGGGGCAATAAATTAAAAATATTTACAAAATTAAATTTAATTAATATTCACAAAAAATTTCCAGTCACTAATCCCAGCAAGTACTGGAAATCAGAATATTCCCCACTAAAATAACAAGTTAAAATAAAAGGGAAGGGTAAGTCTCAAGGGAAGAATTATAATTTTTAATAATTTCTGATGGGTTTTAATGCCCACAGAAAACTTTGGGCAGGACTTTTTGTTGCACACGCATGCAGGTTTTACCTTGAAAGCACTTGAGGGGAGGGGATACTAGAAAGTTTTTCACCATGAGAACTTCCTCTGTGAATTGATGGGACCGATTGGAGGCTGGTTTAGTTGTTGACAGCCTGAGAAACCACTTGGAGAAGTCGGTTTGCTCCATGAATCACATTGAAGCAAGTAAATCCCCGGAATGCTCTCTTACATTTCCATCCTCTCACAAGGTAACACTGACCAGGCCGGGTCCCTCTCATGTGGGGCCAGGCAGGGCTGGGCTCGGGAGGCTGCCGGGCCCCGTTTCCAACCAGGAGCCCCGATAACCAAAAGAAGTCGAGCCCATTGCTGAGATCCTGGCCCTTTTCCCGGTGTGTCCGTGGCTCGGGGGGCCCTGCCCTGCCCTGCCCCGGCTCGGAGCAGCCCTGGGGTGGCCGAGCCCGCCCGGCCGCCCTCAGGGGCTGGGGGGAGGCAGCCGGGCCCGGTTCGGGAGAGCCCCCAGGGCTTTGTGTGCTGGGCAGGGCAGAGGGAGAACCCCCGGGCTGCGGCTGGAGCTGGGGGCGGGCAGCGCCGGGGGAAAGCCATGGACACACGGCCTTGGCACCCATTTCTCCTCTGCGTGCGCTTTGCAGTTTCCATCCGGCCCCCCCAGCACGGCCTGGGCACCCTGAGATCCTGACACAGCTCCGGCATGGCCTGGCACAGCCCCTGCAACTTCTGGGTGAGATTTTAACTTTTCCAATGCTCAGATAAGACTGACAGACTTTCCATCCTTCCTTGGGTGAGAGGGAGAAGAACAGAAAGGATGCACCAAAGTCAATGAAGCAAAAGCTAAGTTTCTAGATGGAAGGAAAATGAGTAGATGCCATGAAGGTTGGCTGAAATATCTTTTTGTAAGTTATAAGGGTGGACTGTACTACATGGAAAAATTCCTTTAAACCATGAAAAAAAGACATTGGAGGTGGGGTGGGTGGAATGAAGTATAAAGTGTTTAGAAGATCCTTTGCCCCGAGGGAAAAAGGGGATCTCTGTTCCTGGGAATGAAGTATGAACAGAGAGAAAAGAGCTGAAGAGAACTTTTGCCTTTGAGTAGCTCATCCTTAAAAGTAATACCCCATGACTGACAATGGCCCACAAGCACAGCTCTGGGAAGGCTGTGAAAGTGGGAGGAGTTTCATAATGGCAGATCCCGGGTGGCTGTTATTCATGAAAAAAGTAAAGTCAGGAGAGAACTGGTTATTTCTTCTCTTGAAAGAGATCCTTATAGCTGAACAAAAAGAAATTCCTCTCCTTAAAGTGACCTGAAAAAGATTATTTAAGTAAGGAATTGGCTGAAGTGTCTCTGTATGTTATTAAGCTGTGACAAAGGGTAAAGAAGGACTGGTCTGAAGATCTGTTCTGAATTTGGTTTTTTTTTTTCTTTGTGTTGTTAATAAAGTTTTTCTTTATTCCCTTTTAAGTTTTAGGTCTGCTTTACTTTTATTCCTATTTCACTACAGAAAGTGAATATACTACCAATTGGCAAACCCAAACTATAACATTTTAGTGTGTTGGCCGGAAAACAAACAAACTAAACCAAAACAGCATGCTGCAACAGACAGGAAAAAAAATTCAAAAAACCAGAATAGCAATTACATTCAATACATTCCAAGAAATCAAAATTAAATTAAACCTTTGGAAAAAAACGTTAAATAAACACAAAGGGAGACATCTAAAATGTACATAGTGATTGATAAATTAGAAGAATGCACACATGGATTTACAAACTGGGACAAAGAAGGCTTCTTTAAAAATGAATTGTCAACAATAGAAGAGGAAAATACTGTAGGCTGTAATGAATGCTTAGCAAGACAGCGTAGTTCCTTACACAATGCCTTTGAAATATTTTTTAAAACCCTGAGTAAGTCTTAAATTTATTCAATATGACTAATGAACAAGTGATACGATAGGATATCTGGTTGGAAGGAACATCCAATGGGAAGCTCTAGAAATCACTACCATGTTCTTATGAAACAGAGCCCTGGAAAAATAGTTATTTAGTTAAAGTGAGACATACTGCAGATATCAAAAAGAGATGTCTGATAAGACTGAGAGTCTTGTGAAAAACGTTAGGATTGTAAGAATTTTTCCTTTTTCTATTTTTCATGGGCATTTTCACAAGGAGCTTTAATCCCTTTTGAATATTTAAGGACCAGGACTAAAGTGGTAATGGCAATGAGGGAGAATGCCCTTCAGAAGACATCTTTCAGCTACCTAGTCCTCCAGCCCAGGGAGACATACAGGGAACATCATGTGGCTGTCTTCCCAAACAGAGCAGTAGCGTTTCACCCTAGGAAAAACAGGATGCTAGGAGGATGAATGATTGGTAGCCATATTTCTACATGCAGGGAAAGGCAAACTCAATTGAAACAGGGTTTGCATGCAGGGAAAATAATGCTCAAAACCACAAAGGGTGTTAAGTAAAAGACATGAGTTTTAGGATACTTCCAACTGCCTAAAAAGATGTCATGCTATTGTGGAAAAAAATGCATACTACAGATCATCACCACAGCCTGCCTAGATATTAAAAGCCCTAATCAGCAAGGAAGGTAAAGCAACCATTCAAGAAACATTTTTGGGTTCCATTTTTCTTTTGTAAGGAATAGAATGTAATACAATAAAGAGAAAAGGTGAAGAGGTATGCTGTATGTATTTAAGATCTTACTAACAGGTTGTTGATCTGGATTTGCTCTGCCCACTGTATGTCATCATCTCTTTCCATGTAATTCTGTAAACCACTCACATTTTGTTCACAAAGCAGTTTGAGATCATCTCTCTGAGGAGAGCTTCCCACACCCCACTGTGTCTCCAAGTCATCCATCTGATTGGGAGTATGGTGTATAATGGAACGGATATCTCCTGCAGCACTAGGATCAACCGTCAGCTCCTTCACCCTGTGGGCAGAAAATATTTCATTTGAAAATTAGTAACCTCCTGTGCAAAAGAGTCAGAACCAAAAATAAAGCTCTATGGGTTTATGTGCAATCAATTCATTTAATTAGGAAAATGATGATGTCAGCTTCACAAATTTAATGTACTTGCAGTGACAAAAATAAGTTAGTCCAGTTCCTAAAACGCATGGACTCTTGAATTTTTACTACTTGCATGTGGATTAAAGTAAATCTAGCAAGAAGTATTTTCTGACTGAAATCTTACTACTTGTTAAGAGTTAGGAGGGCAACAATTTCAAACCCCTCAACATTAACTCTTAGACAACGGGTGATATTGCAAAGAAAAGGTCATTTAGCACCCTAGACCTGACAGCTTTCTTTTTCTGCATACACAATTGTGCTTTAAAAAAGTTAGTCAATCAGCTCTGCACTAGCTATCATAAGCAAATCAACCAAGAAATTGTGAAGAAAATAATAACTTGCAACTGAGTATTTCCGAGAATAAATAGATTGTTTCCTGAATTTCAAAGGTGAAAATATTTTAATAAAATGGTAGGCTCTCACAGCATGTAAATAGCTTAAAGACTGATCATGATTCTGTCAAAAAAAGCCTATTTAAAAGCAAGTTTATGGAAGATGCATGAAAGTCTAAAAGCAAGTTTTAGATCACATTCTTAATTTCTTTAATGGGAAAAATGTTTTTTCAAGTAGATCTTATTTACTGCATTGGAAAATATTTTTTCATTTATCTTCAGAGTGCTCAAAAGCTTTAATAACATATACATATGTGTGTATATATGTATACATGTATATATATATATAGATACACACACACATATATGTTAGAAAATTTTTTGGTTTTTGAGATAGTCAAATTACTGTAAACACAGAATTGTTAGATTTGGTCCACTAAATGTACAAAGGTGACATCACCATTACTTTTTTTTTTTTTTTAATTGTATGAAGGAGACTAGCAAGCCTGGATACAGAATGTGGATGTTTAAGGAGGGTAAACAAAATACTGGGAAGATGATTGCATATCATGCAGAACCATCACCTGCCAAACCAAAATAAAAACAAAGTATGTGTGACTCAAGGCAAGGGGACTAATGAAAGGTTGGTCTGTAAAATTACATAGCCAAAAAGAAAACTTAAAAATAAAGTTCCATGTATAGAATGAAGTAGACCTGGTGTTTGAAGGAGAAAAGTCGTCATACTCATAGGAAGGAGAGAGATCAGAGCGACTGCCACTACCCTGTGAGAAGGGAATGTCCGAAGGACTAATTCCAAATTCCTTTACTCTGCAGCAGCAAAATACAGTGGCAAATTAAAAGAAAATGTTCTCATAAACACAGTTAAAATGACAACTCTTTGTTTAGCATACTTGTTTAATAGTTTAACTACAAAATTATTTGTATAACACAAGTGTTTCAATATATTTAAACTCTCTGCAAACAGTTCAGATCACTAACAAAGCTGAACAAAACCAGTGCTGCTAATATGCAGGGGACTATAACAGCAGTGTTTTGAGAAGAGTAATTCCAGGTTTGAGTTTGTATAGTTAATATGATTTCATCTGCATTCAATATTCTACTAAATTACTCCTTTTAAAATATCAAATTACTACAGCTACAAAAGTGTAGCTTCTATTTCACCTCCTGTTGTTACTGCCCACACACTAGTGTCCAGCACCTAAAACTAACTACTATGCAAATGATGCAGTTAGGAAAAAATAAAAATTCAATAGAAAAACACATGAAGCAACATTATAGTAATAGGTATATACTCCATAACAACATACAATTTTAACACTTAGAGGAAGAAACAATTTCAGCACAACTATTTAGGCCACTAGAAAGCGGTGCTTAATTTGTTTTGTAGGGACATTTTGTGGAGTCAGTTCAGCAACGTAAGTTGTACAAGGGGTAGAAGTTCCAACAAGTCTTGAATGTGCAAGGTCCTGCATCATGTTACTCTAAGCACATGAGTAGATGCCTCATTCTCTTCAGGGAGGAAATGAGACAGACTGGTCCAAGCTAGGCAGGTTTACCACTAGCTCCATAAACCCAGACACAGAGACATTTGGAGATTGAGAGAAGCAGGCAGTAAGCCTTCCTAGCAGACCTCTGTGGCTAGCCAAGCGGAAGCAGTTGTGGTTCTGCCTGACCTCTCACTGAGGCAAACAGACATCCAGATGGTGGCCTTTTCTAGCAAAGCCAGGGCTTCTGATGGCCCAGGGGCTGTCTGCCACCTTTGTGGCAAAGTTTGGAGTGTCTCTGAGTCACAGGTCTGGCTGCAGGGACACAAAGGACCTGACTGCACCATCACCACAGATTTTAAACAGAGAACTGCAGCAGGTGAGGGCTCCTTTCACACTCACTGGAGAGAGTTGACCCCTTCTTAGAGCAGTACAGGTCTCAAGTGATGTATATGCCTCTCAAGGTGCTAATTCCTCTAGAGCGATCATAAAGACTGTTGGATTTTCTGCGTTTTTCAGACTTTACTTGGGGTTCTCAGGTATTTGCTTGAAGTTGGGAAGCATGAAATTATATATGTACATATAATACAGACTGGCAAAGGGATGGGAAAAAAAAATCACATCACAGAAAGGTAATTTAGCCAACAACACTCCAGGGAATCATCATGAATACCAACTATCCCTAATGCAAGAGATGATCCTTTCAAAGCAAGGGCAAGACTAACAGTAGCATGTCCCACATACCTTGCAATCCACATTATCCATCTCTGGATAATGGCATAGATGCAGTTTTAATAGATTATTTTGTAATGGTTGTACAAAGTTACAATTTAAATGAAATGTGAGCCTGATCAGTAATTTGGTTTTAATCTTATTAAAAAACACAACTACCATTGAATTATTCAAGTAGCTAAAATAATCACACATTATAGAACAACACTATTTCAGACATCAGTAATCAACAGCCAGTATAGCTTTAAGAAATATAATGCTTTTCATACCTATTTGCATATCTCAGTGTATTTAGAGTGTTTTCACATGATGCCATCCCTGGAGAAATTGTAGCAATCTGGAGAAAACAAGCCACATGTTGGTAAATCACTTTATACAGATGAAAGGGTAGATAAATTTAAATGTATGTATTTTTTAATCTCGTTTAATTTCTGATCTTCTACAAAAAAGTCTGCTATGTACAGCTATCCTTTTACAACAAGATCTCAGGGACACAGATGTCCACTCAAAGCTCCAATTTAACTTTTTTTAACCCTACAAGGAACATCCACAATTCATAGAAATTCAATTTCCTCAACCATCTTGGTAACACATTGTGTAAATGTGAAATTGTAACTTAAAAAATGCATTCCTCAAAAAAGGAAATATGCAACTCAATAGACCCTAAATCTAATATATCCTCTAGACAACTACCACATAATTTTTTGTGTGTATCTTGTGAGACTCTCCTCTGTTCAAGGAGATTCTATGCTGATTTTGGCCACATCAGAAACTGAACTTAATAGTGGTAAAGAGAAGCCTGAGTCTGACTATTTTCCTAAGTAGAGACACATTCTTTTCCATTAGAAATTATCTGTAAACAATTCTTTATGGCAAACCTTCCACGAGACCAATCTGGAATCTAAAGGTCTTTCTTTATCCAGTTTAATTAATTACTCTGAAGATACCACCACCTTTCCCAAAAATCAGCAAAAATTAAAATTGTGATTGGGAAAAGTGGGACATTATTTGTCCCAGTTTCTCTAAGCAGTCCAATTTTTCTGCCTGTGCTCTTTCCTAAACAGTCATAAAGGCTCTACCCAGAACAAACACCTTTATGATCCTACACACTAAATTTTCATGGCATCACAGACTTAGGAGACTGAAACTGATGGTGATTATATAATTCTGGTCTTCTCTTTCATCCTGCTGCTGACATTCCTGTATAAAAGCAGAGTAGTCATCCCAAGAGGAATTTCTCCTTCTGGGAAGAAGGGAAAAAATATGTGGTGGAAGTGACCATACAGACCTAAGTTTAAGCCTCTAATACTGGTACACATCAATTACTAAGGAAAACAAGAAGCTTATATTTGAGATCACACAACTCCATGTCTATGGTTCTTGGTGCTAATTAACAAAAACCTAAAAGTTCCTAAAGCTATTCCAAACTCAAATAATGTGAAAAATGCATACATCTCTTCCACCAGCTTAATGTTCAGAGCATGCCACAGACAGTGATGTTTTGATTGATGGCATTTTTATTCTCATGTCATTGTTACATGTGATGCAGCCTGGGGACAGCTGAACTATCCTGACAATTGGAAGTGGTGAATGAATTCCATGTTTTCCTTTGCTCTGTGTGTGTGGCTTTTGCTTTACCTGTTTACTACCATTCCTGTAACACTAGGGGACTGCTCCAACATTTTAAAGAGCATAAGGTACAGCTGCCCTAGGAAAATGCCATTGTAGGTGCCTTGGTCTGTGTGAATACCCTGTTCTGGACACATGAACTTGTGCACAAGTCTTGGCGTATAACCTCTCCTCAGGCTCCAAAAAGCCCACTCCAGGCAGGACAGGAGGACTCAGACCTCTCTGTTGCTCACTTTCTTGTTCCTAATTCCAAATGAGGATGGCAAAAGCTGCACTACTTATGGACAGGAATATCTTTAAGACTTGTAATAACCATTCTTACTAATTTGAATCTATATACACTGCTTGTAAGCCATCACAGTGTGATCCATGGCCCTAATGGGACACAGAAGTCTGCAGGCTCCTACTCCCATCCTCGAGGGCTGAGGGATCTAAGCACTTCAGCTATGACTGCACAGCATAAAGGATGCAATGTGTCAAGGAGCAGCACTGGTTAAAGAATGAGACTGTTCTATGCAGTCACACTGTAACTTTCAAATGACGATTCAATACCCTACAATGCAACTCTTCAAAAACTTTAAATGGTTTCTCAAACTATTTCAAGGCAAGAATAGTAAAACTGCAATGACTGATAAAATTTAAAAAAAAATCTGTGCTGACTCTTAAGTCTCTGGATTTCTTTTGAAGGAAGCAAATCCTAGTCATAAATGTCCACATTATGAAGTTATTTTCAAAATATTATTCTGAAATTTGAAAAAACAAAGAGTTTCCAGATAATGGTTTAATGTTACATAGAGAGAATACTCCACCCTTAGAGGTGCTACTTTTTCAATTGCAACATATACATAAACAATAAAAGGAAAAGTCACATAAAAATGAAGTGCAGAAACTACTCAACGAGTTTTACTCAAATAACCTCCTTCCAGATTTGTATATCAGAAAGCAAATGGAAAACATAGCAGGTATTTTATTATTTCAAATCCTTTAGTAAGTTAAAAATCACAAGATTTTACTATGTCATTTTATACACATTCCATATTGAAAAGTACCACATAGTTACAAAATGTCTTATTCAAACAGCACATTTGTTCCATTTGAACATTGGGTCAAATCTGCCTTGTTGAGAAAGTCCTCGGTGATAACACCCACTGCTGGCTGGGGTTAAAACATGACAGTATCTGACGATGAAACTCTGCTGATCACATTTTTAATTTAAAAATTTATGTAAACAAACACTAAAACCAGAATGTCACAAGTGGTCCTACTACTAAGAAAAATAGCAGAAGAATTAATTTGAAAGCAGAATCTTACCCTCAAAGAGGTTTCTTAAGCTTAATTGTGAAGAGACTGTTGTTATATGAATGAAAAAATTAAAAAGTAATAATTCAAGCATATTTCCAGTTTCAGAGGGGATCCTTTTAATTAATTAAAAACTCCCACAAAATATTCACAAACACTAATTACTTGATGTGCAGAGAGTAACTTCCAACCGGCTTATTTTCCAAATCTCCTTCAGCAGTGTGGATACACCTGCTAGAATTGCACCATCTAGATATCTTATCCTGCACAGGATTCATGAAGTTAAAGAGTCATACAATGATTTGAGTTGGAAGAGAACTCTAAAGGCCATTTAGTTCAACCCCTTGGAATGAGCAGGGACATCTTCCGCTTGGTCAGCTGAAGGTCAGGTGTGTCTCAGCAGGAAAGAAAACTATCCTTTTGTTTCATTAGAAAACTAATTTGAAGGAAAAAAAGTTAATAAAAATGCTATTTTACCACCATTTTCAAATTAGAACCATACTTAACAACTAAAGGGAAGACTAAGGTTTCCTAAGACCATAGTGTTTGCATTGTGGTTTACAGACTTCTCTAGCCTCTAGACTAATTAATTCAAAGGAGCCCATGAAAAGTAAACAACACAAACAAGCCTAGTTATCAGTATGCACTGCAGAGAGTTTGTATTCTCATAGAGAGAAATGTTAAGGATGCACAAGCTGTAAATGAACATTTACAGCTACTCAACAATAACTTATATAATTATGTATCTATATATACTTATATATTAATAATAGTTAACAATTTAGAGTACTTACAGTAACTTTGATTTATGTTCTATTTATATATGTATATATTCTTATATATATTTTATGCATTTACAATAGCTATTCATCCCATCTATCCCAACTCCCCACTCAACAGCCTGAAGCAAATTCTGATGACCTTGATACCAACTTTTAGTTTAATCTTTGTAATTTAAAAATCATAACTCATGACTGTATTTCAAGCCTACACCCTACTTTCCAGAATTCTGCAAAACAAACAAGACTCTTTTATCATTAAGGCACTACTAAAAACAAACAAGCAAACAAACAAACAAACAAACTAACTAACTAACTAACTAACTAACTAACTAACTAACTAACTAACTAACTTCTCAAGCTAGAAGTGTTTCTAGCTGCCAGCCTAGCTAGAAAACTAGAATGAGCAATAAGAAAGGTCAATAAAAAAGTGAGAAGGAAGTAAGTTATCCAGTATGGCAGAATCACAGAACCACTTGGAAAACACCTCTAAAATAATTTAGTCCAACCATTAACCCAGTCAAGCCCACCACCATGTCCCTAACTACCACATTTACACATCCTTTAGAGATCTCTAAAGACTGTGACCAGACCACTTTCCTGAGCAGCTGGTTCCAATGCCTGATAACCCCTTTGGTGAAGAAATTTCTCCTAACATTCAATCTAAACCATTAAGAAATGTCTCCTTTTGAAATCCCCCTCCACATGTAATGTGAATTAGTGAAGAAATTCAAGTCCAACACACTACCAGTAACAAGCAACCACTTTTAAACGTAAAAGCCTAAATTTGCAGTGTCTTTTCTTTGTAATTGTTAGAACAGTTAACCAAATTGACTTACCATACAGGTACGTGAGTTTTCTCCAATGAATGAATCTCTTAGCACCTGAGTTAGTTTACTTGCTCTGAAGGGTGTGTGAGGTTTATTTCGACCTAAGGCTCTAATACACTCCTGAAAGAACAAGAAGATTCTTTATTATGGGTTAAATAAACACAATAAAAATGCAATTCAGAATCAGAAAATGCATGCCTTGTATTTGATGCACTCCCCCAAAAATATCATTGAAATTTACAACAAAACTAAACAGTGTTGATGTGAAATGTTCAGGCTAACAATTATTCCAGATTATCAGCTACAAAAGCCTGAATGAACTACAACCTCTGCCAGCATCAGCAGTACAGACGGAAACATGACTTAACTGTACCAGTTAAAAGCATTGGCTTTGATTCTGATTTTACCATTGTCTTTCTTTACAGCTCTGAAGATAACAAACTTTCTGAAGCTTCCACAGGTCACAAACGAAGTCGGCATAGCTCTCTACTGGAAGCAAGCTCTCTACTCAGCATTGGCAGACACTTTAAAACATTAGGTCACTCTCTGTTTTAAAATATTCTTTATGTGAAGAAACAGGGATAAGATCTTCTTTACCTCCATTCCTAGAGGCAAGGGTCTACACTAATATTTGCGACAGATTGGGTTCCAGTGAGCAGTACTGTACAGATGTAAATATTATGAAATTATTACAGAAGTTATAGCAGCAACTAAGTACAACAGTGACACCAAGATACCATTATCTAACCATCACTTCTGTCCATCAGTGCTCTAATATTGTCTAACAACTTATTCTTATGCAAAGAAATATCAATTTTTAATTTTTGCATTGTTGTCATAATAATATTTTGACAGTTAATTCCAGACTCTGGAATTGCAGATACTTTTAAAGTATCTGCAAACAGACCTTCTACAACCAACCATACTTCAAATGTATTTCAAATTAGAACTTTGCGTTTAGCTGCACTAATAGATGGAATAGCCTTTGTGTTACATGAATAATTCTACAGAAGTTCAATTAATCCTCCAGCTGCTGACATATCCTATATTGAATTACTGATATGGGAATTAGCAAGTTTTTAATTGATAATTTACAATAATGATTTTTAGTTTGCTTATTTGTAATTTTAAGAGTTTTGAACTACATTTGGTTTTCATTACATCTCTGAAAACTAGGTAACAAAATGACAACACTACTTCCATGTTCAGACATTACAGAAATAACTTCCTGTGCCAAAATCCTGAACAGGTCAGGACTGATAGTCCTATAGGACTGATATCCAGATGGAAACAGCAAATCTTGGATTTCCAACAGAGACCACTTTGTCAGAATGTACCAGTTTAATTGGAACTTGAAAATAACATCATGGCTCCTGAATACAAATGGAAAAGGCTGTGGACTGTTTTTGGGATAAAAAAGTGCCTAAATGAAAAATGGCAGACACATCATTGAGAAACTTCTATTTTTTTGTACCACCTTTTAGACCTCTGCATCTCTATTTATTTTTATTTCCTTCTTCCCCATATAATATGGATGAACATCACTAGTACAGCATTGGGAGAACCTTTTGCTGTAATGAAAAGGACAAGTTGCATAAAAATTAACTAAATATGTTGTATGAGCACTATCCAGTACAAAATAAAGGAACTGAAAAAAAAAAAAAAGAAACTCAAACCAAACCCCCAGAACAAAATAGTTTTATTCAATTGCATTTGGAAATGAGTAGTAACATCAACCCAACAGTCCCTGGAATGCTTACTTTGATGTTAAATCAAAATAGGCCAAAGTTTTGGAACTGCTGCTTCCAATTTTTCAACATTCTGTAGAATTTTTTAATGACATATTGCACATCACAATTTTATGGTGTGTTGTGAGATCTGTTTAGTCAGATGCCAATCTCTCAAGTTTATACTGGGAATATAAAAGTAACCACACAGATCCTGGGGTTCAGATTTTTATATAAAACCAGTGTGGATGTTGAGAGTAATAAACCTAAGCAAAACTAACCAAAACCAGAGATAAATTCTAAGACAGTCAAAACGACTGTTTCTCCAGTTTGAAATAAAAACATTACTTCCCCTATTTAGGCTGAACCTCTTTTAATCACTATAAAACATCAAACAAAAAAGGCAGATGAATATTTAAGTAGCATTTCTTGGTCCTGTTTATATGTCCTGGATTGGATGTACGAAAATCTCTAAAGTGACTGTATCAGAAAATTTGCTATGAAGAGGAGTTGACCAAAATGGATTTCACCTTTCAAGGTTTATTTTAACTATTTGCTATTTTTTTCTGGACATGCTGCTGTTGTTTTGCTTTAGTCAATATATTAACAGCAATAAATAAGTTGTCAGTGTAGTTTTATCTTTTATTTAAAAGAAGAAACAAATAGCCGGATCAGTAAGAATACTTCCTATTAGTATTTCATATCTTTAGTACCAAAGTAAGTAATTTGCCTTCCTATTTTAGATATATACAAGAAATGTCTGCAAATTCAACCACTGGAGATTTTTTGTGAACTTGGTTTATTGGGGTGTTTTCTTGGTGTTTGGGGGTTTTGTTTTGTTTTTCATCTGGTAGGTTGGTTGGTTTTGCTGGGGTGTTTTGATTTTATTTTATAAAAACTACATGTAAGTTGATAGCACAATGTTTCTGCATTGTTTCTACTTGGGATTTACTAAGTGCTCCCTCAAGCATTTAGAGGAAAAATCAATACATTGTTTTATCTGTCATATCAACAGACAAAGTAGACAAGCAAAGAGTGCAAAAACACTAATTTTACTTGTCACGGCTATTGTATATAGGCTTCCACCTACTCCAAGGCAATAGAAACATATCAGTTACCTTGAGTGCTAAAAGGCTCTTGTTAATTTCCGCACCTTCCAGTCGTGTCTGCCTATCTGCACTCGAAGTATCTGCTCCTCTTTCATTGCCAGCCAAATCAATCAGAGAAAATTTACCATGCAATTTCCCTTTCCTTCTGAGAATAATCTGAAACACTGCATGGCTTCGAGATGAGTGTGCATTTGCAGATGTCTGGCCAGATGTCCTTTAAACAGCAGAAAAGCAGAGAAAGACATTAACCGGTGGAGGACCATAAGTATTAAACATTAACTTCACGATAATAGGTTTCCAGGGCAGATTCCTGTATTTTCTTACATGTTGATAGCATGGAACTCTTTTGGACACTAGACATAGAACACTAATAACTGGATATACATAAATTACACCTCTTTTTCCATCTCTCTGAATGGAAATGGAAGATTAGTAATACTTTGCCTCCATTTTAAAATCAGATCTTCATATATTTCAGATAAATAAAGAGCTCACACAAAAAATGTTGACGACACTTTTATCTGATCATGCAGCAGTCCATGTTCAAGGCTAATTTAAAAAAAATTAAGCTTAAGTCTTAAAAAAAAGTTTTAAAAATTGTGTTTAACCTCTGCCAGTATGCATCAGGGCCTTTTAGAGATGAAGAACCTGGCAGCATTCCAGTTTTTAAATTATGTGAATTTAAGTCAGTAAGATGCTTACATAATGCATGTGATTCACATCCTCTTGAAAAATTAGTTATTTTTCTCTGGGAGACAGAGAAACTCTAAATGTCTCTATTTAAAATGTAGGTACATTCCTTACCTGCAGAAAACATAATCAAAAAATCCCTTGCATAATAAAAGGCATCACTACAAAGACACCCCCAAAAATCTTGTTCTGATTTTTAACATACAATGGAAGAATGGTCTAAGCTATGGAAGGTACCTGCAGCTGTTGCCTACTTCAATAAGCTTAAGAACATCTTCAACACATTTGACTTCCCGCTCCTGTAATCCCACCACCTGGACTTGTTGTTTACCATCTTCTAACACTCTTAATTTTGTCTTCCTGTTCAACAAGTCAAAAACCTTAGGGAAGGAGGAAAACAGAACAGTAAAAAGATCAGCTATAAATAAAAAACCTGTTTTGAGTTCCATTTCAAATAATGCAAAACATTCCATGGAAATACATGACTGGAAGGAAAATGTAAAGAATTCTTTGAAATACAGCTTTTAATGCAAAGAGGGAACAAATCTTTTATGTGACAAGCTCAAAATTTTCTGTATAAGAAATTCCTTCCTCAGTAAAAGAGCAGGTACTTACCTTACCACTGTAGATCTCAAAAAATGTTGCATATACTTGAAGTTCTAACTTCTTATAGTTTGGCTTCTTTAGCATTAAAAAGACATCTCGAGCTGTGAATACATTTCCGGAATAAGAAGAATCTCATCATGTGTTTCCATTTAGTGAAGATTCATTCATGTGTAAGAGTCTCTTTTAGAGCAACTCATATTTTGTAAGAATGACAGATATGGTCAGTCAACCAAGCCTAAAACAACACAATCTAAACTGCCAAGTTACACTGGAAGATGCAGAAGACACCAAAACGGTAAACTTAAATAATCTGTTATCGCATTTTTGTTAAGTAATCTATATTTACATTACTGTGTAAAGGATACACATCTAGGGACATCTTTCGATGTTACCAAAGCTCTACTGCAACGCAAAGTATGTAAACTATTATATTTTTATGACAAAGAGTAGAAAATGTACTGATCTCAACTGGTCTGCCCAAAGTGAGCTGATCAATGAAGTCTCACCTGCAAGTGCATATATGCCTTTAGAACAATCTTGGTTCTTTCCCGAAAAGTCACCACCCATGGTCTAAATTAAAAAAAGAAGAAAAAAAAGCAAAGAAAAAAGAAAAGCACAATAAAAACCATAGAACTGTAGTTTACATATTCTTTATTTACTAGAATTCATCTAAGTGTGTCACATAAAAAATAGTATTGCTGACTTGCAGAAGAACTACTTACATGGGTTTTCCCACTGCCTGTTTGTCCATATGCAAAACAAGTGGCCATTCCCCTTTCAAATATGGTCTCCACTAATGGTCGAGCTGTAAACCTTAAATGCAAAAAAAGCCATACTTAAAAAACTGAAGTACTTTAAGATGCCACTATCACAAGGAAAATTAAACTGTTAAGGCCAAAAGTGATAGAATTGATCCTTTTTGTACTTTGCCATTTGTACTTTGTCAAATAGTACTTTGACAGATCAAAGGATATTTATACATCAATTTCTGAAGTAAGGAGACTACCAGCTATAAGGTTCTAAAATTTTCCAAACTATCACAAGCTATGAGGTCTCTCTCACTTGTTTTACAACAATATTATCTTCCTTTAATCCCTAAAACATTGATCTCCTTGTTTCAATGATCCAACATGAGACACTAAATGGAGTCTGGAGGCCCCTCAAGATGCCAGAATAAGAAGATGTTGAAGTAGGACAGTGTAGCAGATAGGAGTTTTGTCAATACTAAAATTCTGCTGTAGTTTTTTCCTCCCCAAATCAACTTCCAAGATTAAATTTGAAAGACAAGAGGCCAAAACAACATTGCACATCTCAATTTTTAAGAACATGCATACATTAAGAAAGGGCTCAAGATAATAGCTACCCAAGCTCTTAAGAATGAAAAAAAATCTACTTATCCCTGAAGTACTATTCGCTGTATAAGTATTAGCTATAGTATCATTTCTTTTTTTAGATAATTTTTTTTTTAAGAAACACAGAGCTGTTGTTCCTATTTCAGCTGCTTATCACCATTATTTCATTCTAAACTCCAAAAGCAAAGGGTAAACTCATGGAGAGTTACATATGGAGATGATTCCCTCTGCAAAACTCTTTCTAAACTTCTTCCAGTTGTTAACACATAAATAACCTGTAAGTGGCCAATAAAGGAAAAAAATTAATTAGAGAAACACTGAGATGCTACAACCTTCTTTCCTTCTGCTTTCAAACACAAAATCACTTACAAAAATAATGGGGCAAGACTGAGCCATTCAGCAGCAACCCAGGGTTATGTAAAGAATCTATATCTAGCTGAATCATGAATTTTCATCAAGAATATACCAGATGATTCCTCAACAGCCTTAGTCTTTCCTTCTTTGCTTCTTCTAAGTATATACCTTCTGTCCTCTCAAGAGGATATTCCCATATTTTGATGTTTTCTCTTTCTACACATAAAAATTGAAAAATTCATGAAGTCTAAGGTGGACACCTTAAAAGCACGCTCCATTACTTCTGTTTGATTGAATTTGAAACTTTATTTTGCTGATTTATTAAAAAGGGACTTAAATGCATCTATTTTAAAGTAAGACAAAATACCTTAAATTTGTTTTCATAAAGGATTACACAATTCCAAATGATACTGTGTTAAAAAGTACATCTTTTACTAGAACTTTTATTTGCAATCTTAGTCTTTCGGAAATGTAAACTGGCTCTCCTTTAAAACTCGTAAGGCATATCCCAACCAGTGGGTGTTTTTTTAATATTAACAGAAGATTTGCTACGCTGTGCTGTGGTTTGTGGATTAAAAATACTTAAAATACAGGTTAAGCAAAATAATAACAGTACTAATAATGGTAAAAATAATGGTAGTAGTAGTAGTAATAACAGAGTAGGTACTTTTCTACCTTGGTCTGAACATTTTTTCAGTATTGAAATACAGTAAATTTAGCCTATTGGAGAAAACTGGAGCATCTTGACACAGTATTTTTTCCCCAGTATGACCCTGAGGGTCTGATGAGAGCACATGATGACACCTATCTTGCTGTTACTTCTGTTATTACAGAAGACCTTAGAACAGATTGCCCTTCAAGTAATTAACATTATTGTGCCATATGAGAGAGAAGGAGAAAGACTAGAGATCTACCATTTTAGTATTAATACAATAATCTTAAAATATATTCCTGTATTGCCATTAATGTATTACATAACTAATAAAAACTCTGAAAAAACCCAGTACAAAAACAAAACAACATTGTATACCAAAACCACCCCTCACATTAAGCACTATGTTCAAACAGATAAATAAAGGAAGGAGGGAGATAAGAAAAATGGATTGTCAAGCAATAGAATTATTTCACGCACCATCAACAAGTTGGCTCTCCCACAGCTCTTTAGGATCAAGGAAAGGAAAAAAGCTACCAGCAGGCAACCAGCAATGACAGAAATCTCCAAGGACACAGCTTTGCTGTTTACAACTCTTTTGTTAGCATTAGTTTTATAAAATTTTCCTTTTATCCCCTTCTCTAATTATAACAAGCGTAAGACAGAAGTTTTTATTTTCAGAATCTTTTAAGAATTCTTTTACTATGATTTTTTTTTTTTTGTTATCCACTATCAATCAGAGCATGATCTTAACTTTCACTTCCTAGCTGTGGATTATAAACAAGAAAAAATATATTTCTCTGTCAATATTCTTAAAGATTATGGGAAGCACTTCCCAAGCATAAGAAAAATTATCTTCATCAAATTCCTTTTTAATATCAGTATTTCCTGCAAAAAGCTTCACAGTATTTAGACGCATACTAAGATTATGACTAAGATTATGTCACAATGTGTAACCCTGCCCACTACTGTATGTACTTCATTTAGTTACTTGTTTAAGGGAAATAGCTACTTCTAAACATTCTTTTAGAAGTTCTGTGTGAATTACTCCATATCAACAGTGGAACTGAGACAGAAGAGCGAAGAACAAAATGGAGATCCAAAAACCTTGGGCCTAAAAGAGGATATGTGTCTTTGTTGCTGTTTGTTTTTAAATTTGAAAGCTTTAGCATTTTCAGCAAGATAACAGCTCCATACACTTCCACATTACATCAGCCAGATTGTTTCCAGAAGATAAGTTAGCTCAGGTATCTTGACAATACTGCAATATGCACTCTCTCCCTTTATTTGTACTCTTTTCTCACCCTCTACTGATTTGTTTCCATCTCTTAATTATCCTATTTTCAGACTGCAAGCTCTTTGGTGCTAGGGCTCTCCTTTTCCTCCAGGTTTCCTGATGACCAAAAGCCATGACTCAGGTTTCTCAGGTGCTGTACACACACTAATAATAAGACAATAACCTGGAAGCAAATGGAGAACTGATTACATGGCTCAAGTAATCAGCAGCTGAGGAGGCAAGCGATACTTGCTAGACCCTGAAATGCAGCAGGGTTTGGAGAAGGACTTGGAGTAGGACTGAGGTCAACAGAGGTGGAAATGACATTGCAGGTGAAGAATTAGGGATAAAGAGTTAAAACAAAAGTAAACAGGTAAAATAATGGAGATAGCAATATACAGCTGGTAACAGAGAGAATAGGAATAAAGTCTAAGACCAGTGTAAGTGCAACAGTTATTAGTATGTTCAAAACATAAGAAAAAAGATTCACCAAAAAAAGCATATACACATACCTGTAAACCATTTCATTAGGAGCCGTGTCATCAAAGGCATAATCAAAACGAAAAGTTTGGTTTTCTAGGTACCTTGTTAAATCCACCTTTTGTTTTGGTTCATGTACCATCACAACATCTTTACTAGGAATTGTTATTACATCAAGGTCTTTCATTAAAGTTTCTATAAAATAAGCGAAATATATATTTAACTAACAATACATCATTATTTTTTACATTTTCCCATTGTTTACACTCTTATAACATCTCAGATAACACAGCTCCTTCAAGTAACAACACTGCAATGGATTTGGGCCTCTGACGCCTAGACAGTAATCTGCTAAGCAAGAGATTTCATTTTGGAAATTTAGTCTTCCTATCCAACCAATTGCTAGAAATTAAAAAGAGATACAAAACTGTTAAGACATACTATGATCATTAATTACAGCACTATCATTGTAACTTGTTATGTCTTCTATAACACTTCTCTTGGATGTGAGGTCTTATTCCTCAGGGACTGTATAGTCTTCTACAGCTCACTGCCACATCCTTTGAGCTTTTATAAATATCTCCTCTAGTGGAGAAACTACGTGCTAGTACTATACTCCTTAGACTGTCAAACTTGAGAACAATAAGAAATTAACATACTTGATAATACATTTAATACTTTATCTTGATTTTTTTTTAATTTTGCTTTCATTCCTCATAGATATTTTCATTTGTGTATTCCTCCTGGAACCTATAGTACCTATCTTTAATATATAATTCCTCCAAAGTAAAATCCTTTCTAAAGATTATCTTGTAAGCAGAATAAAATGAAAGTTATAATGATCCTTCCTATCACTGTGACTTCAACAGTGAGATCCTAGATTATAATTACTATACAGCACTGAAATTTACTGCCAATTGTTGTATGGTATATGAGTCAGCAAAACAGAGAACCCAGTGATCCATAATATGTACAAGAATAAAGACCCTTTGTGCGTACAGTGAGGATTCACTAATGTGTCCTACTTACATTCCTATGTAAAATTTCTTAAGGCATGCAGTTCAACAATTTGATGTGACTTTATACAAGACAGAAACCGTTTCATGAGTTAACATCCTGATCAAATAGTACAATGGTTATTACTATTGCATTACACTGCACACCAATGGAAACATACATTCCAGTCAATTTTTCAACTGCACTGCAATAAAATGAAATGCAATTATTCTGCAGCAATCACAGATAAAAAGTAAGGAACAGTGAAAAAAGAAAAGTATGATGGGACAATTCTTCACAAGAAAAACTTTTTAGCTTAACCAGTCAGAAAAGGATTTTTTAAAAAAAATGATTTGGAGTAAGACATTTACTTCCTCCCAGCTGTTTGGTATAAGAACCTGCATTCTTTGCTGATGAAAATTAGGAATAATGTCTCTGAAATCCATCATACAATTTTAAATACATGTCACTGAACTAAAATCTCAAAGTGTCACTGTGAACACCTACTTCCACAAAGTCAATCCACAGAACAATTGATGCTGAGAACACCTAATGTTTTTGGTGATAATTCTGCATTTTTGAGATGACAAAACAAATTAATTTCTTTTTCCTAACAATAGGGTTACAGTCTAGCATCTTTAATTCTTTCATACTGTTTTATGATTTTATGAGAAATACTGTTTCTTATGAACTGAGTGTTTTCAGGAGATTATGTCATTATCATTACGTATGATAATGATTGTATTATCATCCCCTGCATAGATTATTTAGTTAACACCTTTTATACTACAGTTTATTCTTAAAAATGCAGAACAGCTTTAAGCATCAATCTCATTTTTACTTAGACATTCACCTTTCTACAAACCTCTGATCCACTTTTTTAATAGCTCCCAACCACTAACACCAAAGATATGCAACTTTCACAAAATTGAATCCCACTTCTGAATCCAAACTCATGTCCTATAACAACTTGTTTTCATTTACTCCAATTTCACTTTGTCCACCTTCAGCAGAGGTAGAAAGCGACATTTTTCCCAACAATAAAAGTAAAAATGAAAAGAAAAAAATAGAAGCAGCAATGTGAAGGGAAAAAATAAGACAAAACCTAACTATATGTTGGTATCAAAATATGTATGGGAAAAGGAAAATATTTCTCTTGTTTTCCTCTGGGTATACTTCACATAATCCTAAATGTGTGCCTCTAACAGTGCAAAAGCAATAAATGGCATCTCATGTTGCTTCAGCATCAGAGGGATGATCTTTTGAGTCCTTCAGCTGAACAGAATATAAGAGAAAGAAAAGGAAAGAAACATCTTGCAGCACTGGATTCAGACAGGCTGCAATCCAGTAGGCACTTATGTTCCTAAATTCCCACTGAAAGTAAAAGAACATCCTAAGAAGATTTGGATTTAACTGGAATTGAAAGCTGAACAGTTTTTTGTTGTTTGCTTTTAGTTTTCTTTGAATACAGACTCTATAGTCTGATGAGCAGGCAGAAAAAAGACAATTCAAACACTCATCAAATTAAAAGTCATTAGGGAGTTCTTTTAGTACCTTTTTAGTACCACAGCTTTTTAGTGGCATTTGATATACTCTGGGGTAACTTTGCCAGCCCTGAGCAACAACTCCAAGGTGTACAAGTCTTCTGTTAGCCTGTAATCCACTAATCCTGTGAGGATGTCTTGGACATGTTTAGGCACCAACCCTGTCATATGATAACTTCCTTGAAGTCTGATCCAAGACCAACTGGAAGTATGAAAATATATGTACAAAAACATGTATGAAAGTTTTCACTGTGTAAGTCTCTGCTCAGGAGATCACTTCAAGGATGCTTTAAAATAACAGTGATCCTAATACAATGTTAGAATACTGAAGTGATTACAGTAGAATTCATTCCCACGTCAACTAAATACATCCTAGATGACCTTGGGAAAAAAACACACTCTTCCTGTGCCTCGGCTCCTAATACATAAAATTGTGGCAGGTAAACTACTTCTCTCCCCAGGTTATGACAAGTCTGTAAATTTTCTAGGTTCATCACACATATTGTCTAATATAAGAGTTTCACCTTTGATCAGTATTTCTAGAGTAGTTTAACACAAATAATGTTACTATCAGAAGCAGCTTTTCAGATAAAAAAATAAACAAAATCTTCAAAAATCATACCTTTTTTATTGAGTGGTCGTTTTCGTACACAAACACAAATCCTGTGCTCATCAATCTGAAAAAGAAAGTTTCTCGGTGAACTATACCCCAGTTCCAGTTACAAAATATTTAACTTTATTTGACTTCTCTTTTTGAATTAAATAACCAACCATTTAAATAAAGAGAAATTTCCAAGACAGTGAGTCATCTGGACATGTAAAAACCCCTTGTGTCTGCGCAGTAGCTAAGAACCCAAAAGGGAGAACCATACGTTAACAAAACTCCCTGCAGACAGTCATCTAATCCAACAGAGCAACAGGTATTATTGGACTATCCAAAGAAATCCAGCTTTAACAGGGTAGATATGCTATTGCAGAAATGGTCAAATTCTCTGATTTCCACAGAATTTGACTTTTGATCATTTAAGGATTCCACTCCTCTGACTTGTCTGCAAACCAACACATCACCTTCGAACATCAAATAGTAATCATTATGTTGAAGAGGGTTTTTCAAGTAAGTTTCATGGTTTTGTGTGCACATCCCTTAGCATCCCAGGAAAATTCACCATACAAAGACTGAGTGACTACTTAGTACATATTGATGTTATTTAATAGTAAAAAGATATTTAAATGACTTAACTGTTGTTTAGTAAACTATGACTTCCAAAACCTACTCATTTCAGTATCAACAAATTACTGGAAAAATAAACCCATACTATACTGAGTACTAATATATATTAAAATACCTATTTTTCACATTAACAGACAGAAGTATACATTGGAAAAAAAAAATGAAAACACACAGAAAAACACAGAAGGATAACACATTTCCATGCTGCTGGCATACTTACCGGATCTGCAGTTGTCAGTGGTCTATAATCCAAACTTCCCCTGAAATCTCTTATCATACACATAATTTCATAATTTGGGTTTGTAGCATCAACATCCTAGGAAAAAGTAAGCAATAGAATTTCTGTTACACTTTTTGTTTCCAGGAAAGGCCTACATTAATTATCTATTAAAAAATACATATTAACTGAAGTATTTTTTTTGCAAAACACCAAAATGTCTCTTGCAAATTTATTGTATGTTTAATGCCTTTTTCCACTCTGATGTAGCTAATTTACTGACCATAAAGGAAACAGTTATATGCTTCCCATGTCATTTTGGTTGGCATATAATAGAAAATACCTATTAACTGAGGACTCATTAATAGTCTACTCAAGAAAGAGAAATTACTCCTGCGTTTGCCAGCACCTTCACACTGAAAAAATATATAGTCAACGCTTCCTTATCTCAGATATGGCACTCTGACAGATGCCCAAATACTCCACTACACAAGTACAACACACACCACAGAGGACAGTGCAGGAACCCCAGCTGCTCTAAACACAATCCTGCTGGATACAAGCCAGTTAACGTAGCTTGGTCCTAAGTATTGGTCCTGTGTTAATTTATATACATATCTGGGTGCATTGCAAACACTTCCAAGTGTGTCCCAGACCCCCAGCAAAGCAGAAATAATCCCAAGGATACTCGATAGGCTACATCCATGGTGATGGTTTTGGCTGGGATAGTTAATTTTCTCCACAGAAGAATGTGGTAAGCAGCACTGTTTTGGATTTGTGCTGGAGACAGGGTTGATAATAAATGGATGTTTTAGCTACTCCTGAGAAGCACTTGCACAGCAAAGTCCTTTCTTGGTCCTCACCCCACCAGCAAGGGGGTCAACACAGGCAGGACAGCTGACCCCACAACACAGACAAAAAGATAACCCATCCTTAAACCTGGAGCCATCAGTACCAGAGTGAATGGATGTGTAAGAGGCCATGCATGGAAGACCAATAAGCTGAGCCTGAGCCTACCATGTTTTCTGCAGAACTGATTAAACAACTTCCTGTCACTCCTCCCTGCAAACACTTGTTTTACAACACTTCAGAACATGCTGCTGATGCCAAGCATAGCCAACTTTGGTGCTCAGACCCTACTAAGGCTTGCACAGCTACCCCCATATGATAAAAATTTTCTGAACCACAGCTGGCTATGGACACAGTGCAGGCACTCTCAGAAAGCACTGCGTTGGGGTTGCTAAGCTGAAAGGGATCCAGCTCATTCTTTGCATTTGTGACACAGCCAATCCTCACCTCAGAAGAAACTGTGTCCTGGTGAGTGCAAGCTGACTGTACCTTGATGTCATTCACTCTGACTACACTGAACTAAAAAGTGCTGACAGCAAGTATTCATAAAATGTTTCTTTAAAATATTCAGAAAAGAGTATTGTTTATCATGGAGAAAGCATTTACCTAATATTCTTCAAGCCCTGTTTAAAGGTCCTACATACTAGAAGTCAGTGCTTGAATTATTGCTGCATTTCACAACAACTGCCCCATACAGAAGTTTAAGACACAGATGCAAGACAAGTGTTCACAGGAAAAACAAAAATAAAATTTTACAAATAACACTACTTCAAAATATTTTAATATATAAAGCAAAAAATGGCAATTCCTCACACATAAAGACATGTTTTGTGTAAACAGATGTAAATTATAAAAGACAAATTTAACAAAGCTGATTTTAGGTCAACCTAGAAACATCATTAAACCATGAAAAGTAAATTGTATGAATGATTTATTTAATGGTGGTAATTCTCATGTCAGCAGCAGACAGGTACTATCTCTTTAGAGACTAAAACATACACACATGGCTGCCAACAAGATTACACTTCTAGCTTTGCTAAAGCAAAACTTCCCCATTGTGACAGGAAGTCATATAACATTAAGAGATTTTTCTCAAAGGATTAGCTACTTTATTTCTTTCACACAAGTTTTTTAACAACTGGCTGCCAAGCTGCTTGCATTATGAAATTACAAATGTACAGAGTAGTTTAAAGAAAGAAACATTAGAATTAAATTAGAATTAAATATAGTTGGGGGTTGGTTCTTTCCCTTTTCCCTCTGTGGAATTTTCCCCATTGTCATGCTAAGATACCTGTTGGTTAGGCTCTAATGACAGGGGGCAGGGGGGAGGGGACAGAAGAGGGGAACCCCTCAATATCCAAACATCCAGAAGAGCAGACAGAAGGCTCTGGCTCGGCCCACTTCCCCAAGGAATTCGGACAAGAAGGACGATCGCCACCTCAGCTCCATCCCAGCCACCCAGCATCGGGAGCCATCCTCACTGCTGTCGGACCCTGCCCTGCTCCCTTCTCACTGTAACCTGCCACCATCCAGCACTCTGCTGAGCACCAGGACCCACACCGTGAGCGGAGAGCTCTCTCTCCATCTCTCTCTCCCCCTGGGACAGCGCTGCCATCACCCCCAGCCCTCCTGCAGCTCTGCGGGACCTGCCCACCCTGCAGCAGCTGCCTCCATAAAAACTAGAAAGTCTAAGGTGAAAACAAAGCACCTGGATAATAAGGATCAGAAAGCAGGGCCCTCACAACCAGCAGGGGAGCCAGAGGTTGAGATCATCACCAAGTCCCTGTCATACGAGAGTCTCCGTAATCTGCGTAAAGATGTTGTACGAAGGGGCCATGAGGCTTTTACAACGTGGTTACTGCGGGTCTGGGACCTTATGGGTACAGGTGTGCAACTGGATGGTACAGAGGCAAGGAATTTGGGACCCCTGATCCAGGACTCAGGGTAAATCAAGTATTCGTAAGGGAGCCAAGCCTCCTTTCCCTCTGGGAGCAGCTTTTAATATGTGTAAAAGAAAAGTTTGTCCATAAAAAAAAAAAATGCATGAGCACCACCATAGAATGCACTGGAAGACCGCTGAGGAGGGGATCCAACAGCTGAGAGAAGTGGCAGTACGGGAAATACTCTTTGGGAGGGGTGGACAACATGACAATGACCCTGACAAGGTCAGGTGCACAGGGCAGATGTTGTGGAATCTGGCACACCTGGGGCCATCTCAATACACCACATTCATTGCAGCCATTAATGCTGACACCAACCACGAGACAGTGGGTTCTGTCGCCAGTAAGATCAGAAATTTTCAAAGTATGATGAACAGCTCAATACAGGTTCAAGTCTCTGCCGCGATTAAAGAACTCGAAAAGAAAATAAGAAGGATGAGGAAGGAAATAAGGTCAATGCAGCACCAGTGCAAGTCACAAATCCCAAAGTTAAAGCACAATGTCCCTCAACTAAGAAAAAAAAGTACACCCCACAAGCTGACCTGTGGTTCTTTCTGCGTGACCACAGAAAAGACACAAAAAGATAGAATGAGAAACCCCCTTCTGCCCTGGCAGCACAAATACATCAACTCAGGGAGGGAAACACTAACAAGAGAGCTCCACTAAAGTGAAGGTAGCCTCAACTTCCCATAACCAAAGTGCAAGGTATTATACAAGAAAAAATGATTTGTCAGATCCTCTTAAAAAACCTCCAATATGTATGCCCAGAAAAAAAATAATAACCAGGACTAAAGAGGCCCCACCTCTAACCAAAAAAGAGACACAGAAAAACCAAATCTTTTGGATGGTGTAAACCCAATAGCCTAGCACATCAAAGCCACAAAAACATAAAACATTAGTTGATACTAGTTCACAGTGCACCCTAATACCATCAGGACACGTAAGGAAAGAACCTGTTTCTACTGCTAAAGTGATGGGGAGATCACAAAAATTGACTTTGCTGGAGGCTGAGGTGAGCCTGACTGGAAAAGAGTGGAAAAACATCCAATTGTAACTGACCCAAAGACACCATATATTCTAAGGATAGACCTCCTCAAGAATGGCTATTACAAAGACCCAAAAGGACTCAAGTAAGCTTTTAAAATAACTGCTGTAAAAACAAAAAGCATTAATCAATTCAACACCGTACTTAAACTGTCAAAAAACACATCTGCAAAAGAACTCCTAAAAGTGAAAAAACAGCAAGTGCCAATTACCACCTCGACAGTGCAGCGCCAGCAGTATAAAACAAATCAAATGCCATCATCCCCATCCACAAAATGATCCGTAAGCTAGAAAGCCAAGAAGTAGGCAGCAAAACCCACTCACTTTTCAACAGCCCCATCTGACCTGTGCACAAGCCTTAATAGAAAATAGAAATTGACTGTGAACTATCGTGCATTGAATGAAGTGACTCCACCGCTAAGCGCTGCCGTGCCAAACATACTAAAACTCCAATACAAGCTAAAATCCAAAGCAGCAAAGTGGTACGCCACCATTGACATTGCCAATGCATTTTTCTCCATCCCTGTGGCAGCAGAGTGCAGGCCTCAGTTTGCTTTCACCTGGAGGGGCAGGCAGTACACCTGGAACCGACTGCCCCAGGGGTGGAAACACAGCCCCACCATCTGCCATGGACTGATCCAGGCTGCACTGGAAAAAAGTAAAGCTCCAAGACATCTACAATACAACAATAACATCATTGTGTGAGAAAACATGGCAATGAAAGTATTTTAAAAAAAAGAGAAGATCATCCAGATTCTGCTGGGAACCGGTTTTGCCATCAAGAGGAGCAAAGTCAAAGGTCCTGCCTGAAAAATCCAGTTCCTGGAAGTAAAATAGCAAGACAGACAGCACCAAATCCCCACTGAGGTCATCAATAAAATCACCACAATGTCTCCACCAACCAACAAAAAAATCCCATAAGCTTTCCTAAGTGCCATACGCTTTTAAAAAATGCACATTCCTAAATACAACCAAATCGTAAGCCCTCTCTCCCTAGTCACCTGAAAAAAGAATAATTTCCACTGGGGTCCTAAACAACAGCAAACCTTGGCCCAAATCAAACAAAAAATCACTCATGCTGTAGCCCTCGGCCCAGTCAGAACTGGACCAAAAGTAAAAAATGTGCTTTACTCTGCAACCAGGAACAAAAACTTGTCCTGAAGTCTTTAACAAAAAAATACCTAGTAAGACTCAAAACCAACCTCTAGAATTTTAAAGCCAAAGTTACAAAAAGTCTTACAACCAACTACACCCCCCAAAAAAAAAAAAATCTTCACTGCTTATAAAAAAGTTCAAGCTGCCTCAAAAATAATTAACACAAAAGCACAACTCCCCTTGGCACCCCGACTACCAGTACTAAAGTGAATGTTTAAAAAAAGTCCCCTCTACCCACCACGCCCCCAATGCCACATAAAGCAAGAAAATCACCCTCATCACACAGCGTGCCCATATTGAAAACCCAAATCGTCCTAGAATTTTGAGAATAATTACAAACTGGGCAAAAAGTAAAAATTTTGGTCTTACCAATAAAAAAAAACAAAAAACAAGTAACCCAAGCTAATAAAACCCCACCATACAACCAACTACCAGCAAAAAAAACTCGCTACGCTCTTTTCACCAATAGTTTCTGTCACATCATGAAAATAAACCAAGAGTGAAAAACAACCATATAAAGCCCCACACAACAAGTTACACAAGCTACCAAAAAAAAAAAAAGTCAACTTGCTGAACTCAAAGCCATTCAGCGGGCCCTAAACATTGCTAAAAAAAAAATGGCCAAAGCTTTACCTTTACAGTGATTCATAAATAGTAACCAATACTCTGTAAAATTGGCTAAAGAAATTTAAAAAGCTAACTAGCAACGTAAACAAAAAAACAATCTAAGCTGCTAATAAGTAAAAAGACATTGCCACTCGGGTAAAAAAACTACCCGTAAAAGTCCGTCATGTAAATGCCCATATCCCCAGAAGTCGGGCTAATAAAAAACACCGACACAACAAACAAGTAAATCAAACTGCAAAAATAAAGGTGTCACAAATAAACTAACAACACAAAAAAAATTGTTCCTGGCTCAATAAACCCATGATGCCTCAAGTCATCAAAACAAAAATACTACCTATAAATAAGCACAAAACCAGAAAGTAAATCTAACCATAAACAATATTTCCCAAGTTATCCATAACTATAAAATATGTACTGCCATCAAGCAAGCCAAACAAATAAAACCCCTCTAGTATAAGAGGCAATAATCCAAATATAAATATAAAAAAATCTGGCAAATTAACTACATCACTACCTCAAACATGCCAAGGCAAGCGCTATATACTAACCATGGTAAAAACCACCACTAAATAGTTAAAAACCTACCCTGTACCTCATGCCACTGCCCGAAACACCATCCTAGGCCTGAAAAAACAAGTCCTTTAAAAACATAGTACCCCTAAAAAAATTAAATCAAACAATAAAACTCATTTCAAAAATGACGTCATAAACACCTCAACCAAAAAACACAACATTAAATATGTGTACCACATTCCTTATCACACAACAACAACTAAAAAAATTAAACAGTACAATAAACTGCTTAAAAGCACTAAGTAAAAAGACTTTCAGAAACTAAAAAATTAATCTACCAAAGGCCACATAGTTAATAAACACCCAAATTACCCCTAATCAAGCAGGCCCTACCCAGTCTAAACCCTTAAAAACACCAAATAAAAATAAAGTTCCAATAGTACACATAAAAAGTATGCTTAAAAAAACTGTTTAAGTAAACTCTACCTCCAGCAAAAACAATCCAATTCATAAAAGAGTTTTCACTCAAAAACCAAACTGTACCTAGTGAATAATACAAAAAAATGAAAAAACCCAAGACATACTCCAAGAAAACCTTGTTTTAAAGTAAACTATCTATAATACTGTACCTGTATCTGTAACTACATGTATGTCTACAATTTAAAAATTTTAATTTAATATAGTATAATAATATGGAAAAATTCAGGGTAAATAATGTTGGGGGTTGGCTCTTTCCCTTTTCCCTCTGTGGAATTTTCCCCATTGTCATGCTAAGATACCTGTTAACTAAGCCCTAGTAGCAAAAAAGAAAAAAAACCAAAAAAAAACACCAAAAAAAAAAAACAAAAAAAAAACCCCTCCATATTTAAACAGCCAAAAAAACAAACAAAAAGCTCTAACTCAGCCCATTTCCCCCTTGCAAAGTTCAAACAAAAAAAACAATCGCCGCCTCAGTCCCATCCCTGCCATCCCAGCGTTGGGAGCCATCCTCACTGCTGTCAGACCCTGCCCTGCTGCCTTCTCTCTGTAACCTGCCACCATCCAGCACTCTGCTGAGCACCAGGACCCACACCGTGAGTGGAGGGCTCTCTCTCCATCTCTCTCTCCCCCTGGGACAGCGCTGCCACCACCCCCAGCCCTCCTGCAGCTCTACGGGACCTGCCCGCCCCCAGCACCGGGAACTGCAGCTCAGGGAAAAGGTGCCTGCAGCCAAAAAACACTGGGACTGAGTTACTGTTCTGTTTGTGGGTAATTTCATAACTATTATTGTTCTTGTTTCTCTTATTAAATATACTAATAAAAAACTGTTATTCTTATCCCCGTATCTTTGCCTGAGAGCTCCCTTAATTTCAACATCATAATAATTTGTAAAAAAGAAAAATTACATTTTTCAGTTCGAAAGAAAACTTCTGCTTTTCTTAACAAACAGCTGTCTTTCAAACTAAAACAAATATTAAAACCTGAGCTTCAAACAGATCAATAAAGCATCAAAAATCACAATGAACTATTTATCATAAGGTTGTATTACCTCCCATAGAATAACAGACCTCTCTAAAAAGTCAAAACGTTGGTTATTGTCAAAATACATTTTCCCTAAGAAATACTATCATCAGTAGTTGTTCTCTGAAGAACATGCAGCAAGAGAGCAATTGAAAGCAATGATTTCTGTAGAAGGAAAAAGAGGGGGAAAATCATCTAAAAATAGTAATTGTGAGAGCAGTCCTACCAAACACCAACATATTTGTCAAATCAGTATACAGAATGAAAACACTTAATTTCAAGATTATCACAATTCATAAAATTATTAAAGACTGAAAAAGGTACAATTTTGCAAATTTCTCTTGCTGACAGATGATTTCCAGTAGAGCTAAAAATACTAACCTGAGCTCTCTTTTCTCTAAGTTCCTGCTGCTGTAACCTTCTTTTTTCACGCTTCTCTTGCAATTTTTCAACCTCTTTTACACAGTTAGATTTTCTACGTGCTTAATGAAAAAGATGCAAATTTAAAATACTTTCCATATTTACTGTAAACTTCAATTAAATTAATGTATCAATAATTAGAATACATCAACTATCAAGTATATTTTCAAGCAAATCTGACTAGTATACAATCATTATGGCATTTAAATTTCTAAAATGTGTAAAAATTATTAGAAAAAAGCCATGGGAATAGGACAGTAATTAAACAAACAAAAATATATGATCTTGAAAAAATATTTGGACAGATACATGTGATCTCTTGGTTTGAATTAAAAGTAAGCCCAGACAAATTAAAAAAAATTGGAAAAAATAGAAGCTAAACAACACCACCATGATTAAAAGAAAATAAAGGAAAAACCAATTCCAAACACTAGTACAATTACAACAAAAATGAATATATGTTTAGCCACAAGCTTTCTGAAAAGCTCCTCAAGGAAGCTCACAGACAACTGAGCATGTAGACCATTTGTAATTTATGGATAATAACATAATCCAAGAGAATGTACATGTAATGCCAAGAATTAATGAGTTCTTGATACACTGTTTACATACAAGGGGGTCCAAATTCCTTTTTTGCAGCTTGAACTGGAGATATATCTGAAACACTACCATTCTGTTGAGAAGAGGAAGGCTGCTCAGGAAGTTGAGTAGGTCGTGCACGTGCAGAACCAACCACTGCAAAGGAAAAGCAAAAAGCTCATATAGACATGAAGGAATAACCTTTCTACCCACTTCTGAAATGCTTTGTTAAGGTGAGATAAAATGAGGCCCCATTCAAAACACAACAATTTACTGGATGAGGAAGAAATACTCCCATACTTTCCATACACATGGAAAGTCTACAAATAAAAACATCTGGTATGCAGACTTTTTTATCTTAGTGCTGTGCACTAACACAACATGATTATTAAGTACCAATGCTGAACATGCATATTTTTATATACTACAGAATTAGTACAACTTACTACGTGCACAGAATGAAGTCTTTACTCAGAGATATGCAGTCCTGAAGCATAAAGTGCTTCAATTTTATTTATATTGTAATTATATCCAAAAAACTAATAAGAAAAGAAGCCCCACTGTTTCACATTGTCTAGATTCTACAAAATGCCCCAACCCCATTCAGTATATGATCACTGGAGAAGCAAAGCAATAGAAAATTAAGCCAGTGAAGTGCAGCACAATCTATAAGTGGAAGAAATGAGCCTTTTTGCCTCTATACCAGAAGGGATAGAGATACAATCAATATGTCTAAACTTATGCATTGATTCTATACATGCTAAGAATGCCAGGTTCTGAAGATTCTATGATGTCTTTTTCCAGTGAATGCAGTGGGAGTGGTGAGCATGCAAGCCTGTGTGATTGAGCTGAATGCTTTAAATTGTTTTTCAGATAGTTGCTTCAATCAGCTCTGCTTCAGCTGGCCCATTTCCTGTACACACTTCTAACAGAGTGTGTCAGAAGAGTACTACAGAGAAGGTATCAGCTTTTATCTGTAGCCAGAGATGAGATTCCAAACAAAGGCCAGCTCACTGTACAACACAGAAACAACTACAGAAACAGGTTTTGAACAGGACAGACAAGACAAAAGCCCAGATCATTCCACATATCATATGATAGAGATCTATCTTACAGGATAACCTGACTACACAGAATAAGACAGTGTGCCGAGAAAAGCTGAATTGTAAGACCAAAAAGCAAAATATTTAGGCCAACAGTAAATAGGCATGGTACTCATTAAAATAAAAGTTGCAGGGTTATTTCATAAAAAACAGGTAATTTACTACAAATGATAAAATGCATGGATGTGAGGACAGTCCATCATTAAAACATCTCATATTTAAACCACACTAGGTAGGAATACCAAAACACTCTAGTATTTTCAATCTGCTTAATACCACCAGAGCCAAGGGCAAAAGTGGCCCCAATCAGAAGAGTCTGATCACTTGTAAAGATATGCAAGCCCACTTGTTTTCCAAGTTTAAACAGATGGACTGGAATCTAGTCTGGAGAAATGTTCTCAGATTAATGTTTGGAAGAAGAATCATCATCACCATCATCCCCACCATCAGAACAAGTTAATTAAGTTGAACATAGGAGAGGAAGTGAAAACAACAAGCAGTAACTATTCTTTCACACGTTGTAGATGCATTACATCTGTATTCATCCAATGCATACTTTTCACTTATTCTCCTGTGGTATTTCAGCCATTTTTTTCAGTTTTTTTCCACTGTTAAGTGTAGAGTGATAAACAAACCTGTAGGACGTAAGTATTCTTATATTATGCCTGTTCACACACAGACTTTTACAAAACAACAGGCTGTTAACAAAAAATGTTTAAAAAGTGAAAAAGTTAAGAATTCAAAGTGTATATTGAAATGTTCAGATAAGCTGAGGACACTTTTATATGAAAAGTCCATGCATGATTTAACATTGCATAATTAATTATCTTCAAATTTTTGCACCATCATTTAATTCAGCTTAACTTTTATAATGATATATGGCTTAAACTTGCCTATAAATATTATTTGTACAAAATGAATTCCTAAGTATACATAGGAATAATTCTAGGAATTTTATACCATATCTTTTATATGTCACAGGCATACATACCAAATGAGAAACGCATAGTAAGGAATACTAGATAAACAAGAGGTAAAAATGCTACCGTATTTACTTCATTGAAATAACACTTACCTCTATTATCTCTTGCAGGAGGGTCATTCTTAGAAGGTAACACAGTTCGTCGACTCTATAAAGAAAGAAGTCTCTCTTATTTGATTACTACACTACTGGACACATAAACTGCAGCCCCACTTCTGCTTCTTTCCAGTGAATGAAAATAACATGACATGAACAAAAGAGATCTTATTGCTGCCAAATCCCACCATGAAAAGTGAAGGGGTGAAGGCTGATTGAACTATAAGTAGTGTTTCAGAAAAGTCCAAACCCTTTTCTTTATCCTTCCTTAAGACATTTAGTTACACAAATACTGGCTCCCAACTCCCTCTCTGCCAAACCTGCTCTTAAAAAAAATTTAGAAATTCTTATTCACCACAGGAAAAAGAAAAGAACACAGTTATGAAATGGCACCACAGACACAAAAGTTTACTTAAAAATTCTAGCATAACATCCTGTATAGAGCTGCTGCAAATTTACCATGCACATGTTGCACAGATATCACCAACCTTCACAATTTTGTTTACTTTAGCTGATGAAGCAGGTGGTGGCATTGTCTCTGGGTTAGGTTCAATATCTTCATCAGGTCCAAGATCCGGGTTAAGTGAAAATATGCTCTCCAAATCAATCTGTGAAAAAGAACATAAAACACATTAATGACACTTGATATAAATCCTCTATCTCAGGTTGACAGAAAACAGCAAATATATTTAGTGTTTATCCCCACAATATTTCATTCTAAGATCTGAATTCATTTTCTATTCACTAAAACTAGACATATCTTTGGTCCTTTGTATTGTGTGAAAACACATCATTCAGAAAAGGGATGAATTAAAAATGACCAATAGATAGCATCATTTTGTAAGGTGATCAAACTAAAGGAGAAATAGCTAGTATTATTACGGTAATTAGACAATTACTGCAAAATACATAAGACATTCTGTAAAATAAAAAGAAGGAGATCTCAGTTCTCTAAAATTTCCCACACAGTGCAAAAAAAATCAAATTCACAAGAAATCAAAATCAAACCACAGCTGAAACAATGTGTTGGGGATTGGTTCTTTCCCTTTTCCCTCTGTGGAATTTTCCCCATTGTCATGCTAAGATACCTGTTGACTGGGCCCTGGTGACAAGGGGGAGGGGAGAGCAGAGGGAAACCCCTCGATATCCAAACAGCCAGAAGAGCAGACAGAAGGCTCTGGCTCGGCCCATTTCCCCGCGGAGTTCGGACAAGAAGGACGATCGCCACCTCAGCCCAAACCCAGCCACCCAGCACCAGGAGCCATCCTCACTGCTGTCAGACCCTGCCCTGCTCCCTTCTCACTGTAACCTGCCACCATCCAGCACTCTGCTGAGCACCAGGACCCACACCGTGAGCAGAGAGCTCTCTCTCCATCTCTCTCTCTCCCTGGGACAGCGCTGCCATCACCCCCAGCCCTCCTGCAGCTCTGCGGGACCCGCCCGCCCCCAGCACCGGGAACTGCAGCTCAGGGAAAAGGTGCCTGCAGCCAAAAAACACTGGGACTGAGTTACTGTTCTCTTTGTGGGTAATTTCATAGCTGGTGTTGTTCTTGTTTGTCTTGTTAGATATACTAGCAAAGAACTGTTATTCCTACCCCCATATCTTTGCCTGAGATCTCTCTTAAATTCAAAATCATAATAATCTGTAGGAAGGAAAAATAATGTTTTTCAGTTCAAAGGGAGGCTTCTGCTTTTCTTAGCAAACACCTGTCTTTCAAACAAAAACAGATTTTGGTGCCAAAGTGGGGCCTGACGGCATTTAGAGAAAAGGGTGAAAAAGGAATAACAGCTCTTGAGTTCCCTCAGTTTTGTGTTAGGTGGCATCATGTTGTCCAGCTTACCGTGGTTTGAGCTCCATGAGGCCACAGCTTTATCTCTCCCATTTGCAATCCCTTACTTGAACATGGGTCCTATAACTCAGGCTGCTGTAACTATTATCAAGTTCCTTATGTGGGCTGATAACGTGAGAAATTAATGGATTTTTAACTTCCTCTGGAAGGTGGGCACATGGATTCACGGCTATCACACTCTAACTGTATGTTTTTGGGGTTACTTTAATAATGCTACATACTGTGAGAATATGACACCAGAAAAAATTTTGTCCCAACCCCTTACACAGTCTTTTGGGTCCACTCCACCAGTTTTTGAAAGATTCAAATCTCTTCTAAGTAGTAATGATATCATACAGTGGCTGGTATTGCTCAGGCGTGGATCAGGTATTCATAAGGGAACCAGGCCCCCTTTCCCTCTGGGAGCGGCTTTTAATGAGTGTAAGAGAGAGGTTTGTCCATAGAGAGAGAATGCAGGAGCACCACCATAGAATGCACTGGAAGACCGCTGAGGAGGGGATCCAACAGCTGAGAGAAATGGCAGTACTGGAAATACTCTTTGGGAGGGGTGGACAACATGACAATGACCCCGACAAGGTCAGGTGCACAGGGCAGATGTTGTGGAATCTGGCACACCTGGGGCCATCTCAATACACCACATTCATTGCAGCCATTAATGCTGACACCAACCACGAGACAGTGGGTTCTGTTGCCAATAGGCTCAGAAATTTTGAGAGTATAATGAACGGCCCAATGCAGGCTCAGGTCTCTGCTGTGATTAGGGAACTCAAAGAGGAGATGAGAGAGATGAGGGAGGAGATGAAGAAGGTCAGTACAGCACCAGTGCGAGTCACAGATGCCACAGTTAGAGCCCAACGTCCCCCAGCTAGGGAGAGAGGATACACCCCATGAGCTGACCTGTGGTTCTTTCTGCGTGACCATGGGGAAGACATGAGGAGGTGGGATGGGAAACCCACTTCTGCCCTGGCAGCGCGGGTGCGTCAACTCAAGGAGGGAAACACTAACCAAAGGAGCTCCACTAAAGTGAAGGTAGCCTCAACTTCCCATAAGCAAGATGCAGGGTACTACAAAAGGGAAGATGATTTGTCAGATCCCCTTGAGGGAACCTCCAACATGTATGCCCAGGAAGGAAATAATAACCAGTGCTAGAGGGGCCCTGCCTCTAGCCAGGGAGAGGCACGGGAAAACCGGGTCTTTTGGACGGTGTGGATCCGATGGCCTGGCACATCAGAGCCACAAAAACATAGGGCATTAGTTGACACTGGTTCACAGGTCACCCTAATACCATCAGAACATGTGGGGGAAGAACCTGTTTCTATTGCTGGGGTGACAGGGGGATCACAGGAATTGACTTTGCTGGAGGCTGAGGTGAGCCTGACTGGGAAGGAGTGGCAGAAGCATCCAATTGTGACTGGCCCAGAGGCACCGTGTATTCTAGGCATAGACTTCCTCAGGAATGGCTATTACAAAGACCCAAAGGGACTCAGGTGGGCTTTTGGAATAGCTGCTGTAGAGGCAGAAAACATTAAGCAATTGAACACCTTGCTTGGACTGTCAGAGAACCCATCTGTAGTGGGACTCCTGAAGGTGAAGGAGCAGCAAGTGCCAATTGCCACCTCGACAGTGCACCACAGGCAGTACAGGACAAATCGAGATGCTGTGATCCCCATCCACAAGATGATCTGTGAGCTGGAGGGCCAAGGGGTGGTCAGCAAAACCCACTCACCCTTCAACAGCCCCATCTGGCCTGTGCGTAAGTCTGATGGAGAATGGAGATTGACTGTGGACTATCGTGCACTGAATGAAGTGACTCCACCGCTGAGCGCTGCCGTGCCGGACATGCTGGAACTCCAGTACGAGCTGGAGTCCAAGGCAGCAAAGTGGTACGCCACCATTGACATTGCCAATGCATTTTTCTCCATTCCTCTGGCAGAAGAGTGCAGGCCTCAGTTTGCTTTCACCTGGAGGGGCAGGCAGTACACCTGGAACCGACTGCCCCAGGGGTGGAAACACAGCCCCACCATCTGCCATGGACTGATCCAGGCTGCACTGGAAAAGGGTGAAGCTCCAGAACATCTGCAATACATCGATGACATCATTGTGTGGGGGAACACGGCAATGGAAGTATTTGAGAAAGGACAAAAGATCATCCAGATTCTGCTGGGAACCGGTTTTGCCATCAAGAGGAGCAAAGTCAGGTCCTGCCCAAGAGATCCAGTTCCTGGGAGTAAAGTGGCAAGACGGGCGGCGCCAAATCCCCACTGAGGTCATCAATAAGATCACCGCGATGTCTCCACCAACCAACAAGAAGGAAACACAAGCTTTCCTAGGTGCTATAGGCTTTTGGAGAATGCACATTCCTGAGTACAGCCAGATCGTGACCCCTCTCTACCTGGCCACCGGGAAGAAGAACGAATTCCACTGGGGCCCTGACAGCAGCAAGCCTTTGCCCAGATCAAGCAGGAGATCGCTCATGCTGTAGCCCTCGGCCCAGTCAGGACAGGACCAGAGGTGAAGAATGTGCTTTACTCTGCAGCCGGGAACAAGGGCTTGTCCTGGAGCCTTTGGCAGAAGGTACCTGGTGAGACCCGAGGCCGACCTCTGGGATTCTGGAGCCAAAGTTACAGAGGGTCTGAAGCCAACTACACCCCAACAGAGAAGGAAATCTTGGCTGCTTATGAAGGAGTTCAAGCTGCCTCAGAGGTGATTGGCACAGAAGCACAGCTCCTCCTGGCACCCCAACTACCAGTGCTGGGGTGGATGTTTAAAGGGAAGGTCCCCTCTACCCACCACGCCACCAATGCTACATGGAGCAAGTGGATTGCCCTCATCACACAGCGCGCCCGTATCGGAAACCCAAATCGCCCTGGGATTTTGGAAATAATTACAAACTGGCCAGAAGGTGAAAATTTTGGTCTTGCCGATGAAGAGGAGCAAGAACAAGTGACCCGGGCTGATGAAGCCCCGCCATACAACCAACTGCCAGCAGATGAAACTCGCTCCACTCTATTCACTGACGGTTCCTGTCGCATCGTGGGGATGAACCGGAAGTGGAAAGCAGCCGTATGGAGCCCCACACGACAGGTTGCACAAGCTACTGAAGGAGAAGGTGGATCAAGTCAACTTGCTGAACTCAAAGCCGTTCAGCTGGCCCTGGACATTGCTGAAAGAGAGTAGTGGCCAAAGCTTTACCTTTACACTGATTCATGGATGGTAGCCAATGCTCTGTGGGGCTGGCTGGAAAGATGGAAAAAAGCTAACTGGCAACGTAGGGGAAAACCAATCTGGGCTGCTGATGAGTAGAAAGACCTTGCCAGTCAGGTAGAGAAGCTACCCGTAAAGGTCCGTCATGTAGATGCCCATGTCCCCAAGAGTCGGGCTAATGAGGAGCACCGACACAATGAGCAAGTAGATCAGGCTGCAAGGATAGAGGTGTCACAGATAGACTTAGACTGGCAACACAAGGGAGAATTGTTCCTGGCTTGATGAGGCCACGATGCCTCAGGTCACCAAGGCAGAGATGCTACCTATAAGTGGGCACAAGACCGAGGGGTGGATCTCACCATGGACAGTATTTCCCAGGTTATCCATGACTGTGAGACGTGTGCTGCCATCAAGAAAGCCAAGCGAGTGAAGCCCCTCTGGTATGGGGGGCGGTGGTCCAAATGTAAGTATGGGGAGGCCTGGCAGATTGACTACATCACACTGCCTCAGACACGCCAAGGCAAGCGCTACGTGCTGACCATGGTAGAAGCCACCACTGGATGGTTGGAGACCTACCCTGTGCCTCATGCCACTGCCTGCAACACCATCCTGGGCCTGGAAAAACAAGTCCTTTGGAGGCATGGTACCCCTGAGAGAATTGAGTCAGACAATGGGACTCATTTCAAGAACAGCCTCATAAGCACCTGGGCCAGAGAACACGGCATTGAGTGGGTGTACCACATGCCTTATCACGCACCAGCGGCTGGGAAAGTGGAACGGTGCAATGGGCTGCTTAAAACCACCTTGAAGGCACTGGGTGGGGGGACTTTCAAAAACTGGGAGATTAATCTACCAAAGGCCACATGGTTAGTGAACACCCGAGGTTCCACTAATCGAGCAGGCCCTGCCCAGTCTGAGCCCTTGAGAACACCAGATGGGGACAAGGTTCCAGTGGTGCATATGAGAGGTATGCTAGGAAAAATTGTTTAGGCGAACTCTGCCTCCAGCAAAGACAATCCAATTTGTGGGGTGGTTTTTGCTCAAGGGCCAGGGTGTACCTGGTAGGTGATGCAAAGGGATGGAAAGACCCAATGCATACCCCAAGGAGACCTTGTTTTAGGGTGAACTACCTACAATACTGTGCCTGTATCTGTAACTGTATGGATGTCTATAATTTGAAGATTTTAATTTGATTTGGCATGATGGTAGGGGAAAATTCGGGGTGGATAATGATGAGGGTTAGTTCTCTCCCTTTTCCCTCTGTGGAATTTTCCCCATTGTCATGCTAAGATTCCTGTTGACTGGGCCCTGGTGACAAGGGGGAGGGGACGGAAGAGGGAACCCCGCGAGATTCAAACAGCCAGAAGAGGAAGTGGAAGGCTGGGTCTCGGCCCATTTCCCCCACGGAGTTCGGACGAGAAGGACGATCGCTGCCTCCTGCCTCTCTGTCCCATCCCAGCATCGGGAAACCACTATCAGACCCTGCCCGGCTGTCTTCTCGCTGTGAACTACCACCATCCAGCACTCTGCTGAGCACCAGGACCCACACCATGAGCAGAGGGCTCTCTCCATCTCTCTCTCCCCCTGGGACAGCGCTGCCATCACCCCCAGCCCTCCTGCAGCTCTGCGGGACCCGCCCGCCCCCAGCACCGGGAACTGCAGCTCAGGGAAAAGGTGCCTGCAGCCAAAAAACACTGGGACTGAGTTACTGTTCTCTTTGTGGGTAATTTCATAGCTGGTGTTGTTCTTGTTTGTCCTGTTAAATATATTAATAAAAATTGTTATTCCTATCCCCATATCTTTGCCTAAAAGCTCCCTTAATTTCCAAATCATAATAATTTGCAGGAAGGATGGATCACATTTTTTAGTTCAAAGGGAGGCTTCTGCTTTTCTTAGCAAACACCTGTTTTTCAAACTAGGACACAATGTTAAATTTATCATTTTTTTCTTTTAAAGTATTACTGGGTGTCATTCAAACTCCTGTGAAAGGTAAGGGAAGAGAGGCAGAATCTTAAAAATATGATTTTGTAAAAATGTTGAAGGGCTTTGGTCTCTATAGACTTCTATTTCTCTTAGCTTAAGCTTTCAAAGACCTCAGTGCTGCACAGATTCTGTGTGCCTTCAGATGATGCAATCTCCAGGACTTTCTCACAGCTTCTTTTTTTTTTCTTTTTCTTATGTTTTCACAAAACCAGTAAAGTTTAAAGCACAATTATTTCTGATATCTTTTTCCAAACTGAAACTGGCTAACATGGTCCAAAACTTAAAGAAAGATGCCGTAGGAAAGTGATACACAAAAAGACAAAAGTTTCATGAGGAAATCAAGGCTGGAAAATTGCTGCCAAGTGAATAAGCAAACAAACTGAAAGTGAAATTCCTCAAGAATACAAATACAATAAAAATTATAGTTTAGCTGTCCTTCTAGTTTCCTGCCTGAACTGTATGTCATTCCCCCTCTTAAAAATTTGATTTTTCTACTTGTAAAAATTGGATAACATAGGCTTTGCAATCTGGTTCAAAATCAATTGATGAAAACAACTGCCTAAAAGCTATGACACAGAGCTCAAGAATTCAAATTTACAACAGAAAACAGAATTTGCCCAACACTTTCTGTACAAAAGAGTCTGTAACCAAAGAGCCATGAAGTAAATTCAGATTTATGTCTTATTTTTGTTTTCAGCAGAAATTCCAAGTAATAGTCACATAGATTACACACTTTTTTTTTTAAAGTTCTAAATAAACAAGCTTACCTCTTTCCCTTTAGTATCCCCATTTTCAATCCATTCAACAGTTACGCTTTCATTATCTTCATTTAGCGATGTTACCATGGCTTGATGAATTCGGCCTAAAAAGCAAACACAAGTGATCATTTATTATTAACTGGTGGAAAAAATTTTCAGAACGTATTTTTATCCCTGCACTGAGACATAAAGAGAGAGGTAGGAAGAAGATGGCTGAAAAAAATGTGGTGATAAATAGAAGGTGATTGCAGGCCACACAGTGTGAAGTGGCTCAGACCTGACCCACCAGTGGAGGCTCCAATGGGATAGTCAGCATCCAAGTGAAAAGCACAAGGAACAGAAAATTGAGTGGTAAGTAAACAGGACCTCTGGGGAAAGTCATGCCACTTAGACTGTCTCTCCTTGACAACAGAAAACTCCAGTCCCAGAAGATTCCTGCAAGTGTCAAAGGCCCCTTAGGTGCACTTCACAAAGGCTTGCTTGTGAAGTTTCAGCTTCAACACTTAAATTAAGCCCTTTGAAATTGTGTTCAGATACGCATTTTTTATAGGCACCAATCAGTTGGCAGTCCAAGTTGGTTCTTTCCCTTTTCCCTCTGTGGAATTTTCCCCATTGTCATGCTAAGATACCTGTTGACTGGGCCCTGGTGACAAGGGGGAGGGGATGGGAGGGAAGAAGTAAGCCCCGCGAGATTCAAACAGCCAGAAGAGGAAGTGGAAGGCTGGGCCTCGCCCCATTTCCCCCACGGAGTTCGGACGAGAAGGACGATCGCCGCCTTTGTCCCATCCCTGCCATCCCAGCGCCGGGAAACCACTATCAGACCCTGCCCGGCTGTCTTCTCACTGTAACCTGCCACCATCCAGCACTCTGCTGAGCACCAGGCCCCACACCGTGAGCAGAGGGCTCTCTCTCCATCTCTCTCTCCCCCTGGGACAGCTCTGCCATCACCCCCAGCCCTCCTGCAGCTCTGCGGGACCCGCCCGCCCCCAGCACCGGGAACTGCAGCTCAGGGAAAAGGTGCCTGCAGCCAAAAAACACTGGGACTGAGTTACTGTTCTCTTTGTGGGTAATTTCATAGCTGGTATTGTTCATGTTTGTCTTGTTAGATATACTAGTAAAGAACTGTTATTCCTATCCCCATATCTTTGCCTGAGAGCTCTCTTAATTCCAAAATTATAATAATCGGAAGAATCACATTTTTTTTTTCAGTCCAAAGGGAAGCTTCTGCTTTCCTTAGCAAACACCTGTCTTTCAAACCAGGACAAACACTTAAATTAAGCCCTTTGAAATTGTGTTCAGATACTCATTTTTTATAGGCACCAATCAGTTGGCAGTCCAAGTAAAATTAAACTGCCTGTGACAACACAAATCATTATTTTATAAAGAGCTACTTATACAGACTGCTGAGCTTGAGTTAAGGTGGTTTTGCATTGACTTCCCCCTTGCAAGACCCAAAGGAAGCAAGCCCCCACAGAGTAACATAAAATCAGTAAATTTTCAGTAGGAATAAGGATTTTTCTTCTAAAATATACAGTATAACACAATGTTTTATGTCCTCTTTCCTATGCACAGTACAGAAGAGCAACTGGAAGATCAGGACAGCCATGCACTGACAAAGAATTATCAAGACCCAAGTGTCACACTGATTTCACATCCATGCTTTGCTCTAAAGTACCAAGAACTGAGGTTTCTAAAGAACACGAATCCAAAGCAACTGATCCTCACACACCCTCCTGTAGTGAGGATCCATGCTATGAAGAAGCAGTCCTTTGCTCCACCTGCCATAAGCCACCCCCTAGGACTACATGCAGCTCCCAAAGCATGAGTGATCATCCTGGAGCAGTTGTGCATCTGCTGCTGGGTACCTGCCTGGGGTAAAACACAGCATAATCAGCACACATGCTTCAGTCTTTTTCTTCAGGCCTCTTCTCTTCTTTTCTAAAGCTATTGGCCTCACAAATCCCCTTTAATTTCCTGCTCCATTGATTGTTCCAACCTTTTGTTTTAGCCACTTCCGTCACAATTCGACAGTTTTCCAGGAACTTTTCCTGTTTTTACAGTCTCAGCCTTCTAAGGACTGCAGAGGGACAGAAAGAAAAACCCTTAATGATATCCCAAATTACTTCAAATAATAGTGAAAGTAACAATATTTCTTTTATTACAAAGGCTGCCTAAACAGTCACATCTAGTTAAGATTCAGTAAGAAGGAAGAATACACGGAACTATCACAGAAGGTAACAGTAAATCCCTGTCCTGTCACAGTGTGTGGAGGAAGAAACTAGCTGCAGTTCAGGTGAGGTGTAACTCTCAGGGAACTCGCAGGCAGCCCTGGGCAGCATAGCTTTCACATCTGCAGCACTTGTCTCACCGGCAACATTTTGCTTCACTTAGTTTCTGCCCCTGGCAATCTCTTGCTTCTATTTCCCTGACCCATGCTTTTTTTTGAACAAACCCTTCCATTTGTGCTTCCTAAGCACCATTCTCACCATCCTGAATATATCTCTCCATTAATATTTCAGCATTTAATAACCTCTAGGGACTTAATTTTGCGCAAGAACACTGTTGTAGAACCGTTTCAATGAATTATCTGGTCGTTCAGCAAAGTAGCATCAGTAATAGCATGCTCACTTTGTGCCACTTTTACCCCAGTTGTTTTGCTCCACACCTCTTAATCTTCCAGCATGATATACATCTCCAGTTAGATAATAATCACACTCTAATGAAGTAATGAAGCTTCCCAAAAGCAGTATTACTTTCTGTGTTACGACCAGGAATTAATTAACTTTAATGGATGAGAAAAACTAGCCAGCCAGTCCTAAAAATTTGTTTAAAATTACTAGGTATACCATCATCACCTGTCTTAAGCACATCACTTTTCTTGTGTTAAACTTCATCTGAATCATTTTTCATACTCTACTAAACAGTTTATTAAATTCAGATCAACTTATGGCTTACCCTTAAAAAGGTAAAAAAACTGCAATGCTGGCAGTGCTGCACAAAACCTCTCCTACCCTGATAGCCTGGCAGGGCCAAACTCAGGTCACTCCACACTCAGCTCCAGGATTCAACATCATGCTAACCTGCTTCATCTCTATCACACTAGTTTGGGACACAGAGACTAGAAGCACTCCAGTATCTGTCCTCCACTGTTTACTACTATTTTTAGTCAAGGTACTGTCCATTCCTAGGATGATTTTATTAGATTTGTAATTTTTCCATTTATTCTAGTGCAAGATCAAGCTGGATAAGCTGTAATTCCCCTGAAACTGATATTAGTGAGGTAGCAAGTTGCTCCATGGCCTAAAACCTTTTTATTCATTTGTGCTGGTTTTGTTGTTGGGGCACCACAACAGTCTTTGTGATGGAGAGGGGAAGGAACTCAGATGAGGATCTAGCATTTGCTGTAAAGGTAGATTGTGTCGTAGTCTTACTGAACCATGGCATAAACCACGACCAATATCTTCATTCCCACACATCAGACAGTACCAGGATATAAGAGAAAATGCCCTGAGAATCCCTTCTGTGCCCTTCTTTCAGACCATGCTATGGACAGAAACCTTAAGACAACTGGTACGGAGGTTGGTTCGTGTTCACAACTGCCCTGAAATATCATATTTCATGGCATATTGCTCAGATGTACAGCACTTTAGTGCTCAGCTCAGGTCCCTCAGATGTGCCTGCGGTAGCAAGTAGCACACAGCTGCAACAGGTGCAGAGAGGTCTGCAGAGCAAAGCTGGTGGTGCTTGGGATCAGCCATTCATACCATGTGTTTTGTACAGGACTGGGTCTAGCACCACAGTCTGAACACCCTTTGCCAGAATGCATCATGCACTATCTTCAATGTATCCTCCAGTTACATTTCATCCCAAAGGAATTTTGTGTCAACTTAAGCACAGCAAAAGAAAGTAAATCATGATCAGAAGATATCTGTCCATATTTTCTATATGAACTGAATTCTTGTTACAGATGTACACGTGGTTCCAAACGGCACATCTAGAATATCAAGATCTCTTAAATTCAGCTTGACCTACAGAAAAATGAGAAAACAGCATTGCAATTTCCCACTATGATGCCTTTAAGAGCATGAATAGGTGCATATGCTGCATGCCCATGAACACAAGAACATGAAATTATGATGCTTACTAAAATAAAGGACTGTCCAAGCAGTGACAGACAAAACTATGTAATTCAGGCCTCTCCTCAAGAACCAGACACAGGAGTTCAGACTTTCTGTAGGAGGCAGGTCATCTGGTTCACTCCAGGTGGGAGCAGTGAGAATTATCACTGTACCAGGACAGTAGACTAAAATGAGAAAAACTCCCAGCCAAAACAGTGCAAATTGTGAAATATTTTAATCCTCTGTACAAGAAGATTGCATGTAAACAAGTATTAATGTAGTAGGGCACAGAGAAAGAAAAGCATGTTTTCTTTTATTATACAGGTCTTTCACAACATTAACTACAAATTTACAGAACATCTTGAGCCTGGGGTTCAGTAACACTGTATTACACTAAATTTGCCATCTTATTCTTTGACAAGACAGTTTTTTGGGTACGTAGATGACTCCAAAATAGTCATCCCAAAAATATGGGAGTACAGAAAAAAAGTGGCAAATGTGCTTCAACATTGCTGGGGTTTAGGATTCTTCCTTTTGTTTTCTTTCTCTTAAGGAATTTTCTCCCATTTTTGTTGTTAAGAAACAATAACGACCAATGCTTAAGAGAGATAAAAGAAGAAACTACTCAGAAGCAGGAGGAGTGCAGCTGGCTTTACTGTGAGGGCTGAGGAGTTTCTCATGGAGGGGCAGAGTTAAGGTGGGAATTAGGCTGGGGAAAACAGGGCTAGGCACAGCTCCTAGATCGATCTCTCGCTCCCTCCTCCCTTGGCCTCAGACAGGGACGGCCAAGTTGCTGCCTCGGGGGGAACTCACGGGAGCCCAGCCCCGCCCCGCTTCTTGTGCTGTGGGTGAGCCTTTGCATCCTGCCGAACTACAACACAAGGATCCTTCACCATCTGCTGCGGTGCCTCAGGGCAAATCCCGGGATCCTCGAGCTCCTTTGCCCTGCCAGGGAGCCTCTCCCTGCAGTGTTCAGAGCCGGGCTGCCTACGTCCAGTTCCCCCGCCGGCGCTCCAGGCTTTTCACCACACGGGAGCCACGGGCCCCTTGCCTGCCAGGATGCCCTGTGGTTCCAGCTAAGCCTCGGAGTTTCAGCTGCCTCTCGCTCGCTGCCCGGGGTGAGCCCGCCCTGCCGTTCCAGCCGCCGCTCTGACATTCTCCCGCGGCTCTTCTCGCTATCCGGAGGGGCACCGGGACCTTGGGCCACCGGGGCTTTGTGAAGGAAGCCCCTCCCCATCCCTGCCGCCGGCTGCGTCCGCCATCGCGGCGTGAGGGAGCGGGCCGGGCCCGCGGCACAGCGCCCCCTGCAGCCCGGGGGAGTCATGGCAGCCCCGCCCGGCCGGGAGCCGGCAGCGCCCCTGCCGGCCGTGAGCGGAAGCGCAGCCAAGGGGAAGCGCCGGGGCCCAGAGCAGGCCGGAGCTGGGCCTGTGGCTCTGTCCGTCGGTGACGCCGCTGTGGTTGTTCGTCTGCCTTGTCACACACACACACGCGTAAAGAACTGTTACTCCTTTTCTCATCTCTTTGCCTGAAAGCCCCTTAATTTCAAAGGTAGAATAACTCAGAGGGAAGGGAGGGGGGGTCATATTCTCAAGTCCAAGGGAGGCTCCTGCTTTCCTTAGCAGACACCTGTCTTTCAATCTTAGACAAAAGCTAAAGGAAAGAGAACATATCCAGAGAAAACAAATCTTAATTACAACTTTATAATGCTGAATTGGGAACTAGAAGTTACAGTTCTAGAGATCCTTTACTTGACACAGCTATCTCAAAATATCATTGCTAAACATGCACCTGCAATGACAAAAGAAGCTGTTGAAACTTAGAGGCAAGTATCCTTTTCAAACTATAAATAAAACTTTGGTACATCCAAATCTTAAGTACTATTGTACCCCTCAAAAAAGATGTAGTGGAATTAGAGGAGGTTAAGAGAAGGACAACTAAGAAAACAAAGAGAATGAGAATATTAAGCAGGTAAAGACTGCGCACTTTTAAGAAGCACATTGAGGATGGATATGGTTGCACTTTAAAACCATAAAGGTCAAAATGAGTGAGAACTATTATCAACAATATTCTGCAAGACTAGAACTAGGACTGGTCTCTTAAGATGTAGGTTACAGACAGATGTGAGCAGTAATATACTTTCATATGCAGAAAGCAGGGAACTTTTCGATCTTGCGTCTGCAAGAGGCAGGCAGTGTAAGTCTGGTCACAAAGGTATTCAATAAATTCACAGGCAACTGGTCTATAAATGGCTAGGAACAGACAAAGTTGTACTTTTAACATCCTGGACATAATTCTGGATAGTGGGGCAAGACAAAGATTTTGGAAAGAGACAAGGCTGATTTGCTTCCTCTAAATAGCCTCTAGTTGCTGGGTTAGATGAACCACCCATCTGATTCATTAGTGTACTTCATATATAAGTGGTGAGCTTACAGGAAGTATTGCAAGCAGTAAGGAGACTGATTAATAGCCTCCAAAAGCAAAAACACTTAAGAAGATTTAAAAAAACACCAACTTTCTCCTTATAAGACTTACTGAAATTGGAAAGAAGAAGAAAGTTTTCATTCACCTTTCCATAAAAAAAAATCGTCACATATTTACACAGGAGTATCCCTTTCAAAGTGTACCAAAAAATCCCAAAATGAAACAATAAAAATCAACGCATTTCCAAAATTCTTGCAAGGTTTTCCAGCACCTGCTGGTCCCCTCCATTGCCCATACTAACCTCTTCCACTTCACAAATTTAAGAAAGATTAAGCAGTCAGACATGCAAACTTTATTCAAATGAGAACAAGACATCAGTGTGTAACAGGATCATATTTGCTGTCCTCTAGCAAATTTTGCTTTTACTGATGATGCAAAAGTGAAGGCTTCCATTCAATTCCTGATAACACTTCTACCTGTCCCATGAGTTCATAACTTGTAAACACGTTGCAGGAACAGTTCAGTATCTTTTTTTTCCCCATGGTTTTGTAAAACTGAATATAATTTGGCATATTTTTGTGTATTTAGTCAGCAGTTCTTTCAAGACCAATTAGAACAATTTGGCAGACAGCTTCTGTAAACTTCTAAAACTGCTTCTCAAAGTTACTCACAGAATACGTTTTCATATATTTTTGCAGATCCAGGCCCTCTGTTCAGTATAAATTTCATTATATTTCTGATGTGTATGCAAACTTGAATTCAGTTCAAGTATGTCCTGGTACAGCACTGATTGGGATAGTTATCTTTCTTCCTAGCAGCCAGTGTTGCTATGTTTTTGACATAGCAAGAGAATAATGTTAACAGAATAATGATAACACACCTATGCTTTGGTTGTTGCTAGTTAGTGCTTACCCCAAAAAAAGGGCATTTTAGTGTTCCATGCTCTGCAAGTGAGTAGGTGCACAAGAGCCTGGGAGGAAGCCTAACCCGGAGAGTTGACCTGAACTAGCTAAATAGATACTTTATATTTTTACAATAGCATGTAGGGACAGGACTAGGGTAACAGCCTTTTACTTACAGAAAGTAGGTTTAGACTTGATATTCGGAAAAAATTCTTTGTTGTGAGAGTGGGCGCTGCAAATGGTTGTTGAGAGAAGCCATGAATGCCCCATTCCTGGAAGCTTTCAAGGCCAGATGGGGTAAGGCTCTGAGCAACCAGGTCTAGTAAATGACCCATAGCAGGAGTGATGAGGTGGTGGCAGTGGATAATTTTTTGGCTCCTTTTCAATCCAAATCATTCTATGATACTGTCACTTCATACCTAAAACATCATACCCAGTATATAAACCGGGGCAAGTTGGCTGGGAGGGTCCAATTCACATCATGGGGACAGGCTGGATATTGGTCAGCAGGTGATGGGAACTTACTCTATCCATCACTTGCCTTTTCTGGCATTTATTTATCTTTCTCCCATTGCTGTCTCCCTTTTCATTACAATTATGTTACTGTTTTTACCACTACTACAATTATTATTCTTCAATCATTAAACCATTCTTTATTCAACCTACAGGCTTTAATTTTTTTTTTTTCTAATTCTCCTCATCCCACCAGGGATGGAGATGTGCGGACTAAGCAAACAGCTCAATGGTACATAGTTGCTGGCTGGTATTAAACATGGACATTCTTTCAAATAGCATTTGGGTTCAGTGGTTGTTGAAATTTGTTTAGTAACAGGATTTAAGATTGTGGTAGATTAAAATAGTTTAGTGAGTATCATCTGCAAAGGATAGACGTGGCTTGTCCAGTCGTCTCTCTCCTCCTTTTTCATTTAGTTTGTTGTTTGAATAAATAGCAGAGACCTCTTTTGGTGATTTTCTCTACTTTCTCTGAAACTGACCATACCTGCCTAAAAACAGTAGCTTCTTGTATCACATAGAAAATTTTTAGCAGCACCTTCTACAGATATTTTCAAATGGTACTCTTTGCTTTTCATGACCCATCCCATCAAACAGTTGTTTGTTGGACCGTTTTTTTCCCCTTCACTTCACAAAATTGTATTTAGTAAGAGCATGTGCTGTCAGGTAATTCATTATAGAGCTGACAACTGTTGCTCTAGTTTAAAAGTGAGAAGACTTCATAGTTTGTATTTTAGATTAATAAAGTTCTGACAGTTCAACAATAAAACTTTAAGTAGTATTTTAATTCTTCTTAGATGAAAGCTTATCATAACTTAAAAATCATCTGGTTGTGAGCAAAATATTGACATTGTTCATCACCACCTGAATTTCAATTGTACTAAAATGCCAAAATTTACAAGTTCATATCATAAAAATACAGAAGTACAAGAAAATACAACCCATAGTAGAATTAGAAATGTTCAGTATTCAAAAACCTAAGTGTTCCTGTGCTTTTCAAGCCAAATTTACTTCCACCACCCTCTTCCTTGAGAGCCTCATTAGTACATCACTAGGCATTCCTGCATATCTATAGATGAAACACTTCTACAGATCAGTTGTGCAAACATTTCTACAGATCAGCTGGAAATGCTCCTCAAACTCCATATGTACTTTAGTCACAGAATAAAATAATACATTTGAGTGACTGCAAAATGTGCAACCCTGTGCATCAAAATTTCTAGAGCCAAACTCTGCAAGGGCACAATGTGGGATACCATGCTTCTAAAGAGAAAATTTTAGACAAAGCTCACTGTCCACCTCCCTCCACCCACACATCCAGTGTGCTCTCCACTGAAGGCAATTCCTAAATAAACAGTTCTGTAATTAACAGAAAGACTAAAATTATACTTCTGATACCTGGGATTGCACAAATTTGCGAGTGCCTGATGAGAGCCAAGAGAACATCAAACTTAGAAAATCAGGCAAAGCTTCAGTGAGATTTTTGATAATTTGAAAGTAAATAACATTCCAGTAGGTGAACAGAATTACCACATACTCCTAAAAATGAAAACAAAGTGAAAGACTTTTTGTTATTCACAAGTCACTTTGTTACTGATTGGCACTGGCCAATTAGTTTAACACCATGCTGGTGTTGCATCAGTGGCAGAAAATGCAGCAGATTGTACCCCTTTACATGGGGGAAACCCAAAAGCAGCTTATGCTTGATGCAACAAGAACTGCCACTAAATAAAAACTGAGCTATTCTGAAAGCATATTTATTTGAATAAAGCAAAATAAAAAACTCTACTACCAACATTCAAGCCCTCAAAGCAACAAAATCCCTCATTCATCTTTCAAGAGTCAAAAATCAGATCCGGTGTTGTTGAACAAGATCCAATTAGGAAAAGGAAAAAAGGAAAAAAGAAACAGAAAAAAACGGATCAGGTGGCTTAGTTAAATTAAATCTAATTGATAACTCACATTTTGAAAACCATTGTTAGAAGTTTTGGTTAGACATAGTTTTACAAAGTTGTGTTTAAGAGCCACTACCTACTCCCTTTAAGAAATTCTAAAATTAACTTGGGCTCCTAGCAACAGGAAACAACTGAATTTAGATGGTAATAGTAGAGTTATCACAAGTCTTCCAGGCACGTGCTGTTCACATACGTGGTTCTGCGCACTACACACATTAAAAAAAAACCTGATAAATTCATACTCTTATCCAAGAAAACTTAATCTAAAGCATTTTTACACACAGCTTTATTACCTTTTGTCTAACAAATGTAAAACCTAGTTTTACATACTTAGCAATGACCAAATTCAAATGCAGCAAAATCAGCTTTGCAAAACACTTTTTAATGAGGAAACAGTAATGCCATGCTTGTAACACCCTCCCCGAGAACTATTACCTGCAGCTGCACCATTCCCTTCGAGCAATTGCCAGGTGTAGAGAAGAGCGGCGTAAGAGACCAATATCAAGACCCCTGTTCCACCTCCACAAGGGACTCCACATCAGGAAAGCTTTAACAACGGTAGATGAATTTACTGACTTCTACCAAATCAATGGTATGTGAATGTTCCAAGGTTAAAATTGACCTTACCATGATAACTCTTGGGGACATGAACAAAGCGTGTTTCCAGGTTATCACACATTGGCAACACTATCTCATGGCTAAACACAGAATTCAAAGGATCCCTTTACAGAAGCCAAACGTCTAGGAAAGTCGTGTCAATAACCTATATCACTACAGAAAATACATACCGTTTAATTCTTTAAATGAAAATTTTAAAAAAATTGTACCCACAAGCAATATAAAAATGCAAATGTTTTTAGGAAAGGAATTAGGGCAGGAAAAGGAAACAGCACATGTGCCCATACATACACAATATGAACGGGTTTGAGAATATAGCTAATAGCAGTTTTAGACAACCTCTATCTAAATTACTTACTTAAATCATAGTTTCAGTTTCATGCCTTCCCTTCCTCATTTCCCTGCATCTAACTAAAAGACATCTAACTAAAAGCTAACCCCATTGCAGCAGGCAGAGAAAAGCAGTCTAAAGTTAAACATCCCACCAGTCAAAACTAACTGTAGCTAATTTAATTATGAAAGTGTCTAACCGTCACAGGGAAACATCTGCACAAATGCAAAAGAATTGCTCCAAACACTATAGCTAGGAATATCTGGTTTTATGTCTCTATTCAATCCATTACTGATAAGGATTTAAATAAAAGCCCAAATACCAAGTCACAACAAACCTAAAGGTTTGGAATATACAACTACAAGCAAAAGTTTTAAAATTTTGTTAGAAGACTTCTGAAAAGGCAGAAGTTGTAAATCTGGAAAACACACACAAGATTTCACGCTATAAAAAAAGAACTGTTCGTATGTCTGAAACCTTTTTTGTGTTTTTGAAATAGATGGAGAGATATAACAGAGTACGTATTGCAAAAATCATCTATCCTACATTTGGAGATACACACTGAAAGTATATATACCTCCAAATAGTTTTATCTATGCTACAGAGACATAATGAGAAATTGACTATTAAAATCCAACGTCTTCTTAAAAACTCCTCAGTTTTAGATCACAAACACCATCATGCCTGACCATATATTATATTTTGCATACATTCTCACAACTGGACAATGTAAAGACTGCTCAGCAGTCCTTCGTGTAAACTTCCGAAGTTAACATAAACCTTTAATGTATCAAAAGTAAATTAACTTCTTCTCTGTGGAATACACATAATGGGAACAATTATAATGAATACACTTCAGTGGTCACCAAGGGTTTTTACTGCAGCATTCTCCTTGTGATCCCAAATCCTGTCATACAGTATGGTGAGGAAAACAAGATAACCCAACAAAATACAGGATGGGAAGAAAAGTTGGGGGAAAAAGATTCCACTTTAAGATATAACCAGTAAATGTTTACAAAGGAAGAACCTAAAAAGTAACAGAAAAACGAAGTTACTTTACTCCATTCTAATACATTCTACATACTTATTCCTCAAGCACCAAAAAAAAAAAAAAAAAAACCCTAAAAAACACAGTAGCACACTTCACAAGTCACAACAATAAATATGCTGCAGATTTTGTGCTCCAAGAAAAGAGCTTACCTGGTAAATACTTCACACTCGTTTCTCTACCTTGTTCCACAGTAAGTGAGTGTTTGAAAAAAAAAAAAAACCTCAAAAGGTTAGTTTATCTCCTATAGCTAAAACAGACACTTTTGCAAGTCAATAGTAAAAACAATTATAAAACAAAGATGAAAAGATTCTCTGAAGAATAGGACTCAACTCTTGTTATTCATCTTGCAAAAAAGCTATTCCCACAAAATACAGAAGGCCTACATAAATATCTGAGAATCTGTGACTAACAACGAAAATTCATGGCTTTATGAAAGCTGAATGCATAAAAAGTGATTCAAAAACGAGACAGAAAAATTAACATATCCTCCTGGTCAATTTTTCTGAGGGAACAATCCCCAGAAACTTTGGATGTCACAATGAAAACCTACATGGGATAACCCTAAATGTTGGACCTATTAGCTGGACCAGCAACAGCAGACTTGAAACCATGGGTGTGTTCTGGCTATTATGGAAGCACAAAGACACATTGTGTCTGTATAGGGATTAGGTAATTGAATCAAATTATTTAAATGTGGTAACAAAAACCTTAATCATAGGGAACAAATAGATGTATGTCACCAAAGGAAAGAGTAAAAACACATTACCATTTAAATCTGTCCTCAAGAGCTTGTAAAATAAGGTGAGTATCCAAACCTGAACAGAAATTTTACAGCATCATTAAATCTTCTCTCCTGCCATAAAATCATTCGTGCTACTGGGAGTTGTACATGAAGATACAAGATTACTCAGAACACAGAGGATGCTACTGACATCTCAACTAGGAGAAACATGAGTTTCACAGAAGTTGGGTTTTAAAGAAGCAAAGTTTAGCCCTGACTGTTGCTAAAATGTACTCTCATTTGTGTCTGAAGGTGGAAACAGTTACCAAGATGTTTTAGCAAGACAAATGACAGAGGAGCTCCCAGTAGGTTTTTAGACTGAATGTATTATCCTTTACCATGACCAGTTCCAGCTGCTCCAGACACAAATGGAGAAAATTCTTAAGTAGGCAATTAAAAACATTACAGCCATGGGCAAGACTTCTTCCTACTTCACATCAGTAACAGGTTATTTAAACTACAGACTCAGGAAGAAAAGAAACCGTTTACAGATGCTGCTGTATTTTTTCAGTTTTTATTGTAAAACTGGATATTCCTATCATCCTTCCTAAAATTCTGCTGTGCTTCTAGATTTAATCTCCTCTGGTAACAAGCCCCATGCAATAGCTGTACCCAGTCCTTTCTTCTTTTAACAATTTCAAGTTTTCCTTTTCAAACAGACAGCTCTCCTATTCTTGTATTATGAAAAACATGGGCATAAAGTCATGATATTTCCTTTTTACACCATTTGATGGTTATTCCTTAAAAAGTCAGCATTTCTTCTTTCCTGAAAGTTCAGTCAAATCTTAAGTCAGTCTCCTAATTACAAGAGTGTCCATTCTCCTCATGCCTGTACATTATTTCTGACACAGTGAGGTCAGAACTGTATTTGCCTCTCCATCCCTCCCATAGCGCTTTCAAAATGAGCAAATATATAATTAATTTCTATGCCTTTCTAGGTAGTATTTCAGATATGCAAAGACAGAGAGAACAAGAACAGTCTGAGTAGGAAATGGACAGAAAAAAAAATAACCAACCTACTAAAGGGCTGCAGGGCAGAAGTGATTTGTCTTGTTTCAGGAAAAGATTGCATTTATGGAGAAAAAATGTGAAAGGTTCTTTCTATAAGCACTTAAACAGTCCTTTGTCAACATTAATGGGACAGTACACAGGAAGTGTAGATACAGGTGTAAGTTCACGTGTAAAACAGCAGGCTATTATTTGTGTAATGGGAATTCATCAATAGAGAAATGCTTATCTTTAGAACTAACAAGGGACATCTTCTGGATAGGATCATTACTGTGAGTCTGGCAGGTACCTTCTGATTTCCCATCAACTGCCTTAAGCTTCCGTGTGATAAGGCACGTTTTTCAAACATGGATATGCCATCCATTCTTAGCAAAGTGGAACCTAAAACAATGTAGTTCTTTCCCATTTCCAAGACAGACTACCAAGTCATATTTCAAGCAATATGCATAAATTAAACCAAGCAGTAAATTTCAGTATCAGAAGTTATATAAAAACCTGAACTAGGTGACCACCTAGTACCTCTTATGATACACGAATATAACTAGTTATTCTGGTTGTAACTGGAAATACTATCTGCAGCTGTAGGTAACAGTTACAAGGATGTTTACTCACTGAGGAAAAATACCAAGAACTCTGCAAGTCCTTGAAAATGCAGGGGTTTATCCAAACTGTTTTTCATGTGGTTTTGGCCATGACTTCTAACAATGCCTTTCTTTTGTACAACATTCATTTTCTATTCAGTCCTACAATAAATCTCTCAGTTCAGGCTAATTAGAACTTGTCAAAATGACAGAATATGTGACTTATTTTTTCCAGAATGTTCTGGTCTTACTTGTAACAATCATGTTCCACAAAAAGATGCATTTCTTTTAGCTTTCTCTACTTCAAGAAAAATAGTTCTCTGGAATCAATAAAACTCCGTATTCAGAAAAAAAAGAAATGTTTAAGATTACTGGCAAATAGATGAAAAAATGCACACACTTTTTCACTGACCCCACTAATGAAGTAAAACTATTATTCTCTGGATTCAGTAAATAAACAGGTAAGTAACAAAAACTTAAAGAATTACTGTATCTACCTCTTAAAACAATATTTTAAGAAAGGACTCACTACAGATAAGATACTATGTAAAAAGAAAAGTGCACATGAGCACATTCCTTTCTCCAAAAATTTCCTAAACCATTTTAATGGTGCTTTCTCAGCCAACAGCAGCTGATTTGATAGACAGCCCTGATTCTTCCTAGTATACAGCCCTGGGGAGAGCAGCTCCAGAAGATCACATGTAAAGACTTCCATGTCATCCTGACTATGACTATGTATATTTCCTACATATTGATACTGTAAGTTATCAGCATACACTAATTGTGCAGAAAACCAGAACATCCAAAAGTTTTTAGTTAATCAAATCATCAATTAACATATTAAATAATCAGAAGAAAATAACACACTGGATGGGAGAGTCTGTAGGAACAACTCAGCTGACAGAGGGACAAGCAGCAAAACCCTCGCCTTGCTAGCAGCAACAAGACCAATTCCACTGCTGTGGAACCACAGCTGAGGTTAGAAAACAACCTTCTATGAGGCAATCTAATCTGCTGGCTGTCCTTCCATATCTCCCTCAAAATGCTCCCTTCCACATGCCTAGGACAGTTTCTCACAGTTTAATGAAAATAAATGACACCAAGCTGCAGCTGCCTGAGCCAGAACAGGATATCTCTCCCAGTCCCAAAGAAAAACAAGGACATCTCACATTTATCAGGACCCGCCTGACATTTTAACACTGCAGTCTTGCTCACACATGGACCAACTTAACACAAATACTCAAAACCCTACAGTTTGAGTGTGAAGACATCCCCCCAATATTAGATGAGCAATATGTGCTGCATCACCTTTTTCAGTGACACAGCAAAACACATAAGCCACTAATAGTAAGGAAAATAAGTATTGTCATATTTGAGAGTTACCAAAATCTCTTCTGAAATTGTGAAGTGTGTAGAACCCTACAGAGTGAAAAACAAGAGCAACAAAGCATTTTCACGCCTAATTTCCAAAGGCATACAAACCAAACAGTAACGTTTCTCAGGAGTTCCCATAGACATCAGTAAAAGTTTTATAAGTCACTGCTGTGAAGCTTTCTGAAACCTGGGACAAGAGATCCACAGGAGTTATGCAAATAATTGCCAGACCGATCAGATTCTTTACATGCTAAACAAGGCATTTGGCACAAATTGAGGGGTTGGGTGCAGTCATGTTCAGCCAACACCAACCATTTTGTATTGTAGTGTTGAATTGCAGCATGGAACACAAGGAAAAAAGCTGCATAAGGCTTGTTGGTGGCTTTTTTCGGGCCTCATGATAGAACCATCATAGCTTCAGAGCCTTGGACCTCCACATTCCTCTTCCCTCTCTTCCCATCTGTTTACTCTTTAGCAACCCTCTGGATCCCAGGGAGAAAAAGAAAAACAAAACAAAACAAAAAAACAGCAACATCAACAAAACCCTTCCGAGAAATCCCAGCAGAACCCCACTCCTGTTTAGCAGGTTTCAAAGACCTCACAGAGGCTGAGAACAGATTACATATACCCCTTCAAATCCAAGAGCTGAAGTCATGAGTGACCTGCCATTGATTCAGGCAACTTCCCATGTCAGTTGTCTCCTAACAGACAGAATCACTGAATTGTTGATATTGGAAGGGACCTCTGTAGATCATACAGTACAACACTCCTGCCAAAGGGTCACCTAGAGCAGGTTACACAAGAACAAGTCCTGGTGGGCTTTTAATATCTCCAGAGACCCATATGAAGAGTTAGCACCCTAAACCTGTCACACACGCCTTCTTGGTTCACATGTATTTTCAGATAGCATCACACATCCTCCCACCAGGAAAAGCTGGGCAAGACGAGAAACACTGGATCCCTGATGGAGAAATTACAACTCACGGGCATAAATAGCAAGTACTCTTCCAACATTTTAATCACAAAGAACATCTGAAATAATAACATCATGCTTTCTGCCAAGTGATGGGAAATGTCCAAAGGCATTCTTGTCAGGGCACTACCGCTGTGCCATTTTTCAGAGCACCGGAGCAGACAAGAAGTTACCTCTTTCCAGCGAAAGGCCTTTCTTTCCTTCCTTCCTTCCTTCCTCCCTCCCTCCATCACCTCATCCCCTCCCCGAAGGCCCTCCTCCCTCTCTGCCAGAAGCTCCTCGGCTCCCCTCCCACCGACCCACGCCCGGAACCCCGCTCCACCACCCCGCCCAAGGCCACCCCGCACGACTCGGTGCCCGCCGCACCCGCGGGTCCCCTCGGGTCCCCCCCGGCCCCGCCCGTGCTCCCCTGACAACCGCAGCGCGCGCCGGGCGTGGCCCCGCCCCGGCCCCGCGCACACAATGGGCCCCGGCGCGCGCGGCCCCGCCCGCGCCCCGCGCGCGCCGCACCGCCCGGCCGGGATGCGGGAACGCGGAGGGGGGGAGGGTGTCTGCGGCCGCCCCCCCCCCTCCCGCCCGCTCACCATCGCTGCGCTTGATCTCCACGTAGATCCCTATCTGGATCTTGCCGAAGTTGGCCGCTGCCATCGCTTCATGAGGCGCACGGGGGTGATCGGAGGTGTTGCCGGCCGGGCACACCGCCGGGAGGGAGGGGAGGCCGAGCACGGCAGAAGCGGCGGCGGCGGCTCTGTGCGGGTGCGACGGGCGGCCGGGGAGGAGGAGGAGGCGGGGAGCGGAGAAAAGGCGCCGGCCGGATACAACTGGAGCTGTGGGCGCTTCTGCGCCTGCGCGGCCGCCGCGGCGTCACGGCGACACCGGCTCGCGGGAGGGGGCGGGGGCGCCGCGCGGCCGCAGCACGCGCGCCCCGCCCCTAGGCCCCGCCCCTCGCCGCGGGAGCGCGCCTTGGGCGCGGGCAGCCCGGGAGGCGCAGGGGGCGAGTCGGGCCCGGGCCTGGCCGCGGTGCCGGTGGCACCCCGGGACGGTGTGCGGACCTGCCGCGCACGGACACGCGCGCCCGCAGACAGACGGACACACACGCAGACAGACGCGCACGCGCTCCCTGCGGCGCCAGATGGTGGCCGAGCTGCTCTGGAGCGTTAATGTAATAGCTTTATCTACCTGCTGCCTGCTCATGCGGCTCCCATGTGTTCAGTGCAGCAGCTTAGGAGCAGTCGTCCTGCACTCCAGCCTTCCTGCAGCTCTTGTGTCCAAGGAAGGCACATGGTGTGTTTCCCGGGGATGTGCTGTGCAGAGCTCACGGTTGGAGTAGATAATCCTTGTGGATCTCTTCTAACTCAGAATATTTCATTAATCGATGAAGGTCATCCCCTCAACAACATCCATCCATCTCGGGAGCCTACCAGGAAGCCAGAGAGGGGCTCTTTGTCAGGAACTGTAATGGGTACAAATTGAAAGAGGGGAAATTTAGGTAAGATTCTTGAAAGAAATTCTGTGTGAGAGTGGTGAGATACTGGAACAGTTATCCAGGGAGGCTGTAGGTAAAGTCCCAACCCAGGTGGTGATCCAGGCCATGTGTAATAACCTTGAGCTACTTGGTCTTGTGATATGTGTCTCGCGTCTCTGTCATGTGGAAGAGGGTTTGGAACCAGATGTTCTTTAAGGCCCATTCCTAACCCTTAACATTCTATGATTCTATGACCTTTGCCTCATGCCCCGTGTCTTTATACAGCTTAAATGAAAATAAAACAATGTTCGTGTTCCACATTTCCCTATTGTGACTTCTTCATCCCAGGCAAGTCACTGTGTTGCACATTGCTCCTTGGGTTTCTCCTCTGAGGGCAGTTCCTGACATGATGAATTTGCCACTGGCTTAAAATTGTCCTTCCTGCACAGCTTCTGGTGACCTTGAGCAGCATCGCAATAAACTCCCTAAATACTTGCCAAGCAAAAACTAGTCTAGTAAAAATAATCCCCCAATCCACACATCAACTGGTTATATGGAATGATGGCTGACACCCTGGCACACTACTGAGAGCTGTGCCCTCGCAGCCAGCCTGTCACTCCCCTCACCTGCCAGCCTCCACTGTGAGTTTTGTTCTGAAATCAGTATGACACCTGGAAAGTCAGAGTCCAGAAAGCAGGTTCCCCAGTTCCTACTACCTTTCTACATGTAGAGTAGCAGCTGTGGTGGCACAGCTTTCCCCCACCACGCTATGATCTCAGAAATACTCATTAGGCCTTGATGACAGCACCTGAGCTAAGCAGCTCTTGAGCTTATCAGAAATACTGTCTGCTCTCAGGAACTTACCTTGTCTAATGAGCTCCTGTGTTTTAACCAATAAGTCTGGAAACTTACTTGTATTGCCTGGAAAACAACCCAAGTCAAACAACATTTTTGTCATTGAACCTTCAAGGAAAGTTACAGACCTGAATTGTGGTGAGGGTGGAAAGTTGCTGTGTCTAAAGCCCACTCTCTTGTGACCCAATGCACTGCAGTCTTGAGATCCTTTGTGCTCACCTGCACTGTTTTATTTATGATTAGTTTGTTTTAACTGTGCCTGATATTTTTATATTGAAAATAAAAACATTCAGATTCTCAGGTCAGATGCAGAGTAATGGAAAAGCAACTCATTTCAAATAGTTAAATAAGAAATGAGATATTATTTTTCATATTATTTGCTCTGTGTTAATGGAAATGTCTCCATAACTCCATAAATGTTAACATAAGAGTGGTAAACTATATAAGCTTTTCTGGAAAATTATTTGACTCCTGTAATTGCAGAAAGAGATGACTACTTTTACAAACAAATCATCCTATTGAGCTAACAAAGGTTTATCTCAGTAAAATATACACAGCCTTCAGTGTTCACAAAATCAGGTTCTGCTCTAAAATAAAATAGGTCTTAACCACACACAGATCTGGAGGTAACCCTGAAATCTCTGAAACATATTGGCCTTAGTCCAGCAAATAATTTTAAAACATTCTAAACTTTAAACACATATTTGAAGTTGACTTATGAAAATAAGACCCACAATTATTCTTTTGCTGTGTATGCTATCTGAGATTTTTTTGTTATTGTCATGAAATACACATAGAAGCATTAATAAAGTCAGCCAGAAAACTCCTTGTTTGTGCCTGGAAAATGAACAGTGCTGATAGTAAATAAATTTAAAATATTTAAAATATATGAACAAGCATTATAGAAAGTTTAGTTATGAAATTAAAGGTCCCTAACTGGTTGGGGTTTTGTAAGAATGTATTATTTTTATTTTTTTCAAGAAAACGCTTGCAAAGCTTACTCTTAATTACCAGGTCTTAACTAGTATTCTAAACATATATCTCTTCACAATTTTCATTAATATTAATGTTACTATGTATTCAATACAGTTTTAAAGAGAATAATAAAGTTTGAGTTCCAAAATCTAGTCACACATTTTTTTCCTGAGGTACAGGAATTTTTTTTTTTATCGGATATAGTGGTTTTTTGGCTCCCAACATAGAATTATTCTGATCATTTCTTATAAAACATATTCATGGCTTCTAAAGCAATGTTTACAAAATTCCAAGACCTGTATGTGTCTACTTTTTATGCATCAAGAGCATCAATACATATTGCTCTTGCCAATACAGAAAAATAATACAGTTGCTGAAGCTTTGGCATTTAGTTGAACACTGCTGTTGGATTAGTCATCCAAAACACTGGAAAAAAAGATCATGCACCAGTTATGCTTCAATTGACAAGAGGAATTCTTCGGTCTTTAGCAAACACTAGCATCTGCTTGTGTTTCACACAGACACAATCATATTAATTAAAACTTTCCATTTACTGTATTTCAGTATAAAAATTGAGTTATTAATATCAGTCTACCAGCTTGATAACTTAGAATTCATTTATTATTAAGTATTTTAACTATCTCACAGCCCTAGTGAACAAATATGATTAATCACAATACATGTTTATAATCATACTGATAGGAAATTATTTATTTGTAAAGCTCAAATCTGAAAACATATTTCTGTTTCTATGAATGCATCTGGTATCAAATGTGTAAACAGGTGTCCTGGTTTGAAAGACAGGTGTTTGCTAAGGGAAGCAGAAGCTTCCCTTTGGACTGAAAAAAAACGTGATGCTTCCGATTATTATAATTTCGGAATTAAGAGAGCTCTCAGGCAAAGATATGGGGTAGGAATAACAGTTCTTTACTAATATATCTAACACGACAAACAAGAACAACAACAGCTATGAAATTACCCACAAACAGAACAGTAACTCAGTCCCAGTGTTTTTTGGCTGCAGGCACCTTTTCCCTGAGCTGCAGTTCCCGGTGCTGGGGGCGGGCGGGTCCTGCAGAGCCACAGGAGGGCTGGGGGTGATGGCAGCGCTGTCCCAGGGGGAGAGAGAGATGGAGAGAGAGCCCTCCACTCACGGTGTCGGTCCCGGTGATCAGTAGAGTGCTGGATGGTGGTAGTTCACAGCGAGAAGGCAGCCGGGCAGGGTCCGATGGTGGTTTCCCGACGCTGGGATGGGACACAGACGGCGATCGTCCTTCTCGTCCGAACTCCACGGGGGAAAAATGGGGCCGAGGCCCAGCCTTCCGCTTCCTCTTCTGGCTGTTTGAATCTCGCGGGGCTTACTTCTTCCCTCCCGTCCCCTCCCCCTTGTCACCAGGGCCCAGTCAACAGGTATCTTAGCATGACAATGGGGAAAATTCCACAGAGGGAAAAGGGAGAGAACTAACCCTCAACATTATCCACCCCAAATTTTCCCCTACCATCATGCCAAATCAAATTAAAATCTTCAAATTATAGACATCCATACAGTTACAGATACAGGCACAGTATTGTAGGTAGTTCACCCTAAAACAAGGTCTCCTTGGGGTATGCATCAGGTCTTTCCATCCCTTTGCATCACCTACCAGGTACAACCTGGCCCTTGAGCAAAGACCACCCCACGAATTGGATTGTCTTTGCTGGAGGCAGGGTTCACCCAAACAGTTTTTCCTAGCATACCTCTCATATGCACCACTGGAACCTTGTCCCCATCTGGTGTTCTCAAGGGCTCAGACTGGGCAGGGCCTGCTCGATTAGTGGAACCTCGGGTGTTCACTAACCATGTGGCCTTTGGTAGATTAATCTCCCAGTTTTTGAAAGTCCACCCACCCAGTGCCTTCAAGGTGGTTTTAAGCAGCCCATTGCACCGTTCCACTTTCCCAGCCGCTGGTGTGTGATAAGGAATGTGGTACACCCACTCAATGCCGTGTTCTCTGGCCCAGGTGCTTAGGAGGCTGTTCTTGAAATGAGTCCCATTGTCTGACTCAATTCTCTCAGGGGTACCATGCCTCCAAAGGACTTGTTTTTCCAGGCCCAGGATGGTGTTGCAGGCAGTGGCATGAGGCACAGGGTAGGTCTCCAACCATCCAGTGGTAGCTTCTACCATGGTCAGCACGTAAGGCAGTGTGATGTAGTCAATCTGCCAGGCCTCCCCATACTTATATTTGGACCACTGCCCCCCATACCAGAGGGGCTTCACTCGCTTGGCTTGCTTGATGGCAGCACACGTCTCACAGTCATGGATAACCTGGGAAATACTGTCCATGGTGAGATCCACCCCTCGGTCTCGTGCCCACTTATAGGTAGCATCTCTGCCTTGGTGACCTGAGGCATCGTGGGCCCATCGAGCCAGGAACAACTCTCCCTTCTGTTGCCAGTCTAAGTCTATCTGTGACACCTCTATCCTTGCAGCCTGATCTACTTGCTCATTGTGTCGGTGCTCCTCATTAGCCCGACTCTTGGGGACATGGGCATCTACATGACGGACCTTTACGGGTAGCTTCTCTACCTGACTGGCAAGGTCTTTCTACTCATCAGCAGCCCAGATTGGTTTTCCCCTACGTTGCCAGTTAGCTTTTTTCCATCTTTCCAGCCAGCCCCACAGAGCATTGGCTACCATCCATGAATCAGTGTAAAGGTAAAGCTTTGGCCACTACTCTCTTTCAGCAATGTCCAGGGCCAGCTGAACGGCTTTGAGTTCAGCAAGTTGACTTGATCCACCTTCTCCTTCAGTAGCTTGTGCAACCTGTCGTGTGGGGCTCCATACGGCTGCTTTCCACTTCCGGTTCATCCCCACGATGCGACAGGAACCGTCAGTGAAAAGAGCGGAGCGAGTTTCATCTGCTGGCAGTTGGTTGTATGGCGGGGCTTCATCAGCCCGGGTCACTTGTTCTTGCTCCTCTTCATCGGCAAGACCAAAATTTTCACCTTCTGGCCAGTTTGTAATTATTTCCAAAATCCCAGGGCGATTTGGGTTTCCGATACGGGCGCGCTGTGTGATGAGGGCAATCCACTTGCTCCATGTGGCATCAGTGGCGTGGTGGGTAGAGGGGACCTTCCCTTTGAACATCCACCCCAGCACTGGTAGTCGGGGTGACAGGAGGAGCTGTGCTTCTGTGCCAATCACCTCTGAGGCAGCTTGAACTCCTTCATAAGCAGCCAAGATCTCCTTCTCTGTTGGTGTGTAGTTGGCTTCAGACCCTCTGTAACTTCGGCTCCAGAATCCCAGACGTTGGCCTCGGGTCTCACCAGGTACCTTCTGCCAAAGGCTCCAGGACAAGCCCTTGTTCCCGGCTGCAGAGTAGAGCACATTCTTCACCTCTGGTCCTGTCCTGACTGGGCCGAGGGCTACAGCATGAGCGATCTCCTGCTTGATCTGGGCAAAGGCTTGCTGCTGTCAGGGCCCCAGTGGAATTCGTTCTTCTTCCCGGTGGCCAGGTAGAGAGGGCTCACGATCTGGCTGTACTCAGGAATGTGCATTCTCCAAAAGCCTATGGCACCTAGGAAAGCTTGTGTTTCCTTCTTGTTGGTTGGTGGAGACATCGCGGTGATCTTATTGATGACCTCAGTGGGGATTTGGCGCCGCCCGTCTTGCCACTTTACTCCCAGGAACTGGATCTCTCGGGCAGGACTTTTGACTTTGCTCCTCTTGATGGCAAAACCGGTTCCCAGCAGAATCTGGATGATCTTTTCTCCTTTCTCAAATACTTCCATTGCTGTGTTCCCCCACACAATGATGTCATCGATGTATTGCAGATGTTCTGGAGCTTCACCCTTTTCCAGTGCAGCCTGGATCAGTCCATGGCAGATGGTGGGGCTGTGTTTCCACCCCTGGGGCAGTCGGTTCCAGGTGTACTGCCTGCCCCTCCAGGTGAAAGCAAACTGAGGCCTGCACTCTTCTGCCAGAGGAATGGAGAAAAATGCATTGGCAATGTCAATGGTGGCGTACCACTTTGCTGCCTTGGACTCCAGCTCGTACTGGAGTTCCAGCATGTTTGGCACGGCAGCGCTCAGCGGTGGAGTCACTTCATTCAATGCACGATAGTCCACAGTCAATCTCCATTCTCCGTCAGACTTACGCACAGGCCAGATGGGGCTGTTGAAGGGTGAGTGGGTTTTGCTGACCACCCCTTGGCCCTCCAGCTCACGGATCATCTTGTGGATGGGGATCACGGCATCTCGATTTGTCCTGTACTGCCTGTGGTGCACTGTGGAGGTGGCAATTGGCACTTGCTGCTCCTTCACCTTCAGGAGTCCTACTACAGATGGGTTCTCTGACAGTCCAAGCAAGGTGTTCAATTGCTTAATGTTTTCTGCCTCTACAGCAGCTATTCCAAAAGCCCACCTGAGTCCCTTTGGGTCTTTGTAATAGCCATTCCTGAGGAAGTCTATGCCTAGAATACACGGTGCCTCTGAGCCTGTCACAATTGGATGCTTCTGCCACTCCTTCCCAGTCAGGCTCACCTCAGCCTCCAGCAAAGTCAATTCCTGTGATCCCCCTGTCACCCCAGCAATAGAAACAGGCTCCTCCCCCACATGTTCTGATGGTATTAGGGTGACCTGTGAACCAGTGTCAACTAATGCCCTATGTTTTTGTGGCTCTGATGTGCCAGGCCATCGGATCCACACCGTCCAAAAGACCCGGTTTTCCCGTGCCTCTCCCTGGCTAGAGGCAGGGCCCCTCTAGCACTGGTTATTATTTCCTTCCTGGGCATACATGTTGGAGGTTCCCTCAAGGGGATCTGACAAATCATCCTCCCTTTTGTAATACCCTGCATCTTGGTTATTGGAAGTTGAGGCTACCTTCACTTTAGTGGAGCTCCTTTGGTTAGTGTTTCCCTCCCTGAGTTGATGCACCCGTGCTGCCAGGGCAGAAGTGGGTTTCCCATCCCACCTCCTCATGTCTTCCCCATGGTCACGCAGAAAGAACCACAGGTCAGCTCATGGGGTGTATCCTCTATCCCTAACTGGGGGACGTTGGGCTCTAACTGTGGCATCTGTGATTCGCACTGGTGCTGCATTGACCTTCCTCATCTCCTCCCTCACCCCTCTTATCTCCTCCTTGAACTCCTCTTTGAGTTCCCTAATCACAGCAGAGACCTGAGCCTGCATTGGGCCGTTCATTATACTCTCAAAATTTCTGAGCTTACTGGCAACAGAACCCACTGTCTCGTGGTTGGTGTCAGCATTAATGGCTGCAATGCATGTGGTGTATTGAGATGGCCCCAGGTGTGCCAGATTCCACAACATCTGCCCTGTGCACCTGACCTTGTCGGGGTCATTGTCATGTTGTCCACCCCTCCCAAAGAGTACTTCCAGTATTGCTACTTCTCTCAGCTGTTGGATCCCCTCCTCAGCTGTTTTCCAGCGCATTCTATGGTGGTGCTCCTGCATTCTCTCTCTATGGACAAACCTCTCTCTTACACTCATTAAAAGCCGCTCCCAGAGGGAAAGGGGGCCTGGTTCCCTTATGAATATGTGATCCACACCTGAGTCCTGGGTCAGGGGTCCCAAATTCCTTGCCTCAGTACCATCCAGCTGCACACCTGTACCCATAAGGTCCCAGACCCGCAGTAACCACGTTGTAAAAGCCTCACGGCCCCTTCATACAACATCTTTATGCAGATTATGGAGACCCTCGTATGACAGGGACTCTGTGATGATCTCAACCTCTGGCTCCCCTGCTGGTTTTGAGGGCCCTGCTTTCTGATCATTATTATCTAGGTGCTTTGTTTTCACCTTAGACTTTCTAGTTTCCACGGGGGCAACTACTTCTGGCTGTGAGTGCCCTTGCAGTTCAGCTGGAGCCTGGAGAGATGTAACATTTGTGGGTTCCACTGCTGCACCATCAGGTTCTCCCTCTTTAAGGCAGAGGCAGAGTTTCTCAAGAGCTGGGGAAAGGTACTCCTTCAGCATTTGGCCCATCTCCTTCACTAGAAACCCCACCCACTCTGGATGGTTCCTTTCTGAGGTGAGCTCTGGGGCAGAATCAGGCTCAGGGGCAACATCCTTAACCTCTGGGGCAGAATCCTTAATCTCTAGGGCAGAATCTTTAGTCTCTGTGGGAGAATCCTTAGTCTCTGGGGGAGAATCCTTAGTCTCTGGGGCAGGGGCAGGGTCAGGCTCTGGGGCAGAGTCCTTAGTCTCTGGGGCAGAGCCAGGCTCTGGGGCAGGGCCAGGCTCTGGGGCAGGATCCCTATTCCTTGGGGGACGTATCAGGGTTGTCATCCAAGTCAATCTCCCCTCATCTCGGAATGTTAAATAGAACAGGTTTACAAGGCCTATTAGCAATGTCAGCCACTGTATGATATCATTACTGCTTAGAAGAGATTTGAACCCCTCAAAAGCCGGTGGAGCAGACCCAAAAAACTGTGTAAGGGTTTGGGACAAAATTTTCCCTGGTCTCATATCCTCACAGTATCTACCATTATTAAAGTAACCCCAAAAACATACAGTTAGAGTGTGATAGCTCTGAATCCATGTGCCCACCTTCCAGAGGAAGTTAAAAATCCATTAATTTCTCACGTTATCAGCCCACATAAGGAACTTGATAATAGTTACAGCAGCCTGAGTTATAGGACCCATGTTCAAGTAAGGGATTGCAAATGGGAGAGATAAAGCTGTGGCCACATGGAGCCCAAACCACGGTAAGCTGGACAACATGATGCCACCTAACACAAAACTGAGGGAACTCAAGAACTGTTACTCCTTTTTCACCCTTTTCTCTCAATGCCCTCGGGCCTCATGTTGGGCGCCAAAATCTGTCCTGGTTTGAAAGACAGGTGTTTGCTAAGGGAAGCAGAAGCTTCCCTTAGCAGAAGCTAGGGGAAGCAGAAGCAGAAGCAGAAGCAGAAGCAGAAGCAGAAGCAGAAGCTTCCCTTTGGACTGAAAAAAAAATGTGATTCTTCCGATTATTATAATTTCGGAATTAAGAGAGCTCTCAGGCAAAGATATGGGGTAGGAATAACAGTTCTTTACTAGTATATCTAACAAGACAAACAAGAACAACAACAGCTATGAAATTACCCACAAACAGAACAGTAACTCAGTCCCAGTGTTTTTTGGCTGCAGGCACCTTTTCCCTGAGCTGCAGTTCCCGGTGCTGGGGGCGGGCGGGTCCCGCAGAGCTGCAGGAGGGCTGGGGGTGATGGCAGAGCTGTCCCAGGGAGAGAGAGAGATGGAGAGAGAGCCCTCCACTCACGGTGTGGGTCCTGGTGCTCAGCAGAGTGCTGGATGGTGGTAGTTCACAGCGAGAAGGCAGCCGGGCAGGGTCCGATAGTGTTTTCCCGACGCTGGGATGGGACAGAGAGGCAGGAGGCAGCGATCGTCCTTCTCGTCCGAACTCCGCGGGGGAAAAATGGGCCGAGGCCCAGCCTTCCGCTTCCTCTTCTGGCTGTTTGAATCTCGCGGGGCTTGATTCTTCCCTCCCGTCCCCTCCCCCTTGTCACCAGGGCCCAGTCAACAGGTATCTTAGCATGACAATGGGGAAAATTCCACAGAGGGAAAAAAAAGGGAGAGAACTAACCCTCAACAACATGTCAGCCAACAGTCAGGTAAATGGACCATGTTGTCACTTGCAAGATTAAAAAAGTAAGTCATCATATTTATTATATAGAAACAAATGTTAAAAGAAGACATTATATATTCTAGAACTATATCTTCTCAGGTCATCATGAGAACCTCTTACCAACAAAAAAAAAAAATAAAGGAAATAGCGAATTTCATAATAATAGATGATTTTTTTCACTTAAGGTTAAGAAAATATGCAGGAAGGGCCTGAATTTGTTTGACATCCTTGTTTCCCACGTACGCTGATAGACTTGTCTTGTCCACTTCAGTACCTTGGTGAAAACAGTTCAGCTTTCAGCTGAGCTTTCTCAGATCCCATCCTGTTCTTTTTTGCTTTTATGTTTCTCTTCATCTGTATTTTGTGGCTGTTTAAAGCTACCCCCTGATGGACACAACACTTCCTGAGTAATTGCACTAGACAAGAGTGTCAGAAAGTAATAATAAGAGAATTGTCTTACTTGAAGATAAAATACCTTAATGTATTTCCCACTGTATAAAAATCTGATTTTGGTGTAATTACCTCTGAATAATGAACTATTTTAATATTTATAATTTTGCATAGCTGCCTTATCTGAGAGTCAAAATGTTTTCATCTGGACACTCCAAGTTTAATAACTGACCTTTTATTTTCCACACATACAGTCTAGATTTCGTTGTTTTAAATGTCTACAAATCTGTTTATAATCCTCAACAATTAAGAGATGACTCAAGTAACAATGCTTTGTGGATTATAACTAACTAATTATATATTAGAAACAACATAGATTATTAGATTTTCAGATTTAAACAAATATGTCTAAAGCATAATAGCTTTCTCTGTATAGAGAATGTAGGTGCTGAAACTGTTGCTGTAAAGCTCAAACATGCTTGTCATATGTCTAATTTAATAGAGCTGTCAGTGAGCTACCCAGGAACATTGATCTCTGCTCTTACAGGCACCATCACTCCATGTGTTAAAAGACCAACACTCCACAAATTTTAGTATGCTTCTACTGGTTTGAATGGTCAGCCATTCAATGGTTTCCAAAAGTGTGGAGAAGGGTATTCACTGAGAAAGTTGTACCCAAAACAAATGCAACTATAAAAATAAAATTGTTATTTCATTTACTGCATTATTATTCCAGGATGAGCTGCACTCTAAAGAGCTTCTGCTTGCATAAAATCAGAGCACTTTTGGGTAGATGAAGGAGTCAAGAAGTGAAAAGAGTGTGAATGTATTTTAGTCCTTTCAAACCAGGAGACATGAGAGAAAAAAAGTGCTTTTTGGAAAAGCACACCTCCCTCTCTTACCATGCCCTTCACTCCAGCTCTGCATTTGTAGTAGTGGTGTCAACATCTTTTGCTCTTCTCTGTATTCATAGCTACTTCTGTGCTTGATGGGATTAGTTATAATATGTCCTTAAGGTGAAAATGGCAGTCCAAGAAAAACTACACAAGTTCAAAAGTCGCAGAATAATGGGGGAAGCACTGAAGAATAAGAAAGCTGGGTGTGCTTACTGCAGTAGACAGTAATGTGGTCACTATAGGTCTGGCACATATGTTACATATGCTCTTACTCATTCCAGATGCTTCTGCTGAGTATTTGGCCCAGGGCAGCTGTGTATCTGGAGTCATGTTTCATTGTGCTTCTCTATTGATTGTACTAAAACAGGCAGAATTTCTACTGGGTAGCAAGCTACTTAGGAGAACAACTGAGGAGAAGATGAACCTCCGTCCAAGCTTCTTGCTGCCTACAGGTTAGCCCAGAACAGCTAAATTGTGGATACTTATATTTAACCTTCACTGTCCTCTTCCTTCTGCCTTTTCTCTCTTCACACTCCTCTCCAAGTCTTTATGGAAAATCTCAAAGGGATTGTGGTAAAACATTGTTCTAGTCAGGCAGTTTGACTGTGTGATAAACATACATTTCTTGCATCCTTCTACTATCTAATTTCACTTTTCTGTCAGAAGGAAATATCCAGTGCCATATTACCTGTGAAAGTAACTTTGGCATGTATGCATCTATTTTAGAGCTTAATCTAATATTTTCATCCCATCTTTGAACCACCAGTAAGACTTCTGCAATAAATCGTGTAGAACTATTTATGGTATAAACTGAGGAGTTTCATTACTTGTCCTAAATCTTATTCTATAGCTGTCTGTATGTTTCTATTCTAGTAGTACACAGTGTTAGCAAAACCAGGTATTCATACATAAAGTATTTTGTCTTAACACATGTCACTTTAGCACATTATTATGTTGAAATTTGAATTAATATAGATTGTCAATGTGCTTGTTCTGTGGTTTCCCATCTTTTTGATATCCTTTCACACATCCAGTGTAACATTTGTGGAACTAGCTAAAACTGCATGGCATCATACTGTGTCAACATCCAGACACTAGGCTTGGTAATATGCCCGGAGTACACGGAGCTCTATCCTGAAAATGCCTTCTTCTTAACAAACTAGTGAAAAAATTGCAAAAAGACATTTTTGCAGTTCCTCAATCATGCAATAGTCAGGGCCTAAATTCAAGCTAAAAGGACATTTATTATAAAGGAAGACAAGCAGTGCATTTGGTTAGACAAATCCTGGAAGACAGAAACATCAAAATGAGTATGATGGCACAGCAATCCCAAGGTTTCTTCCAATTACTAGCATAGACCTCTGATAGTAGATATCCTTCTACTAGTACCTTGATTGTGCAACTGTAGCCCACTTGTAACTATAATGAGGCATAATTTTATGAAATAAAAATAATGAGAAAACTTTTTTTAAAATCACAGTAATTAAAACAGCACTTTTCATCCATAGTCTCCTACAAAATAATGAGATAGTTTTGTTCCTTGTGATTTTTAAAAAAGCAAACTTTCATAATGTCTTCTAAAAAGAAAAAAATAGCCGAAGTTGTCTTATAAAAAATCACTGCTACATAAAATTATTTTCTTAAAATGCATTTGTTGTCTAATAATTTGACAGTCATTGGAAAAATTAATAAATTTGCATGTAAATGGATTCATGCATGTTTTTGCCTTCATTTATGTCAGAGGAAAAATAAATTTGAAAATATTTATCAACTTCTATACCATCACAAATCTCACTATATTTCCTATTTATTAATCTTGGAAACTAGAGAGAAATTATACATGCAGACCATTCTGATCAATTGGGCCTTTGAAAAATTAAGTTTCCTGTCTGTATCAAAATGAAAACTTTTAAGAGTATTGCAACAAATGTTATTTGTGTTTAGGTAGCTCTCAAAATTTATAAGCACAGCAAGTATAATGTTTTCATATTTAAAGTTAAAAAAGAATCTTAGACATTGTAACTATTGTAACAACAGCAATAGCTGAAAATTATTTAAACCATACCTTTTTTTTTTTCTGTAAAACAACCCGTATGTAATTTTTTCTGTATCAAAGGATTATGGTCAAATAGTGTTCCTTTTTCATGGGTTTCAGAAATGATGAAACTTTTAAAGTTTAAAAACCCTGCTGTCTTCCCGTCACTAGGCAAACATCTTACCACTTCTTACTTTGCCAAAGCAATGAGAATGAAATGTTATGACTTGAACTTATTGCAGCAACTTCCCATTCAAAGCAGATGTTTACCTCAGTACAGTTGCAGCTGAACTGCTATTTTGACATCATTTGACATCAAGGATTCCTTTAGATTCAGCGTGTAGGAGTGAAAACCTGAAAGAGCAGGAATTTTATGGCAGTGAAATCCTACCCATTTTCTAAGAAATAAACTTTACCAGAATGGATTCTGTGGCACAGACATCTCTCAGGATCAAAATATAAATGTGGAGAAGCTACACTTTTGTGTGGAAGGACTCCAGCAGGCATCAGTGTTTGGGCAAGCCTTTTTCTTGTGGATGAGGTGGCGGGAGGTCTCCATATCTCTCAAGCTGGAGGCATAAAATCTGTCTTATTGACAGAGACACCTTTGAAGAAGATCCAGTGGCTGGCTGAAAGGCCTGGCATGGCTACAGTCACAGGCAGCTGCAGGTAGCACAGGAGAGCAGTTATTTGAAAATATCAGCATGCCTCCATACAGTGGGAATATAGTGTAAAGTTTTTCACCTAAATATTCATAACCGAGTTCCAATCAACTTGTGGTTTCCAAGCTCACTACATAAAGTGCATGAAGGAAAAAACACTTGGCATATTCTTGGGTCCACCCAGTGAAATACATTTAAATACATTTAAGCTTTTAATACTTGTACTAAGTAGTATACTGACAGTGAAAATATGCTGGGGAGAAAACTGCTATTTATGTTTAGCTCTGAATGTGGGTAGGAAATGTTTTGAAATTGTGCTCTGCTGTCAGCTTAAAAAAATATATTTGTATTAAGTTCTGGTTACTAAAGTTCTGAGACATACTTGTAAAGTGCTGTAAAATACCAGCTGAGTCACAGAGCTTACCCTAAAAAAGACGCTTTTTTATTTTTATTATCTCCTCTGGCAAAAGTATAACTGATTTTCTCCCTTTTTAGGGCAGCATTGCCATCCAGGCAAATGACAGAAAGCTTCTGAAAGATAAGCAAGTTTCATTTCATCTCCTTTGGACTTTCTAACAATGAGATGCTCTGTAGAGTGCTCTCAAAAGCTCATCTCTGGACTTTTTTTTCCTAAGTTTCATTTTAAAAGAGACATTCTTCCTCCTTCCTAACTTGCTGTTAAGAAGATATACTGGGCATGGAGAAGAAAGTAGAGAGAATTAAATGATAATTAAAATAGTGAAATGTGCAATAATTGTGCCTTGAAAATTCCCATAATATATACAATAATTACGTTTAATACAACCTCATCTCAGGCTGCTCTTGCAGAAACAGAGGCTGGATGTATTCTTGAAGAATAGCTCAGGGTATGTTGCAGATTTAAAAGAATATCCTTTCTGTTACATGTAGTTAAACCCTGGATCAGATTATACAAAGTGTTTGTCATAATTCTCCAGTGAAGGTGATTCAAGAAGAGATTAAGTATCTCTTAGAGATGGTATATACCTCTGAGCAGGGGGATGGGCTAGATGACCTCTTTCATATCCTTGTAGCCTTACATTTCTATTGTAATCATGACAAATCTTTTTTCTCCTGCTTAAATTTCTCCCCCACCTGGATTAAGAGATTTCATTTGAACTTCGTAGCTGTTATAATTTTAGCAACAAGTTTAATGCTGTGTGTTCAACCACCACACAAATGATTTACCTGGTAGTTTGAGCATGCAGCTAAGGAATTTGAAGAAAGAATCCCTGCCTTTCAGTATGCTGGCAGAAGAGGTGGGGAGGTTGTTTCTCTATATAATTATATACAAAACCCTCTAAGTGCCCTTCAGTGATATTAAAATGAACTCACTTAGTAATTATTCAGGTTGTTAGAGTTACTAGCATTTTTTTCATTTATAATTCTGAGGTTATAATGTCTTCTAATGAAATCAGAAACAACAGACAAAAGCAGGCTGACCCAGACAATTCCAGGATATGTAATACATGCACACCTGTATTAGAAATTTCCCAAATTGTTTTCTGTTGCTCGGATGTTAACAGCCATCAATACAAAGCAAATTTAAAAGTAACAAGACCTAGTTATGATGAGAATAAAATCCCTGTCCTGTAACTTTTCTGTCTTCATAACTTAAAAATTGTTATATTAATCTCCTTCTGAAACAAAAAGAGGTTTATTAAAACAGGAGATTTTTACACAAATTGTTCATCCTTAGAGTAAAATAAATTAGTGAAATAACCTAACATATTGAAAAACTGAAATGGGGGACACACTACACTGTACAAATAAAGTATTGTAGTTAGAGATTCAATTTGTGTGCCCCAGAGATAAAAGATCATCTCATAACTTCATTCTGTGACTGTCTAACAGATTGTCACATATTTATTAAGCCGGCTTCCCATGATTTCCCAGTATTCACCAAGTAAGAGGCAAACAGGATGACTCTGGGTGATGATGGCACATGGCAGACCCATGATGAACAATGTATAGATATTTTTGCATGCAGTTTTACTGTGTTCACAGAAACCTCTTTAATTTGTCATAATCCTTGACATAGACCTTGTGTGACACTATACACACAAGTGTTCACGTCAGAATAATTGGTAAAGAAAACTTGTGTCACTGCAGAATACCTATCATGCTGGAAGACTGATAATAATTGTGTAAGACTGTGGGAAAAGCTTACTTAGAATAAGCAACAAAATGACATATTGAAGCAAATTTTGTCAAGAGGGCGGTTCAGTATTACCATATTCAAGAAACTGCCGGGTAGATAAGTCTAGATATTGTTGCTAGGCAGAAAAAGAGTTCTCCTGAGGCCTGGCTAAAATATATTATTAACACATTATTGGGATTAAGACATCCTCTATATGTTGATTTTTACTTAGACCAATGGCACTTAGATACCCTATACACTGGGAATATGTAGAGTTATATCCCCCCCAAACAAGACCATCAACATTCAGAAGACTTCCATGAAGGCAAAAACAAAACCATGAACCCTAGTGGTATCTCTGCTGTCCTATTTCTGCTACAAAAGCTTCCAACCTAAACTGATGTGAGAAAACAAAGATAATTATTGAATATTTTTCTGTGGTCCAGATTTGATTCTTGTATCCCAGGAAACTGGAGGTATGAGGAGTTCTCCAATCTAAATATACTAAGAAAAAATCACAAGTACATGCAGAAGCATTTCACATATTCCCTATTTTATGGAAATTTTTTCTGAGGGCTGAACAACCACAGCCATTCATCTAACAGTTGAGACGTCTTTTGGTGTGAAATTGGTGCTACATATGAAGGTATATGTTAAAGACCTACTGACAACATAAACCTCCTATTGCTGTGCAATCAATAACACAGATGGGACAGTGCAGTATTATTTGCTGAGATAAATATTCAGAGATCATATTCTAGTGCTTTACTAAAGAATCGCACTAGTTCAAGTGGACAAACATAATACCCGTGTTGGCTCAAGGATGTGATTTATTACCTGAGAACTTTTCCACATTTTTATCTCTTCTTTTGCCATTTACAAAGCTCAGCAGTTTGCATTGATAATATTGTAATTATATAATATATATTATATCACTTAGGTAAGATGAGATCCTTCTTTTTAATGAAACTCCATCAATATTTAAAAGATTTCTCTGAAAAATATATTTCTGTTGGATTGCAATTTCTGACATTCTTTCTTAGCCCCTTTGTGGGTATAAATCTTCAGCTTGGTTTTCATCTGAGCTGTTTCTTTGTGGCTTTCATTTTTCACTCTGCTTATAGAGTACATCAACAGGAACACATTTCCAAATGATAGCACTTTTCTGCAGAAGATGTAGATTTCAACCAGATAGAAAAATAATGTGATTTCTCCCTTGTAAGAAACTCTCTGGGCTTGCCCAAGATATATATGATTCTATGGCATGTTACTCCCCAGCTTTTAGATCTGTATTTCATAATTTGTAGATCATATCTATCCAAAATAAAGTGCAAACACTTATCAACCCTTACAAAGCTGTTGGAATTAGACGGGAGAATAAGTATTCTATGTAATACCAATAATAAAATTATTATTAAAGATTAATTATATTCTTCTAACAGATGAAAACATATGATCAGAAATTCAGTACATAGGAATTCTCATAGGTACTCATTCTTTCTTGTCTGCCACCTTACAAGGCCCCTGCAGTGTGAAGTGCAGCAGGCTCACCCTCATCCTGAAGTGTTCTGAAGTGCCCTGTCCAGAAGTCAACCCAATCATTTTATGTGATGCCCACCAGGAGCAATTCTGCATATTCATTGTAACCTCCTTAGAGTCTGTAATTATTCCACATGTATTTAGAGCCTTCTCTCTCCCTTAAAAAGTGTAACCTGTTCTTTTAAAAACTTACTATATCACCTTATCACCTTCTCAGGCAATTTTGCCTTAATTAGGGAAATACAGTCACTTACCAAGCATGTATTATCCAGGAACTCTACTGGGGTGACTGGTGTGCATTGTGTGTATGCTGTCATAGGCCAGCTCAGAGTTTTCCACCTCAGCCACAGAGCTCCCCTTTCCAGCGCTTACCAGGTGTCTTTGAATCCCTCTTTGCACAATGGGCCTGTGCACAGTGAAGCTTGGTCTGGGGGAGCTGGACCACTATATATCTCCTCTCCTCAGAGAATAATACAGTGTTTGAGTTGTGAGGGACCTTTGAAGGTCAGCTAGTCCCTTCAATGAGCAGGGAGATTTTCAATTGGATCAGGTTGCTCACAGCCTGGTCCAGCCTAATCTTGAATAAGCCCCAAGGATGAGGTATCTTCTGCCTGTCTGAGAAACCTGTTCCAGTGTCTCACAACACTCATGGTAAAAAGTTCCTTTCTTGTGTCTAATCTGAATCTGCCCATTTTAAATACCAGGAGAGTAAGATCTTCCCAGAACCTTCTATTCTCCAAGCTGAACAACCCCAGGTGTCTCAGCTTTTCTTCACAGGAGATGTGCTCCATTCTTCTTGTCATCCTCATACTACTCTTCTGTAACTACTGCAATGGGTCCATGTCCTTGCTGTGCTGGGACCCCAGAGCTGGGTGCAACCCTGCAGGTGGGGTCTCAGCAGAGCAGAGCAGAGCAGAGGGGCAGAATCCCCTCCCTGCCCTGCTGCCCACACTGCTCTGGATGCAGCCCAGCACACCTTTGGCTCTCTGGGCTGGGAGTGCCCATGGCTGGGTCATGTCCAGCCTCTCACCCACCAGCACTCCCAAGTCCTTCTCTCAGGACCACTCTGGATCTGTTCATCCCCAGGCTGTGCTGATACTGGGGCTTGCCCCAGCCCAGGTGCAGCGCCTTGCACGTGGTCTCACTGGACCTCATGAGATTCCCATGGCTCCACTTCTCAAACTCTTCCAGGTTGCTCTGAATGGCCCCGCATTGCATTTTCTGTGATGTGGCTCCAGCTATTGCCCAGACAAACCCCTCTGAAAATCCTGGTGGTAGTGCTAGTCAAAAATCTGTTGAAATAAATGTAATAAATGCTTTTTATTGTGTCATATGTCATAATGTTCTTCAGTAATTTCATTTTTAAAGACCAGAACAGATTTCTATTTCCTCTCATTTCAGAATTTTTCCATTTCAAACCTAGCTGCTCAAAGTGAAAAATATTTTTATTAGTTTCAGCTAGGCCACCATAAAAGATGCTTTTTTGGAATGGGAGTCTTCCTGGTTAATCTCTAACATGATGATGAAAGTGATACGTCATCCATGTATCACATTCAAAATGGAGATGTCCAGTCCCCAGAATCAATAAAAACTTTAAAGTCTGATTTCCTGTATGACTGCATGTTTCTGAAATACCCTAAATTGGTTCCTAAAAATGCATGTGGAGAAACTTATTTCTAGTATTTCTTATAGATTCTCTTGAATTAGATGGAAAATTTCTCATGGTATAAGTAACCATACATAGAAAGCAATGCCAGGTTTGCAGCTGTATGTGGAATTTTCCTGACAATATTTTTGAAACTGGGTCACTTTTATGCAAAGTGTTAAATATTTAAATTCAAACTTAATCCTTGAAGTGTGCTAATTCTGTCTTTTTAAGAATTGATAGAACTTGCAAGGCAAATTCTAAGGACTGTTAAAGCTAAAAACTACCAGAATTGAGGGGGGAAAAAAGAGAGAAAATAGATCCCTAATATAACAATAAATGGAATTATGCCAAACTGAATAGCATCTTTTTACTCCAGTATGGAGTTACACTCAGTAAGCAGTATTTTCATATTTGAAATCAACAGTGAATTCCATGCACAAGGAGAGATTAAGGATGAATTGTTGCTGTTCTTCATTTGCTCAGGTTAAAACAGCAACATATTCATAAATAAGTATTCCTTGAGCATCATACACTGAAAGTAATTGTTTAGATTAGTTAGATTTGACTTCAGAGTACTATAAAATCTGAAATCACAGTAGTTGAAGACAATTTATTTCTTGTGTTACATACCATTTTTCTGTCACTAAAAGGCAAGGATCATGAAAGATGAAAGTAAGGTGATGGGCTCAAAGAGGAAGAAAAAAAGGGATTACAGCAGAATTAAGGTCCTTGTTCATACAATCTATTGTAGTAATCTCTTGTAGTAATTTTGTTCAGTAGAAAGGTGATAGAGTGATGACTTCTCAATAAAACGCATAAATAGATGAAATATGTAGAAGAGTTTACTGAATGTATTTCTAAACAATTTTAGGAAATAAATAAAAATTCCTCTTAAAAACAATATATCTTTAATATTTTAATAATAATATTAATATTACTCAATTAATATTAATTTTAAAATATTTTAATATTTTAATATTTATGTATAATCAGGGGTTTTAAAATATTTAAATTGCAGTATACTAGATTGACCAAAGTTATAACATTTACTGTGGCAATGATAAATTTTGACAAAATGCCATTCCTGACAGTGAATACCAGTTCTCCTTTCACTTGGCAAAAATATTTGGCAGCAGTGTAACTGAGGAAGACATGACATCTCCCAAGAGATGATTCAGAGAACCTTAAGACAATCCACTTACTAGTTAATATTTTAGAAAAGGACTTGAGAGGTTTATTCTTTTTTATAAGAAAAAACTGTTGAACTTTAAAGATGAAAAGTAGGGTATGATCTTGGATACATGAAAATAAATCCTCTTTTGTAGATGGAGAAGAAACTGTCATTGCCTTGTAGCTTAAAGTTATTCTGAACATTCTTGTGCCCTAGATTTTTTTTCAACACTCGGTATATGTCTTGAGATTTAAGTTGTTCTTTCTGATAATCAGAAATAATGAATGTATCTGCAGTAACCTTATACTATGCAATTATATGAGTTTCAATGGTACTTTGACACTCCAAACACTAAAACTATTAAAAGACATAGGGGAAAAAACCATGAAAGACACAGACAAAGATTACTTTCTTCCCTTTGCATTTTGCCTGATAGCTGGCTACATAGACTTAGTTTTGTTTACTTCTCTACAGGAATGGTAAAAATGGTACAAAGCATAATTATTGGTGCCTGAATATTACTCATGTCTATAAAAGTGTCTTGTTCAGCAGAGACACCTAGAATCCTGTGCTCTTTCAACTGTTTTTATGAAAGTTGTCATAAGGTTTTCAGCTGAGGGTGGCATGGTGAACGGGGAGCCTTCTGGGCTGGGTGGTTATGCCAGCAGTGTTTCCAGCAGGCACACTGGAAACACTGGAATCCTGGAGAACACCCAGGAGAGCAGACCCTGGTAGGTACTTTAGGGTTTAGCAGAGAACCCAGCTCATAGCCATCCTCTCTGAGACAGAAGGACTGTATTTAGACATCTCCCTTGCTGCAGGGCAAGACTGATGTCAAGGCAAGCTGTCTCCTGGAGACACTTACTCAGAGAGTCCCTTAGGGCATCCAAATTTTTGTGATGCTATGGGGATCATGTTATATAAAATGATCACTGTACCAGAAAATGTGTATTGACTTGTAATCCATGCAAACCAGCACTAACTAGCCTGTCCACTTTATGTATTATTGCTGTCTATTTTACAGGTATTTATGCTTACTTGTACCTAAAATCTATATCATTTATTTATGGATCCTATTTTTAACATGTTTTATAAAAATACAAACAAACTTGGCCAATGCATTACACATGTAAAATGCAGTAATATATTCTATGTCACCGTCACAACTCACCAGATAAAGGTGTTAGTCACTACTATTTCAACAAATTTGCAAAAAAATATATAATATGTTAAACAAGTGTTTCATTTGTTTAACACAAGATGTGATTCTCTAACCAAGTTACAATTATATCACAATAATAAATGGATTACACAGAAGTGTTCATTAAAAGAAAAAGGTAATCTCCTCCTAAATTCCTTTTTATCCTGACCTTTTGACAGATTTGGAGCAAGTCTTTGGAGTACACATATCATCAATGTTTTAGGAAAGCTTTTGATGTTCTGTGGTGCTAGAGCTTTCTTCTTGCTTTGAGAACAGCCTAATGAAATGAAGATATGTGGTGTTCTAACAGTCCTGTACATAGGTCATGGGTCTTTGTGTCTTCGTGGTGACTGCAGAGAGGGCATGTCACATTCTTGACAATTTTTTTTGCAGACACATCTTTCAACTGAGATACAATTCTACTGTGGCTAAAATGGATTTCTAATTGTCTTCTCTGAGGAATGAATTGATGTTAACAGTAGGGACTGTCAATATTGCCTAAATCAAGCACAGCATTAAGATTATTCTTTGCTAAAGAGACACTCAAGGAAGCTGTGATGCTTTCAGAAATTCTGAATATGCAGGTTTGTGTTCTGTTCTCATCAGTATAAATCCCACTCTGTTGTGTTGGTAGATTAACACTGTGAACATTACCCGTGTAATAAAGTACAGAGTCTGACACAAAATTCATAGAACCATTGTATTGCTAACATCTGTTGAAGGTCTGGTCAACTGTATGTGAAAGGAGAATTGGACAGATGCTTATGTGTCCAATATTAAGTGTTTCAAGTTTGGTACTTAAGCTGCTCTACAGGTTTTGAGATAAATTGGTCTGTGTAAAAGACTAAATGGTGCAACTTGGGCAAGAGAAAGGAGAGGATTAAGCAAAGGTCGTTGGAATAGGGAAGCAGAAGCTGCAGAAACTGTTTGGATATCTTCTAGCAGTCCTGCAGACTGGATTTCTGCAGTTTGTTGTCTCCAGAAAACTGCAACCCAAAAGAGTCCTTGTTGAAGTCTGATGCTTTTTTATGGTAAACCACAAAAAGTGTCTTTGATATTTACAGTGGGAATTAAGATCAGAGCTGTTCAGACAGCTGCTGACAAGCTCCCCTGAAAGCACAGCGCAATGAGGTTGCTATAGTCAAGAGGGTATTTTTGCTTCTGTTGGAATGAACCTATTTTGTTTTGTACAATATAAGGAAAAAGAAATATATATAGTGGAGCAGAAAGTTCCATTTCCTGCTTTCTGCCCTTGGTTAGATATTCCATAATAATAAGTAACATTACTTGTGAATAAATAACTATCTCCCCAATATACCATTAATGTACTTTCCATTAATTGTATCTTATTGAAGTGTAATAAAAAATTTTCTGAGAAGCTTGCTTCTATCACATTCTTTGCTTAGAGTAAATGAGGAGAATTAAACAATGAGCCTATAAAACCTTTGAAAGCTTCCCTTTATTTTCTAAAGCTTTGTAGATAATCACTCAGTGGACACAAGAATTTCAAAACAAATTAACAAAGCACCCAAAACAAGTATCATTGTAATAAAACCATCATTGTGATTGACTTGGATTTTCCTGTTACAATAGGTCTAATATTAGTCAAAACCCAATCTTTTTGTAGAATATGAAGAAAAACCTATAATTTTACCCTTGCCAGAACTAATCAGGAGTTACACAATGTCAGTGCATAGATTTTTAAATATCTAGGGATAATTGTCTGGAAAAAGATGGACTTGCTGCAAAATTCTGGAGCCATTTAGGGTGAGAGTGTTCTCTTCAGACCATGGCAGGAATCCATGCAGTAGATGGTAGAGGCCACTGAGTTATTCCAATGTATTTTGATGCAAGTAACAACTTAGTGAAAGAAATTGCAATGACAGATTAATGTCAAGAATGTATCACTCTTGTTAATGCATTCATTTTTTGAAAAATGCTACTTTTTCTCTTTCAACTTTGAAAAACATAATTTGTTATTCACAAATACCAGTTATAAAACCTTCAAATCTTATTTGCAAAATAAGTAGGACCACACTATTTCAATAGGTATTGAAATACTTTTGGGGCAGGAAGGAGGGTGATTTAACTTCTAGGTGCATGAAATATACAGATGGCCCTGGTTATATAGATGGGTTTTTGCAATGACTTTTCTGTTTTGCATGGTCTCAGTTAGAATACTTAAACCTGGCAGGTATTTTTTAGGCCAAGAATTACAAAAATATGCTGGTGTGCTCATATCTCAGTGGATCTTTGTTGGCTAAGAATCTTTTAATTAAAAGGTCTTTATTTCCTGCTGTGATTGCGAATTTTTTTAGGTGTTCCACTTTTTTTCACTTAGAAGTCTGTAGCATTCTTGAAGATTTGTAGGAATGAAGCATGACAGTATCGGTTTAAATATAGCCATATAAACACGTAAGTCAGCTTGTTGAAATGATGCTATTTCTTTTGAATTCTTGATAAAAACATTGTCACAGAATAGAGCTATAGAAAGTGTTTTTGCAGCTGCAGCAGTAAAATTTGAAGCATCTTCATAATTATTGTTATCTACAGCTTATTTATTATTTAGATTCACTGAAATTTGCTGCCAAATTAACAACTTTTGCTCTCTTGGGACTTTTAAAATAACATGGTCCAGGACACAATTTTAGCCCTTTTTTTTTTTTCTTTAATGTATGTAATGAGGCTGATTATTTTCCTATGTCTTTCAGGCTTTTTTTCTTTCTGATTTTTTTTTTTTAATGAGAAATGTGGGCAGATTTGGGATTAATATGGAAAAAGTCCACAGTCATGAATAAATATAAGGGAATGAAGAAGAAATCTATGATGCTTAATCTATTTGAGTACTATATTACTGTTGCCTTTCTTGGACTGAACTTTCACCTCACAGCTGAGGCGAACTGCTAGAAGGAGACATTATTGATACATGAAACCTCATTTATTACCACAAGCACAGTCTTTTTTTTTTTTTTTAATAAATGAAGATTTATTTTTTGAAGAGGGGGTAGAGCAGAGCAATACCTTTTTGGTAAATGCCAAAAAATACAGCTGCTGCTTCATAACAAAGGTAAAAGGACTCCAAAATTGTTGCTGACAGACAGGATTTGCAGTAGAGAGAGGATTAAGCTATGAGTTTACCAACTTACTTCTTAGTCCTATATGGTTAAAAAGATGGAAGTTGTTCCCTCCCAGTTAATTTCTGCATTTTCTCTCAGTTGGGAGTAACAGTATAGGTATGCTGTCTGTTTCTGTACTTTGGCTGGGAGAGAACAATTCATTAAAAAGGTTGGTATTCAGCTTCTCTTTCCCAGCTTCAGCACTAGCCAGAAGAGGTGAAGTTCCTAGTGCCAGAGAACAGGCACCATGTGCTGAAACATTTGTCTGTGGTTACAGACAAGTAATTACACTCAGTGTAATTAGCAGAAGTGTTCTCCTTTAACTGAAGTGACCTGTGGGTTGGGGTATCCAAGGAGGAAAGCTTTACCTGCTGGATTATGCCTTATTTGGAGAGTATGAACCAGCCACAGGAAATGGCAGGACTTTCTGTTATCACTGTCTATTAGTGTACCTCTCCTGTTCCTAATGAAGAAAGATTTGACAGCAGGGCCATACCTTGATTCTGGCTGGTCAGCACTGGAGTTAGGCAGCAGTAGAACGGATCACATTCCTCTTCCTTGAACTGCCATGAGGAGCTGAGCCAGAAGGATGCTCCTCTACGTTACATTCTGCAGAGTTGATTGCATGTGAGAAGCTGTAGTGAGATCTGCTGTTATTTTGCAAATCTTAAATAGCCACATTGTAAAATATAAGTCTTGTGGAGCCAGTGGCTGAAATCAGGCTCCTTTTAATCCTTTGTACTTGATGTACAGACTTTGACCTCGCTGGTGTGTTGTGGAGTACCATTTCAGAGATAGTCCATAAAAATAAAATGTGCATTACAGGTACTGGTAGGTTTTCAGATTTTTTAATGCTCTGAGTGGAATACTTTTGAAGTTTCTTGAGATTTTCTCATGGAGGTTTGTTTCCATCTGAGCTTTGATAATGTAAATCTGTGGAGTGCTTGAAGTTTTCTTGTGATTTGATAGTAGAAACAAAGGAATACTAAATATATTTTTCCCCTGACTAAAAAAAACATTTTTTATGGTATCCACAGAGTGCCATGTCAGTGTGATAGAGCCATTTAAAACAAGGTTAAAAACCTGTGAGTCTTTGAATTCCTCTCCTTTCAGTGTGCTTTGCTTGATGTCACCAGGCTGCATATGGGTCTTGGTGTACCTCAGCTAATAGAAAGCTGGTGTGGAGATGCTGAACACAGACCAGTGATAGACAGCTGCATTTCAGAAGGGTTTTCTTTCTTGTGCCCTACACATGTCAGGGCACAATAGGGGTTAGCAGCTTCCCAGGGCCAGCACCATGGGAAATACTCAGGGCAGCAAGACAGGACTTCACAACCAGGGCTCACTCCTGTTGCTTTAAGGGTATAGGAAACTCAGCAGAAAATAAACCGTCTTGTGTTCCAGCTGGTCTTCAGATACCAGAAGAGCTGGGTGTGTCTGGGCTAAATTTCTAACTATAGCCATGTGGCTTGCAAAGCAGAATGTAACCAAAAGTACTTATTCTATCACCATCTGTTAAAACCAGGTGTGGCAGTGGTTTTTGTGTTTTCCACAACCCACCCTTCTTCCAGGAAGATATCTTCTATTAATGGGACATTGAGTCCCACTGTGTGACTGATAAAATTACATCATCCCACTGTAAAATGCTCCACCCAGGGGGAGGGGCCAAACATTTCCTACCTAGATAAAATCTGATATTTGGAACATCAAAGCATCTTTTGTTTCCACTGGATTCCAGAGGAAAACACCTTTGGAGGGAAACTGCACCCTTCTCCAGGACCACTGCTCCAGTTGAACCCCATCTATCACTCCAGGAGGACTGCAGCCACCATTTAATCAGACTGCTACCAATGCACTGACTGACAGGATCTCAGGTTATATTCTGACTGTCAGTGTTTTGGGTTTGGTTTTTCTTTTCTGTAATACTGTATTTTGATTTTAATTTCCTAGTAAAGAACTGTTATTTCTATTCCCATATCTTTGCCTGAGAGCTCATTAATTTCAAAATTGCATTAATTTGGAGGGTGGGGTTTACATTGTCCATTTTGAGAAGGGCTCCTGCCTTTCTTAACAAACACCTGTCTTTCAAACCAAGACAAGCCAGTTTAGTGCTGTAAGTCTAGTTGAGCTCAAAAGAAAAGATTGCATGAGCACAGATGCACAAATAGTCCAATTTAGTGCTACAGATATGATCACATTCAGTATGTATTTGCCTCATCCAGATTCATGAATAGTGTGGTTTATTGTAGCAACAGGCAAGCAAGTTCAGGATTGTAGGTGATACATGTTGATACACTAATTAAAGTGTTAATGTGGCACAACAGAAAGTATAGTGAGGGAGATATGTTAGTGGTATATATAAATATGCAAAAATGAATGTTCATGGATCTACATGAACACAGAGGCAAAAAGCTCACCTAGAGGAGCCTCTTCAGGAATGAAGGAGAGACAGAGTACATTGAGAGATCTCAAGCAGGCAGAGATGTTTACCTCCTCCAGTGGTGTTCTCTCCTTCCAGCACATTCTGCTCTCTTTTTTACACCATAGATTCTGGCCTGTCCCACAGGAATGGAACTGTATGTTACAGCTGTGGTTTTGAGACATATGATGTGCATGCTTTGCATGCCCCATATTCTCCCTGATGCATCCTGAGAGGTATGTAAAATGATATCTAAATGGGGATTAATGAGCATGACTTTTACTTCGAGTCAGGATTCGTAGCTGACAAAAAATGTAAAACAAACACTGCTCCACTTTCTGAAGCGGCAATAAAGACTTTCTCATCGGGGGTCATTGCACCTTCATTTTCTTCTTTATCAACTAGACTTCCAACGGGGCTTGTTTTTCATGGTGAGAGGAGTGTGGCCACTGACTGGTACAGAGAGGCAGGTGAAATGACCTTGGGTCATGAGACCTCAGCTGCAGTCCAGACATAATTCATTTGATAGTTCTCGCTCAAGCCAGGTGCAAAATAAGCAAGGCATCCAGCTAATATTTTCCCAGTCAGTCTCTTCAATTCTTCTCTGTCTTAAAGTGATACTGTACAATTCTGACCCTGAACTACAATTTCTCAACCAAAGAGCTAGGCAGGATGAGGGGACAGCAAGGCAACCTTCTCCCTGGGCCTTGGGCATTTTCCTGGGGATGGGTTGGTATCCACAGAGGGCTGCTGTGCCTTTATGTATATAATGCATGTGCTTCACATGCATTATTTGAAAGTAAAAAGTCTCAGTTAAATTTTAGGTGTGCTATTTGCCCACTTTTACTGGACATCACCATTACTGCCACAGGGAAAAAATCCCTACAACAACACTTTTGTAGCTTTACTGAAAGTAAACTGCATCTTTTTGGACTTTTTGAATAACTTACTCTAGGGATTGCCTGACTTCAGAGATTCTCTTCTTCAGAGACCATCAGGCCATGAACAAAGCAAACTGTACATTAACAAATCAAGTCTGTTCCCATTCCCTGTGACCATGTATCCCCTCTAAAACCCCTTGGGAACTCTGCAATTGGTAAGAATTCATTCTTGTTCTCTCAAAGGTTCTGAAGGTTCAGTGACCAATCAGCAACTCTGAAATAGAGAAATGATGCTTATGGTGATAATAACAGAAAATACAAAAACTCGTAATTCAAAAAACCAAGATATAACTAACAGCAGTGTGTTGGTTTTACATGGCCTGGTTTTGGTAGCAGGGGGTCTACAGAGGTGTGTTCTGTGAGAAGCTGCAAGCTTCTGCCATGTCCAGCAGAGTCAATCCCTGATGGCTCTGGGGATAGACATGCTGGTGGCCAAGCCTGGGCCAATTAGAGATGTTGGTAATGCCTTTATGATAATAAATTTAAGAAGAAAATTAAAACAAAGTGGGGCACAGCTTTTCCCAGACAGAGAAGAGGAGAAGGTGAGAACATGTGAGGAATACAACATGGAGACACCAAGGTCAGTGCAGAAGGAGGGCAGGAGGTGCTCCAGGTGCTGGAACCAAGATTCCTCTGCAGGCTGTGGTGAGACCATGGTGAAGCAGCAGTGACCCTGCAGCCATGGGGATCCATGGGGGATGCAGAAATCCAGCCACAGCCCCTGCTGGAGCAGGTGGATGCCTGGAGGAGGCTGTGATCCAGTTGGTGACCCAGTAGAGAGAGCCCTGCTTCCAGTCTGGAGCAGCCTGTCCTTGGAGGACTGCATCCCATGGAAGAGTGACCCACACTGCAGCAGTTTTGGGAGGAGTGCTGCTCGTGAGATTGGAACCATGCTGGGAAGTTCATGGCAAGCTCTGTCCCTTGGGAGGAACCCCACAGTCTCACAGGGGAAGGACTGCTCTCCCTGGGCAGTGAACAAGAACCTCAGGTGATGAACTGACCAACCCCTGTGCCCTTTCTTCCTGAGCAGTTGGTGGGAAGGAGGGAGGGATTGGGGGAAGAAAAGTGATTTTAAGGGCTTATTTTACTTCTTATTATCCTCTGTTTTTGTTGTAATAAACCCACTTTGCACCCTTAAGATGAGCCTGTTTTGCCCTTGAAGTGTTTTCTCCTGGTCCTTATCTCAACTCATGAAGACCTTGTTTAACATTTTTCTCTCCTCTGCCTAGCTGTGGCAGGGGAGGGTGAGTGAGTGATTTCTGTGGGTGCCTGGCATTTGGCCAGTGTCCAAACACAACAAGCAGCAGTGGCCTGATAGGGAACAAGAACCCAGGAGTGCACTGAACCCATTGGAATTGGTAACAAAACCCCTCTGACTTGTAGCAAACCGAGGTTTTAGCACTCATATTTAGCAATTCAGCTGCAGAGTTAGTAGCAAAAAACAAGGTATTTGTATGCAGCACTGACTACCCAAGAGATGGGACAACACCCCTGGCAGTGAGCACAGAACAAAGGAGTGTTGAGCTGGATCCACAGGCACTGCACAATACACTGGCTGTATTTGTACAATTAACCAGTCATGACGTGAGTCACGGATAATAAAGACCGTTCTGTAATCCCACTCAGCAGCAGCAAGGCGTATGAGGAGCTGTGGCTCTGCAGGCAGGATTCCTTAAAGAAGAATAACTGGGTCACTTGACAAGTGTTTAGTATCTGTATGGTCCAGTAAATAACTCAGCCAAACACCTGGAAACATCATCAGAATGGTAAAACAGTTGTGTGACTAACAGGAAAATCCTGCAAGCCCAGTTTCCTTTTCATTGCTTTCAAAAGGACCCATCATTTTCCCAATGCATTAACTGGTGCAGATAGGCCCATATAAATTATTTTTTGTAATTAAACTAATTTTTTTTAAAAAAAGTGAAGTATTGTGTTACTCTCACTGAAGGCCAGATGTGTGTGGATAAATGTGAGCAAGAAGTTTATCAGGAAATGTTATCTCATCAGGCCTTCAGTCTTAGCCAGCATATATTATCCCTTCATACATCTATGAAAATGCTTTTTTTGTTTTAGATACATGGTTTTGTTCTTTTGTTAATCCTTAAAGAGACAGATGTAATTTTGGCTAGCTTGATAAAAAAACAACTGTTCCCTCCTCTCCTCCACTCCTATGACAGCTCAGTGGTTTGCTGCAGGGTGACAGGCAGGAGGCCATGGAAAACAGAACAACAGAATTTTAGTTTCAAGTCCGGGAGACTGCTGTCAATATCTTGAAGCTCCCTGGGAAATCTTGAGTATTGGTAGTTCTCCATAGGTTGGAAGAGATTGGAAATCACTGATCTGAAGGATTTAAACCCAGCAAAATCTAGAACCTAAGATGTTGTTCTCTTTCTAGGTCCATGTATAAGTAGCTTGGTTACTTCAAACTCATAGTCTCTTCTGTAAAACTAGTTTGTGAAAGAGATCATCATTCCTTCAGCACACAGTGTTTTCAGAGATGGCTGAAACATTTCAGCACAATGTTTTTTGAACAATCCTACTTCCAGGAAATAACTGATTCTATGACTAGGTTTGTATTAATTCTCATAAGGAAACAATAATTTCACTGAACTGCTAATTGAACAGCCATCATCCCTGCTGTCATTTGACATTGTGTTTTAAGTTGTTTTGATGGGACCTGTAGTGATGACTGCTGATATATAAAAATCCTGAATTCGCTTGTCTTTTGTTTCATGCAAAGATTTTTAAATGAACAAGGAAAGATCTTTCCCTTATAAAAATGCTGGCAAAAATACCCAAAAATATTGAAGTGTATTAGGCTTATCTCTCATTTTGTACTTGTCAGCTAAATTTGTTTTATAGGAATTTGCTTAAATAAAGAACATATGAGGAAGTTAATTCCTAGAAATTTCCTGTGCTCAGCATCAAGAAAATATCTGCAAGTCCAGACAAGTCAGGCTAGAATTTTTATTGCTCACTCTTATCAGACACAGATTAGAAAATGTTTTGGAAAGAAGTACATGAGCTTCCCAGATTCTTGTTGTGCCAGGCACACTCCACTCCCATTCCATGGGGAGCAGAGACCATATCAGCTCTGGGATTAGAGAGCCTGACTTGGTATGTCTGTATTTTGTTGAAACTGAGGATATTTCCAAAATATATACATTCCATATGAGACAAAAAGTAAAATAAAATTTCCTCCTAGAATAAGATTTCTTCAAGTCATACACCTAAAAATAAAAGGTACTCTTCTGTTTTGATTTAAACTTTTTAATAATATGTATCTCATCCTTCAAATGTATTATTTTGCTTTGAATAGAAGCATTAGTGCTTGAAATCCTAGTGCTGCTGGGTAAAAATAATTTGTGAATTAGAGTGAATAGTACAACTGAGTGAGAAAGGAGATAGGTCACTAATGGATACTTAAGAGCAACTCCAGCATTTATAAATTGCATCTGCTTGGAAAATCCATCATGTGACATGTCTCTTCTGACCATGACAAAAAATCATTCCTTTCTTTTCCTGCACATCTATGGCTTATTAATCAAATGGCAATACCCCATTTGTGGACTCATTGTTATCCCTTCCAGCCTTACTCATTCTGTGATTCTATGATGTACAGTGGTAGATCTCTTCAAGAGAAATAAATTAGTTATTTTCCTTCTGAACAAGAAAATAAAAGCTGTATCCTTTTCTATCCATGAGCCAGGGATGCATGACTGGGGACTCAAAAGAGTCCCATTAAGAGACTTCTTCAATGCTCGGCAGTGTAATCACCTTTGGTTTGGGAGATGCTCCTGGTGCTGAGTCTGACATGCAGAGCTGCTTTTAGAGGAGGTAGCAGTTTTAGTCAGATTCTTCAATTAACACATCTTTACTTGCATCAAACTCAAGCTTTTGTCCATGATCACTGATAGTTTTACATGTCTGCAATTGTAGTTCATGCAGTGTGAGTCACTGACTCCCTGGCTGTGAAACTTGGCTTTTTGGACTTTTTCCCCTTCCCATATGCCCTTATACTGACTGTGTTTCAGGGCTCAAAATCTTAACATTGTACAGAACAGTCTTCTCATAGGAGAACTGCAAGGGAAGGATCAGCAAACTGCAAAAGACTGGAAACCTGTCCTGTTTAAGTCCTTTGGGTTTAAACAAGGGACAAGAGCCTTCTATTTGGTTTTGTTTGGTCCTGAGGAAAATGAAGAGCCTCTATGGGATCTTACCTGACCTATTAAAGGCAAGTTCATGCTATTCATGTATGTACATGTTGTTTACTTGTTCTGCTGTAGTAGATAATATGTGGCCTCTCCAATCCTGACAACATACCATCTGTAGCCTGGGCTCCTCATGGAAAGGGATAGGGCTTATTGACCTAGAAAATGTTTGTTTCCTTGCTTCCTAAGGGATGTCATTTTCATCTTCTGGCCTTGTTGCTAATACTTTGCCATGATGGCTTGTAATCTGCACATGACCTCAACATTTCTTTATTATTTGTCTCTTGGTGTAGACCAGAAAAGGTCAGTTTGGCAATGTTCTTGAAGAAATTAGTAGAATTGTGCTGTCAGAAACATCTGTGACCTCTTGGCCCTCAAGACATTACTGGGGCCTTTTCCCCTCCACTATCAGTCCTACCTCCTGAAGGACTCCAGACATACAATAGGAAGGCACACAAGTAATGTGAAATATAGGCAAGAAGAGGAAATGCTGGGGAATTTGTGAAATTGTACTTCTGAAGATAGTCTGTTGCAGGTGGAGTGATGCACTTCACTTGTAAGAGAAGACACAATATGCTTTGTTGATGTAGTAAATTACAGCAGTAGATGTGACTGTGTTTTTACAAGACCCAGTGGCAAGGTACAGTAGACTATTTACAGCAGAGAGGGCATAGTCAGACAGAGCTGTCAGGGAGGCCCATTCATTGAGCCACGAGTTTCAGACAGGGCCCCCTTGCCTCTAAACTTCTCAGAGAGGAGTTTAGGTGGGGCTGGATCCAATCCTAGCAGCGCAGACTTGGACAGTGGTTTATGTCTGAAGGATTATATGTACACAAACAGTCCTTTGTGTCACTCAGCTGAGATGTCAAAGCTTGCATGCAGTTAATCCCTTCCTGAGAACGTGCTGCTGCAAGGAATCGCTCGCCCTCGAGGCATAACCTGGACAGACATTCCTGCTCAGGAGGAGATCCTGGTGTGCAGCTCAGCATCCCCGGGCCCTGGGCTGCCCATGTTTGTGGGTCACTGCCACACAGTCACAGTTGTGCAGCAGCAAGATGTGTGGGTCACTGGTCCAGACAGCCCTTGGCTGCCAGGTTTCATCCATGCCCCAAAGTCAGAGCAACCTGGATGCAGCCATCACAGCCCTCACTGGTGATTATGGCTTTGGCTGGGGCTGGTGCTGGGGAGAGCACACCACCGCATAGCCCAGGCAAAAGAATGGCTTTTGGAAAAGGATGAACATGGGGGCTTGAGCAGACCCATTCAGAGGAACAACCTTAATGACATATAGGCTTAGAAATCATGCACTGTGCTGCTGTGCAGTGGAAATACAGCTAGTTCCAGGCATGGTCTTCCCTCATCCTCACAGAAGCTCTGATGTCTGGAGTGATGGTTTCAGGTTGGATTCACAAGATCCCGAGTATTCTCTTGGTGACAGGGTTTCTCACCAGCATCAGATAGGTGACAAGCTGTGATGATGCACAGTGCTTGGGGGATGCTGACAGTAGGCAGACAACCCATGGCTCTGGTGAGTGCCTGGAGATGTGCTCCATACCCACCCTGCAGCAGCTGGGTGGGCTGTGGATGAGGACTGGTGGCTGGTGAGCAGGAGCGTGAGGGTGGACTGAGTTTGTAATGTCACCCATTGCGTAGACTCCTCTTTGTGACGAGACCTGTATGTCCTGTTTTTTAACCCTCTGGATGTACTTTCTTCTGGAATTTTAATCTTAGTGAAATCACTATTTATTCTTAGGAAGAAAATATACTCAAATAAACCTTTTTCATTTCTATAAGCCTATGTTACTTGCCAATTCAAACCCATCCTACAAGTTCAAGCTTAATAAGTATTTTTGTGGCTTTTAAAATAAAGTCTTCAGGAACTGGTTGCATAAACCCTTTGGTCATTTTTCCCCTCAATGAGTATTTTCTCCCCAGTGAGTATATTCGAAGCCAAAGAATTGTGGGGCTGAAGCGATGCTGAATGATACCAATTAAACTCGAGATGTGACAACCTTTTAAAAAGTAGAGTAATAGATTTGGCTCAAAGGTTCTCCAAGTTGTTTCCTCTTACAGGCTGGTACTTGCAATAAAAACTGAATGTGCTATTTCAATTGCTTTGTACAGACCTGGTGTCAAAGCAGCTGTCAGACCTCTCTTGCTTTGGTTTTATATCTGGAAAGAGGTGTCTGTTGTTGAGCATGTGCTTGCTTGTGACATTCTACACTGGAGCTGAGAGAGGTACTGATTTGAGCTCTCAGAAACTCTTCCATATTTCTTTTAGGATAAGCCATTTTAAACATCTGAATTCAACATTTGGAAGGATAGATTTATAGACAGTTCAAAGCATTTAGTTATATCTCAAAAAAGCATTACAGTGGGAATTGAAATATTTCATGGTCATACAATTTGCTGTGTTTTAGGGCCAAGTTTATTAATTCAGGTTTCATTTCTTGACATATGGCATAATCATAAATGTCCTTATTAAAATAAATTTGTTGAAGCCAGAAACATAATTTATGGGGATATATTTATGCAAAATTAATCTCATTTTCAGAGGTTCATTTCTCAAATTTATTAATTTTTACTAAAATAAATTAAAAACATATTTTAAATGTTAATAATCTAAATGCTCATGAGCACTACTATTATAAATCAGCCCTTTAGCAGGCTGCAGATGCTTACTTCGGTGAAGGAATATATTTAAGCTTTGAGTCTCCAGCAGACCACATGGAAAAAAAGAAAAAATGGTCAGACTCAGTGCTGATTTGGATATGTTTTCATGGCATTCACCCTCACAGAATCTAAGCACTGATTTATATTGCATGGAATTTCACAAGGTATTTTTTTCTGCACAAACCAAAGCTTTACCACCAACCTTAGGCAGAACCTAATATCATAGGAGGGCAATGGTCTTCCCTGGGGAGGAAGGTGGTACAGGAAAACTGTTGCATGCACATCAAGGCAAATACTGACTGAAAAAAAGACAGGCAAGCAATCCTGCCTGCATGCAGTGCAGGAGCTCTTGGCAGTGACTGTGTGCTGTGCCCACATAAATCTGTGCCTGGCAGTGCAAAGTGCAGACAGTTTAAATTAAAGGACTCTGAGCAATGATTAAACAAAGGTGGAAGTCTAATTGTGTGGATGTCTGTGTGGGTGACTCAGAGCAAGTGGAAGCAACCAAGGGCGGGGAGAGTGTGAAGAGGTCTGGGCACACTGAGCAACTTATGAGTGTGGAGAGGGGTCCAGCCAGGCTGGGCTGGCATCCTCTGCACAGGGGACACTCAACTTTTTGTCCATGCTCAGCAATAAGCCAAGGCTGTTGATCTGGGTTTGTGAAAACGGCGTGGCAGACATTGCTGTGATGTGAAAGGAAACATCTTTACAAAGCAGTCAGGGTGGGAATCTAGGGGACAAAAATGCTGAAAAAGTAAAAAGTTATTTTGATTATACACATAAACTTCTTTGAGGAAAAAGTCTTTGTTTCCCTCTATCCATCTTAAAAGATCAGACATCCACTTAACACAGACACCCACTGCACTGATGAGGATAATATGATCATTAAGAAATATTCAATGTTTTCTGAGATGGGAACCTCTGTTACTACACTAGAGAGGTCTCAGATCTGGATGACATATAAATACTCATTCTCCAAACCACACATCAACTACAGAGTGCCAAAGTGGTGAAGAAGGGTCTATAAAAAGTGACTCCCTAATTGGCTAGTACAGACTTATTGATAATCCAGATCCCCTCTCTGGAAATGGGTGAGATTATGTCCATCCTGACATTCTTGTTTCTGAGCTGCAAGAGTATTGTCATCACCAGACTGCTACCCAGCAGGGCTAATTACAGCAGGCTCTGCAAATTGGCCATTGAGTAACCTCAGGAGATTGAAATCCTAGAAAATAATACTACTAGTAAGACAAAAAAAAAAATATCCCAAACCAAAAGTCAACAGATGCAAGCTAAGCATCTTTTAAAATACTAAAATTAAATTTGCATAAAGCTGAATAGACTTTCATCTCATTCTAGAGGAAATACATATCAGTATTCCTAATAAAAATATTCATACTTTTTTTTTCTTTCTTCAAATTAAAAGGTCATGACTAGTTCTTTTTCTGTATCCTTTCTGAGGAACATTATCACATCATACTTCTTGATAACAGCACAATAACTGAAAGTATATTGGTCACAGAACCTTCAATAATTCTAACATTTTTTCATTAGAAATCCTCCTATTTCTATATTGTTCTTCATTCCATATTGTAAATTCAGATATTATGAACATATATCAGTAGTAGTTCTAAGCACATCCAAAAGTCCTTTATAGGCAGTCCATTTATTAAATCACTGAGAGTTTATCTTAGTATGTTGTCACTCTCTAGACCTTTTGGTGTTGTATTTAGCAATTTGAGCTGTTTTCTTTCATACTGTGCACCTGTATGTGTGACACTGAAAAGTCTAACTGCTTGTGTAGTGTCCTGTGGAAAAAAAAACTAATCAGGATCAACTGTTACAAACTCCACTGCATGAGGATGAATTTCAAGGTTGGAATAAATTCACATTAATATGGTAGGTGTATCTGAAATGACCAGGTTTCCTTTGCTGCAGAAAGTGGTGTAGCTATTGCAGGTTATTGATTCTTCCATTTGTACCTACTGAGAAAGACTATTTTCTACCATAGCTGAAACACCACATTCAGTGACATCCTTATGAATTTGGATAATAGTGACGTCATTACTTTGGGCTCTTCTATATTTAAGATTTATTATATATTAAAGGAGGACATGGCATTTTTAGCTTTATAGATTAGTCTTCCTGTCAGATATGGCTAAATTGCTGGAAGATGAAAAGAGGAAAATGTTCCACTTCATAGCTAGTTCTTTACCCCAGAGTTCAAATCCATAATTTCCATACCATACTGTGCTGATTTTGGCTGTGCTGGAGTTAATTTTCTTCACAATGGGCAGTATAAGACTGTGTTTTGGACTTGTGCTTGTGGTAGTTTGACCCTGGCTGGAAGCCAGGTGTCCACCAAAGCCACTCTATCACTGTCTTCCTCACCTGGACAGGGTAGAGAAACTATAATGAAATTCTCATGATTTGAGAAAAGGACAGGGAGATGTCACTCACTCACCACTCTCATGTGGAAAACAGAACTAAATTGGCAAAATTAATTGTATTTATTACCAATTAAATCAGAGTAGGATAATGTGAAGTGAAATACATCTTAAAAACATCTTCCCCTATCATTTCCTGGGGGTGCATGGGAAGCTGGGAGATGACACAGCAGGGACAGCTGACCACAAGGATATTCCATATCATATAGTATCATTCCCAGCATATAAAGATGGTAAAAGAAGAAGAGGGAAGAAGCAGATATTCAGAGGGATGCTGATTGTCTTCCGTAGTCATCAATACATGTGATGGGGCTCTGCCTTTCCAGCAAAGGCTGAGCACTTGCAGCCCAAGCAAAATGCTGAATTAATTTCCTGTTCTACTTGCATGCATGTTGTATGCATGGCTCTTGCTTTACCTAAAAAATATTTATCTCAATACACAAGTTTTCTAGCTTTTACTCTTCTGATTCTTTTCCTCTTCTCACCAGGGGGACTAAATGTTGTGTTTAGTTGCTCGCTGAGGTTAAATCACAACATATCCCTTCACAAATATCCACTATTTAATCATCTTGGCTCTCCACATGAGCTGTACGAGTAGGACCTTGCAAAAGGTTACATACTGTAATCCTCATTCTACAGATAAAAACAATGCTAGCAAATAAATAAATTACCCCTCTGATGAAGCTGAGGAATAAAAAAAATTGCTATGAAGAGCCAGCTCTCAGCGGACTACCCCCCCTGGGCTGTTCTCTTGTGATCTGCCCATGAAGGCAGGCTGGCTTGTATGATGTTGGGCCATGCCAGCCAAGACACCTCTCACACTCTGGGTAGGAAGAGATGTGGGACAGCAATGCCCAGATCAGGTGCAGGTGGGAAGGACCAGCTGAGATACTCATCATGGTGGCAGTCGGGATGGCTGAACCTGCTCCAGGAACCCTTTAGGAGGATCTGGGCTGGTCCATGTCAGAAGCACTGCAGGGGCTCTTGTAACAGCTAATAACGGCTGTGATGAACATGTTTTGAGGTACTTCTGACTCCAGAACCATGCCATGCAACTCATCCTTCAGAATCATCCCATACAAAGGCATTTGGACACCATAATGGTACATGACTGGCACTCTGAAGATTGCTTAAAAAATTAAGACCATAGAGGTTTATTTTCTTGATAAAGGGTTTAAAGCCCTAGCAAACTGGTCCTTGAAAATTTTGGATTATCAGAAGATAGAGAACTCATGCATGTTGGTGGCACAATCTCCTGAAGGAATCCTTGTGATAGCTGGGTGGCTGCATTGCTATTTGTGAGCAGCTGCTGAAGGCTGTGGGGTTTAGACTTAATAGATAATGGACATATACAAAATTAGAGCACATGTAGGGTTTGTTTAAGGAGGTTAATCTTAAAATTTTGTGAACAGATTAAAGACTATGCATGCTCGATACATTAGACCAATAATTGAAAGAAATTTGTTGTGGTTTTCCATTACATACAAAAGCAGTAGGCTTCCTTTAGTGGACTAGTAAGGACAACTAACCTTGCATGACATTGATGTGCTAGGGTTGAAATGTTTGCAAACTATGAAATGGGACTGTTTAAACGCCAAGTGTACTTACAAGATACTAATGAAATTAGGTTGTGCATTAAACTAATCAGTGTTGTCAGACAGTAATTCCCCTCATGTCTGGTGGTCTTATAATGGGAGCATTACAAGGAAAGTGATAAACAGGAGGATTAGCTGCAGGAAGTGCAGAGTAGTTATGACTAATAATACTGTATAACTAATTATTACTAATTACTAAGAACTACTAACTTATGTATGTATATGCCTCCAGTGGGAATAAAAGCAACATCTTGACCAATTTGGCTAGAGAACTGTTTTCCTCCAATGATGTACCTGAAATTCACACATGTACCACTCATTCATTAAAATTCTGTTGTACAATATAGAGAAATTGCTTCCACTAGGTTTATATCATCCTTTTTAAATTTTTTTAAAAAATATTTATTTATTTTTGGTTAGAAACAGGGTGAAGCACAATCACCAGGCATTTGCCTATCTGCAAGTTGAGTTATCTGCTGGGTGAAGAGTGTGCAGGCTGTGTCTACGGTTGGTGAGGACAGATGGGCTTTTCCAGAGGTTAGTTTGTTGCATGAGGTTTAGGAAATTGTTGCAGGGGAAAGGATTTCAGCAGTGTCTCCCTGTCCCCAGTGATTAAGGAGGATCTTACCTGATGAGCTTAGACTAGATGCATACTTACCAGTGGCCTAGGTTAGATAGGACAATATTAAGCTTTGATCTTGTGTTACTTGTTGCACAAACATATACTGTTTCCTATAATAACTTAATGGCTTATATAGGACAGTTTAGGAGGAAGAAGCTAATGATCAACAGATATTTAACTGTTCTGTCTTTATCTCTAGCTCAGTTCCTCAACTGAAGTTAACTATCAACAGATATTTGACACTCTTATCATTATCTCTAGTTTACACTATGCTGTACATTCAAATTGAATAAGAACAATTATAAATAATAATAACATGCTGAACAGACGCAAGCCCTTCATACATAATGTAGGTTATAGCTGAAATGTATTCTGTTCCCTAAATGCATACCATAACTTCTAGCTGGGTTTTCTTTTAAATCAATAAAAGCTAATAAAATAATCTCAAATACATTCTGTAAAATCTGGCCAATGGTACAAAGTAATGTAGCTGTGGACATACATTCCACCTGTTAGTTTTGGTTTTGAGAATAGATAATTATCGTCATGTGGCTCAGAGATAAAAGTTGCAGGAAAAGGCCAGTCCTTATAATTTTAAACAGAGTTTTGCCCCCAAAACTCAGCTGTAAATTTGTGTATTCAGTCCCAGCAGCTCTCAGAAACTTGATCTACAGACAAAATTGCTGCAGCTCCCCAGGTGGTGGCACCACAACCCTGCTTTTCTCTAAGGAAAAGTAGTGCCCTGAAAAAGCTAAGGGAAGCAAGCATTTTGTTCCATAATATTTGTTCTGTTTTTAAATAAGCATTTAAACTTCATTTTAAGAGTCACACTTAAATAATTAGTAAAATGCAAAAAAAAAAAAAAGCTTCTAATCGTTGTTAACTATGGTGCTTCCTTTCTCTTCTTCAAGCTTTTAAAAATATTCTGCCATTCTGTGCATAAAGGCTGTTTAATATTTCATGCACTATTTGCTCATGTTAAAAAATGAAGTGACAAAGAATAGAGGCAAAGGTCTCTACTTGCAAGCAACAGTGGAGAAATATATTTGTTTGTAGTATGGGACTGCTGTTCCATGAGAAGGAACACTTGACATGTTGATTAGTGTCTCCAGGGAAAATAGGTACTAACTTCAGAATGTAACTTTAATTATACTATGGAGATTAAATTATTCAAAAGCATCCCACTGGTAAGGTGCAGCATCTTCTGAAACAGTTTAGTGGAAAATGCCTCTTTAATCAGTTCAGTATTTCACACAAATGGCTTAATGATGGGAAGAAATGCAAAACACTGTAGTATGGCAAAAAAAAAGGCAGAATGTTCATGTAAGGGAGTACGATCATGTTTCAACTTCCTCTTTCAAAATTTTATGGAGTGGAATAGCAGTGGGGAGAAGGCAGTACTGATTTTATTCTTGTTGGAGTGCTGGTACTCACAGTGGCTCTTGGTACTGTGCTCAACTGGGCAAAAACAAGATGTACCTGAGAAGCTCAGAACCCCACAAGTTGTGCTAATGGCTTTTTACTGACTAGAAGCAGAATAAATAGAATCCACTGTTCACATGTTGGCATTTATGCTGGTGGGATTAGGGTACAACATTTTTTAAATCAACAAAGAAATGAACATAAGTATGAGTTAAGTGTTTGCTGCACTTCTGCAGTTTACACACAGATCTGGCCATTTTTGTCTTCTCCTGTGCCTTCCACAGGCATTTGTGATATCTCTCTTTATGATGCACATTACCCATGTGTGTTACACATTGCTCTGCCTAAACATGTTATTATCCTGTCCTTTCTCCTCATGCTTCCTCTTTCCCATCCTTATCCCCAGACCACCCGAAAAGAATTGGCACAGCTGGTTCAATGCCAACCGACATGAAGTGAAATAAAGTTGTCAGTCAAACTATTAACCTTATAAACATTGGAGTGTAGCTGCAATTTTTCTGAAGCAGTGACACACAAAGTTGTCTCAGCACAGAATGGCTTTAGTAGAGATGTCCTTAGTGGTACAAGTGACCCGTGTGTGGGCAAGCATATTCAGCTAATAAAAGGAGGAGTCAAATTAAAATTTTTGGCCACATGGCTTTGTCCATTCTTCTTCAAACAGAGAGGGGGGACTGCAGTCATGAGGATTTTTGAGTCATGGTATTAGTAGAGATGACAAATACAGAAAAACAGAAGGGTGATGGAGGTCCTCTCTTGACTTTCTGCCACTGAGATATAACCGAGTTGTGCTATCAGAATTTTACTAAAGTACACATTCTGGAACAGTGCCAAGAAGTTCATCAAATGGTAAGTAACTGGCAACATGGATTTGCCAAGAATAGATCATGTCAGACCAGTCTGATTTCCTTCAATGACAGTGTAAATAGCTTCGTGGTAAAGAGATAGAGATGTAATATTTCAGCTTTAGTATGTTTATTTTTACTGTCCCCATGACATGTTCATAGGCAGACTAGAGCAATGTTTTCCAATGGAAACTACCAAAACCTATGACATAGGTCTTGAGAAAACCACCCACAGGGAATAGCAATCACTGGCTCACCTGAAGCTTGATAAGACACATTGTATGAGTGGCAGAGCATGGGCTTCAGTCTTGTGTTTCCTACCACTGGAAAAAAGATTCGGTTGAAAAATGAGGGAGGATGTCTGATGTATTTTCGTAAGAGTCTAAGCCAGGAAGAACTGAAAATGCTTTAGATAAGAGGGGTGGCATTCAAAAGGATCTCAGTGAAAATGAGATCTAAATGAGTTTAGATGGACTGAAATAAATAGGCTGTGACTCAATGAGGATAAATGAAAATCTCTACCCACTGACTGAAAAAATGAACTGCAGTGTTGTTAGGGGGCTGGGGCAATGAAACAGGCAGCAATAGCACAGATAAGAATAATCAGCTTTTAACAGGCCAAAAAACCACCACAAATTAAGCATATTGATGTTGTAGAGCACTTGAAGCAATTCTTCCTTTCTGCCAAAGCCTCAGCTGGACTTCCACTTCTACATTATTGAAATACAGATATAGATTGAGAGAAATATTTCTCAGTCTGAAAAACCAAATGCAAAAGCAGAAGCAGTACAGAGATTTTACATTACTAGGACTCCTACAGTCAGAAATGTGTTGCAGAGTATTACTGCATGATCTGAAATAGTTGAAATTGTAAGGGGTGACGTAAGAAGAAATGGAGGCAGAAGTGCTGGAGATTTTCAGGCAAGATTAGTGGAGGTAAACATGTATGGTTTGTTTAGGCAATGATTACAAACAAAAAAACGGTGAAATGTATCGTCTACAAGTCCTTTACTTCTACCCTTCAGTGTCTCAGTAGGGAACAATCCCATTTTCATAGTTAGTGAGAAAGATAATACTTATGGCCATTTTTTTCTAGCTTTTAAGATGCTATGAAAAAAATAACAAACAACAAAAAACAGTCCCAACCCAAACCTGTGTGTTTGTTTGTTTTTCAGTCATGTTATTTACAAATTCTGTGATATCCAGTGGGTCTTTTACTTGTTTACTTACTGACTTGATACATGCACCTTTAAATAGATAAAAACTACCTAATTTTTCTGGGTTAGTCCCCACTCCTTTCTCATAATTTCTGGCATTTCTAGTTCATTGTTGAAAAAGAGTGTAGAGCTCCTTTTTGAAGGGAGGAGACCATGCACACAAACATCACCAGTCAGAAGGCAAACTGTGCCCATGGGGTGTAGAAGCTGATGTGACATACTACTGCTGTCAGTATTAGACAATTCCTCTCATGGCAGTGTAAGTGCTGTGGTTGCTGAGACACCAGTGTACCATCCAGAACATCATTCCAGACACCTCTTTGGAGGTGAAAATATGGTCACTTCTATCAAAAGCAGAATAGCCTTGGTGTCTCTGAACCCTAATAAAGATTGAGTCAAACAACAGATTGAGATGGTGAGTGAGTATTGCACTGCATGCTCAAAGGTATTCAGCCACTTGTGACTTTCCAATATTTCTTCCTCTTTCTTCCTGATTTTACTCTTGAGTTCTGCAGCTGAGAGCATTGGAAGATTTTCCTTCCTTTGCCACTTGCTAACTCAGTGCACACAACATGCTTGGCAGTGATTTACTGTTGAGATTTAACCCTATTATATGTGTAGGATATCTTATCTGCTAGAGTTTAACTTTTGAGGATAATACCCAGTTTGATCTGGTTTGTGTTCTCTTTATAACTCCAGTTACTGTTGGCTTTAGTGCTGTAGCTACTTCTTCAGTGGCAGAGAAATATAAGAAAGATATTTTGAAATAGCATTCCAAAATTGGAGAAGTCAGGGTTTTGCCTATTTCTTCCTCCTCTCTTTTTTAATACTTCAAATCTTTTCTTCAAGCATTCTCTCAGTGTCTAGAAAAGAAGTCCTCACTTTTACCCTTAAAAAAAATATTAAAAGGACAATAATCAAATTCCTGCCAGCTGTTTCTCTGGCACTGAGCATTGTCTGAGTTGAGCCATACCGGCACTGGGTGTCCCCTGGGTGGCTCCTGTCTGGAACTATGGTTCCAACCACAACCAGAGTTGCTCATTCTTCATGCAGCTTTACTGCCTGGAGACTAAGTTCACCTCAAGGATTATATATCTTATCCTTCAGCTTATTTTCTGGACACTTGAAAACATAAGGTTTAATTTCTTTTTTATTTCAGCCACTTCTAATGTGCTCAAATGTGTGTTGTAATTATGAACCCTTCAGACCACTAAAAATCTATTTTGTGGTAACAGATTTTTTTCTAAAGCTTTTCAACTAAAACTCTGTACATGTCTCTCTAGTCCTGACTTCTGGCATGGCAGTTTACTCTAATTATTCCTGTGGGTACCAATAGACAGCTACACTGTTGCCACCAATTGTGCTTGGCTGCCACTGCTTTTTCTTGGTTATTTAATTTAAAAACTCACATGAGCAAAAGTAGACATTCTTTCTTCTGAAAGTGTTGACAGTCAGAGGTTTAGCCACTGCAGCTACTTTGTAATGAGTATGTCTGCCTCCTGCCGCTTCAAGTAGTGACCTAAACTCTCCTGACAGTTTTCTTTGGAAAACTCCCCAGATTCTTCTATCTGACATGTTTTTAGGAGAGAGCAGGCTTTCCTCCACATTCCTTTTCATGAATCCCAGCTGGATAAAACCTGTGAGGGTACTGATGACAGAATATTGACAGAACTGATGGGAAATGAAAGCAAAATAAGATCCAAGAAAGGATGCTTTACACAGCTCAGTCTCTCACTTTAGTATAAACTTGTAACACAGTGCTTGGTGTGAAACTACTACAGAGTCACAGAATGAAACCTGAGGATTTCACCTGGCCTCTGCAAGCAGACATTAACAGAACAAGAGATAAACATGAAGGTTTGGGTTTTTTTCTTAATGCTGGATCTGGGTTATAATTATAGTTTTTGTTGATTCAGTTGCCATTAAGGATTGCAGGGAAGACAGCAGACAAAAGATAGAAAGACAGACAGGAAGCGGTGATGGGGAAAGAAAAAAAGAATAACAGAGAAACATATGAAGTTGAAAAAATATCACGACTCTGTAGATTCCAACAGCATCCTGTTGGTCCTCTTCCAGTCTTCTCAGGGACTGCAGTCTTGTCAAGTTGGTGGTTGTACCCTATATCCATCAAGTGGTGGAGGAAAAGTCTGCGAAACACCCTGTCCATGGGGTTTATTATGCTGAGGCTAGGTGGGCATGCCCCCTGTTCCTCCCCTGGATGAGATCATACTGGAACACTGGATGCTTCCTGCATATTTTATATCTTCCTGGATGCTGCTGCTGTCTCTGAAGTTTGTGTAGTTGAGTCAACCATGGCCCATCAGCCAAGGTGAATCCTTCATCCTACTAGTGAATGTCCCAACACTTGGGAAGGGAGTTTTCACAGCTGAGTCCTCATGTAAGAGAGGACATTGGCATGATAGGAAGGATTTATCTCACCTGGAAGGATTTGCCGCTTATCAGCCTTTCCCTTATCTGGAAACCCTGTTTGTAGTCACTGGCCCTTTTGCACTGGGGCGGTCACTCTGTGCATCACTCATAAAGCACCCAGCTGATTGTTTGAACCATTAGCACCAATATTCCAGTCTCTTACAGCAGCTGTGTGGTTACTGCAAGTGGTTGGATGTTTGAGTCATTAACTATGACCAGGCTATCCCACAATGGGCAAACGACGTCCAGTCTCTCTGACTTCAGGGACTTCAGGGACTTCAGATCTCTTAGCCTGAGTTTGACAGTGAACTGGATAAAATGCAAAACCACACAAACCCCAATGAATGAACAAAGCCAACACTCTCACCTACCAGTAACGTACCTTTTCTGCAGTGCTACAGGACAGAAGATACTCTCTGCAGGTCAGAAACTTCTTTATGGTTTGCTCATGGTGCAGTTACTGAGGGTGGGGGGTGCTATTGGAAAGCAAGCAATAGTAAAAATCTCCCTCATGTCAAGGAGAATACCTTCAAGGACAATGGCATCTAGCAGGAGGTGAAGAGAACACCAAGGCTCAAAAGTAGCTATTACAGACAAGTTTTTTTTTTTAAAGAGAATAGAGAGAAACAACACAAGAAGGCTGACCCAGACAGAGAGGCCTGTGACTTTTTTCTTTTTTAATACTCCATTTTAATGTTTATGAAGCAAATGCTTAAACAAGCACTACTGCTGTTGTCAGCAATACTGAAACATTTACCTTGAGTTCCTTTGTTGTTCAAGGAACATGTAATATTTTCAATACATTTAGCCTCACTATTTCCTTCACAAATCATTGCTGCAGAATGGTGCAACCACACTAATTTAGCTAGAAATTAAGTGCAGAGAAAATTATATTTCTTCAGTGCTGTTTCCAGGTATTCTGCAGTGCAATCTTTTCATTAATTTGGTTCAGCAAAAATCTAAGCTATAAAAACATAATATTACTGTAGGATTAAATAATAAAGATCAGCAGTGAGATACAAAAAAGTACTCTTGTGGATTCTAGTGCAAAGTTGTGTCAATGGAATATTTTTCAGAATATAAGCACACAGTATTATCAAGGAGGTTAACAGGAGATAAAAGTAAGACAAAAAACATTGAAGCCCTCAGTAACTTCACAAGCTGGTGTTTGAACTAAAATTAAATGCCCTGTGCTATATGAAATGCCTTCGATCAAGGTATTTCTTAATAGAAATATTTTGTGTTGGATAGTAATGACCAGCTTTATTTGTAAGGCATCTCTGTGATCTCTAAGGCAGACAGTGGAAGGAAGCTGGTTGCACTGATTGAAATGCTGTTGTTGAATTCCAGATGAGGGACACAGACATCTCATGCAGTTGTCTCAGCTAATCCAGCAACTAGAAAGAATGCTATGTGAATGCACCATATTTTACCCAATGAGAATTTAATTCCATATGTTTCTTTTCTAAAGGTTAAGGAGCTCAAGGGAGAGGAATATTAGAGAGGAATCTTATTTTCTTCTTCATGGGTGAGAACTGGAAGTCATTGTAATAAACTTTACCAGGGACCTCATAGCAGAGTAGTAGTCATGGACAAAAGTATTACTAAGTCACAGTGGTTCTTCAATGAGATTGAGTCATTTGGAGACAGACTTGACTTTTTTGTTGTCTTACTGAAAAGGAGGTTCCTTTAGGTATTTCACTCTTGATCAAAATTTGATTTGGAAGGCACTAGGAAACAAAGGTGGTGAGTGACAATGTAAATCCTTCAGGTCTTTGTGTGTGTAGTGAAGGAAATAGCAGAGTTGAGGTACAGTGTTTTGTAAATCCATTTGAATTTTTCCAGTGTCTTCTATGGAATAAGAATTTTGCCCTTCCTCACAGTATGAGTAAGCATCTTGGCAAAAGATGCCAAGATGACTGAAAAATCAGTCCTTATTTGTGAGTATGACTTTGTGTGTTTTTGATGCTGCATGAAAGCTTGCACAATGTTAGGCTTATTTTAAAGTGCTCATGTTTTTGAAATGAAGTGTAGGTTACAGTATGAGAGAATCACTGTTATAGTCTCTATTCCGTAAAACTCGAAGCTTGAATTCAGATAAGGATACACAATGAAATTTGGCCAGCCAAGCAACTAATTAAGCCAATTTAGATAGTGTCTCCCTGGTCATTATTCTGTTAATTGGCCTATAGTAATGGGTTTTATGCAACAGAGGAAGTAATTTTGAAGTAATAAATTTATGATATGTCATCTGAATGCTCAAGTGTAGGGTGAATCCGTATATGTCCTTTTGATACTGTGGATCATCTGTTTTCATAGAAACATAAGCATTCAAGAAGTAAATTTGGAACAATATGTTAGTAAATTACTTTATTGTTTCATAAAATGTTTATATGATAATATCTGTTATTATAAAGAACAATAATGTCTGTTGGCAAAATTTATGTTTTGAAATATCTGTCTTTTTTTGTTTTCCTGTTTTTCCAGTCTTATTGCACTGTGAGACACATTTGCCTTTACATTATCTTATAGTGCTTCTTCAGTTTAATCTTTATCTCAAATACACTGGTATCATTTTGCCATTTCTTTGTTGACTGAGCAGGAGAAAATGCAGGAAAGTAGTAATTAAGAGTAAATCAAGTTCTGCTACATCCTACTTTTTCCTGTTAATTTCTTTCTAGGTCACCACCTCTTTTCATAAAACGACACACAAGTGCTCCCATCCACAGAACAGAAAATTAGTGGAAAACAGTTTCCAAGACATATATTTTCTCCTTTTGCCACTGTCTGCAATAAATGTGTCTGGAAATGCATCTTATTTTCTCTGTAAATGAACAGGTGTTTTGCTGTTGAGTTCAGCAAGATCCATGGCCTAGCTCAGCTTTTTCCACATCTCCTACTCCGAATTATTACTCTGAACAGTGAACTGCTCTAGAAAGCAGAATGATGCGTACATAACTGGGGAACCTCCTGCTTTAATAAGGCTCTGGAATGTCAAACTTCAAGCCTCCCAGTGTCAGAGCATTTCAGAAACACTTCTTGGTCTGAGCTTAGTCTTAGTCCCTTTCATGGCAAGGCTGGATCTCCTCATCATCAGCTTTAGCTGCTTGCACACTGATTCTGTAGCCATGGATAAACACATCATCTTGCATATGAGGTGTTCTTTTGCATCAGTGATCTGTTCACAAGTTGTTGAATTATGAAGTGACACATCTAATTCACTTGACAGTTCCTTTTACAGCTGGGCAAATTTTGGGAAATGTAAGGAAGAGCACTAGCTGATGACAAAGGTAGTAAGGAGAAAAAGGGCATTGTAAGGCAACAGAAAGAACTTAAGCAAATTGACTATAAATTTATAACCCCACAGCTCAGTAGAAGACCTTCTAAATGATCAATATGTTGACATCTTCAAGGTGAATATCTGCAAAAACACTCTTTGATATATAAATGTGGTACTCAAGATTGTTCCATACTGTTGAAAATACATTACAGAAGCTGAAAGAATAGACACTTTCTGCCAAAGAGTGAATTCATGTAACGTAGACTACAATATTTCTTACTGAAGTTGCCAAATTATGTACAGTTAATTAAGCGATGTCAATGAGTGAGATTTCAAAATACAACCAAGCTACCAGTGAAACACATCTGTTTCCAAATGACTTTAACAGAAAGCAGTGGCAAAAATGGTAGATACTGCTACATGATCATGTTGGACAATGGAGTATCCATCAGAACATGAGGGCTCTGACCCTGGCAGGTCCCGTGTATAATTCTGACAGCAGGAGCAAGAGCAAGAAGAGTACAGGTAATGGTACAACAAATGCATTTATAAAGGCCTTTTGGAGCTATGAGTGCAACACCTGAGTGCAGCATTTTGTCCTTAAAAATAGAGAAGCATGAAGTGTACAATGTCAGCAGAAAGCAAGCTTTACAAAGTGCTTGTTCAGTGCTTCACAGCCTCCCTGCCACTAGATGACACCTTACTGAAAGACTGCACCCTGCCTAGCATTGTGAAGATTCTACTTTTATATTCATCTCTAGCCCTCATTCTGTCCTTCCTCCTCTGACTAAGGTCTGCATCAATCACCTCACAGACAAACACTTTATCCTCTACCTTTCTGATGTTGCTGAGTATACTCCACACCTGAAGCTCTTGCTGACCTTCCTTGCTGTGCTGTTGTCTTCTCTTTTGTCGATTCATCCTCCCTAACACCAATTCAAAATGTCTTTTAGGTAATTTCCCCCTTTTCTCCTTTGAAGAACAGTTCTTGGTCCCTGTCTATCCTATGACCTTTCTTTGATTATATCCTCTGCCTGATATGCTTAAACTACTATATTTAAACTTAAAAAAACCAAGCACCTATTTTATACTATTCTGTCACCCATAAGTAATCTCATTCGATCAATTAAAATATTTCTGTCTTTTCTTCAGGTATCTGATGTTTAGCTTAAAAATAACTTGGCCAAAACTGAGCTCCTTTCAATCTTTTGCCAACTTCCATGCTTTTCTTCAGCTCCAATCACACCAGAGTTATTATTTTCTGTTAGCTCTGGTTCACAGTTGAACTGCAATTTTTAACACTTCTTTCTCACTCTCTTTGCATACCTACCTTCAGCCATGTTTATCCTCTGAGCACTTTCTAGACTCTAGTCCTGCCCATCTGCTTTTCTTCTTCAACAATTTCAGTCAGATCATTACCTATCTGCATGCATCTTGGACATATTAGCCTTCTTCTGGCCTTTCCCAGACTTGTGGCATAATACTTCAGCACTCAAAGAACAGAATAATTAATTTTCCTCAGCTGCAGTGAATATTTTGCTAATTCTGCAATTCACCATCATACAAAAGTTCTTTTTTAAAGTTTCTTTTTTAACATCTATATTATATTCATTGTGTCTGTGATGATTTATTTGAAAATCTAATTTCCCAATGACACACAGACACCTTTACTTTCTTAGCCTCTACTGCTCCTTGTGCTCAAAGTGCTGCCTTAAATTAAAAAGGAAAGCATAGCAGATACATGGATCAAGATTTAGTTCAGTCAAATAAAAAAATCCAGAAAAAATAACAAAATAATGAAGTCACCTGCAATGGCTGCATGGGGTTATAAGGTTTATTTATTTTATTTACCAAGGGATATAGGGTTTAGAGATTACTTTAGAGATTTTAAATTATTCAGAGTGATGAGTTTACGGCCAAGGTTTTATTACTTTCTTTTAAAGGCCATGTATTCTCCCACTCTCTGATGTGCCCCTCAAGTGTTCAATTTCCGAACTTCACAACATACCCAATTGTGTGACCACCTATTGATAAAATTAATTTTATTGGAAGTGGGTTTTGAGTTAAAACAGGGAGGCACAATTTGCGTCTGATTGTTAAAACTGTGGTAATAATGAAGCAGTAGGGGCTGAGGATGAAATGTTGCTGTTTCAATTAGGCTTTGGGTTGTATCCCTTCCATTCCTCTACAGTTTAAAGTATGTCAAGAATATTAGCAGCATTTTCTAAATAAAGGCATCCATATAAATAAGGAGTCTCATTCTCATTAATACAGTCTCTTCTAGTTTCTAATACAGTCTCTTCTGGTTTCTAGTAAACTGAAACAACAACCAGGAAAATAAAGGGAAAGATAAGCCCTTATTTGAAGGGTTTATACCCTTAAGGTAAGCAAAGACATGGCAGTTCAAACAAATAAAAAGAGGCTCAGGAGTTAAGGGATAGCCAGAAGTCTTCAGTAGTCACACAGTTTTTGAAAAGGCTGATTATTATACCAGATAAAGGGTTTTTATGGTGTTTTTAGCAGAATAAAGAAACATGCTAAACATAGCTATTTTAGTTTATCACTGCCCAATTCAGAATATGGAAGTTGTTGTTGAAGGTCATCATGCTATGTGAATCATAGGGGAAGATTTGAAGGAATATCACCATGGATTTGGGTAAAATTGCTCTTTGAAATGTTATCTCAGACCCTTTCTCCTCACATGCTTTTATATGCACTTGTATATGTTTCTTCCTCTGAGATTGTCATATTTACCAATTTCTCATGAGGAGAGGCTGTATCCCTCTTCATGTCTACACAGTCCTTAATACAAGGGAGGACTAAATAGGGTGCAGCCCATGGTTACTAGGAAAACTATCATCACACCTTTTCTAAATTTCTGCGCCCTTTGCTTTTCTTGCAAAGTTTAAGAAGAAATAAATAAATCAACATTCAGAGCAATGAGATCTTGAAACCCTGTCTGCATATCCCTTGTGCATGATGAATGGGGCAGAAGCTGACAGAAAGGTTTTATCTGAGTATATATGATGAACAAGACCCAGGTTCTTAGTAACTCAAATAGGTTTAATCCTTGTATCTTGACCCTATAGGCAATGCACCTAAATATTCATATTGGCACCACTGCACCCTCTTGTGGTTTAGGAATGGTACTCCCCAGTTTAGTTCTCCCACTGAGAATCTCCAAACCATGTGCCATTTGCTTGCCCCCTTCTCCTCTCCCTCCCTCCTCTCTGTGGAGGTCTGGAGATGAGAACTGGAGGCACAAAAAGTAAAGATTGTGGGTTGGGATAAAATCAGTTTACTGGAAAGGGCACTGCACAGTGGACACTACACACCCTGCACCACCCAGTGCATACTTGTGCTGCACAAACCACGGGCTGCTTCCAGCACACCTGTGCCATGTTCTCACTGTCTGCCCTCCCTGAAACACCTGTCTCAAAGGATAACACTGCACGACTACCTTCAATCAGGCATTTCACAATGTTAAACCTCTTCACTTCACACATCTGAATCATATCCACTTTGTCTATGATTTCCTTTTTATCTAAGAGGTTGGAAACAAATTCTATCAAGTATACCAGGGCCACTGACACTTATCTTCACTGTGTGTTGGACCACAAGCTTTCAGTAGAGAGCTCCTGGTACTCTACAGAACAAATAGATTTTGTTTCCAACTGATGGCTGTTACCTTAAGGGGATGACTGGATGCTGGGAGCATGTGCTTGGTCCATGGGCTGATCATGGTTACCCAGCATAATTTCCCCCTATTCTACTGTGTTTCTGTTTCCATTTCATCTCAGCAGGCTGTCAAGATTTTCTTGTGCCAAATGAGCCAGAAGAGGGAAATTGTGACTTCTCAAAGTCTGTATGGTATCAAAAAGAAAACATATTTCCTGAGGTGAAGTAGATGACCTTTGTAATCTTGGGCTTTCTCCTCAGTCAATAATGTGATGCCTGTAATGATATAAGTGGCTCAGAAGCAGGAAATTTTTGAAGTTAATGAACAAATTAATTGAATTGTATAGTCAGGGAGCCAGAACATAAGAGTTAATCTAGACAATCACAACAGTAGATCAAACAACTCATGGTTTGGCTAATTAACATCTTCTCAGTCAAGAATGCAAGAAGAGCCCTTGAACTTTGAACAGCTACCTCCATTCCTCCATCAGTTCCTAGATAATGCACTGGCACTGTATTGAGAATAAAAAAAAAATCAGAAGAAATCTGAACAGAACAGGATCCTTTACTAGATGTTTGCAAGTCATTTAAGAGGAAGCAATCAATATCTCTTTCCTAATATGAAATATGTACTATTCCATCAAGTCAACATATTGCAGGGGAGTATGGCTACATACCTCAACTAACAATTATTTAAAACAGAAAACATAAAAATATTTTAAATAGTAAGAAAATTATGTGGTTGGGTGCTACAAGTAAACAACTATTACATCACTATGAGAGTAGGTATTCTGTTTTCTTTTATATTACTAATGTGGAGGAAAGAATATGTAGTCTGTAGAGAGAAAGGGAGAGTCTGTATTTCAAAGGATAAAAGAGTTTAAATGTTTGAAGGGAGTAATCCCATTTCAGACCAGCATTCTGTAGATGAGCGCTACTATTAAGTAAAAGGGGAAAATTTGGAGTGAACTGTACTCACATAGAAGTTATGCAGTAAACACTGGGATGAATATAAATCTATAGGACTTTCCAGATGGACTGAACAGCTTCCTGATTGGGTCTCTCTTCTCCTTCAACAACCTCAATGTTTTTGAAATTTCTTTTTATGTATTGTGCTACTTTTGTGCTTTACAGAAATGCACTTTTCCTTGTAGCTTGCCCTTATCAAATATTCTTTTTTAATGGAAGTTTCTTTAATGGAAGACAGATATAATTTCAACCCTCTGAGGTCATGCTGCACTTTTCAAAGTTTAGGACATATGCTGAAGTTAGGCTGCTTTTCTTCACCTAGTTACATTTTTGCCTTTTAAGAAAGACTTGTAATGGGCAACATGTTCCTGAAGAAGTACCATATAATCTTAAAAAATTCTGCAAGAAATTTAATTTTATAGATAATTTATGAAGTATAATCTATCTCTGCTTAGAGGTGGGTCAGGAAAAACTTTATTCTTTCTCACATTTATAACAAGTGGCTTATAGTAAACACATTAATACTAACAAGTCAGCAATTAACAACTACACAGAATATACCTGGCTTTTCTGAAAGCTACAAAAACAGAGACTGGTGGGTAAACTGAAATTAAAACAAGAACAAAAACAAGTCTAGAGCTGATTAAAGCAAAATTTGAGTGGCTCTAGAGGACTGCTCAGGACCCAGCAGCACCAGCACTGCTAATGCTCTTGGGGAAGTGGCCTCTTGAGTCATGGCCTTTGCCAAGAATAGGAAGGCTTAAGAGCATTTCCTGTTTGTTTAGTTCTGGGTTGTTGGCTTGTTTGATTTTACTTTACTTTGGTTGGTCAGATTTTTGGTTTTGGGATTTTTTTATAATTGTGCCTCTTTTCCATTTCTTTATTCATTTCCATATAGGTCTTTATGCCCACCCCCAAGGGCTCAAGTGGGAAATAGAAATTCCATGTCCAATATTAAGTAATAAAAGTAATCTATTAACAAAGATATAAGTAATTTCTATTATTTAATACTGTTTTATGAAGGCTTTAATATCTCACACTTGAGAAAGACCTAATGAATTAATATCTAGAATCTCTTGTAATGTGTCACAATTTGCTGTGATAGGATGTGGTTAGGCAAGTGCTCTTCCAGGATGTCAAATTTTAATTGGCCTGCAAGGCTAGGTATAATCCCTCTTAGAAATTCCAGTAAATATGTAAACTAAAATGTATAGGTAGAGAAGATTTATCTGGATTTTAACTCTAGATCATGCCAGTGGGAATTTCTCCATTTTGTCCTAGATTATATTTCTAAGTAATTTTCTCCTGCAGCCCAGAAATGAGTACATTGAGTCCATCCAGAGTGGAGGTAAAAATAAAGATAATTTTTAAGATCTTTATATACATGTATATATATATATATATATATATATATATATATATATATATACACAGTAGTTTAACACCAGCTTTGAAATACAGTTCTTTTCTTAAGGACATAGGTATTTCAGAAACAAGCAGATTTTTACAAGTTTCTGGATCTTCACATCATGGATTTCCCTAGGGCAACTATGCAGGAATCAGGATTATGCCTGACCTGTTGATTGTTTTTCTTGATCAGCTGCAGGTAGATCTAGCATTACAACAATCTAAAATCTGTAGAAGGCAAAATAAGAAATTATAAAACTGTGTCCAGGACAGATAAAAAATGAGGTCTCTCAGCCTGAGCTGTCCTTTCATGCAAGCATAGAAGTACCAGATAGGAGGAAGAGGATTAACCAAACTGACAGTGTGGCATTGCTGGGGCTGGTTGCATTCCTTTGAGAAGAACATTAGCAATCTGGATGCAGAAATAGGTCCAACAAATGCACACAGGAAATGCTGCAAAAAATAAGATCAGGAGCTTGAGATATTTGTCTTACCAAAATCAATAATGAAAATTGCTTGGTGTATTACTTGGTACAAGGGAGAAAATATAAAACATTAAAGGTCCCTTATATTTCCCAGAGAAAGATCCAGTTAAAAGATACAATTATCTTTAAACCAATTAAATACAAATTAATTTCTGATTTTAATAGTTAACAAAAGAGTGGGATGGCTGCAAAATTTTTGCTTCTCTACATTTTAGAATCACAGAATTTTCTGGGTTGGAAATTACTCATGAAGATCACCAGAGTCCAGCTGCTGACCCTGCACAGGACAGCCCCATGACTTACACCATTTGACCAGGAGTGTTGTGCAGATGCTTCTTGAGCTGTGTCAGGCTTGATGCTATAACCCTTTCCCTGGGAACCTGTTCCAGTGCCCAACCACCCTCAGCGTGAGGAACCTTTTCCTAATGCTGAACCTAAACGTCCCCTGGCACACCTTCAGGTCATTCCCTCAGTCACTGTCGTGGCAGGCAGAGATCAGTGCCTGCCCCTGCTCTTCCCCTCCTAAGGAAGTGGGAACTGCAGTGAGTCTCCCCTCAGTCTCCTCCAGGCTGCACAGACCAAGAAGTTCAGAGGAGGGATTTCACCAAGGGCTGCCCACACACTGCTGGAGATTGGGGAAAGGTGATCCAGAGGTCTTGGGGAGGGTGAATGACCCAGGCCCAGGTACTGAGGAGAGAGCCAGGAGTCTGCTGAATCTGAGCTGAGTCACTCCAGCCCCAAAAGAGTACATCACTGGTCTATGATCTGAAATTTGAAAGCTGCACAAGGTATAAAAGGTTTCTTATTTAAGCAACTCTGTATGAAGATGTTTTCTATTCAGCAAAATAATTCAATATTCCGGGCTGAATTTTCTCAAACTGGGTTCATCTTGCTATACGATCCTGAGTTTATTCCAATAAAAATTGGTTTGTTTTTTTACTCAAAGAAAATTGAAGGGGAATATTGTAGACAGTGTTGTCTATTTTTTTTCATAATTACTATTTGTATTGTTATAGTTGTTATTATTATGATATTTTTATTATCTTTTGTTAAATGCTCACAATGTCCTCCAGATTGTAGAAGATGCAGTAGATAACACTTGCCCCATGTGCATACAATTTCAGTCTCTGATTTGGCAATTTAGAATGCATGGCTGGGACCCATATTAAAGTTAATAGTGCTCCACTTGAGCACAGTGGTCTGCCTGAACATTATAAAATGCAGGATTGGGGATGTGAGGATTTGCATGTGGATATAAGATTCCCATCTGTCTCTTAATCAAAGCTTATGGCTGATATAGACAGTGATTTTCATACCTTGGAAGAATACTAGTACTGTCCTGAAACCAGGTGTGCAGCTTTATGCACTTGGAGTTGTTTTAAGTATTTTGGAAGGAAATCTTTTTCTGACACAAATGTCACATGAGCCAGAGGCTCCTTCAACCCAGCAGCCTGCCATTGGAATGGCTGCCACTGTCAGCTTTGCCTGGGGCAGTGGCTCTGAAAATCACCTGTGGCTCTGGGGCAAAGCTGGGAGCTGCTGTTGGGAGGCACAGGACACATCCATCAACCCTCTGTGGGGAGGGGCAGGCCAGCAGCACCTGCTGCAGAACTTGGAGCCTGGCCCCTGACTAGGGACACCTACACTGCTCCAGGCTTCCTCACAGGAGCTGTTAGGAACATCAACCCTGTTTCTGGGACCAGCAAAAGGATCAAGATGGGATGTTTGAAGGAAGCTGGGTTCAGTTAACTAGAATTTTAAGTGGAAATTGTGTTCATCAGTACACATCTGATTCATCCTTGGATCCTCAGTCATTTTAATTACAAGTCTGTCTGAGTCCTAATTTACTTGTATGCTTGAAATTGAAAAACTGAATGAAAAAGAACATAGCTGGGGAAATGAATTCACTGTTGCAATTTTGTCTGTCTATTAAAGAAGAGGAAACTGATGCAGCTGATGATGAGGAAGGCTGTAGGAGTGATTTAGACACAAGGCATTTGGGAAGGTCACTGCTCCCACACATCACCATTAATCTGAACTGCGTGCAGCATGTACCAAACATGTACTGGTATATTTAGAGGACCCTAGCAAATACTATTGAGTATAGGATGTTGAACAGAAACAGTAATTTTCATCAGTGTATTATCTTTCCCCTTTTTACATTGATTCTTCAAGAGAAAACAGCCAGCTGAACTCTAGCTGAGATTAGCAAAAATAGCAGCAATCCAACTGGAAGTAATTTCACTGTTGACTGCATTGCAGTGTATACAACAAATTTCATTCCAGATTCAGAAGAGAGCAATAGCATCATAGTTATGCTGTCTTTGACCTCTGTGAGCTGCAGCTAGTCAGCATAATGCAGAAATATCTTTTTTCCTTCTCTGAAACAACGAGAAGCTATTTTAACTTTCTTTCAGGTTACATGTGAATTTTCAAGACAGCTTCAGAAGCTTAGTGGAGCTGAGCTAATTAATTGGGTGATCTTACCTCTAGTGCAAGGCTGCCTCCCTTCTCTACTTCAATTTCCATCTTGGACCAGAAAATAACCTTCAAAGTTGTTGAACACTTCTGTTAAAGATCATGAAAGTTAAAGCTGGAGGAGAGCACACTGCCCTCTTAAATGTTAGGTGAGTAGAGCACAGGGTCAGGTGTTGCCCTCAATTACAGAAGTATTCATCCAGAGACATTTTGTTTTCTTCAATGGCGTTAATCCTGTTAACTGAAAGTCAAGAACACTACCTTCACATTTCCATTTGTACCCCTTCCTCAGCTCCACTTAGTTTAGAAATTATTTCTGTCAAAAAGGATTTGGGGATATTCTGTAGAGCAGAAGGTTTATAAATCTCAATGGTATAATTGCCTGCATGATGTGAGATGCTAGTCAGGTAGTCTGTTTAGAAAAAGCTCGTTTATCCTCTGTGCCTCTGTTTATCCTCTTGTTTAACCACAAGCATGACCAATCTGACACACCTTGAATTTATGAGGTGCAGAGATTTCAGGGAAACAGAGCACCAGCTATTAATTTCTTCTGCAAATCTACAACTGTCCTGATTCAACATAGTTCTTGATGTCCCATGATAAATTCATGCTCTGTTCAAGGAAATATTTTCATCAGAATTTTTAAAGATTAAGGATGTGCTTTACCTCTTGCTTATCTTCACCTCTTCCCTCTTGGTGTCCTTCTGTTCTGTGTTTTTCCCTTCTGGTCTCAGCCCGTTCTCCCTGTACCATTCCTCTCCCTGTTCTCCTAATTTACTCAGACCCTTTCTTCATTTCATTCTCTCTCATTTCTCTGCACACTAAAGAAAACCCATGTCTTATACATGTTTTCAGGTTTTGGAGAAGAGAGGTTTATGTTAGATTGTTGTGTAATTAATTCACCTCTTTTGGAATAAGAGCTTGGAAAAATTATTCTAATTTGTGTATTTTTTTCTGGAATCATTCTAGCACAAAATTTGAGTAATTGGATTATGCTTGTCAACTAAAATGCTGAAACACGGGATGTTTCTTCAACAGTTTTTGTTTATATTTGGATAATTGCCATTATCTTTACTCTTACCTCAGTTCTGCTGCAGAGTGGTTTCTGAGTAAAATTTCCCTGGAAACTTTTTTTGAGTGCGCAAATAGCTGCAGGACTCTTCCTGAATGCTTGATGCCTGTGCAAGACCACTAGTGGTGTTCTTATAAAGTGAATTACTTCTTCATGGCAGGTGCCTCCCTTGCATCTTCAACCTGCAACAAAAATTCACCTAATAAAAAACAGTGAAGGTACAGCTATAATTAATGTCTGTAGTCTTCAGCAGAGCTGATCCTGAATGGGAAAAGTAGGATGTTATCTCCCATTCCTAATAAACCAGCATTAAACACAAAGTTTCTGGAATAACACTCTGTGGCTTTGGTAATAGTCTGTGACCCATGAGTGCACAAAAATAAAGGTAACTGCTTCTAAGACTTTGATTTTTCTCAAAAGAAAAGCACCATCTTCAATCCACAAATACTCTTTGTCCATATTTTGTATTTCCTCATGCTATTTTTCAAGCATATGCAATTTCTTCTTGGAGAGATAAAATTCTGTTCATTGTAGCAGGAGACAAGGGTCAATATTTGTCAGAGGACCAAAGTCTACCGTTTCCTAGATCAAAACAAGTAACCTTAGAATAAGCACTAAAATATCCAGAAAAAGTGCAGAATTTCTTGGTCTCTAGATTTGATGCTGGTTCAGCTGTATTTTCCCTAAAGTTAATCCTGATATATTTTAATAGCCCAACTTAACGCCAGTTTTACTTGTCTAAACCAGGGACATTCCATTTTATGTTAAAAACTCTCCTGAAGCCTGCTCCATGGCAAGTTGAACATGAGCCAGCAGTGCCCTGGCAGCCAGGAGGGCCAAGCGTGTCCTGGGGCCATCAGGGACAGCATCACCAGCCAGGCAAGGGAGGGGATTGTCCTGCTGTGCTCTGCTCTGGGGCAGCCTCACCTCCAGTGCTGGGGGCAGTTCTGGGTGCTGCAGTATAAGAAGGACAAAAATCTGTTAGAAAGTGTCTAAAGGAAGGCATGAAGATGGTGATGGGTCTTGTGGTGAAGCCTTATGAGGAACATTTGGTGTGTTCAGTCTGGGGAAGAGGAGATTGAGGGGAGACCTCATTGCTGTGGGCAACTTCCTTGCAAGGGAAAGAGAAGGGGCTCTCTTGTCCGTCATCACCAGTGACAGAACCCAGGGAAACAGCATGGAGCTGTGTCAGGGTAGGTGTGTGTTGCCTGTCAGGAAAATGTTCTTGCAGAACATCTTCTCGTTCTTCTTGGGCACTGCAACAGGCTCCCCAGGGAAGTGGTCACAGCACCATTTTGACAGAGTTCAAGGAGCATTTGAACAATGTTCCCAGGAACATGGTGTGATTTCTGGGACTTTGCTGTGTAGCGCCAGGAGCTGGACTTAATGCTCCTTGCAGGTCCCTTTCAGCTCAGGATGTTCCATGATTAAATCTCCCTTTCAGTTTCTGACTTTTTGCTAGGTGATGGAGATATTGAAGGGAGGTGGGGTTGCCTGTGCAGAGGAGCCTCACTGGAGGAATAGCTGGACATTATTTGGTCCCTCTCACCTTTCCGAAATGGCTAAAAACAACCCACACAAGGGGCAACAGTTATCAAAGTATAAAAACTGTATAATCACACTCAGAGAAATGACCCACCCTAGAATTTAAGGAGCACAGTAGTGTTTTACTCCAAATAAATAGATTTGTATTCTGGTAAGGACTTCGCAAAAATGAATACAGCTGGCAGTTGGATAGCATTTTCCTTCTGCATTGGGATTCCAGGCACATCCTTGAGAATGACAGGGCTTTTCACAGTAGCTGGGTGGTAGACACAGCTGAAATCTGCATAACACGTCAAGAGAAACAACAAATTTTATTTAAAAATCACGTTGATTGCTTTTAAAAAAAGATACCCTAAAAGTATTTTAAGACTAGTGCTTCCTTTAGCATTCCCATTTAATTCAGTAAGACAATTCCTGAAAATTATGGACACTTACTAGATTTATATAGTATTTTACTAATTAAAGGGAATATCTCTATCCAATTGAAAGGTACTCTGAAGCTACTGAGAAATGTAGTGCCTCATTGCAACAGTTCCCTAGGAACTTCTCTCATGTCTCTTGCATAAAAGGCAACTGCTTTGTTTACTGTATATATTTATGTACAGTATGCTGCATTTTAAATATAAACCAATGCGGCAGGGTTGTTTTTCTTTTTAGTTCTTGTTTGCTTTGAGATGACAGAACACATACTAGCTTGCTATTGGAAATCAGATGTGCATTTAGAGAAAATAGTCCTTTCAGTAAGCAAAAGACTTAGAAATAAGTGAAGGACAAAGTCTTCTAAAGCGTTGGTCTCATTCACTATTTGGTTTAAGGGTACAATGATTTTGTCACTAATGAAGCTGTTTGTGCATCAGTTTATTTTTCAGTTTATATATCTGAAAGATATGATCTGATTTACCAATAAATGCCTTTTTGCTTTGCTTTCCCATAAATTAAGGAGTCCTTGAGTGTTATTCTTGCACACACACACACGAAAAAAATTGTCTTCACGCTCAGGCAATTATCACAACTATGCCATGAAACAACTTATGTAGAATGTTTTAGACTGATCAGCCTTGGGAGAAATATTGAGATAGCACTTAAGTAATGCAAATTTAGGGAAATTCCCAACTATTTTACATAAAATAACATATTGTTTTAAAATATACATTGTGATATCTCCACTGATCTGCTTCTGCTTAGAAGATAGTCAAAATCCAACAAAGGACCAGAATAAAATCACTGCAATACAGTGGCATGGTATGCATCCAGAAAATGATGGTCTGGACAATGCAAGGTAAAATGATTAACAAAGTGGATGTTAATTGAATACTCAGCTGTTTGGAGATTTATCAGATGGATTCTGCCTTAATATTTCTCAAAGGATTTTTACTGTCTTGTCAGATACTTTTCACTCCCATCTCTGAAATCAATACTGGTGCTACTGATCCCTCTACCAATCATCCCAGGGCTCTGAATCTCTCCTGATTTCCCTCTGACTTATCTTTGTTATTTAATTGCTGCCAGATTAAACAGCTAATAACACATAGTAATAAGAAGGCCTTAGTAGACTGGAAGGTTTTTCAGTAATGTCCCTTACCACAGCTCCTGGGGGACACAAGACTTTATTGTGAGTTGAGTCTGGCCCCCATTCCCCTTAGAAGAGAGATTCCTATTATAACTACTTTTATTTTCTTTTCAACAAAGGAGGCCTTGATGCAAAGCATGGGTAGTGTTGTTTCTTGGTGCAGGGTACAGCTGATGTTGTTTTGGGACACCCCACTATCTCAAGGTTGCAGCAGAATTCTCTGTAAATGCTGTGAGGGAAATGATACTGGGTACTGCTCACATGGGAAATTTTGAGTAAAGGGAGTTCCTGGATTTTTTATGCTTCTTCCTAGAGTTTTAGAGGGTCCTTGCTTTAGCAAGGGGAGTTACCACAACCTCAATTCCTGCTGTTCCTGCATAGCAGGAGGCCAGCCAGAGTAATGATGCTGGAATGTGACACCAGCATTCAGAGGAGACACAGCCTGAACCACAGGGTGAAGTCTCTCCAACAGTCCATTGTAATGGGCTGTCACAGTGCTGAATTATTTTTAATCTGCATCTGTTCCTCAAAACAAGGACTCTGGACTTATTTCTATAGTATATAAATATGGAGTAACTCCATGCCTATCAGTGGAGTTATTCCTCACTTACTTTCTTCCATAGAAAATAAGAATTTGACCCAGAAAAATGGGTGAAAAAGTGACAAGATTGGCAATAGGTTGTCAAACTCCATCATTCCATACGGAACATGGCCTTCTCATTAATTAAAAAATAAAACAGTTAATTAGCTCTAATTTGATTCCATGCTTAAGTCTCTTCTGTGGGAAACAGAATTTGGGTAGGAAAAAGTGAGAGTAAAGGAGATTTTGTTGTGTGTGGAAGTTCCATCTGTTATGGATGTTCTGTGTTTTAATTGTATAAGGACAAGCCTACCCGGGAAGTGACATTTGCAGAGTTAGCCCACCCCAGGATGTTAAATTTTTTTAAACACAGAATAAAAACCATAAAAAACTTAAGAAGGAAGATATAATGGACTCCAAAGACCTTTTTCCATTTAATCTATTGAAAAACTCAGTCTTCTCCCTAGTCAATCTACATTTTATACTGTTCTCAAACAAGCAGTAAATTGTGTCTGTAGTTTTGCCATATTATTATCATCAGGCTGAAACAATCTTCAAAATCCTTAACAATATGTCAGTGAAAAATATATTATTCTCACTTGAATATATTATTCACACTGTTTCTATGGCAGGTGACAGATGTCAGAATTGAAACACATTGCTTTTTGAGTGACGTAACTCAGACTTTGTATATTTATTACAAAGAGTTTAATAAGTCCCGTACAGTCTAGGGTGTGGGAGTACAGTGAACTTTTCAGGAGTCTATGAAAAATCACATCTGAAAACTGGTTCACAGCTAGGAATTGGTTACTTGGGAGATGTTGATCCAGCCTGTTGCTGGATGCAAAGGAGTCCAGTCATGAGCCAGGCCCTTCCTATTCTCCAGAGCCTTGTTTTCCCTTCCCTGGATATCATCAGAATCACCCAAACAGTTAAAGATGAGGGAAAGGATCCCAAGATGTTTGAATTATGGAAAATTCCTGTTAAATTTTCTTGTGCACACTCTCATGCAGCCACAGGTCATTTTCTCAGTATCTCCCATTCCAGCCCATGAGTGGGAGGAGCTGGAAACCAAACCAAGCCTGCTTGCTTGGGTTACATTTGCAGAGATTCTTACACAAATGCCCTTCTATTCCTAGGCATGTGAGCAGCCTCAGTGACGTAAATGGGATGAAGCACATAAGATCTAAGAGTTGCATGTGTGTAAAGGACAGCAGCAAGAGACAGAGAGAGAGGATTTTTTTCCACCAAGAAAATTCCAAATTTTTAAAATACCCAAAAGACAGCTTACCTTGTCTCAGTCCATATATTTGTACACAACTCATGTAATTACAGTAAAATTTGGAGCTAACTGTGTTGCTCTTTGTCACTAGTTGCTGACTTCCTAACAGGCTTTTTCTTTCCATGAAAAATTTGAACTTCAGATCTACATTGCCCACTACAACAAAGTACACTGGAAAATTAATGAAAAGCTTACAGCCACATTGTTAACTTGGCAGCATTATATCTTCTGGATAAATGCTAGTAAACCATATTTCCACGTCTTGGTCTAGAAGCACAAGCTACAAAGACTGGCATTTTATGTATAAAAACTTTCTGCAGTGATGGCACATAGACTGGTAAATATGGGAAATTATTTGGGCCTAAGATGTGGGACTGTAATTATACGTAGTGACTCCTCCCTGTCTCTTCCCAGGAGAGCAAAGGAGAAAGTCTGACACAATTTTAAATTTTATTTTAGTGTGAAGCTTTCCTAAGGTGTTTCTAGCATCTTCAAAGAAAGAAAGTATAGCTTTTTCCAGCAAAAAAATATTGCATTATTGATATTTGTCATCCTCTGTAAAAATTATGTTTATAGTAAGGGCCCAATTTTGTTTTAGTGCAGCAACATCAACTCAGAACATGGAGATGTAATTTAACATTGAAAGCTGGCTCAACTGGACTTGTTGCAGATATAGTAAGTGGTAATAGTGTAAAGAACTCGGCCTTCAAGGTATGTGTTATGTGGGTGCCTCTGCATGTCTTTGCCTTTTTTCTGAGAGTGACAGATGCCTGGGATAACCTAAATAGAATAGTTATCCCTGTGGCCTTCCCATGGAGTGACAAGGCTCAGAATAAGGCTCTGGAAGCATGTCTGTTCTGAATCCCTACCCATCACCGTAAGCATCTGGAGACTCCCTTGCTTCAGTAGCTGCAGGATGAGTAGTAAGCATGAAAAGGATGGGTGGTAGAAGACACCTTGGATGGATCCCTTTGGACAACAGAACATATAACTTATGCAAATGTAACCTCAGAAGCATTCTGCAAAATGTCTCCTCTTCCCGAGAAACAAACAAAAAACAAAAAACAAACAAACAAAAAAAAAAAAACCAAAACCAAAACCAAGCCAAAACAAAAAAAAATTGCTGTTTTGCTTGTTGAAGACTCTTTTGGTAGCTAAGAAAAATTCACTGCCTTATCTATATTATATTATGTTATTCTCAGAAGAGGTTGCTCACTACTTTATTAATTGTTTGGTAAAAGCTGTTAGCAAATATGCACGATCTGTGGTTAGAACAATGTTTTGCATATGGCAGTACTGAAGTGACAATGAAATCTGTGGGTTGGGGTGAAAACACCAGACCATTCCAGGATGTGAAAGGCTTGCACTGCTAAATGCATTTAGAGAATGTAGGTGAAAGCATGTCAAAGGAAGCACCACCTTTTTTCCTTTGTAGTAAGGAGGTAGCAAGTGTAAGAAACCATCTGCATGTTTGCTTTCCAGTTTTCAGTCCACCAGGGACAGCCTCCTTATTGTACACCCTGGACAGAATTGTGAAAGCTGCTCAGCTGCATGAGCCCCTGCACTTACGGAAGAACCATTTCATAGTTTTCCCTCTGGCCTCCAGTCTTTCTCTTTAGCCAAGGGCAACCTTTCCAGCCAGTGCATCTTTATGGGAGGAGAGGGCTCCTGACTGACAGGTGCTGTGCTCTGCTGCAGCACACTGCACACACTCCTGCTCTGTCTGCAGAGATGGCAGCTCTGTGCTAATTAAGGAACAGTGCCAATTAGCTGCATCTGTTCTCTGAGTCAGAGCAGATTATAGAGTGTGTTCCAGAGCCTAGTTCCTAGTGCATCATTTGCTGTAAGAAGTGCCTTTCTGTTTAATCTCTTCTGTTTCACCTTGACTGGCCTCAGATGCACAGGTGGACAGAGGAACAGACAGTGAAGAAGCTTCTTTCTCCATTTCTCCAGATTTATACCTGGCTTCTTTGAGACATTTGTGTTTCCACCTCCCTCACATAGGCTCTGACCTATCCTAGACACGCAGCATCATTGAAAGGCAGACTGTGTTTGTTGATATCACTACCACAACAAGGCAAACAACTTGCTTCTTATTTAAAATGTGCAGAAATCTGATCTCTAAGCTGCATGAGTGGCAGTGGACCCTGGCGCTCAGCATCTGCAAAATAAATTGGATTAAGTTTTTTATTTCCTGCAGGTGTTCAGCAGTATTTTTTGCCAAGTAGTAGCTAAATTGTAAAGAAATACCTTTTGGGGAATGGAATAATGAAATAACATTGTTGCTAGTGTCATGTCATCAGACTGTCATTCTAGTGGTGATGCTAGTGGTGGTGCTAATACTCTGTGATGAAATGATGCTAATGATATTGAGACTTCTTGCAGGGGTGGATAAGGCAATTTCAGTTCTTGGTCTTGGTGGAGAGAGAGAATGGATTTAGAAAGTTAAAAGTACGTAAATGTAAATAGACATGCAGATAACATTGTGAACTTATATGTAACCTGTTTATAAATATGTTATACAAAGGAAAACTCAGGCTGAAATTCCTGGCATGTGATATGGTTTAGACAAATCCTTAGGCATTCAGGCTTTTAAAGTCCATATGGAAGTGATCTTCCTTTTTGGGTTTTTTTTAGTGAAGATTTGTCAGAGAAACTATTTTCTTTCCTAGAAAACCTATCAGGTCTCCTTATGTTCAAGCCCCTGTGGAAGTCTTGTCATTCAGAGTTCAAAAACACATTTACAACTGACACCTTGATTGAGCTTTTTATCCACCATTATAAATATAGGCTTCCCTCCCATAAAACTTGATATCTTCTGGACTGTATTTTCTGTCTGAGGGTTAGATCAAGCAGCTGAGACCAGAGCTGCCTTTTTCACTGTTCTCATCCAGCCAGTTTGCACTGAGTCTGTCTCCCACAAGGGGATTTATTCCCATTAGGACACTACTACAGAAGGCTTCCAGTGACAAAATTCCTTCAGGCAGGCTGAAAACTCAGCAGCTGAAGGTTCTGCTAAGTGCTGTGCTGGCTAAGCCACAGAGAAGGCATCCAGGCACCGGCTTTTCAGCAGTGCCCTGGGAATGGGAGCACCTGGGTGAGAGGCAGCTGCCTTAGCATCACAGTTGGAAGCATGCATGCTGGCAGGGTGGGGTGGGGCTAAGGTTAGAAGAGGAAACAATTTGGGTAACTCTGTCAGGATCCCAACTTTAGCTTAAATGAAAGGCAGCAGACTACCAGCTGTGAAGGTTAGTAGTCCTCTTCAGGCTTAGTAATTTAGGAGTATAAAATTTTCTCTTAAATGAAGCAAATTCCTTCCTCTGGTGCCACGAGGGAGTGAATTTGATGTTTCTCTCAAATAAGGACCTGTGATCCTCCAAAGATAATTTTAGTTCACTGCAGGCATTTATTTTAACCACTATAGAGGAAGGGCATGAGGCTCACACTGGCCTGTTTCTGAAGAGGGAGGATCTTACATAGTCTATTAGGGGCTTTGGGATTATTTAGAGATGTGAATACTTACACAGATTTCATCTACATTGCTAAGTCATGCATCCAGTATTTATCTGACAGGCCAGTAATACATGGACTGCATCAGAAAATCTCTTTCTAGCCCTGGGATGATTTTATCAAGGTACAGGTGAGTCAGTGTGGCAAGGTTATTGCATATATAGCTGTCACGTCTTTGATCTAGGACTGGAGAGTCCCACCTCCAGTGCTGTCAGTCAGAAGCCTTTAAATATACAAAATGGTCTTAGGAAAAAAAGATTTTTAAAAATATAGTTTTATAGAAAAAATCAATTTCCCTGCTGTGAATTGAATAATTCTTTTATAATATACTAAGCCATAAAAAAATTAAGCTTCTTTCTTTAACATCAAAGTAAGGCAAGTGCACTTTATTTGGAGAACATGAATGCCTAAAGCTGCACTTTCTTTTTCACCAGCACTCAGCAAGTGGCCGTTTAGTCTTAATTGCTACTTACAGGGTAGTCCAATTAAGAATGGCATTAGAAGGCCAAGAACTATCTGTTAAAGTTACAGGTATGACAGACAGCTCCTGTTTTGCCTGAGGTTTGATTCACATTTTTGTGTGAAAATCTAACCAGCTGGATCAGTCTTTAAGATATACAAGAATATTGTCAAGCTGTCAGTTATAAACAAAATAAATGTACTTACATAACTGAGAATTGCAAAATTTTATAAAACACTTATTTATATTTTGAAAGACACATGTTGCTAAACTGATAGAGCCAAATGACAGTGTTGACATTTAACTTGAGAAATGCTTCCAAGCTTCCTTGAACTGAAGGTGACTTGTAGGAAGACACTTTATGGTCTGACACTTCAGGCTGCTTGTCCAGACAAAACAGGTGGTCTTTTACTGCTGGAAGACTACTTTTTTTTTCCAGCACGGGAATATGAGGTGAATTGTGGAATTCCTATGGAAACTTTCTCCTATACCTGAAGGGAGCAGTTCAGAAGTCACACTTATCAATCCAGTTATTTCCTGTTATTACTGACCCTTGCAGTGGCAGCTTCAGTAAAGTACATTTATGTAGTATTTTTTCTCAGAAAAATACTACACTCTGCATGGCTACTTTGTGGTTATAATTTCAAATCAACATGTGCTTTGGTTGTGCCTCTATAAATGAATGGCATACTTGGTGCTGTTTTTCAGTCTGACATTAAGGTGTTACATGCAATTTGGTCTGAAGTCACTGTATTTATAATACCAGAAAAGGGAGATAAAGTGGGCAGGTAGAAAAGTGCACAGACCTGAATGCATTAATTATTTCAGGATGTGGGGGAATGTACACGTGACACAGAAGCCTGCAGTGGGATCACTTTTGTGGGCCTGCACAAGTGTTAACCATACCCTTTTCCACAGCAAACTCAATCCACTCTCCCTTGATGGGAGTGGCAGGGGTAAGCAAGAAGAGGTTCTGCCTATAAAACAGAAATCTTTGTAGAGGGACCCACTTTAGGAAAATGAACTTGGATGAAAACAATGCAGAAATGTCTCTAATCACATGGTTGAAAGGCAGCCTTACCCACTGAATTTTATGAAACTTGACAGATTTCAGTAATTCTGAGTCTCAGGCAAAACTCATGTTTACTTGATACATTGCTAATGAAGACAGACTCTTTATTCCTACAAGAAAAGTGTTTAATTTTATCCACTCTCTATTCTTAAGAGAGAACAAGATGGGTATTTTTTTTTATATCACGAGCATATACTCTCTCAACCAAGAGTTCTGCAGTTTCATACATGTTCCCTTGTTCTTTCACCTGCTTTCTTTCTCTCTGAGAGCTTCACTTGTGAGAGGGTGTGCGGGGATCCACAGGCCAGGCTCCAGGTGCTCATGGGGGAAGCTGATCTGATGGATGGACTTGTGCCCTTCACTGAGTGATGCATTCAGCTTATTTTTCAAAGGACTTTTATTGTCTGTCTAACAGATAGATCTGAAATTCAGTGTTACAGAAGAAAATATGCTGTGTTCTTGTCCTGCAGTACATATGTCACTAGTGGACCTTTAATTTAATGATCTTAATGCAAGTCATTATTTTTGTCATTAAAAGACAGATAATTTTCAACAGGCTCTCAATAGAGAGCTTGACTCTTGTCAATCTCAGGTGAAACCCATGGGTCCTTCCTAAATCTGAAGTTAAGTCTATTACATTCCTGCTCTCTTTGGTGCAAGAGTTATTTGCACTGATGCCCTGGCCCAGGGTGTTACAATGCCAGCTGTATCTGTCCTGGGTTTTTCCACCCCTATTGGTGTGTAGGTCTTTAAAAAGTAATTACATATAGAATTAGCTGATGACTTGTCATGAATCACAAATATTAGCAACTTTCTAAAGCTGAAGTTAATGCAATATTCATAAGATAAACAACAATAGGATTGAAATGATGAAACAGGTATGGAATAATCCCCCCACAATGTGTGCTGCAGTCCCATCAAGCAGCCTCACTTGTAAGCAGCTTTGTGAGATTAATAAACATATCAATCCAGAATCCAATTCAGGAGTACTATAAATCACTGGAAACACCAGGTGAAATTGTGCCTCAAGTGCAGTTAACAGGGGTTTTTTTCAGTTAACAGAGGATCAACTTCACTACGGCCAGGATTTCATGTCTGGTCTCAGGAGGAACTTTTTACTGATTTACCTCAAGTGAGAAACTGGTGTTGAGCAGACCCTGGAGTTCCCCACTGCCTGGTCTGCCTGCAGGCTACCTCACCCTGTCTAGAGAAAACTGCTGTGCTTCTGCCCATTTCCAAACCCAAGTGACAGTGTGTTTAATTTTGTCTATCTGTGGGTCCTTTCCTGCTTCGTTGATGGTACTGAAAGTACCATCACACAAAGTGTGGGCATGGGATCACCTGCTCAGAATAGAGTGACTGGATGGTTGTGAAGAATAAGCATCATTTTTATGCTACTTATAATTGAAAAGTTTATTGTACAGCTTATAAAAATAATGTCTAATGATTTTTCAGTGGAACATTTTCCAATTAAAATGTTCACAATACGATAGGATTTATTTTCTTTTGAGTTGTGATCTCACTGTCTAAGTAATGATTTGCCATGTCTGGAGACATCTCCATCCAGAGATTTTTCTTTTGTGCACTTTCCACTTGAAAGCCCAACAACATTTCATGGCAAAAGATCCAGAAGAATATGGTATTCAACTGAGTTCTAAGGACAATGCACAAGTCAAACAGTTCTAGGATTACCACACAGAAAACAGGATTTCTCTTACTACATTATCAGCTCTCCTGATTCAGCAGAAAACATAGTTATGGTTTTTCCCTTAATTTAACTTAATTTCATCTGAGCTGCTGGACACCCAGAAATGTTCATCTAATGGACCAGTGGTGTGTAGCAGCACTGACCTTAAAAACACTGGTCTTGTTGTACATACTTGACTGCAATATTTTGTATGTACCTCTCTGATTCTGTAACATCTATTATCTAGTTTCCTTCCCTGCTGTAGCATATATCAGCATCATACTCAGGTGGTCCAGAACCACTGAAATTTTTTAGAAACTCTTCACCATATGAATATGGGTTTTAGGCATACAGCATGAAAAAGGCTAATGAATTTAAACCCTCACAAAGAGAAATCCAAAATAATTGCACACCTGGTTAAGAGGATCTTTGTCACAGAATGTGTGTATTATTTCAATCAGAAATAATACATTGAAATCCCATATCTTTGCCACTAGGTGGTACACACATTATGTTTCTCAGTTGCATATGCACTTGTTTGCAGATCAGGTTTGGTCTGAATGCACTGATAGTTTACATAAATGCTGAGGTCTCCAGGTTTTCCCTGGTATAGAGTTTTGATATGCTTGTTAAACCTCTGACAAACAAACCTCTGTTGGATACTTAGTTATCAGATAATCACTCCAGTGGTTTAATGAACTTTTTTTTTCTTAATTCAGTGTTGCTGTGGTTAAATGATCCTTTCAAACTGGAACATACCAGTTCTTCTGCCAGAGGAGGTGGTGCTCCCTCTACCACCACCCCTAGCACCCGGTTTCTTCCAGCTGCCTGCCTAGCCATGTGTAGGTAAAAGGTCCAAATAACCATATGATTGCAGGTCCCAACACCAGGGTCATGGTGAAGACCATCTTCTAGAAGAGGGGGAGGTGACATTCCTTTTGGTGACAACAAGGACTTCTGCTGAATTCAAGAGACTCTGCAGTGGGAACTGTGAGAGTAAAGATGGTCCAAATCTCAGAGGATCCCACATGCATTAACTATATTCATTAAGGACTCAATTCAACAAAATTCTTAAGAACACAACTCATTTTAAGTATCTGAACTGTACCATTGACTTTAATCAAGCTGCTAATATGCTTAAAATGAGGTGAGTGCTAAACCAATTGAGGGATGAAACCACACAACCTATTGCAGCTACCCCAGAAATAAACTGCAAAATGTTCATTGATTTAACCAGGCCGAGCTGTGCTGCCACTCTGCACTGAAATCACAGCATCCTAGAGTGTCTCTCTGGCCATGGCCCCCTGGATCTAACTGAGAGCACATGCTCCTCTCCCTCTGCTCTTACCCTCTCATCCTGGCACCTGGGCAGTGGTGCTGCCTGGGTTCCTGGGGGGGCTCATCCCAGCCACTTCAGGTACTTGGGAGCTGAGATGAAGCATGCTGGCCCTGAACTTAAGAGTTAGCTTCTGTATCTGGTCCCAAATCCTCCATGTCAGCAAGATTTCTCTAAAATCATCATGAGTTTTCAGTAGTGAAAACATTTAGGGTCGAGCTCAGAGCAGTGCTCAGGATTTAGAGGTTTTCATTCCCCTGCTGAAATTCTAGCAGAGATTGATTATTTCATCTATTCTCTAAGTAAGTATGAAATCTTGTAAGTAACATGTCCAAAATAATTATTAAAACAAAACTTATTTTTAGCTCTGCAGATTATACAGAGGTATTGAAAAATTGTAACAGTCCTGAATTTCTAGCAGGAGAGTTGAGTAGTGTGTTTCAGTAGAAGGTGTACTGTGAGACCAAATCACTCAGCTGCACTCACACTAGGTGTGTGGAACCATCACTGCAAGCATCGGCAATGACAGCTGCTTCTCAAATGGGAAAAGTTTTTGAAACACATATTTTATGCTATTGTGCTATGGGATTTAGGTGTTGATGATAAGCCTAACTTTGACTTCAGCTGATTTGATATAAAGCCAAACTCAGGTCATGGCTGAAGGATCTTTATGCCAATATTCAAAATCAGATATTATCATATACATCTATATTATCAATGGAGAAAAAAAAATGCATCCTGTAATAGAGAAGTTAGGCAGTTCTCCTGCCTGGCCTTCTACCTTATATATGCAAATCTCCTTTCTCCATAGACTTCTCTGAGTACATGGAAAAGGACCTCAAGTGAACCAAGGTCTTCTCTCCTTGGGAAAATTTTGACTGAAAATGAATGAGGCAGAGATTCAACTTCATTGTTCTTATGCTTTGAGTTTGGCTCAATATTTTTTCACCTAATGGCCAAATATAACCAGTAACTTGTGGTTTTGGAAGTCTTTTGTTAATGTTATATTCCTGCAGAAATTTATTTCCCTCTCATCCCCAGGGATCCCATCTCTATCTCCAGCTTTTCCTTTGGTCTGCCTACAGTGGAGTTTGACCTACAAGAACTGGCAATTCTATCCTTTTTCTGAAGTGGAGGCTGTGTGCCCTGTCTGAGTTTTATGAACATTGCAAAGCAAAAGGGCATCCAAGAGAGCAAAGAGTGGAGATGCTGGTCCCCACATGGCTGTGAGCTGCCATGTGCTGTTCAGGGAAATCTGGCATGGAGCTGAATTTGAGCTTTAAATCTCTTTAGATAACATGCTGATCTCTTCTGCAGCTGCAATGAAGGTGTTGATAGCAAGATTTCATTCTCACCTCTCACTCATGCAAATTTCTTACTACCTGTTCTGTGCCAAATAAAATTATTTAGGAGACAACACTATTATAAATCTTCCATCTCTGTTGATGTAAAACGAGATGTTAATGGAATACAAAAGTGTGCTGTATGTGAGAACTATACATATACAGCCAAAAATGTCTTCTATATTTCTGCAAAAATTCATAGGTGTTATAGAATGCAAAGATCCACATTATCTGCTCCATTGCTAATAGTTCTTTAAGTATTGTAGTCAAAAGTTATCAGATGTGTTCTAGAGTATGATTTATGTATAGAAATAAAATATGACAATGCTTAATTCAGTGTCATTCAACAATATATTTCATGGCAAAACTTCACAATCTGTTAAGCCAAAGATGTATACTGAGAATTGACTTAAATTCTTAGGAGATTGAATGTATCTTCAGTTGGATTAATGGCTTAAAGTTAATTGTTTTTGCTAATGTTTTATTTGAAATGTTCTGCTCAGCAAAGGTAATGTGACATTTTGCTCACCAGGGATGTGGAGCCAAACTCACTGCTGACATAGGCAGGTGTAACCTCATTGACTTAATTAGAAGCTGCACCTGCTTACATCAGTGAGTTTGGTATCTTGCCTTTATGTAGAAACAGGGAAGATGTTAAGGCTGGTGCTTAGAAACCTGGAAGTAGAGCACAGAAGACAAAAAAAAGGAAATACCAGTGTCTGAAATGAGTTGGCCAGTTACTATAGGAAAGTAACTAATAAAAACAGCCAAAGCTGACTTCGCCCTCTCTAGGAAGGACTGTGTGTTAAATCTTGCTGAATAAATGGTATGGAAATAAACGGAGGTTTTAATAACAACTTGAAAGAAACAAACATATAATTATTTCTGGAGCAAAGAATATCCATTGCCCTTTGGTGAGGAAGAAATCTGGTCATTAGAAAGAAAATAAAGCTAGTGAAAAAATCCTGATGACCTGGATCAGGAGGGAGTGATTCACATTTATAAGCCCATATTAAGCCCTGAAATGATGGAAGAGATAATGGAGAAGTGGAAGACAATTAAGGAGGTGCCTGGCCACTTGTCTCTACAAGACAAAAACAGTGTCCCTAGGAGGTGCCAGGTGGTCCCTTCTCAGCCACTGCAATAGGATTTCCCTTGTGCAGAACAGAGCTGCAGGCCTGATTCCTTCCAGTGGAAAATCTACTAGCATTGCATGTGTAGGACTCAGACTCTTGAGGACAGACTTGATTTGTAATTTTTACACTATCTTTATTTCCTTCAGAGGACTTTGAGGCCTCTCATTACAACATTACAACTGCATTCAGGAAAGGAAATCTGAAGGGTGGATCCATGATCACTCTAAGTCCTCATTATATGCACAGTGAGGGAAAGAAAGAGATAATCCTTTGAACAGAAACAGATGGATCATATCAATTTCATTTGATGATGGAGACCATACATTCCCTGGCAAAATCTACAGGCCTTACCAAAGCTGTGGATGTGGTTGGAGTGTAGCTAGTGCAGCCTCACCTCAAGTCCTGTGTGGGGTTTTAGACACTCAATGTAAAAAAGACATACAACTATAAGAGAGTGTCCAAAGAAGGGCCAGAAAAATGGTGAAGAGGTGAAGCTGTATGAGGAGTGATTGACGTCTGTTCAGCCTGGAGAAGAGGAGACTGAGGGGAGACATCATTGCAGTTGACAACTTCCTTGTGAGGGGAAGAAGAGAGCCAGGCACTGGTCACTCCTGTGAGAAAGAAATGGTATGAAACTCAGTCAGGGGATGTTCAGGTTGGATATCAGGAAAATATTCTTCACCCAGAGGGTGGTTAGGCACTGGAACAGGCTCCCCAGGGAAGTGGTCACAGCACAGTTATCCTCTAGCCTTGGTTTTCCTGAGCCAATTTATTTTAGATGTCATGGAGAGCATCAGCAAATCCCATGAGTCTCCAGCAAGATTAGGATAGATGATAAGGATTGTCCTGGAAGAACTAGAATTTTGTGCTGCATGCAGTCTGTGGCTATGTGGTTTCTTGATCCTGACTCCACTCCTGGCCCAACCACAAGCTGGCAAAGCTGATCTTGGAAGTGCTGTTGGAAGCATTGATGTCAACTGGTCGGAAGTTTATCACTTGTCCCAGGATGTCTGAAATGTTTCCTAAAATTTTGACTACTCACAGCAGGTGAAAAGCTCAGTAGAAAAGGAGAAAAAACCCTTGAGAATGCAGAAATTGGAATATCTCCCACAAAATCTTAAAAAAAAAAAAAGAAAAAGATTTGTGGGTATTTCAGAGAGATTAATCAAAGGTTTATTGCCCTTACACCAGGTCCTTGAAAGGACATTCACAATGTTTGAAAAAATGTGTATTCTCATCCTCAGCCCACCACCTCCCCCTTCCCCATGATCTGTGGGAAAATCAAAGAATGGAGAGCTACCATATGATAGAGGTGAGGCTCACCCTGCTATGTGCAGAGCATGCTGCTGGGTAAGGTAACACTCCAAGCTTTTTAATCCGTGTTTGAATTCCTGATACATGGGGCACTGCACACAATTCAGGAACTAGACTTCAGCCCAGGAATGCTATTGCCAATGCAATTGGCTCTGAATGTAATTTCAAAGCTTGCTAACTGTCTTTGTTTTCAGTGCATAAGCATTCTTGCTGATAATTAAAGGGACTGTGCTCAAAAGCTATAAAATATATATATATGTATATTTTCTTGAAAAGAGTGGTCAATTCATTAAGATGAAACTCATGTAAGCTGAGAATCCTGTTCCAGTAGCTCATATAGCTGGGAAGAAGAGGTTGAAGCAGCATATTATATAAAAATAATTAGATTTTGAAGCATTTTATGAATGGGAAGTAATTTTTTATTAAGCAGTAAGAAACAACCTAATGCAATGTCTTGTCCTTTAGCCTTGGTCATGTTGACACTCATATGTCATCATTGTAACCCTTTCAAATGCCTTACTGCATCAAGAGTTCTACATTTAGAATACATGTATGATTTTTATTGGGTGACTCTTCTGCATACATTTTCAAAATTCTCTGAGCTTTGCTCCAACACAAATGCCTTTCTGTAAAATAGGCAACAAGATAAGATGGTCTGATGTACTATTCCCTGTTCAGAAATGCCATTTCCTAGTTTATATAAAACCAGGGAATAAACATTTCTATATCTATATATAGATATAAAGTATCTATATATAGATATTTTATAGATTGTTACAGTATTGAAAATTTTATGAACACAGGAAATCCATGAATTAATTATTTTTCTAAACTATCCAGAAAGTGTATATTACTGGTCAGATTCTTTTTTCAGACATGGTGCAGAGGAACAATCAGATTTAGGTGTTAGATGCCTAGTAATGTACTCAATACAGAGGGAACTCAATTTGAGCATGGAAACAGCAAGTCACTTGAAGTAAATAATAATGTTTGACCATTGGATTTGAATTCTAGTGACCTGCATATACAGGGTAAAGGTGAAGTGATGAATATTCTTTATGGTAGTTTTAAAATTGTATCATTGCATTATATTATGATTATTATGTTAGTATTCCAGGAAGACATTACAGGAGTTACCAAAATAGAAAGAGAGACTGTCACAGTCATGTAACCTTATAACTCTACAAAGCTGCACAGGGAACTGAGTGATGTTCTCCTAAGAGCTCAACATAAAGGCTTTGTTATTTGCTCAAGAAGTAGAGGCTTTCCTTTATTTGCAATTTACGTGAGATTTGTCAATTCTTCCAGATGTATTTAGGTGAAAGTCAAGGTAAGTTCAGCCATCAAAAAAAAAACCCCAACCAAACAAAAAAACCCAACAAACAAACAAACAAACAAACCAACAAAACAGTTTACAAACTAAGCCTAGAGATGTGAATGACTGAAGAAGAGGTCACAAAGGTGTGCATCTTTTTAGAAACTCACTTTATGATTTTAGAAGAAGGTTTAAAGATCTTTCTCAACAAGGAAACTTCTAAAATGGGTTTTAGTCTCTCCTGTACCCCCTCTCACCACTGTAAGTCTTGGCAAGGGAGAGAGAGAAGAGATGAGACGTGAAGGACTGTTTATCATCCCAGACTAGTAGTTTATGTAGAAAGTTCTTTCTATCCCTTTTATCCACAAATATCCTCCCCATTCAACACAACTTGAACTTTCACTGTCTTCATAGAGTGCCTCTGATACTCCCAACACTGTTTTTGATTTGCCCAGACAGCCAACATCCCATGAGGTCATTTGTGCATCTCCCCTTCTCACCTGCAGCAGGTGCTGGGTCAGGCAGCTGTTCTCCCCTGCCAGCTGCTGTCAGGGCTCAGAGCCTGGGGGAGCCTCCCCTTGGTGCCACAGCACTGCAAATGGCAGGGGGTTTTTATCTGAATATGGCTTAAATATTTGTAACATCTGTACTTTCTAAGAGGTTCCTTTGGGTGCACTGACTAAAGGGAGGGTTCAAAAGAGCCACGTGCACTGTGGTGTGACAGAGACTGTCACAGTGATATTTATCTGTGAGCTGTCATTTCAGAAGGTAGAAGTGCTATCTTGCAAGATAGGCTTTGCAACAGTGCATTATTTATTAATTAATAACTGGTATGTTGTTTATTAGAATTGGCTCTGTCATCCTTTGTTCACAATCTTTAATTTAGACTATGGGTTTTGGCTTACTAATTTCACAGCATCAGTAAAATTCTGAGTTTTTAAATTTGGAAAAAATTGTGTTAGAAATTGTGAGCTCTGTGCAGAGAGAAAGCTGGAGTGCAGAACCATATTATATTGAAGACTGAAACTGGATTATGCAGCCACACCAACTCCCAAAATAGAGAATAAAAACCCATGGTATCCCACACTGAATTGCAGAGGACAGGACCATGGTCAGTGAAAACAATAGATCAGATCCTAGAAGCAACAGTACAGAGGCATCAATTCTCTAATTTACTAATGAGCTCTGCCCTGCCATGTTGTTGGTTTTATGTTTCTTCTGGAGGTAGCTCAGATGTTGCTGGCTTAAGGTTTTCTCCTGCACTCCTTATGCAGGACAGGCCCTTGGCTCTGCAACATAGCACAGCATGGCCTGAGGGCCTGGAGTGACTGTGAAAATATTCTTTATAAAATAACTAGACATAACCAAATCACTATACATAATATGTGTGTTCATGTGTGCACTGATGCCAAAAAGATTTTTGCTTTTCATACAATTTTCATATAGTCGTAGCTCTGCAAACTACTATTATATAATTATATAATCTCCTTAATTAACTCTGGGATGTTTCTTATCCTTTCTCTTAGATTTTAGAACTATCAGCTGACCTTCTAAGCATATTCCTCAAATATTGTATAGTCTTATTGTCAGGAAGAGGACCTACAAGAAGAACATTTTTTTTTTCCCAACCAGAATCTGAGAAGTCATAAAAAAGTGGGGAAAAGAAGTGCTCGGACCAACTCCAAGGGTTTGATCCATGGCTGGGTTACTGGAACAGCTGAATCTCTTATTGGATGTTCCTGTTAGATATCCAAATTAATCAACCTTATAAAAACTGTGGAAATCAGGTGCTGTGCCATCATCATCATCAGGTGTGCCCCATCACCACCAGGACACCTGGAAGCTTCCAATAGAAGGTCTGTTTTTTGCTTTATTATTCTAACACTGTTGCAAGGGGTTTTTTTCTCTTTTGGTTAAAGGTAACAGCTCAACAGAGCCAACATTCTTCTCTACCACCAGCACCTTGTCCTTTCAGCCCCACAGGTACATTTAAAGGAATTTCATCTTTAAAGGCAGCTTTGGAATGTTTCGTTAAGAGTAAGCTGAAGTTCTGCTTCCAGAATCCAAGAGTTGCCTATGCACACCTGGGTTTCCTCAGCAGATCTCCAATGAAAAGTCTCTGTGGCTGTTAACATAGCAGCAATTCCAGCTGTAAGCCAGCCTGTGAAATCACATCCACAGGCCACATTCACAGTCCACATATAAATCCCTGTTTAGGGGATACTGTGTTTAGATTCAAAGTCTTAACAGGACAGGGAATAACAAAGAGTGGAAAATTGGATTGGAATTGCCCCAGATGGTTTATTTTTGGTGTTCCAGAGACATTTTAATCATTATTTTACAGTCAAATCCCTTTGCTTCAGCGATCCCATTTTTTGTGGTCTCTTGGCATTCCTAGTCTCTTCAAGATACGGGATTCCAAAAAAAAAAGATAAATATCTACTTCACTCTTATTAACAAGCTACCAGCCATCTGTTGGAGTGATTAACTTCTGGAGCACCATAATTCGCATGCATTTTTAATTGTTTTGAGGCTTGGATGCAATGTGTTTCCAGATTATTTTTTTTTTACTATTCACTCCCCAAGCAGTGAACAAGAGTGGTGGTGGTGATGTATTGGGAATATAAATACTGTAATTACTGTTTATCAATTTATAAAAGCAATAAAATACTTAGAGTTACATCTGCACCAACCCTCAACATTTAAGTGGTATAGGATGGCCATCTGTGCCCTGGGGGCATCAGGCACAGCATCTCCAACTGGGCAAGGGAGGGGATTGTCCTACTCTGCTCTGCACTGAGGTGGCTTCAGCATGGGTCCTGGGGGCAGTTTTGGGTGCCACAATATAGGAAAGACATTAAAATACTGGAAAGTGTCCAAAGGTGGGCATGGGAATGGTGAAGGGCCTTGACAGGAGGCTGCATGAAGTGTGGCTGAGGCCACTTGGTCTGTTCAGCCTGGAGGAGGATGAGGGGAGACCTGACTGAGCTCTTCAACACCCTCCTGAGGGGAAGCAGAGGGGCAGGTACTGATCTCTCCACTCTCATGGCTAGTGGCAGGACTTGAGGACATGGCCTGAATGACAGGAGAGGTTTAGCTTGGATATCAAGAAAAATGATTTTTGCCCAGAGGGTGGTTGGATACTGGCACAGGCTCCCCAGGGCAGCGGTCACAGCACCAAGCCTGACAGAGTTCAAGAAGCATTTGGACAGTGCTCTCAGGCACAGGTGTGATTATTGGGGTGTCTTGCACAGGGACAGGAGCTAGATTTTGATGATCCTTGTGAATCCCTTTCAACACAGCATATTCTGTTATTCTATGGTTCTACAATTCTTTGAATTGTTCTCTGGTGCTTAACATCTATTTTTGTGCAAAGAATTATTTTAATATTCATTACAAATTATTTGTTTTCTAAAATTTTGCTAGTATTTCACATGTTCAAAATAATATATCAGAGCATAATCAGAAAAAAGAAGCCATACAGTGTATGACTTAAAAAACCACCAGCCTAATCTCAGTTAGATGCTGCTATTCATAAAGTTCCAACAATGCTCATGAGAATTGTAATAAATCACAATGGAAACTGTTTGCTGGATTTGTGTCTTGTGATTCATCATGTAAAAGCATATACATCTGTGCTGCATGAAAGAAAATAGCAGGTACAGAAAGATGTACAAAGTCATAAAAACCACTAAGAAGGAAACTACATGTGCTTTTTGTACTAACACAACATCTGGATCAAAAAGGGCAAGGATAATTAAGATTTGAATTATTATCCCAGTCATTTGGATTCTTACTAATGTTGGCTGCAGTTTGCAGTTTAGCTGTGGTGCTGAAATTTTAGAATCAGTGGGCCAAAGATCTCAGGTTTTTTTCTCATTCATGAATGGGGAGAATCAGGTTACAAGAGGCTCGCTCTGTTTGGTTTAGATTATGCAGACTATAGAACAGAAAATTGACCTAATTTTGTATGCACCAGGCTTGGCAGGATTTGTGTACCACTTTAGGATATTGGCTCCTCTCTAACTGTGGAGAACTGACTCTTATTTAGAGTAGACAGCTTTTCAGTTTTTTTTTCTTCTTCTTCTCTTTGTTTCTAGATAATTATTAGAGCCTTAAATGGGAACCCCATGAATTTTACATCACTTCAGTGCTTCTCTAGTATATAGTGGAACAGACTATTTCAATTGGAAGTGACATAAAACATTCATCCAGTCCAATTGTCTAACCACTTCAGGGCTGACCAAAAGCTACAGTATTGTCCAAATTACATTGTCCAAAATACAGCACTATTAAGGTCATTGTGCAAATACCTCTTAAACGCTGACAAGCTGGGAGCATCAACCACCTCTCCAGGAATCTGTTGCAGTGTTTGACCACTCTCTTGGTAAAGAAATACTTCCTAGACCTCCCATGGCACATTCCTATGTGTCTCATCACTGGATAACCAGAGAGGAGATCAGTGTCTCCCTCTTCACCTCTCCTCCTCAAGAAGCCACAGAGAGCAATGATGTCACCCCTCACCCTCCTTCTCTCCAAACTAGACATGGCCAATGTCCTCAGACACTTCCCATAGGACATTCCTTCCAGCTCCTCTGACCAGTTTTGTTCCTGCATTTCTCCAGCTCTCTCACCAGTTTTGCTCCCCTCCTCTGGATATTTTCACCTCATTAGAGTCCTTGAACTGCAGTTGAACACAGGATTATACATTGGAGTAGCATCAATTTAGTGCAAAGGAAGACTGGAGGGCTCAGTCCCACATTTTAATGGATTCAGATTACTAAAGTGAGAAACACTGATCCCCATCTCCATGTCATGATAAAAGTTAAGAATTAAATTCTGACAGAAGTTGCCAGTAGCTGTGGGTTTTGCTCTTTTCTCTTTCTCTTCTGACTTTGGGTATGGAAAAAGCAGCTCCCAGTACAGACACTTCATGTATCTGGGCACCATCACATGTACAAGAAATTCTGTATAGGTGATATATGGCTCAAGAACTCAAGATGAAGCTGATGGGCAGAAGACTTGGTGACTGATGTCAAATGGGATGGCCAGCAGCCACTGTGGGCTGGAACAAGCTGGAGTGTAGTGTCAGTAAGGCTAAGATGTTCAGCCCTTGGCTGGAGAGGGTGTTTGCATGAGCCTGATTCTATCATATTTCTGAGGAAAAGCTGAAGTAATTTCTGTGCCTTCAGTGTATTACCTCTTCAGAGAGACTCTTGGAGGAGACTCACTCATGCCTTGGCATCCAAGGTTATTGTTCGAAGTAATGACGTATCTGTATAAAGAGAAGAAAAGTTATGGCTGGGGTCAATCTACCCTAACCTACTTAATAAGAATCTAATTGAGACTAAGCACTTTCTATAGCATCCATTTGCCCAACCTTTTATTCAAGGACTGCACTGGGTACTTTTGGTTCTTCCTGCATTTTCAAAGTCTGTGATCTGCCAGTGTTCCTCTGAGAAAATACTTGAACAGGAAAGAACATGAGTTCATACAGCCAGTGATATGTCCAGATATGGAAGAGACCCACAAGTATCATTGATATTCAACACCTGGCCCTGCACAGGACAGCCTTGAAAATCATAGCATGTGCCTGAATGCATTGTTCAAAACTTTGAACTCAGACAGACTTGGTGCTGTGACCACCTCACTCCCTGGGGAGCCTGTCCCAGTGCTCAGTCATCTTCTGGGTGTAAAATCTTTTCCTGATGTCCAACCTAAACCTCCTCTGACACAGCTTCAGGCCATTTCCTTGGGTCCTGTCACTGTTCACCAGAGACAAGAGACCACTGCCTGCCCCTGCTCTTCCCCTCACGAGGAAGTTGTGGTTGTGATGGGGTCTCCCCTCAGTCTCCTCCAGGCTGAACAGACCAAGTGACCTCAGCCACTTCTCACACGGCTTCCCCTCAAGGCCCTTCACCATCTTCATGCCCTCCACTGGACACTCTCTAGCACTGTCCTTCTTGCACTGCAGCACTGACAATCCCCTCCCTTGCCCCCAGGACACGCTTGGCCCTCCTGGCTGCCAGGGCACTGCTGGCTCATGTTCAACCTGCCACGGACCAGAACCCCAGGTCCTTTCCATGGCACTGCTCTCCAGCCTCTCATTCCCTTCTGTCTGTACATCCAAGGTTGTCCTATCCCAGGTGCAGAGCGTGGCACTTGCCCTAACTCTTGAACTTCCTAAGATTGGTGATTGCCCAGCCCTCTCTGCAGAACCTCCCAGCCTGGGGGGAGTCAACAGCTCATCCCAGTTTTGTACCATCCGTGACTTTTGTATCCCTCCCCGCCCTGCACTCAATCATTTATGAAATGTTGAAGACCACAGAGCCTAATGTGGAGCCCCGTGAACCCCCCTAGGGACAGGTCCCCATCCTGATGTCACCCCATTCACTGTCACCCCTTGTGTCTGACCCATGAGCCAGCTGCTCTCCCATCACACGATGTCCCAATCCAGCTGTGTGCTGGACAGTTTGTGTACATTTGGACACTGTGAGAGACAGCACTGAAAACTTTACTGAAATCCAAAATAATTGCATCAGCTGCCTTCCCTTGATCAGCTAGGTGAATTACTGTGTCATAAAATGAAATTAGTTTTGACAAGGAGCACTTCCTCTCATGAAGCTGTGCTGACTGTGACCAATGACTGTTGTTCTTCAGGTGTTTTTTCAACAGCTCCCAGAATAATTGTCTCTATAATTTTACCTGTCACTGAAGTGAGGCTGACAGGCCTGTAGTTTCCAAGGAATGCACTTAAACAGATGCAGTGAGATATCTGAGTATCAAGCTCATGTTTTCAGTCACTGCATGGAGCAGGTGCAGTCTGTCCAGCAGACTGTCAATGCAACTTCAGGAAACTGATTACTGTCCATGCACATCTAGTGCCATAGGACTGAAGCCCTAGGGGATAGCCATGTGCAATGACCATAGCAGGACAAAGTGACCCATGGCCCAGGCTCTGGAATAGAAGGCAGTGAGTTTCCAGGGCAGCCTAGCAAATCCCAAGCCAAAAGGCTGATTTTGTGTAATAGAAGGATGCTTCTGTATTAACATGTTCTTCATTCTGTCCCTGCATCCATCTCTCTGGTGGTATGACAGGAAGTTATTTTTGTACCTGTTTCAAGCAGAGAAAGAGACACACAAGACCTGCCTGTGCACATCAACCTTGCCATTGGGAAGACATCTGAGTGTCATATCCCGGAGAGTCCTGTCTTGCCGTATGTGTTTATGACCAATCAATGCTGACAGGTTTTGTCCATCCACCCAAGCCCTGGTCTGTCACAGCCCAACCCAGATTGTATTCCAGCTTTCAGCAGCCCTAGATGGATGCTGATGTCAGATGCTGGAGATGTTGCAGGGTCGAGCTAGAAATGGTATTTGGCAGGAGAATGCACTTAGGAACAACTGAGTAGCTGGGGAAAAATATGAGTTCTGGCACTAAGTGCCAAGCCTGAGCAATGATTGCAAGATCAGGCCTTCAACAGGCAAAGTGAAGCCGTGAGGAGACTGAAAAAGCCAGGTGTAGTGCAGTATAATTATTATAGTTAATAATCAAACCTAGCTGCACAGGAACTGCAAGCATTAGTTCCTTCTTTTGCTTTAGAGGCTGTGTTTCTTCACCGTTCTGACCCTTGCTGTCCAGCCAGAGAGACTTTGAGACCCACATCTTCCCAAATGCCCCTTGGGAGATATTATTCTGCAGGGATCAGCAGGGGAGGCCATTTCTCACAGTCCCTTGCCCTAGTCAACGTTCCATTAAGCTTCTTTGGTTCATTTTTTAAGACCTGCTGACATCACATTTTACCTCCTGTCAGCCTACAGCAAGGTGGTGACTGAACTTGTTCAGCAAGGTCCTTCCTCCCCAGTTAGCACATGCTGTGTGAAACTATTCCTTTAATTCCTATTCTTGTGCTGAGATGGGTCCCACATTCATATAATTTCTCTCCAGAATAATGTGCTTGTTCTGCCTGCTCCTCTGAGCAAAGATTTGTGCATGCAGGAGGGAAGGTCTGGAGCTCTGTTTCATGAGACTTCTACAGACATAGTCCTATAATGACAACTCTTCAGCTATGCAAGAGCAGGGAAGAGACAACTTGTAAGAGAAACATTCTTCTTTAAAGATGTCAACTCTCTGAAGAAATATCTGAAATTCTTTAATGGTTTAATTTTAATATCTGTGTTTGCCACATCTTGGTTTCAATTAGGAAATACAGGGATATTTTCTAATTACTTCTCTAGCTCTAAAAAGAAAAGTTCAGGGATAGCCATGCAATTAACTGTGACTTACATGTGTTTGTATAGTAACAAAAACCTGCTATGGAAAATTTAAATTTCTACCTGAAGGTGAGTGTTTGTATAAATGACTTATTCAAATGTGCTTATAAATTGTTTTGACATGTTTTGCAGGGAGGAATAGAAGTATATCACAATTAAAATAGCTCTGGGTACCACAAATGTATTCACATGTAATTGGATTACCTCATGTGTCTGGGACCAATAAAATAAAAAAGCAGACAAAAATAACTGAGCCTTAATTGATGGAACAGATTTACACTGAATTTGATCTCTCCACGTTCAGTAGTGCTGAATTCACCATGCTGCACAAAAGCTATCACAGGAAGGGGAGTAAGAGCAATGTGTATTAACAGGAATTGCTTTTCCAGCAATGGCATGCATTCCTCTGCCCAGGCCATGCCACAGTGCAGGAGCAAGGGGGATTGTTCCCATTTAGAACAAAGTATAAATCTCCTAAAAGCTGCCCTGCTTTGCACTGAAATGGTTCCAGTGCCAAAGTTTGGTGTCACTGACATATCCCATCCACCACTATGACAATGGGGACCTTCAGTGTGTTGCAGGAGTTATGTCCCTGTGGTCCAGGGGAGCACCCAATAGATGCCTGGAAGCTTGAAACCCTCAGCTCGTGACTGAATTTTCACTGTGGTCAAGTGCACTTGTGGCTACTATTTTTAATTACCTGTGCTTATCCCTACATTTTTGCCTACAGGACACTCTAATATTTTAATCTACTTTTTGTATTTCATTTACTCTGCCTCCATAGACCTGGGATCTAGCACAATTGGATGACGAGATGCCTTATTCAGCCAGACTCAAGGTTCATCTCCTCTCAGAGTCCATCTTTAATTATGGCTAATACCAGGTTTTCAAGAGAGGCAATAGGAACCTTTCACCTATGAAATCTGTATCTGAGACAGGAGATCCTGCTCACTCACAGTCTGGCTTGGAAGGCATGGTTTAAAAACATACTTGTCAGCAGTAACTGTAGCCACTCTATATAGCCTAATGTCCATATGATACCAAATCTCACTTTGAACTCTATTTCTTGAGACTACATTTTCTCTCTGTCACTGATAAAAGAGTCTGCAAACACTGGCCTTACTGTTTCCTCCATTTCTGCATTTACCAGGACTGGTAGGAGTTGAAAATTTTTTGAGTTTTTCAGAACAGATCCAAAGTCAGCAAGTGTATATGTGTGTTTCTGTGTAAGAAATTCATCTCCAATTAAAAGAACCACAAGTGCCATTCACATCATTGTGGACTGTCAATGACTCACCACACTGTTCAGAGCAAAAGAAACAGAACAGTCCTTGTTCCCTTCTGCTGCCAAGTCCGTACCTTTGCCCATAGGGAGAAGCCTAGTTAACTGCTGACACCAGCTCTTAGCTGAGGCAAACCACCATACCATGAACCCTTTGTTGGACATGTGGAAAAACCCATCAAGATACCTTGTTGCTTGTTTGTATTTGCACAAGCAGAAGGAAGACTTGGCGCCCCTTGTCTTCCCAGCCTTGCTTCCAAGTGGGGAGGAGAGAGGGAAAAGAAAGACATAAGGAGTATAGGAAGCAATTACATGTGTTCAGCTGAAGAATATAATTTACTTATCTTCTGACTCAGTGCAATGGGCCTGTTGTGCAGTTTTCTCCCCCTTTCCATTAACTGAGGGCTAAAACCAGAACTGCTGTTTCAATGAGCAAATCACTGACTTGCTCTCATGTGACAAGTGCTTGTCTTTCCCTGCTTTCTTTTTTCCCTGCCAGAGCTCCTGCTGCAGCACATACCCTTGAGACATCTTGTTGGTGCTGCACCTGCTCAACTGCCTGAGGACTATGCTGCACCTATTATTATTTCATAGCTTGCAGTGAAAATTGTGAATTATCCCTCTGGAAGTGTATGCATGGCAAGCCACACAGAAAATCAAACTGCTGAAAGAGAGACTGCTGTAAGTGGCACTGTGAGCCTGGGTATTCCCGCCCATGGGGAAGGAAAGGTACCATCCTTTGCAGCCATAATTTGGAACAAGACCAGACATTTGTCTTGGTCTGTGTGTCTGTGTGCACTCTAAGCATCAGGTCCTGCTGGTAAAGTTAATTAATTTGGGCTTTGACTGACCTACTGGCCTCAACAGTGGCATCAGTTGTGGTTAAGGTCTTCCACAGTGAGATCCTTCCCTCTTCTGCTACTTCTCCCTTGTACAAAGCCAAAACACTTGCATTTTTTTGTATCACAGCCAAGAAAAATAACTACAAACCTGGTGTGGTTCAGAGCTCAAAGTGACTATTGTGCAAGATTTCCTATGGCTGCACCTGCATCTTCACTGGACTGCTCTCAGCTGCCCCACAGCTCCTTCCTGGAGCAAAATGAGCACACAGGGAAAACACTGTCATCACTTTAGTCATAGGGTGCATTTAGATAGCATGGTAAATGCTTTAAGACTGGAAAGATCTCCATCTTTCCACTTCGATACTGAGAGAGTGAGTGCGAGAAATTATTTCATGGGCTGCCAAGTGCTGAATCACAGCTGTGGATGTACCTGCTAAAAGCTACTGGAGATGTCCTGTGAGCAGCCTATGAGTGCCCAAAGCACGCGCATGAACACATGTACACATGCAGACACTCTCACATGCACACAGACACAGCCCACCCACATCTGCCTGATGTGCCTTTCACAGCTGGCTACATGGGAAGAGAGAATGGATGGCTGTGCTTTACAACAAAGTCCAGAGATCAGGGTTTCTCTGTAGGAGCACCAGAGAACACCATCTCCCAAAGAAAGTAAGCTCCTCATTGCACAATGTGAAAAAGGAATTTGGAATAAAGAGTTCCGCACTCTGCAGTCTTCTCAGTGCACTTACCAAGTGTTTTCACTAGGGGAACTGATCCCTGTGTGCTTGTCCAAATGTCATGTCTCCCTCAGTCATGTAGTGTGCAGTGCAATATCAGCCACTCTTCAAGCCCAAGAAGGTGTCATTTCAGTGCTCTTTTGCTTTGGTTTGACAGGTGCCATGGAGAGATAAGCTGCTACAGTAATGTTAATGATAGTAGATATTAACTTTGCATAGCAGGAATTTTAAAGTGAGCTGCAATCTGAGGCAGTTAGAAATTGACTGTTAGTAGTGAAGTCACAAGAAGACATTAGGCTGGGAAAAGGCCAAAAATGACTTAGCAAAGTCACAGAGACAACTCCCCACCAAGCACAAGTGGAGAAAACAAACAAAAAGTGGAGAGGTGCTGGTCATATTGCCTGATGTGTGACCAGAAGGTGCTCAGTAATTTTGCTGATGTCTGAGGCAGAGGAGGTTATGCAGATGAGGGTCCTGCTTGGTACAGTCACAAAACTGGAGTAAATGTCTTTTATTTATTTATTTAGGGACTTCACTGTATTTCAAACAATCATCATAGATAAGTGAATAGCTGATAAGTGAGCTCAGGCTGCATTCTGCTTTGCAATAGCCAAGCTGTGGATAATTACAAGATTATGTAGGGGGGAGCTGCTCCTTTACTCAGATGGATTTGGAAGCCAAAGCTTTAGGCTATGGTATGATAACTTTTTAGGGACACAGTTAACCCTGTCTTGCTGTCACCCATAGTTTGGTCATATGAGGGTTGTTAGCTGCAAGAAGGGAGCACAGCAAGAACACTATCAAGTATTACCTACAGCTAAGATTCTGCTAGATCAGGTTTCTGTAGTATCTCTTATAAAGATGGCTATAAATAAAACATTAGTTTATTCATACTGAAAGAACACATGGCAAGATAATAAAAATATCTGAAGAGGGAGCCTGAGATCATGATAAAAAGGAAAAAAAGTCAGGAAATATCCAAGAATGACATCTCAAACAGTCAAAAAAATATTAGATGAAAGAATTTCCCCAGTTTCACCTGCTATTAGCAGGCTGCCCAGCAGCATGGCAGCCCCCGAGTTTGGGAGCGTGCCTGGAGCAGCCTCTGGCCCTGGTAGCCCCACAGGGGCTCGGTGGCTTGTGGTGGCCATCACCATCATCACCATAACCACCATCACAATCAACACCATCAGCAGTAGCCCAGTTCCAGGGGAGGGCACTCTCACTCCATGCAATCCTAGCCGCTGGAGCATTCGTCTTTCCTTTAAAAAGGCAGCTCAGCTGTGACAGGTAATTTGGCACATTTCTCCCTGAGACGTGCCAAATGATTTGGCAGATATTTCACATACTCCTGAAAATAGGAGCACCTGCTGCTGGCCTGCGGGGAGGCTGGGCATGAGGGGGATTTCATTAGTTGTGAGTCACAGGCTTTGTAACAAAATTCACTTTGGGTGTGCCAGCCAGGCCCTGCAAAGAGAGACCCGTCTGCCTGAAGATATACAGAGGCACTCATTCAAAAAAAAACCTTTCTTCCCAGGTGCCAGCATCTTTACAGCTGTCCTGGGTGATTCCATCACTTCGTAGTGATGAGGATTGTGATTGATCTGGTTTGTCAATCACACCACATGACTGTACTTGCATGGCAGGCAGGCAGATCTGGTGTTCTGGGGGTAAGGAAACTTGGGAAAACTCCTGCTCCAGGAACATAATTTTCCTTTTTATGGACTCCTAAAGGGTCTGCTGAAGTTTAAGCTGGAGACAGAGAAGACTCACTGACAAAAACTTTGTTAAAGTATGTGTAGAGGAAATACAAAGGAATTTATGACCGGACTTGATTGTGAGTGTACCAGACTTCTGCATTCAAACCAATTGATTGCCCCAGATTCATCTTAGGTAAGATTTTCAGACTAGGGAAAGAACTAGAGAGCTTTCAGGGGTTGAAAAAGTAATAATAATATGAAACATACGCAAAATGCTATGAAAATTATGCAATGAAATGTTTTTTTGCATGCCCCTTTTCCTGATGAAGACATCTTTGGTTTAAAATACTAATTAAAAATAGGACTTAATGTAGACAACAGTCTAGTCTATGTGTGAATAAGTATTTTGGCAACTGTAATCACATAAATTGGCAGAAAACCCTACTGATGTCAGTCCAAACACTGTGCAGAATATGAATGCAATAGCAGTTGACAAAGTTAGGCAGGTTTTGCTCCTTTCTTCCTGTCTGAAAATCTACAGGGCAGACAGATGGCCTAAGTTGGATTATGTTTTTAACTAGCTGACCTTCCCACTTTGAGTCAGTTTTGGTCCTGTAATAGGATCCTATTAACTTCACAAATGGCTTGGAGGAACATTTGATTTTCTCATAATTGCTATCAATCCCACCTATAGTAAAGTCTAATGTCTTTATTTAATTATAAATATTTATTAAAAAGCAAAGCAAAGCTAAGAATCAGCTGTACACAACACCAGGGAAAAGGCAAGCAGGAAGAACAAGACCTATGTTCATGTATGAGGTTACAGGTGGAGAGAGTCCTGGATGCAGCAGTCTCTGCAGGGACCAGACCCTGCAGGACCAAGCTAGGGTATTATTTATGCTCATAGTTCAAACAGGATCACTTTCAGCAGAATTCCTCATATTTTCATGCCACATCTGTTCTTTATAAATTGCCTGCTCACCCAAAATACCTTCTGAGAATATCTACAGAAGAAATTTTTAAAAATTAAGCAAGCATGCAAGATCAAATGAAGCATCTTTGCTCATTTCAAACATTTTTGTGTCCACTGGAAGTGATGAAGTCCTGTTCCAGCACAGACTCAAGCTCATTTTTGCATCTCACCCCAACACAATGAACACCTTGAATACTAGTGACAGAAGGGCTACAATGGATATGTTTGTCTGCTCTGAGTGTCTCTTGGGGTGCCAGAGCTGGCTCCAAGGGTGCCCTGACAGCTCTAGGAACAGGGCACCTTTTGGTGATTGTCTGGATGAAGGATGGGATGGGCAGGCATGGTAAATATTGGCAGTGCATTGTTGGCCCTGACAGTGCCTGATTATTTTTCTCTGGTTTCCCTCTGTCTGTTCTCCTTTTTACCCAGACAGCACAGAAAACCTGGACCTGTAAATCTTCCAAATCATATAGTAGCAAACCAGGTGCGATTTCAGACTGTAACAATTTTAAATAGTAAATATTATTCAGTTAAAAATTTGGGATTTCATGCTGTCTATGTGGAAAACCACATTCGCTTCAAAAATTTTACAAGATTTAGAGTTCACACAGTCTCAAGCCAGGCAAATGCCTTGAGCCAGTCACTGAAGAGATTAAAGGTGGTCCTGGTCACAGAAGTTAGATCTCCAGTTTGTCCAGACAAACTCTTGGAGCAAAAGGGATTCTTGGAGGAGTACATCAAATGAAGTTCACTTCTAGTTCAATAATAAGCTTCTAAGAAGATGCCAACTAGGTATATGCAGTCATTCTTAGCATCACTTGCCTATTCAATGCAGCAGATTAAAAGAAAAAGTCCACAGGTAGAAAAATTTCCCCTTGCTCTACTTCGTTTTTATCACAGTTGGTGTTTTGAGGAGATAGAAGTAATTTCCAAAGGCCACAGCAACAAAACTTGAATGTCTTGTCCAGTTTTGCCTTGGATGCAACCTGGTAATAACTCTTCATGCTCTGCTTCTCCCATAGGTTAGGTAAGTAAGGCAAGGTTGATATCCTGTACTTGTAGTAGACAAAATGCAGCAAGAAAAGACAGAAGTATGTTTTCCTGGTAGTTTGAGATTAGTATATATACATCAGTTACTAATGCAATCTATTGTTCTTTGAATATAACCTGTATATTTTATTTTTTATTTCAGGTTTTCATGATGAGCAGAATTTGATACATTTGTGAGGAATCTGAACGCCAGAGCTTTAATTTTTTCAAATACTATATTTTAAATAATTTTTTTCACTCTACCTGGGAAACAGTGAATGAATGAAAATTAGATCTTTTAATTATAGCATCTGAACAGGACTTGAGATTTTTGACCTTGAGACAGTCACAAGGACTGGGTCAACCGGCACCATTTTACTAATTTCCTTTCCATTCTCTCTCAAGCAGAATTAGACATTTTCTTACAATTTTTCTTCTGGGTAAAATTTCTAGACTGATACCAAAATAGCTAGAGAATACTGCCTGCTGAAGTTGCATAACCATTTTAATTTTTTTTCCTCAGGAAAAACTGTGAAAAGTGGCATTGAATTAATCCATTCTTGAGAACATCATTAAACTATAATGAGGACAAAGTAGTACAAAATGTATTCATTCTCACGAATCCTTCATGATTGTAACCAGAATAGCGAATGGCAGAATGTGTTGCTTTTTACAATAAAAATTTAATAATGGCAGAAGACGTTGTAACTTGAATTGATTGTTGTGGCAAACTTATAAATCACAAGGTCTTATTTAAATAACATACTGTGTTTTTGTAGAAAACAAGTATGATATGAAAACTACTGTTGAGGTACTAGAAAGATACTGATCTGGCCATGTTTTGTAGTGTAGTAATTCCCTTTTTAGAGACAGGGTGAATTAACAGATGTTAAAGAAACATTAATCTGTTTAGTAATTTTAATACTTTACAATCTTGTAAAAGCTGAAACAATAGTTCATCTGAAGGGGAAAGAAAATCTGTAATGATGGATGCTAATAAAGAAAACAATCAGCCTGGGAAATTGGTCCAGGGAAATGCTCAGTTTGTTCATCCATTCAGGATCTGTTTTGCTAGCTCCCCTGTGGAAGAAATGGTTGTGATCACCAACACCTTCCTTCCACTCTCATGGCTTCCCCAGTCAGAGCAGCTCCTGAGAGGAGCAACAGCCTTCAAGCTATTTCACCTTGGTTTAGCACAGCAGAGCTCCAGGCACAGCTCTGCCTGGATGGTGCAGCACCATGTCAGACAGCTCTCCTTGTCCCTGTGAGCCTTTGGGGCACCTGTGCAGGGACTAAAGCATCACACAAGGATGCTGATGTGAGCTGCCAGACTTCCTCATGGGGCAGCCACTAAGGACACCTCTCACTGGACTTAAACCATAATCATGTTACCCTGATGCCTGTGTGCATCCATGCTACTTCCAACCTCGGAGCTGGTTTGCAAACATGACCATGACCCAACAGTATGTGATAAAGAATCTCACATCACCATGATGAGAAAGGGGCCACATGGAGACAGAAGGAACTGGCAGTTGCCTGTTGGTATTGGGAGAGATGTCCTAGAATCATAATGAATATAGGAACAAATCCCCAAATGATCTACTTTCATGACAATTTATTATCCAGCACAGTCTTAAACCTCCTCACTGAGGGATGGGGGTAGGGGTTTAACATCAATAAGTCCACAAAGAGAAAAGGACTTAAAATTGTTGTCAGTGTCTCCTTCTAAGAGTTTGGAAGAAGAAGCACTTCTTACCCCAAACCATACAAGTAGAATTCATATATGTGTGCATATATATATGTGGTTTACAACTAGAATGGGAAGGTGATAACCACTTTATGGCAAAGGTAACGATTCTCTTATCATTGCTAAGTGGAAAGACAACCTGTCTGATGGTAAAAACCAAGTTATTCCTGGTTTTAATACTGTTTTGAGTAAAATCCGTAATGTTCAGCCACTTAAAATGAAGCAGGGAGCTCAGCTGGTAAAGATGGCTTAATGATAACAAGTGGCAAGCTGGCTTACAGTTACCCCTGCAGGGCTCCTTCAGTGCCAGTCTGGTAATGATCATTTTTCAGAGAGCTGGCCACCTCTAGAATTTGGCTGTGCTGCAAGAATGCCAGATGTAATTAAACAAGTTAAAAATACTTTTTCACATCTTGCTCAGGGTGACAAATACTTCCTGCTCTGTAAACCTGTGAAAACTAAAGCAGCAGTTCTCCCCGAAATATTGTTCAAAGAACTAGTTTCATTTTAATGAGTTGGAAGAATTTCGCACAATTTTCTTCAAACCTTTTCCACCAAAAAGGTTGCCCTTGCTGTCTGTGTTCTGCAGCAGGGCTTCACTCTGCTGAGTCACTGCAGCCTGATGACAGAGCCCACTCCTGCTCTCAACTTCACATCCAACTGAGCCAGCTGGTCCACAAAAACAACTTTTCGCAATTAGTGATCTCTACTGACAGGTAGAGGACAGTCCTGTTGTGAAAATGGTGCTAGACTAGGAAGGGCCAAATAATAGGAATAAAACAGTAAAGTAACGGTAAAAAGAGAGGAAGTTCACCCATCACAGGCCAGACTGTGAGTAAAACCTAATTTCCCTAGTGCGTATTTTGTCAGAGAAAGCATAAGCAGCTACAACCCCAGCTCAGCAGGAGGGTGGGCGCACATGTAGTGAAGGAGTCCTCACTCTGCCTTCAGTCACAAATGAGAAGTACCTGTGGGTCCTGTGAAGATGGGACTTGCAATGGGCCACATCAGACAGGTGGCAAGATGCCCCCAAGATATTTACCTGATCTGCTCTGCCAGGATGACCAGGCAGAGAAAATCAGATTTGGCTGACCATGAAACCCTAAACTTGCTGTATCACGTGAAAATTGATTTAATGGCTCTCAAAAGAGCCTTTTGAAGACAGTGTTTCTTGTGTACTTCTTAAACAAACTTTTATGGCACTGATGTGCAAATAGTTGGGAGACAGGCATAATATTCCTGATAGATCTGTTGGACTCATGCATTGTATGATAATATCATGACCATAAAAGCTGCTCTGTTTCTATTCCACTCTACATACGTGAATTATTTTGTCCTCATTCTCTTCATTCACCACTCTGCAGTAAATTCTCTCAATGAAGCTCTTGTGTTCTCTGTACTGTAAGTTAATGAGATGGTTTTGATGATGTCACTGCTTGTGATAGCATCAGGCTAGCCATGATGGCTGGTACTTCCCTCTCCCATCTCGTGTTCTGAGGTTGTTTTGTAATTTTTTGTGGTTTTTTTTTTTGTTGTTGTTTTTTTTGTTTGTGTGTGTGTGTGTGTGTGTGTGAGAGAGAGAGAGAGAAAGTCAGAATTCATAGGCTGTGAGGTGTGAGCATGGGTTAACTTCGGAAATGAGGTTTGATACTTGGTAAATTAAGGAGTTCCTCCTCACCATTGCCCTCAGAAATCACAGAGAACATGAACTGATACTATACAGCATTACATTTGAGAGCACTCATTAAAGCTAATGGGAAGCTGATGGCGATGTATAAAGGCAAATACTGATGCAATCTGCTCACGCAGTGATTTTACAGTCCCCTGCCCTGTTCCCAGAACTGCAGATTAAACTGTAAAGCAAGGTCTCAGGCCCTTCACACCTAGGGTGCAGAACTGTGCTTTGTCAGCATGTTTACTCATGTTTTTATGAGAACACTTAGAAAACTCTCTCAGTTTTCTGAGACTCATCACAACCAGTTTTTAATCACCTGTGATACTTCATTTACAGTACCAGTGTAGCAATGAGAGAATTAATTTTATTCCCAAGATATTTGTTAGTGTAATTAATGCCTTGCTTTTAGTTGCTGAATCAAATTACTTAGTGCATTTTTCATGTGTCACCCCATGACAGAGAAGCCCAGAAAGGTATGCCTGGCTTCTCCAAAAACAAAGGTGACTCAAAGATAATTTGCTAAATAAAATTTTTTTCTGTCCTGAAACTGTAAAGAAGCAGAGGGCTCAATAAGGACAGTGGGTTTGTGAATGCAGAGTGGGTAAAAAGGAATTGATTATGCCTATTTTACTTACAGAATGACTGGCCATCTTGTCTCTGATAAATCAAGTGACACTGTCTTTATTAATTAAGACTGGTGTTAACATTAAAAGGGAAAATACTGGAAAGTAATTAGGAGTTGGAAATTAGCCATCATGCAGGACAGAGAACAAAGGACAGGCTCTGCTGTCTTCTCACTCTGATGTCTCTGTCTCATGCCAATCTGGGTTCACTCCCCACAGCTTGCTTGTCCAGGCAAACACAAAGTTGAGCTTCAAACTGCCCCTGAGCAAAGCCTCCCACAAATGTCCTTGTTTCTGCTGCCATCTCTTGAGCTTCAAACTGCCCCTGAGCAAAGCCTCCCACAAATGTCCTTGTTTCTGCTGCCATCTCCCATGCAGGCTTAAAAGATCTAGCCTGCCACTTGCACCTAAGTATGAAGCAGCCTCACTGCTGGTTTCAGAGCTGCTGCAGGAGATGGAAATCACAGGGTGAGATAGGGAAGTGAGGGCAAAAGGAAAACAAAAAGGAATCTGGCACACACAGAGCAGGACTGGATGCAAGTTTTACCATGGAAGACCCCTGGATACCTCTGCGTGTTGCTCCCTGAGCTAAAGAACAGGACTCCAGAGATTCTCACACAAGAAAAAAAATGCAAGAAACAGCCAGACAGCTGTCCTGTCATGTGAGAACTGCAGAGCAGGTAGGAAGAGGTGGGAGGAAAGAAGTACATAGTGCCCATGTCTGTTTTCAGGCTATGAATTGGGAAGTAGAACACAAAGAGCTGGAAGATCAGCAGGGTGCTTTTGGAGCTATGATCTTTAAGTAGAATGTGCTTAAAAATTGGTGTTGGTCTACATGGTCTTTTGCAACAGCAGCTCCACTGGTTACAGGAGCCAGTGCAAAAAGACAAAAACAAGACAAAAAGGCCTGTCCTTGCTGCCAGACCTCTGCACCCCCCTCTCAGAGAGCTGACTGCTGCAGCTGCATTAGCCAATAGTTCCAGCTCATCTTGTTTAGAGCCACATCCATGAACGACTGTACCTGTGGTGAATGTTCCCAGGACATCCTGAGATAGAGATGACTCTCATGGAGCAGAAATCAGGATGTGAATAGGTTTGTTTCTCTTTACACCTTTGCCCCCCTGCCATGTTTCTGGCCTGACCTCCCCATGCTGTCAAGAAACAATAGCCTGACACCACAGCAAGGACCAGGAGAAAGCATATTGATCCTCTCTGCTAGCCATGCCCCTTCCTCCCTGCTGTGTCAGGACTGGGTGACTGGGTGGCATTTACAGTATTTACAGATCCTGTAAGCCCCATGAAGATGTTTGCTGGGTCAATTAACCCAGGCAGCTCACAGTGTGCTGCTGTCAAGGTCCCAGAGCTCTTGTGCCAAAAGCTGGCAGGACATGGCAGCATGAGACTGATTCTGCAATGACAAGCCCTGTCCTTGAGCTCTGAAAACTGCAGGCTTCCATCACATGGAGAGTCATCCTGATGCTGCTCTCATATTGTTGGGATGAAGCAGAAACCCTACCCTAAGAGACTCTAGTCCTTTAAGACAGCCCCTTAGATAAACACCTTAAACCTAAGTAATTAATTAATTTTAGAATGACCTGTTAAAATGTAAATAATGTTTTCACATTGCAGCTAAATATCATCCCCTGTAAAAACAAAGGTGTTTAACAAATAAAACCTTGCAAAAATAGCACTTGAAAGAGTGTATTTTTAACTTCCAATCATGCTTATTTTTGAAGCCCTGAATGTAATTCATGTGTTGAATACATACCCTTCCAATATTGTAATTATCATTCACATCACAAAGGATAATATATTCTCTTCTGTTCTTTAGCAACATCAAAATTACAAAATCCATCCCTTCACATGCTGATGGCAGCGTATCTCCCTCCAGAACAATGGGAGTGGAAAAGAGAAATACATGTCCCATCAGGGTTCAGAGAAGCTTGTGTCTTGCTGCCTGTTTCAGTGTTGCAGCATATTGAGTTCAAAGCAAATGGTTTCATAACAAAGGGACATTTGTGATGAATTGTTGCCATAATGTGTTACTGTAAGGTTTGCCAGGATTGGTGTGCTGTTAGTGGCTGTTAGTCATCCTACAAAATATATTCCAATTCTAGCGCATGGAAGAACTGTCTGTCACTGGTTAAATGGTGGCTCTATGAATAGATAAAAACATTGTTGCTGATAGAGAGCATTTGGGTAGCAGTAAATAAAGCAATCCCTTTAATCCTTCTACTTCCTAGATAAATAATATAAAAACCCATACGCATAAGCAACATTAAATATGTCTGTGGTACAAGAAGAGCAGCTTGACCACAGGGAAGTTCGCAAGAAAGGATAAAAAAGGAGCTGTGAAACAGGGGCAGCAGGAAGGAGTTGTGTAGACCAGTTAGCCAACTCTCCAATGAGTCCAGAGAGGTCAGTGGCTGTTGTTCATAACCCCCACAGCTCAAGTTACTGTCTCTTGGCCACCTCTCTGGAACACAAAATGAAAGCAGAGTTGCACTGTGAGGGTGCCATATCCTTGCTCCAGAGGTGCAAGGTGGCACCTCTACTCTGTGTAGCTGTGGAACTTCCAGCCAGCTTTGCAGAAAGCACCTCTGGTGATGCAGTTGTGGCAGTGAAGGATTTCATGTGTCTTGTGAAATCCATGCAGGAGAATTCCCATGAGGGAATACTCATGGGTCTGGTTTGTGTCAGTGGCATCCACACACAACTGCAATGTTTGCAAGAGCCAAGCTGGCTATTCTAAATCTGATTCAGGCCTGTCCACAGAAACAGAAGAACAAAGATAGCCTGCAGGTGGCTGTACTTTTAAGGTCTTTGTATGTCACTATTTTCCAGCTCATAGTCATATAGCAGAATGAATAGGAGGTTTTCTGACTCGGCTGAAAGGTCATCCATGTCACCATCCCCCATTTTAGTTATGTGCATTACAACTCAGCACTGTTCAATGTTGTTAGCAGAAGGGACCAACTTTAACATGAAGACCAAACAGAGGTATAAATCAATAGTAGTTATATATAAAAGAGGTAATTTCTGTCCTTCCAATGAATGTGGAGAGCAGCTCAGTGCCCTTACGGTCTGGAGGCAATGTCTGTCTTTTTCTTGAGGCATTAGTTCTTCCCACAGAAGACCACCCTCACTACCACACTGAACCCTCTCCATGGCACTCTCAGCAGAAAATTCAGTACAAGGATGCAGAACCCAATTCTGACTCACAAAGAAAAAGGCTATGCAGTGGGTAAGAGCTGAAAAGGAGTAGGAGGGGAACAGGGAAACAGAGAGTTGTATTTGGTAAAGCTGGGCATTGTCCTGGTGAGGATGGTGAGGTTGTGCCACCATTTTTCAGCCAACATGGGTAACAGATTGAAATGTGGCCCCTTGAAGCCCAGCCATGTGAAGGGTCTAGTTTCTGTGATACTGAAACTGTAGAGTATGTTAATCAGTAACCTGCATGATGACAGAGAAACCCCCTCTCCCAGCAAATCTGCAGGTGACACTAAATGAGGAAGATTAGCCAGGGAAGTGCTGCACTTCAGTCTATAACCACCTCAAAGGAAAGACACCTGAGGGTGTCAATCCAGAAAAAAATAGGTTCAAACCATCAGTAGCCTCCCATGAGGCTTAGCCATGAGAAGCAGAGGGTTTGTCCACTGGGTAGGAAGTCAGAAGCACAGCACAGCTGGGCAATGCCAGGCTACATCACCACCCTGCTGAAGTGTGGAATTGAAGGACTTGGAGTGGACTGCAGGTAGAGGCACTTGCTCTAAGCAAGGCAAGATGCCCACTGAAGTGCATCAGATGGAGTAAGGCTTTTGATCAAGGGATGCTTTCATTCTACTCAGTGATACTGCACTCCCAGGAGAGAGGCCAGCTAAGGAGGGATTTGGAAATGGGGTCTAGGAGAAGACTACCAGGATAGATATGACTCCCAAGGAGAGGCTTGAGGAGCTGATGTTCATCCACAAGAGAGCGGGGCAAAGGAGTTACCACCTACAACAACTCAAAGGGGATGTAGAAACATCTCAGAATCAAACTCTTCCCGAAAGATGACACAGGAAACAATAATGGCTGCAAGCTGTGCCTTGAGAAGGTCAGAGCAGACATTAGGAAAATTTCTTTGCTAGGTGTGGAGTTCAGCACAGAAGCATGCTATTCATGGAGGCTGGAAATCCTCCTTGAAGATTTTCAGGACTGGAAGGAGTCAGAGAAAATGGGTGGGTTAAATGCTAAATTAAGGCAACTCTACTGACAAAAAAAAAAAAAAAAGAGGTGTAAGAGTAACTTCTGAGTGTTACTTTTTAAAATTCAGCAATGGAAAACAGCTGTACTTGAAATTACTCTGTACAGCTGTGTGATTTCACAGCAGGGATGCTGTACTCTAAAAGAAGCATGTGCACACTGCGGCCACATCCAGCAAGGTGGAGATCTGTCACAGGGCATTCCACTATGCAGAGGCAAATTGCCCAGCTCCCTGAGTGACTCTGTTCCTCCTGCTCATGGGAAAGGGTGAAAAGGTGTCTGAGGCAAGGAGGAAAGGGCATCTTTAATGAGATTAGGGCTTGACTGCTGTAAGCCCTTTAATGAGGCACTGAGCATATGGTTCCCTCCTTCCACTGAAAGAACAAGAAAAACTTGTTGATCATTCTGCAGTGCTCCACATTTCTGCCACTGTGCTGCAAACTGAGCAAAGGTTTGATGGCAGTGGGGCACAAGGTGGAGCAAACAAATCTTTGCCTGCTCCTCCTTGTACCCTGCAGTGATCAAACCTCGGCCAAGGATGTAGTAAAGAAGTTGGGACCCACACCAGATACACAGCACATCAAGTCCCAGTATGTTTCCATCCCTGCCAGGGACCCTCTCCCAAGGTCTGAGAAATACCACTGAGAGGTTTCCTAGCAAGTGAGGGAGGGCACTCCCTATGCCTCATTTCTGAAACCTCTTCATGTATTCCACTGCAGAGTTTAAGGTGTAAAGAGTAAGCCTTGAGCACCAGTTTGTGTCATTTTGGTGTTTTTGCTGGGTAGATACACCATCCTACTGAAGCAAGGGACTGAAGCAAGCATTGTACCCTACCTACGCCATGTACAAGGAGCTCAGTTTCCATTTGACAAATCATTCATTCACTGGAGGTTTTTTCAAATTTTTCTGACTGGGGGGAAAAGTTACCCATTACAGTGTATTCTCCCACATATAATTTCCAGCAGCTTTCCTCAGCATTCCACATTATGAAATCAATTTCTATTTAAGTAAGAGAGGGATATTTATTTCTCTAATTTTTAATAATGTATTTTGTGATTTGTTATGGCTCTTGTTGTATTATTGATTTATTGTGCCTATATATGGTGCCCTGCTACATGGTAATAGAGGAGCTACAGAAATTAGAGACCTAAGCAAAACCAAGTTCAATAACTTTGCTACATCTAGGACTAGATCCAAAACTAACAAAGGAGAAAAACTGCAATGCAAGAGCAATACCATAATGTTTTTGCTCCTAAGTGTTAAAGAAACCAGTGGAAGAAAGCTACAATACTCAGAAAGATCAATCATCACTGGAAGAAAAATTAGAACTGGATCTTAACATATATCCCAAGGCATTTCAGAAATAAGTAATTTGCTGTGGAGCTCTTAAAAGTTAATTATAAATTTGCACACAGGCTTAAATGAAACAAATATCAAGGTTTTGTTTCCATCCCTTTCTTAACATTCTCCCTGCAAAGGTGTTTCCCTTTCAAAATACACTCAAAAGTCTTCAGATCAGGGAAAAAAAAGATAAATTTATCTCAAAAATGCCTGAATTCACTAGGTGACAGCTCCATTCATTTGATAGCAAAGTTCCCACGAACTTCAGTATACTACAGTTTACCTTAAGCAGCTGAATTAATTTATCACTGAAACATGAAAATGTGATAAACGGGGGTTATGGGCCTTGGTTGCAATTTATACTAACTCTTGGGGAAGTCATGGTTCTACCTGCTCAGGCACAACAGCTATGGCATACCTGCTTCCTCAGATTTTGGCTGCAAAGAACCCCATGGTCAGCCCAGGTCCACAGCCCCTGCTTTCCATGGGAACAGTGCAGTGACCACAGTCTTGAGTGGCAGGGGTGGAAGAAAGACAGACATAGTGTGTATGTACTCACAATGACCAAATGAATCCCCATCCTTCGTGATGTACGGGATCTGGTATCAAGAGAAGGTGGAGCTGCCAGGAATCAGCAGTGTAATGACTTTGGCTTCAAGAAACTAATACTGGACTAAACAAAACTGGTTCTGGTGGAGCTGGTTCAAATTTCTCATGCTTTGATCACTCAGTTTACAAACTTCAATACTTCTGACATCTTTCTACAAAACTCCATGTCTCATTCATTTCCCTCAAGATTGCATTGAAGAAATTTTCAGCTGTTGACCCTTCTTGCCACATTGCTTCTTCCCCAGTTCCACAAGCATTCCTGTTCTGCAGAAATACACCTTTTTGAGGGCTATTTTCCTGTTGCTCTGATGCCTGTCACTGCCTCTGAGTGGTGTCCTAGCTGCCAGGCCAGTCTTTGATGAATGTCATACCATGGCACTGTGCCCCCCACCCCACTGCCAGATGCCTGCCTGCTGGACTGCTCTAAGTCTGCACAGATGACAATTTATATGCTGACTATCAGGATATTTGGGATGTTGGTTGAGCCAGCAGCAGAGGTGATCATACTGAGCCTTCCCCCGCTTGCCTTTTGAGATGCTTTGCTTTCTCAGACACTAGAATAAGAGTAGGGCAAACTGCTTTGTGTAGCTAATGAAATGGAAAGGGTCTAGGCAAGAACTACAATTCCAGCAGGGAGAGACTCAGCAATCTCAAAGTCTACTTGGAATAGTTCCAGAGGGAAAAATGCCATTTTATTGCCCCCAGGGCTGGCTGTCTGAATCAGGCCTAAGAGGAAATTCCAAGAAAGCAATCTTCAGATCATGGGTTTCTGTGGATGGCACCTCTTTCATGCACTAAGTAATTGTCACTGGCCTTGGCATCAGAGTCTGGTTTTGACTCATACAAAATAGAAACTCTCCAGTTTTAATTAAGAGTGGCATACAGACAAGACAAAGCAATCCAAGTGAGCTTCTAATTTGGTAACTCACTGACTGACCTCAGTCAGCCAAGGTTGGTTAGAGCCAGCCACGGATGGCCCCAAAAGCTTTTCAACTCATCAGTGTGAGATCTGAGTCTTTGGTAGGGAGAGCCTGAGCCTGGCTCCCTTCAGAGGCAGCCCTTGCTATGTCCACACTAGCCAAGCCCCATGTGAACAGTGAAATGGAACTCCCACTGAGGCAGACCAGCACTGCCATTTATGCTCTGTCACATGAATTTGGGCTGGAAGTTGAGAGCCTGTTCTGTTTTGCAGTGAGAGCCCAGCAGCAGACCCAGAAGGTGATGAGTGCTCCAGCACTCAGGAGCAGAGCTCATGCTTCCTCCCCAGGTAGTGCAGCTTGCCTTCTGACACTGCAGTTCTCTCACCAAATTCTGCCACTGAATGAGGAGCTGTAGCACATGTAACCAGACACAACTGCTTCCTTCTTGCAGAGGAGCATGCTGGTGCTTCCTCTGCAGATCTGCCTTGCACCATGACTCAAGGCCATACGAAGTGTCCTGCTGGATCCAAGAGACCATCCAGCCCTCCCTGCATTGTGTCTTTTGTGAGCCTGGTCACAACCTGCCTGGCCCACCCCTGCCCCTGTATGCAGATTTCCACACACTTCCCCAGAAGAGAGAGCTTGGTGCTTGCTGTTCTAGCAGCAGTTTTGGGATCTTCCATCCTTTAATTTGCCCAACCCCATATGGGGCTGACAGGCACTGTCCACTTCTGCCATCTCTGGTGGCAACAAATTCCTATGCCCACCTTGCAGAGAAATGTTTTCCCTCATCTGCTTTAAACTGGTCTCTGTCTAGTGCTCCCTGTTTCTGATTTTATGGGATTTGAGATTCAGTGAATCACAGCACTGAAAGCACCTTATTGCTGCCTGGTTTGTAAAGAACATGGTTTTGTAAAGAACACTGCTTATTTCTATGGCTGTGAACTAAACACCCCAAAACAATACTGGAGATTTCCATTCCCTTTTCTGATTAGGAGAACTGGAAGTCACAGAATTCACTGCTCATTTAAGGGAGCAGCACATGTTTTAGACCTGGTTTTTGGTAACAAATGGTGGTTTCAGATGATTAGTTTCTGGGTTTTCACACAGGTCCTTTCCACAATTAACAGCTCTGCCTGAGGGAAAGAAATTGGCTACTTCCCTGTCTTACATGCTTGCAAAAATACTGCCAGTTACACACCTGCAATTTTAGCTGAACTGCCTTTGAAGAATCATAGGTCAGTTTTGAAAACTACCCATGATTGCTTTAAGCTACATAAATACTTTTCTTCTAGTGATGTCTTACTGTGGTTTTGAATTAATCATTCAGACACTATTCTCATTAGTGCTCCCCTGTGAGTTAGCCCTAAAAACTGCAGGGCACAACTTGCTGAAAAGTACAAAACATTTTGATGACAATCTTCAGAAAGTCTTGCCATAGATACAAAGGTTTCATTCCCCAGAAATCTACATACAAATTTCTCCCTCTGGAAACCAGAACAAATAAAACAGGCTGACCCTAGAGGGACTGCCTGCATATAAATTGGCCCAAATTTGTAAGGTGCCGTGAGATAAAAGGTGTTATGAGGACTCTGGGAATAGAGCCAAAGCATTTCTCCCTGATGTAGCCCTGAGTAATTCTGTGCAGCTCTATCACAGGAATGATCTTTCTATTCTCCTAAATCTACTGGCTGCATGTGTTGGTCTATTTCATCTTAGCTGTTAGAAAACAACTAGCTCAAGACCTTGAATCAGCAATAAATCAACTTTTTTAAACCAAAAAACATAGCACACCCAGTAGATGAACTGACCTTTAGCTCTGAATGTAAAACTGAGAAGTACATTAGTGTTTGTTTTGTGACACACCAGACAACTCTCTACTCCTTTGCATCCTCATGCGATGCTCCTGGTGTTACTCTTGGCTACACTTTCACAATGCCACAGTGATTCAGACTCCAAATAACCTGTAGGTTTCTACTCCTGGAGCATGTTAATAGCTTAAGCTCACAATTGCTAATTTAATAGTATTTAAAAAGATTATTTTCTATTTGTGCATTATTTAATGCACAAATCTAGCATGACATATAATTTACAGCAGGATTAAGAGTATTTATTATTTATTATGTTCCTATATTGATATATAGTATTTTAAGCAAGACTTTTAGCAGTATTGTTTGTTGATTTCATTTACTGGAGTTATTATTCTGCAGAGTAGACAGTACTGTCCTGTGGGCTGAGACTGCTGAAATCTAATTACCTTGGCCAAGAAATGCAATTCACTTTTGCCTGCAAATTCATCTTGGGGATGGATTGTGGTCAGCTCTGTCTGTGTATAAATGACCATGAAGAGGAATGCAAAGTATCTGCTCTTCTCACCTACGTGGTGTGCTAGTGCAGAGTCCCATAGACCAAATTTCTTTTTCTCTGCCTGAGAACATGGGCAGATCCACAGGCTGCTGCAACTGCTGCAGACATCCAGTGAGTGAGTTGTGAATACTGCTGTCCCATTCATTTTCCTCCCTTTGAGGGAAACCAGAATCATCGTAAATAGAAAACTGCACAAGCCTCAGCTGATACCGACACTGGCCAGTTAGGGAGGCGATTTCTGGAAATGACATTGGTATTACACTAAAAGCTCTAGCTTAGAGTTATTAGACCTTCACAAAAAGGCCTTGTTGAAATAAATTAATTTTGCTGGGGAACAGAACTGTACAACAAAGACATGTCCAGTCCTCTGTGGTTTAATCTCAGCAACTGACCTCTTGTCTTGGAAGAACAGAGCCTGAGTAGTCTGTGTCTGAGAAGAGCTGCTCTTGGGCAAATCAGAAAAAAATGTTGAAGATTGAAAAGGGCTGGAAAGCACCTTGTAGCAGAAATAGGAATCCAGTTTGAATACAAGTTTCAAAACTGTGGGGACCACAGACCCATCCCTCCTCAGGAGTGCTGGCAAGCTTCTCCTTTGAAGCATGCATAGAGGTTTCTTCTGAAGAGTGTTCAGCTTTGATTGGTCTTCAAGACCCATCTTCCATTCCCACCCTATCAAATGCACTGCCAGTCCACCTCTACATACCTAGAACCATGTCCAGTGGTCTGATTTGCTTACATGTAGTTTGGCTTATTCAAGAAGTACCTGTCCTACAGTTGGCCTCTCTCCTTCCAGCTCCACCACCTTGGTCCTCATTTGTCCAGGCTAGCATGCTTTACTTGCAACATCTTCCATCACTTGTCACTGCAAGAGGATCTGGAGTTTACTCAGACATTTTTCACTAAGCGGTGCCTATTTGCCATGCACCCCTTATTTCTATTAGGTGACGAGGACATCTAAATCTTAAAGAGAGTAGGTTAGGAGAGTCTTAACCTAACTAATGTTTAATCAGAACACTGTCCTAGGTGGGTTTGAGATGCTGTCTGAGGCTTCAATGTCTTTCGTAGCCTAAACTATTTGGTCATCATTATGTCAAATCTCTCTGAGTGACCCAGCTCCCTTTATGTCTATGGGGTTTGCTATTTGTGACCTGATTTTTCCAGTTACTCTGTCTTTTCCTCTTTGGTCCCCCATATTCTCTTCAGCTAACTCTCTGAACCAAGGCCTCTCCATTGTGCCACCTTGATTTTCCTCTCCTGGTCTACCCAGCTTGCCTCACTATTCTCCCTCCTTTGGTTTTCCTGTCTGCTCTGAAAACACTAAAACTGCCTCACTTCATCTCTGTTGACGAAACCGTTGTGCACACTCATTGATCTTCACACTTTTCCCAACTCACTCCTACTAGCAGTGGTGGAAAAACAGCTGTTTATCTCAATTAAATTTGGACTGGCAATTAGCATCTACCTGTCACTATTATTCAGTTTTCCCCAGTGTCCCCTTCAGCTACGTTATATGCTATTTTTTCACCTGGTTTCCATGAGAACCATCTCAGCGTATCTATCCTGCCAGACCTATATTTGGTTCCTGTCAGGAAAGAAAAAATAGTTTATTCTCAGGCAACATTTGAGGCTTCAGCTGTTCCAGTAACACTTAGAATATGGTGAGATGGTGAGAGTCACCTCATCAAAATGTATCCAGGACACTCCATGTGCTCCATATCCTGCTACACCATGATAAACGGAAGTCTAACACATAGCACACTGTTGTCTACAATCAGCTTCAGGTGCCGAAAGCTTTGCAGATGTACTTCAAAACTCCAAGGGTAGCAAGGAACAAGAACAAAGAGGATGCTCTGGTATCCTTTCCCTTGAGAAAACAGCTAGCTTCCTTTCAAATCCCACCAAACATCCTGTGTGATGGCAGCTGAACTTCAGATGTGATCTCTTCCTTCTGCTTTATTGACTGGCCTTCTGAGAGCTCCTTTTGGAAGTTCACTGGGCCATTCACTCACAGGTTCACTGAGAGAATGAGAGGAAAGGGATGGGGCTGCTCTCCTCCAAAGGGACTTGTAGCACCCTGGCATAATGAAGCAGAGGACCAATATTTGCAGAGGTGGCAGCTGAGTCAGCCAGGTGACTGGCAGCCCCTTAGGAGTCAGGGCAGGACATAAACCCTCATGAGTGTCAATAAAGCACAACACAGGAATCTCCCAGGGTCCTCAAGGCAAAGAAACTGTTACAAATTAAAGATGATGCACTTTGTATGAAAGACATTGCCAGATAATTCCATGCTACATACAGCCTCTGAGAAAACTATATTGAACTATACTATTTACTTCACAGAGATGTCTCTCACAACCTAGCAAGAGTATTTTTAAAAACCATTGTCTGGGCTTGGCATTTGTGAAAGCTCCTAAACAGTAATAGTTCATTTTTTTGTCAATGAGTGCATCAGATCTTGTCTACCTACAGCCTTATGACAGCACCAGTTACTATGTCTTTAAAACATGGTGTTCAGATGGTTGAGTATCCCTCTGTATGGAGGTGCTTGTTTCAGTTCAGCACCAGCTCCAGCTTAGGGAGATGCTCCTTACACTGTGGAGGGTAATAAACACCTGGCAGTCAGTATGTAATACTGCTCTATGCAGGTTTGTGAGAACACACCCTAATTCAATTTTATATCTAGTCTGAATGGGAGTGAATGACATGAGGACCAGGGGTGTTTGCACCAGCTGAATTGTCTCAGTGTAGCCTTGTAAAAACCCAAAGTTCAGGTTACATCCATGAAGACCTTGACATGCTTAGTCAGAGACTCATGCAGCACAGCTTGTTATTACTTATTCCACATGTGAGAGCAGTGTAAAGAAAAGAGTCAAACTCCAGTTCTTGAGGAAGACACTGGATGCATCATCTTCAGCTGTGTTGCAATGGCTAACATGAACACTAGATAAAACAAATGTTAAGTACTAAGTAAGAAAAACCATTATGTGCTGCAAATTTTTTAGGAAGTATCTCATTAAATTCCCAACTCCTTCACCATTTCTTACCCCACCTGGATCCAGAGATAAGGTCTCTGGTATTAATTCTCAAAATGTTTTATGACAAGAAGCAAAAAGACGGCCTGTGCCATTTTTGCTTATCCTTCTTTCACTCACTTGCATGTGAGTCTGACAGGAAGGAGCAGAGGCGGAAGAATTAATAAAATAGGCAAAGGTACTGAGAGGACAGAAGAAGCTGACTGATAGCCAGGGCAGAGAGGCTTGTCAGTTCCCAGGTGCAGAGAGTTAAATAATTTTTCTGCATTTGCAGAGAAGAGGAGGTTTGAGTAGGTGGGAAGTGAAGATGACTGAATAACTGCCTGGTGGAGTTTGACTTGTTTTTACTTGAAGGTTCTTACTGCTTGGTTGGACCAGGTGAAGGAAAGGCAAGTCCTAAAACCCGTCCACTCTCTGCATTATCTTGCCTAAGAAGAGATATTATTTCTCTCTTGAAAAGTGTTCATATTTCATCTTTAGCACCACTTTTCCATCAATCCATCACTGTTAGCTTAGCAATGCTGTTGAATGTTCTGCATCTTTTGCTGCCTTAAATTCTTGGTGTTTTTTAAAATGCTGTCAGCTAGTTGACCTGTAATCTGAAGATAAGAGGACCTGGTCTCCTACACATAGCCCATTAAACTGTCTAGAAAAACTCCAGATACAAGAATCTGGTAAAACAGACTTCTTAAATAACTTGGTACTGTGGACAAGAAACCATGAGAGTATGACACTTGTGCAAACTTTGGGGGTTTTATTTCCAGATTTTTACATCACTGGGTTTTCTTTGAAATTTCATTTGTTCTTTGCTCAATAACTTCCTGACTTTATGAGATTTGTGCCAAATTTGTACAAATTTATGTATTTGTGCCTCACATTACCAAAGAGATGGAAATGCCCACACAAATGAGGCAGATGTGAGAGAGAAAAACCGGGGTAGTGACAAGACACTACTGCTTCGTGGAGCTCCTGCCTGTCATTAAGAAGGTCTTGTCAAATATATTCTAATTCCAAACAAAGCTTATGGATGTTTATATTTGCTGTGATTCTGAAGTTAACATAGATGTATACACTGATGTCTGTCACTGACCTGATTTATTTGGTCCAGATGGTCAGCCGAGTAGGGAAAAACCTCTGCCTTGGGAAGATATTGCCATCACCTTCAGCAGAACTTTATCACAGAGAAGTGATCATCAAAAATACACTGAAAAGCCTGAGAGCATTGTTAAAAATCCTAAAATACCATTATGTTTGTCAAGTACAGTCAGGTCTGCTTAATCACAACTTGTTTGCCAACATCCAATTTTATCAGCTAAACAAAAATAAGACAAAAGTCAAATCTTGTTCACATGTCCTATTAAACAAGTTTCTGCTTTAATCTGTGTGATGCTGAGACAATGTCAATAAAACAAGCATGATTTCATCAGCTCTAACTGTTCTGATCTGACAAGCACCTTCATTTGGAGAATGATTTCTAGGCTATCCATAGAATATTCATGGACTCTACAGGATATTCAGCTCTGCCTCTATCCTTGCCAAAGATTTCTGCTGTAATTATAGGTCTTGTTGCCTAGCATGTAGAAGAACAGTATTAGCCATTCCAAATATATTTCAGAATAACAAATCAAAATGAAATTATGATATACATTCAAAAATGTTTTTCCAGACTTTTGCAGGCTGTTGCTTCTTCAACAATGGGAGAAAGATCCTCTCTCTCCAAGGGATGGCTGCTAGAGAGCTGTATGTGGGACACAGCTCTAAATATTCTTCTTATGTAGGATGCTAACTCGATAACCAAAGGCATTCGCGGTTGACAAATTTCAACTTTGCACCTCTCTCTAAAACCAGAAAACTTCATGAATGCCAGCAGTGCCAATCAGTATTTTTCTGCTACTCTTTTGCTTGCATATATCTTATGACCTTACCTATCCCAGGCTGTCTGGGCTGCGCACATTTTCAAATATCCTTTGAGTCTGCTTATTACACAAGAAATGCTAATTAAGGGGAAAGATAATCACTCCAGTTTACAGAAATATTAACAAATGCAGAACACCACTTTTTCCTGCAATTGGGAACTGTGTGGCAAAGTTTGATCACTTTGCATTTGACTGTTATAGTGTAATTAAATTAATTTATTTTGACTTCTGATTATTTCTAATAATTGAAAGATTCAGTGAATTCCAGAGTGGTTTGGGTTGGAAGGGTTCTTATAGACCATCTAATTCCATCTCCCTGATTATTAGCAGGAGTACCTTCCACTAGATGAGGTTTTTCAAAGAGCCACCCAACATGGCCTTTAATATTTCAAGCATGGTGTGTCCATGCCTCTGGTCAACCTGTTCCAATTTGCAAAAAATCCTTTACAGTAAAAAAAATCCTTCCTAACACGTAATCCAAATCTGTCTCCTTTTAGTGTAAAGCCTTACCCCATGTCCTATCGCTATCTGCCCACTTAAAAAGTCACTCTGCCCAGTTTTTATAAGGTGCCTTCAAGTACTGAAAAGCTGCAGAGGTCTCCATAGAGGCTTCTCCATGTAGAACAACCTCAGCTTTTTCAGTGTGACTTCACAAGAGAGGTTTTCCAGCTTTCTGATAATTTTTGTGGCATCCTCTGGACCTCCTCCAACACATCCACATCCTTCCTGTGCTGGGACCCCAGAGCTGGGTGCAGCCCTGCAGGTGGGGTCTCACCAGAGCAGAGCAGAGCAGAGGGGCAGAATCCCCTCCCTGCCCTGCTGCCCACACTGCTCTGGATGCAGCCCAGCACACCTTTGGCTCTCTGGGCTGGGAGTGCCCATGGCTGGGTCATGTCCAGCCTCTCACCCACCAGCACCCCCAAGTCCTTCTGGGCAGGGCTGCTCTCAATGAGTTCTTCTCCAGGCTGTACTTGTGTCTGGTATTGTCTCAACCCAGGTGCAGAACCTTGCCATTGGCCTTGAACTTTGAGTTTTCGTGGTCTCAGTTCTTGTCCTGATGCTTGTCCTAGTGCCCCTGGATGACATCCCATCTTTCTGTAGTGTCACCTGCACTGCTCAGCTTCCTGTCACCTGCAGAGGAGCTGAGGATGTCCTCAGTCCCACTGCCTCTGTCACTGATAAAGACACTGAACAGCATCAGTCCCAAGACAGCCCTGAGGGACACCACTCATCACTGGCCTCCTTCTGGGCACAGAGCCACTGACTGCAGCTCTCTGGCTGCATCCATACAGACAATTCCTTATCTACTGAACCATCCTTCAAATCCATGTCTCTCCAACTGAGATAAGGATGTCTTGTGGGATGATGTTGAAGGCCTTATGGAAGTCTAGGTATATGACAACACTTGGTCTTGCCTGGTTGACCTTGTACACTACTAGCTGTTGCCATGTCTGCTGTGGCACTAGTGTGTTTTAGATGGAACTGAGTCAACTTTATTTTGTTGACAGCTTTTTAGAGCATCAAAGCTGGTTGACTCAGTAGCTTCTAACATGCTAGCATTAAAGCAACTGCATGAGGTATGTGAATGGTGTTGTTGCTGGGACCCACAACTCATCTGGCAAGGCCTGGACTGAGAGAGGAGTGGGCTGTGCTGGGTAGTCCTCACCACAGCTGTGCCTCTGCAGCAGCTCTAGGCTTGAGACACCCTCACACAATCACATCCAACTGAGCTACATGTGTAAGAGTGGTTTTAACGTTTTTGCTGTTGTTGTTTTTCTTTTTTGTTTGTTTGTTTGTTGATTTTTTGCTTTTTGTTGAGAACTAGGTCGAGCACTAGGCTTACTATTGCATGATCAGGTGATTACAGTGCAAATAAACGAACTATTTTGTAGAGAACCTTACTGGGAAAACATTCTTCTCCTAGTCATATCACTCCAAAGAACTTGAATTCAGGAAGTATAGGTTTTTCCCAAAACTTGTTATGTCAGTTCTCTTTTAACTGAGAGATACCATTATAGATAGAAGAGTAAATGATCAGAAGATTACTGTCTACTGTTTTGAAATACATATTTGAAATGAAAGAATGTTTGTCAGTTGAATATGGACATATGAGCAAGCACCTTCACACTGGTACTGCAGGCAAAGTGAAGTGAAGTGAAGAGCTGGTGGGGTTTGGGAAGCTGACTCAGGGGATCTGTACTGCCTGGACACCAGGTTGTGTTAATCTGTCCCTCTAGGTGACAGCAATTAAGTAGTGATGCTGCTAAAAACATCTGTGTGAGGCCTGTAAGAGCTCAACCCCTGGAGCCATGTTGTACCAGCATCATCACTGGCAATGCCTCTGTTTTCATCAACCTGTGCCAGAAGGTAAGAGCTAATGCTCAGTGACAACATCTGACCAGAAATATGGGACTCATGAACCTCGCTGGAACTGTTCACAGAAACCAATGGGGCAGACAGACAGTCCAAAACCTTGTCATGGACTGTGTGTGGGACTTGCTGCTCATAACTAATACCACATCACAAAGCAAGTTGGATTTAATGATATGAACACTGTAAAGAGGTCCAAAATCCATCAAATGACAATCTCATCTCAGGAAGATGGTGGGCTATGTTTTGCATTTTATTTAGTATAGTGCAAGTCCTTAATTCATGATGAGTCATGTGTCACGCATCCTCTTGTGCCTGTTGCAGATAAGGAAAATGTGAGAGGAAAACTTCTCTGTTTAAGGCACCCTGTAACCAAAGGAAAGAAGTACTGGGCCAAAAGCCAGAATCTATTTGGCCAAAAGCCAGAATTTCTAAGAGAACCTTTTCCAAAGACTGTTGCTAATATTTCCACGAGGCACCATGGTCATTACTGAGCTAGACTTTTCATTCTTCTGCCAGGGAAGAGAACTCCAGTCTCCAAAGTGATGTATATAAATCAGTTTCCTCTGCATGCCAAATTGAAATTCCCGATTATACAATCTGCTTCTCTAAGTCTAATCATCAGACTGGGAATAACCAAGGTATCCTGACACCCAGCACTACTCTTGGCTCTCCTACAGCCGATTACTTCTAGGATGCTGCATATGTTCTGTGTGTCTCTCAGGGCTGCTCTATGCACAGCATAATCACCTAGGTCCTCCTCCATGTAGTATCTAGGCTGTTCTGGAAGCTCTGAGATCATTACTCACATTGGGTGGGCCTTGGAAATTAAGCTATTGCTATTTTTCTCCAGAGGAACAGTCCCTAACTTGAAGTAAAATCTGATCATGTCTGCATTTTAGACTAAGAAGTTCATTCAGCCAGGCTGTTACACCAGCATTTTGCGCTCTGCATCCTGTCACATCTGCGCAGCCAGACAGTGCTCACTGGATGCTCACCACCTTCCTCTACAGCTTCTGAGGAAAATGGATGCCAACCCAGGAGCAGTGCCATGCCCTTCTGTTGACAATGGGGTCAGAGAAGTTCAGGTCTCACTGTTCTTCATTTAGCATTAATGTTTCCTTAAAGTTGGAGATAAAATTTCCAGCAGTTGCAACTGTGGTGCAAAGTTTCACAAATACGTTAAGTTAGTTTCTTGAGTCATTGCATCAGACACAAAAACATGGAACTGCAGAGGAAGATTATCAGACCTTTCTTCAGATCAGGAAACATAGCAAGCATCTGCTTGTTTGATCCTGAGCACCAATAATATGCTAACAGAGGGTCCTGAAATTACCTGTCTCCAAATTCTCAGTGACAGAGCAGTTCAGTTTAAGTAGAGAGTGTCAGTTGAGATTCTCAGATTTGATAAGGAATTTCTTTGCTTTCACAGACCTAAAATAAATACAATTTTACAATGTAGACCTAAATATTGCTTTAATAACAATTTTGTGCATTAATTCCCTTCATGTACAGTCCTTGTCATTAATATCTTCTACTGGCAAACAAAGAATGTATTAGAAGAGAACCTTGCCAGCTGAAGAAAGTATTTGGCTTGTCTTGGTGTTGCCAAGCAGTTTTACTTGTAGTTTTCAAGGACATTTGAACAAAAAAGGAATAGATCTCCACAAGTTTTAAATTTAGTTTTATAGTCAGTGTCCCTGCTTGCAGTCTAATACTGCACTCATTAATTTCAGAGTCTGTAATTAAAAATTGCATGGAAAATGCACAGAATATTCCTAGCCTTCATTGATGAGTTCTGAACACTGATCAGCTAAAGGTTCACAGAAGTGGTTTTCCCTGTGCTTTGTTTTGCCTAATGTCAGATTTTGTCTGAAAACCTTTTTTAGCTTTGCACACACATTGATGTTCGTAACAGCTACACTGGCATGGGAAAGATATGTAGGTAGTGTTTCAGAATCCTGTGCCTTTACCCGAGAGTTGAGTGGTGTTTCGAGGTTAATTTTGTTGTGTCCAGCAAAAACAGGAGAGCTCGGGGGGGCATATAAATGAGACAGAGCTAAGTATCCAGAGCTGAACATATGGAGGCTGAAGGTAGGTGGAGGTGGAGGTGAACAAGGAGGCAGATATTGCCAGTAGAGGCTCTTCAGCACTAGCTCACCAGCTATTAGACATGTGCTGGAGTATGCCACTTTTGTCTCTTGGTTTGAACAACTTCTGTTACTCCTGGACAAACAACTTCTGTAACTGTCCTGACTGTGAGATGTCCCAGATGGATGGGATGACAAGTGTGATCTAGGTTGACCTGCAGTAGCCAGACTTTAACTGGTCCTGGAACAAGATGCAAGAACAGGCACATGGACCATATTTAATTCTCCCCTGCTTGGGTAATTCAACTATTATGCTCCTAGGAAAGGGCCCTGCTGTGCTGGATTGCATCTGGGATGTCCATGTCCTAAGGTTTAACCAGGCGACTGCAGAAGTGGTGAAAGAAGCCTTCAGCTGCCTGAGTCATGAAGTACTGCATTTGGTGCCCTGCTGATGCACTGGCTGACCATCTCTGATGAATAGCAAACAAAGAAACCAAAGCTGACTGGACACTGGATCTGGGAGAAAGGAGCTTGGTTTGCATGTTTAATTAATGATCTCCCTATGTCATTCCACTGGCAGTAAGATGTGTGAGAGAAATCCTGTCAGGGTCCTGAGATTGACTGCTGAGGCAAAGGGTTCACATGTGAAAAGCTTCAGCAGCTGAGACAAATGTTAATCTCCATAGTCAAAGGCAAACTGCTCAGAGGACAGGAAGCTTGTCTGCTCCTGACACAAAGCACACACTGCCTCATTGAGGGTTCTGCATATGGCTGTAGGCCCAGGATATGCACACATCCACATGCTACACATACGAAACACAGTTAATGGAAGATAACAGCAAGGCTTAATGAGATTTTCACATCTCTTGAAAGCATTTGCGTTTTTCTAAAGAAATTCCCATTTCTTTATGGAAAAGATTCCAAAGATTTCCTGTGTCAAACATTCATGGGAATGATATCTGCCAGCTGTGTAGTTGCAATATCTACAGAGGAACACGGAAGATCTGTGTTAGTTTGGGATTCACAAAAAGTAATTCATTATGCATAATGGCTATGTTGGCAGTGCATGCCAAATGGTTAAGTCTAATGTAGCATAGAGTTTCATTAAGCCACAACAAAATTAATCTATCCCTTCCCACCAGGAGGTTTAAACAAAAGCAATGGGGAAGAAGATGCATGGAAAAAACAGCAATTCATTAATTAAATGAAGACATGTAAAGTAATTAGGCTTATAACAATAGATTAGAGGACTAAATTAACCTTTTTATTTTCTGTCCAACATGCACAAGTCAAAACCCTAGCATTGGGTGTTATGTAAATGAAACTTTAAATGCCTTCCAATTTTCTTCCACGGAGGAGACGAACAAGAAGATCAAAAAGACGCCACTAGGTTCCTTTGAATAACTTTATTCTGGTTTGCAGAAACTGCCCATGGTGACTATTTGGATTCAAAGCCACACTTTGGATCTCCAGTGGGAAATTGCAAATTAATGAGTTAAAGAATAAAAAAGAAACACTTGTCACTAAATTGGTGTACAATAATTTGTGTAATTAATAATATTGAAACTAAGGGACCAACCTCAATTAATGGAGGTATACAGCCTTCTCTTGCTTTATCAGATATACCACTTAGAATGCACAATCTTCTTTCCTATATAAGTCTTGTTTCCTCAGTAACACAGGTGTATGTTTTAAACCGCTCTGTGCCTCAACAGATGCTGCTTACTTCAAGGTGTAAAGGAAGGTTAAAAGTTTGAAAATGTGCTACATTCATTCAGGATAAGAAATAGCCCAGATGCACAGACCTTTGAATAAATCAAGTAATCAAGAAATTTCCTGGCCTCCTGTACTCTAATTTTTTTTAATTTAGCTGAACACAACAGGAACTTCCCCTCTATTTTCTGCTTACAGCTCTCAGCTCTGTTCTAGAGAAAAGGAACTCTAAGCACCCGGCAGTGCTTAGGGGATGAGGTGAATTTAGGACACAGGAGAGTTTTGAGAGAAACTCAGCAGTGACTGCAACCCTGAGGAGCACTCCCACCCCTAGGGCTCATCCCAACTCCACCTATGTGGACCAGGAGTGTAATCTGCCAATAGCATTTCCTGGATGTGAGCAGGGAGTCATGGATATCACATGCTAACTAGCCTGTTGTGCCACTGAACGCCCAAAGCTGGAGCACTGGCATGTTTTGTAACTCATATGAGAATCCATGGGACTATGAAGTGTATAATACAAGATCAAAAGTGTCAGTGCATATGCTGAGAACCTGACACTTCCCTTTCCAAAATTACTCTGCCAACATCTAGAATGGGAGATGAGGTTGGCAGACAGCAGGAACATCACATAGTCTTGCCAGGCACCATGAATCTATGACCCCAAGGGAAATGTATCATCCAAAACTTGGCAGCAAGTCCATATCCCAAAACGGAACCAGGATTCATCAGGACTCAGACAAGCAGCTGCAACAGCAGAACAGGAGACTGCACCCAGCATCCCACCACAGCAGAACCAATGCAGTGGTGCATAGCATATCTGAATTCAAGTAGACAGGGCTGGTAAGTACCTAAAATGAAGCATGGCAAATGTCTTTTTTAAAGTATTACTATTAGTAGTAGCTGAAGAAGGAAGATGTGGAGAGCTATTCAAGCAGCTTTGCTCTGAGCTAGCTGAAAATCATGATCTTGTTCAGGAAACCCTCATGCTCTGTTCTGATCATGCCTATTTCCAATGCTCAACCTGTTGCTCCAAGGAGTTTCTGCACAGGGAAGTGGCACAAAGATGGGGGAAAACAACGGTCTTGGTCCAGACTGAGGTAAGCTGAAATCTTCTCTTTGAATTGATGTTCCAGTCCAGGATTTCCCTTCTATTTTCTACAATCACAAACATTTTAGGGCGCTGATTCTCCTCAATCTAGTGTCCTTATACCTTCACTGACTTCAAAAAAACATGTAACTTTAGGTGCCTAGATTCTGATGTCTGAGGTAGGAGGCAAGGACATACAGGTTTTGCTATGGCAGTAATACCCTGGAAGGCAGCAACACACCTCCTCCGAGTGCAGTACAACAGCTATTGTCATTATTCAATGCATCTCAGTAAGTTAAAGTGGTGCACCTCTCTCTCTGTCTTGTCCATCCTCTTATTAAGCTGCCTAAGTGAGGAATACCCACACAGCTGATGAATTGGCTTGGGTAATATTGCTTCAAAGCTAACTGACAAGATTTAAAATGAATTGACTCCAGTGTAATTCCTTAGGTACTCACTTTGTTCATTGTAATTGATTAAGCAGATATTTTAAAGATAAATGTGAAACAATATTTTTATATTTATTGAATGATGGTGGTATGTCACTAAACTGCATCTGTGCCCTCTGCATAACTAATTAATCTAATGGTCACTCCAAAGCTGATGACTGGAAAATTCAAGAATCTAGAGGTAAATATTACTAGACAGCAGCCAGAAGTCCTCTTCATCTGGAAAACTATCTATTTGATCATTCTTCATTTTTAAGGTACAACTCATCTTAACCTTTTAATTGCAAAGATTTGCCAAGATGTGCATGATATATCATAGATAACAGTGACACTTTGGTAAAGACACCCTATTTTAGAATAAAATAATGTCTTACAGAGACATCCTATTAGCTCCTGAGGTAATAGAAGCCTACAGGTGAACACTGGTGAAAAATCTCAGAAGGATTAAAGAGCATTCCACTAAAAAGGCTAATAGATGACAGCTGAAGTGCCTCTACACCAATGGGTGCAGATGGACAATAAACAGGCAGAGCTGAAAGCCACTGTGCTGCAAAAAGGCTATAAAGTAGTTGCCTTTACTGAAAACTGGTGGGATTAATCCTATGATGAGTGTGTTTGTCAATGGCTACAGGACACTGTAGGGATTGCCCTCTACATCAAGAAATTAATGGATTGAGGAGGGCTCTCTCTGAAGAACAGCTGCAAACAGATTGAGAATTTTTGGGTGAGAATCAGAGAATAAGGCAGAAGAAGGAACCTTTTGGATTGTGTCTATTACTGGCTTCCTGATCATGGAGAGCCTATTGACTACAAAATCTTCTTGCTCCAGCTATGGGAAGCATCATACTTGCACACCCTTGTTCTGCTAAGGCACTTCAACACCTTACATCTCTATTGAGCTGTAGGCAATCCAGGGGACTTCTGGAATGCAGGAGGATAACTTCTTAAGCCAGATAATGGACAGCCCTGTCAGAGGGGATCTGTTACTGGACCTGATGGTGACCAGTGCAAGTGAGCTCATGGGTGACATCAAAGTAGGAGGCAACCAAAGCTGTAGTGAACATGCACTGGTGTAGTGTCTGCATGAGTGGACAAGTAAAGAGCTATGAATGATATTTATCTGGATTTCTGTAATGTCTTTGACATGACCCGTCCCCTCCACCCCATAACATCCTGAACTCCAAGCTGGATAGATACCAATTTCATTGGTGGATTTTTTGGTGTATAAGGAATTGGATCGATGGACAGAGAAAGATAGTTGTGAAAAATCTGTATTCAAATGAAGATTAGTGACAAGTAGTATCCCTCAGGAATCTATTTGGGGACCAGAACTGTTCAGTATTTTCATCAGACACACAGTGGGGTTGAGTGCACCTTCAGCAAATTCGCAGATCACAGCAAGCTGAGTCATAGTGTTGGCACACCCAGTATCAATATAGCTGGGGGTTAAAGGGATTGAGAGCAGCCCTGCTGAAAAGGAGTTGGGGATGCTGTGGAGTTGCAAACTGGACATGATCTGCAACACACACTCAGCCCAGAGAACAAACAATATCCTGGGCTGAATCCAAAGACTGAGTAGGCTGACGGAGAGGATTCTGCCCCTCTGCTCTGCTCCAGTGAGATCCCACCTGGAATGTTGCATTCAGCTCTGTAGTTCTCAGCACAGGAAAGACATCAGCTTCCTGGAGCAAGTCCAAAGGAGACTACAAAAATGATCAGAGGGCTGGAGCACCTGTCCTATGTAGGACTGACAGAGTTGGGGCTGTTTAGAGAAAACATTCCAGGGGGATTTTAATTCCCCAGTGCTTAAAGAGGCTTTATAAGGGTGGTGGATGTAGTGCTGGCCAAAACATCAATGCACCCACTAGAATTACTTACATGCACACAGATGATTGCCTTGCTAAATGATATCCAAGTATGACATGCAAGGATCTGCATGTTCCTTCTTTGTAAGGTACATAAAATTCTACAAAAACAGACATATGAAAGATCAGTGCAAGTATTTTGATTCCATTTCAAACTGGTTTATGTTTATTGTTTCATATAGTTATTTGACACAGCCCACCAGAGCCTGGGCTAGCTCACTGGAGGCACACTGGCACCATGCCGGGTGTGAGGAACTGCCTCAGAGTAGGATTTTCTGGAGGCAGAACCTTTGAACCAATTGCTCCAAAGTGTATTAAGCATCTGGGGTCAGGTAAAGGAAGTGAAGGAGGCTCTCAGCTTCCATAGTTCTAAAACACTTTTTAGGGTTGAAGTGCAAAGACTGCAAGCACTACTGTGCTTGGGACTAAATATGGGGGCAGAGAGGGGGGTGGGTACAAGCAATTGACCATTGAGGGATCCTTAAGGGAGAAGTGGAGGGCAGGGTCTTACTGAGCTGAAACCAACGAAGGGAGCAGGGTGAGAAGAAAGGGACACATGAACCAATGGGGCCTCGAGTAACAGGGAATTTCCATGGGGATGGAACAACCTGGGATTGTCCCAGGGTAGGATTGACAAGGAAGGGACTGGAACAAGGGGCAGAGTTACAATGATGGACAAGGAAGGGACTGGAACAAGGGGCAGAGTTACAGTGATGGACAAGAAAGGGACTGGAACAAGTTAGATCTAGAACTAATGGGAAATTGGGAGTTGGTTGGGCACAACAAGGAGATCCCATGACTCCAGGACTGGAGGTAAAGCATCTCTCCAGCAGGCTGCAGTCTCCCACTCAGTAGCAGCCCTGCTTGGGTTGCCTGTCGGACATGCTTGCCCTCTTTACTCCTGTCCTGAAAACACCAAACAGACCAAAACCCCCAACCTCTCTATTTTGCTTTGTTTTCTAGCTGGAGGGTGCGTCTGAAAGCTACCACTAATAGTCTTTCTTTTGGTATAGGTAAGGGACCATTCTGGGCTTGAAGAACAGTTAAGGGAAAGGATTATGCAAACAGCCTTAGGAGATAACCATAGATCACATTATATCGATAAATGTCTCTATGTTTACTAAGGTGCTTACACATTTAAAAGTGTAAACAGTACTCAAAGATTTAAAATAGCTATTCTAGGAGGAAAAAAAGTCTTTCTATAAAGATGTCCAACTAGTAACCAAGACCCAAACAATACACATTAAGAAACTGGAAGCCAGGTATTATTTGGGTAGCAGCATGAAGTAATAGAACTCAACCAGGCAAAATGATTCTTTGTCATCAAGGATAGAGTGCTGTTGATGTGGGCCAGGGAAGTGCTATATTTACCACTAGGAGTAAATAAAATTCACAAACCTAACAGCTGTAAAGCTATGCTTCATTTTACTTTACATTTTAGCACATCTTTTATTGCTTTCCCATTTCTACTGGCTGAAGTGCTCCCAGAAAAAGAAAAAAAAATGTTGATCAGAGGAAGAAAGGTAGTGTTCATATTTTTCTCCATTATAATATAAAGAATATGTCCATCTCCTCAACACAATTTTTTACATAGTCAATGTCTGCTTATTTTTTCAAGTTAGAAAAGGAGCCAGAAGCAGGTACGTAGTGCAAATCACGATGAGGCTCTGTGGCTGGTGCTGTAAGGAAGGTTTTGGCTTTTATGACAGTGGATTGTGCTTTAATGATTGTAGCCTAATAGAGAGAGATGGAATCATTCAGTCTAAAAAGAGCAAGCGAGTCTTTGGCAGCAGACTGGTGAGACTCAGTTTGGTAAGACAGGTTTTAAAACTGAGGACTCAGAGGATGAGGTCCAAAGTGGCAATACTTGTGCCACTGCTTCCTCCCGGGCAGTAGGTAATTTCAACCAGTGGGGTGACAGATGTTCCTTGACTGCTTCTCAAGAGGAAAATCACAGGGTTAACCACATCAAGGGTATGTATGGTTATGGTGAATCCTGTTGTTGGGGGTTGGTTCTCTCCCTTTTCCCTCTGTGGAATTTTCCCCATTGTCATGCTAAGATACCTGTTGACTGGGCCCTGGTGACAAGGGGGTGGGGGGAGGAGACAGAGAGAGAGAGAAGAGTGAAACCCCGCGAGATTCAAACATCCAGAAGAGGAAGCGGAAGGCTGGGCCTCGGCCCATTTCCCCCGCGGAGTTTGGACGAGAAGGACGATCGCCGCCTCTCCCCGCCTCCATCCCAGCGTCGGGAAACCATCCTCACTACTATCGGACCCTGCCCTGCTGTCTTCTTGCTGTGAACTGCCACCATCCAGCATTCTGCTGAGCACCAGGACCCACACCGTGAGCGGAGGGCTCTCTCTCCATCTCTCTCTCCCCCTGGGACAGCTCTGCCATCACCCCCAGCCCTCCTGCAGCTCTGCGGGACCCGCCCGCCCCCAGCACCAGGAACTGCAGCTCAGGGAAAAGGTGCCTGCAGCCAAAAAACACTGGGACTGAGTTACTGTTCTGTTTGTGGGTAATTTCATAGCTGTTGTTGTTCCTGTTTGTCTTGTTAGATATACTAGTAAAGAACTGTTATTCCTACCCCCATATCTTTGCCTGAGAGCTCTCTTAATTCCAAAATTATAATAATCAGGAGGAAGGAAGGAAGGAAGGATCACATTTTTTTTTCAGTCCAAAGGGAAGCTTCTGCTTTCCTTGGCAAACACCTGTCTTTCAAACCAGGACACCTGTTAAACCCTTTTCTGGGGAAGCTGGGTGCTTGATTACCTCTCTGAAGTGTCTGTACATAAAATGCACATAGCACATCAAGACAGCAAGAACTAGGAATCTCTATGTGCAGTAGCAGGGCCATGGTCTCATTGCAATTACAAGACATGGTGGGATAGCTCACATGAATCGAATGTTGTCATGGATGGCTGCGTACTTTTAGAAAGGACTGGTGAGTGAGATGTGGTTCTCCAAGTGTTCTTGGTGTGAGAGAGCAACTGGAATGTATCAAGCTCTACTCAAGAATGGACCAATGAGTTGAGAGCTTATGGGTAAGAATTAAGGGACAGACTAATACAGGGGACACTACTGTGAGTGTTTACTACAGGCCATCTGATCAGGACAAAGTCGATGGGGCTTTCTGTGAACAACAAGAAGCAACCTCATAATCACAGCCCCTGTCTCTTGAGGAGTTTCAACCACCATGATGTTTGTTGGAGAGACAACACGACACAGCACACACAATCCAAGAAATTTCTGTAGATCAGTGAAGATAACTTTTTGATGTAAATGGTGGAGGAACCAACAAGGAAAGGTGTGTTGCTGGACATTGTACTAACAAACCAGGAGGGACTGGTTGAAAAAGTGAATGTTGGGAGCAGACCTGACTGTAGTGACCATGACAGGGTGGAACTTGGGACCCTGCGTGGAGGAAGCAAAGCAGTAAGCAGGACTGAACCCTGAGCTCCAAGACAAATTCAACCTCTTCAAAGACCTACTTAGAGGAATTCCATCATTTACAGCTCTAGAAAATAAGGAAATCCAAGAGAACTGGTCAATATTCAAGCACCACTTCCTCCAAGATCAATACCAGTGTATTCCCATGAACCTGAAATGGTTCATGGGCAAGAGACCTCTATGGATGAGTAGGGTGTTTCTAGTTCTGGCTGGAAGAAAGAAATTTATGGGATATGGAAAACGGAACAGATCAGATAGGAGGTCTATAGGAATCTGGTTGATATGAAGGGTTGTGAAAAGGAAGGACTAGACCAGCTTGGAATTGAGTCTGGCAAGGGATACCAAGGACTAGAAGGGCTTCTAAAGGTACATTGGCAGCAAAAGGAATACTATGGAAAATGTGGTGCCGCTGCTGAATCAGACAGATGTCGTGGTGAGGGAAGACGCAGAGAAAGCAAAATTGCTGAACACCTTCTTTGCCTCAGTCTTTATTGCTGAGATCAGTCTTCAGGAAACCCAGATCTTAGAGATAAGAGAGGAATGCTGGAGAAAGGGAGATTTCCTCATAGTTTTTGAGGGCTGGGTGGATTACCAGCTGAGCAGATTTACCACCCATAAATCCATGGGTGCTGATAGGATACACCCATGGGTGCTGAGGGAGCTTGCAGATGTTGTTAAGCCACTTTCTGTCACCTTTGAAAAATCATGGGGAACTGGAGAGGTGCCCAATGACTGGAGGAAAGCAGCCATTCAGCAGGGCCTTGATACGCTGAAAAGCTGAGCAGAGAAAACCTTAATGAGGTTGAACAAGGGCAAGGGTAGGGTCCTGCAGCTGGGGAGGAATAACCCCAAGTACCAGCACAGGCTGGGGCTGCCCCACTAAGGAGCAGCTCTGTGGAGAAGGACCTGGGAGTCTTGGTGGATCTCAAGGTGACAATGAGCCAGCAGTGAGTCCTTGTGGCCAGGAGGCCCAGTGGGATCCTGGGCTGCACTGGGAAGAGTGTGGCCAGCAGGTCAAGGGAGCTGTGCCCAGTTCTGGGCTCCTCAAGACAAGAGAGACAAGGAGCTCCTGGAGAGGGTCCAGTGAAGGGTCACAAAGATGATGAGGGGTCTGGAGCATCTCTCTTATGAGGATAGACTGAGACAGCTGGGCTTGTTTAGTCTAAAGAAGAGAAGACTGAGAGGGGATGTCATCAATGCACATCAATATCTCAGAGGTATGTGCCAAGAGGATGATGCCAGACATAATTTTCAGTGATGACCAGACACTGGACAAGGAACAATGATCATAAACTAAAACGCAAGAAGTTCCACCTCAATTTGAGTAAGACTTTTATGTGAAGGGTGGCAGAGCACTGGAGCAGGCTGCCCAGGGAAGTCATGGAGTCTCCCTCTCTGGAGGCATTCAAAACCCAGCTGGACATGTTCCTGTGTCACTTGTTCTGAGTGACCCTTCCTTGGCAGTGGGGTTGGACAAGATCATCTCCAGGGGTCCTTTCCAACCCTAATGATTCTCTGATTCTGGGATTCAGGGATTCAGGATTAAAGCTCATGTCTTCTGGCCAGCACTTGGATAGTACAACTGTTCAGTTTGATGTGCTGCATCTAGTAACAGAGGTCAGCACTGCAGATTTTTCAGGAATAAATTAAGAAAGAGGACACCTGCATAGGAAAAGACAATTGAAAACAATTTTTCTCTCCCATTACTTTTGACAGACTGGCAAGCAGCAAAGAGTAAATGGGTAGTAGGCAAGCTTTACTTCTCTCCAAAGAATTTAGAGCCATTAAAATGATACTGTACTTTCATTTTACAAATATGGCACTTCAGAAATGGACTTCATTTAAACTCCCTGTTTGGAGTTTGGTTGCTGCATAATTATCGTGTTAGATTGTGGTTACTGCTGCTGCAAGATGTATAAATAAATGCAGATTTGCTCAAAAACTGCTGCTAGCAGAAATGGGCAGGCCCTGCTCAGGAGAAGGTTCCCACTCCTGCACTACCATTGCTGTACAGGGACTGATCTTGCAAGAAATAAGAAATTACACAGGTTTTTTGACACTACTGACATACCCAACAGGCAGCAAGAGAAGATGGACTGACACATTCATCTTGTTAAAACAGCTTTCCTTTGATTTAGGGGCAGATAATTCCCCATTATTTCAGTGGATATAGTTCTTTGCTAGAACTCATCTGAGAGAAGAGTGGTTTTTAAAATGGTTTCAAAGACTGCTGTTTCATTTAGCTAGCCCACTTCAATAACTCTTCTAGCTACTGTTCAAATTACTGCAATTTCTGATAAATTCAATAAGGAGTCCTGAGACGAAGAGCTGCAAATGTCAAGGTAGTGCTCCCGGGGTCATCATGACTTGTAGCCAAACAGAGAATTTCACTTATGAACATATCTTTTGGTGCATCACCTGGCAGGGCTCTCTGGCCCACTCTTCCTCCTGGAGCTTGCTGACAATTAATGGTGGGAGACCTTCAGGACACCAAACAGAATGAGCTGGTAGGCAGAGGATTTTCTTATTACAGACTCAAGCATGTTGACAAAACTCAGGATGAACAAAAGTTACACAAAGTAATACCAGTCATGACTCCCTTTATTTCAGCAAATTTTTCACTGAAGCCAAGGGGAGGACAGAGGGCGTGTGGACCCATCAATACTCTGAGCTGAGGCTCATCCCATAACAGTGTGGCTCTCTCAGGCTTCCCAATGGCTACACAGAAAGCAGAACCATTGTGCAGAGCAAGGCTAGGGTTGCTTTTGCATTACAACTTCAAGTCTGTATAAACATGACCAACAGACTAGGACTTTGTTCATCACAGCTTTCTCCACAATTATTGAGGAGAAACACAAAATTAAGCCATCTGTGTCATTAAAATTGACCATGTTGTTAGACGGATGCAGTTCCAGTGATAGTGTCCAACAGCAATAAAAAAATACAATGCCACCCCATATTCTGGGCTACTTTTTCTTTTCTGAAGGGCAGTGCTGCAGGCTGCTGCACAGAGATTTGCTCTGGGTAGCTCCTTAGTGTGCTTTTACTGCTGAAAGATTTCTAAGTCCATGAGAATTCCTGCTTACCACTGGTAGATATTGCAGCAACAGTCAGGCAATAGGCAGACTGCAAAAGGACTGAGTCGGTCACAGATGATTCGAAATCTGTGAGCTTTTTTCCATACAACCATAGCCAACTAAGAATAAAGATAAGGTTTAACTGGGAGTTGAATCATAGCAATTTACTAGAGACTGTTCTGTAAGCAGCATGAAAGGACAAAGCCATCAGAGAAACGGGTTTATCTAATTTTAATACAAAGTGTCAGCTCCCTACAGATTTTAAAATTAAGATGGAAAGTGTTCATTGATTTTTTTTTTCTATCATCACTTTTTTCTCCACCTTTTTTTTTTAACATCCTTTCCCCAGGCTCTACAAAGAGATCCAGAAGTGATCCCCACTGCTTTCCTTGCAGTGCATCCTAATCAGATTGATGACCAGGAGCTTCAGAACTGAGGTCATTGCTGCAGGATGTTAATGTAATTCTCAGGACCACACCTTTTGTAACATCTCCTTTTCAGTTAAGAAGGGCACCCTCGAACAGCATCTGTTACATTCCCATGTCCCATCTAACAAGCAGTATGGTGCAGCACTTCCACCACCATCTTCCTGCTATCCTGAGCTCATTTCGGTACACACTGCACACACCAAGCCAAGTTGTTCTCAGATTCAGTGATGGCCTGCAGCCTTTCCAAGTAAGAAGGGAAAATCTACAATTTTCTGTGAAAATCAGGGAAATTCTCAGCTGTGTGTGGCTTATATGAAATCTGTTGCCCTTACCATTTTGGTTCAGCTTGTAGCTTTTTCACTTTTATAAATCTGCAGTGTGAAATGAAGCTCTGAGAACATACTACACAGACTTCAATGAAGAGGTAGTACAAAACCTGGCTGCACTAGAAAAATACATGTTCCTTGCCAATAGTGTGGCATTGCAAAGGGCTTTACAGAGGACAGACCTGAATCTTTTCTTCCCAGAACTACTGTGGTATGAGATCCAAAGGCATGTTTCTTTATAAGAACTGAACCCACATACAAATTGGGTATTTACCCTTAGGTTACCTCTTAGTTCTGGTGGGCTGATTTAGCAGGCTTTTTCACTCCTAGCATATATCATCATGAACAGTCTTCTGTTTCTACCTTGGTGTTTTCTGTATTACATTTAAAATCTAAGTGCATAATTATTAGCAAAGTTGCCTTATATATGTACATGGAAGTATGTAGTTTAAAGCACATCTAAGAGGCAGAAAGGAGAAGATAAGAATTGTGTCATTCATCCAAACGAAAGCTGGTTTCAGTGACCCACTCAATTTCTAGAAATCTGAAGCTAATGCATTAAAAATTGCAATAGAAAACTGAAAATCATGTAAAGGATTTTGGCATGTATAAAGCCAAATGCAAAAGCTAATGTTTATGTTTGACAATGCATCTGGCATTTACAGACAGATGTCCTCCACATGATGTATGTCTATGGAGCTGTGGGGGGAGGTTTTAATAAGGATTTTTTAATCCTTATTTCAGGTATGTGTACAGTCATCAGTGCTAGCTCAGCTCTGGCCTCAAGAGCCACAGGACACTTCATGCATGCTAGAAAGGAAGCAAAAAATCCCAAATTTCATTGCAAATGCTTTGGGCAGAAAATATTGCTTCACCACTGGCAAATAGGCCAAACTTGTCCCCTGTTCCCAAACTTTTGTTTGATAACTTGGCTTGATAAAGAAGCAAAAAATTGTTGAGTCATACCTTCAAAGCAAAATTTAGAAAACTTTTTTTCCTCTAGTTTTATAATGTTTTATATTATATTATCAAGTTCTCCTGTCTTGTTTGAAGAAGGAAAGAATATATTTTTGATTGCCATTTTACAAAACTCTATGGGTTAATTTCTACAGAGACTATATCTTAAAATCATTCAATCACAAATTACTTCTGTGATTGCAGCATTTGTCTGCCATGTTTGCAGGTGGAGTATCTGAAAGCTGGGAACACGTTTAAAATTATGTCTGTTTCTCACTGTCGAGTGGTAGATGTGTGCTCCATCACTGTCATGCACAAGCAGTTGATTGACAACCAAAATGGAGGAAAATTAATATCTGCCATAAGTGTGCAGATATCTGGGCTTTGAGCTTACATATCTAACTCCTAGGAAATTAGGTGATGCCTGTCTGGTTTTTGAGAAAGTCCCTCTCATGCAAATATGGAATACTGATTAAAAAAGAGGCTGTTGCAAGCTTTATCTGGCTTCCATTGAAATCAGTCCCAGACGTTCACTTCAGTTGGAGCTCTGTGGAAGTACGTCCAAATGACACAGCCTATACTTTCAGAAGCAGCTGTATTCCTCTTCTTTTTACAAGTGTTTGCTATAATGTCCAGCTAATCTCTTGTGAAGATTCTGAAGATTTATGGGTTGCCATTGTTGGTTTGTCTGGGCTCACCAAAGGCCACAGCCTCTAGAGATCACTTGTCTAACATTTTTGCAGTGTGCATTTCTGAAATCCTGTTTGCTAAGAATACTATAGCACAACAGAAACTGAAATAACACCAGGAGACATCGTTCTTGCTTAGCCTCAGAGAATCACGTGCTCTAATTCTGCTAAAGGAAAACTAATCATATTCAGCATATGAAAGAAAGAGCTGTGTGCAGTTGGAAATGACATGATCATTTGCATTGGAGATAAAAATGATGGGCCATTAATTTTATAGCATTAAATGAAGAGAAGTATTAGACCTGTATAATTAACTTCAATGAATACATTTCAAAGATATTTTCACAAATGTATGTAGGAACTGCATATCTATATATACTGTTGAGAGAAAATAATTATATTCAATCTAATTTTACAGACTGTATCTGCAAATATAAATATATATGCATACTTTGACAGATTTCTTGCTCTTTATAATTTGTTTAATTGCTCTGGGCCACTAATGGATATAATTTCAAAATGGCAGTAGAAAGATTTCACTGCAATTATTGATCTCTAGTCATCTATTGTCCCCTGAATATTAGTTGTGATTCAAAACCGATGTGAATTTTACAGTACTTGTCATATTGTCTAGCACCTTATCAGCTACTTAAAATGTATGTATGTTAACATTATAGTTTTGATTTGAAGTTTCAGAGCTTGGGGGGTGGAAGGAGAGGGTATTATTTTGTATTTCTTTTATACTGGGAAAAATTTACTTCAATTGGAAATAGGCATTACCAGCAACAAATTGAAAAAAAAATAAAAAATAAGGGGTCTTCACATTAAAAATAATTAAAGGAATGTGATGCTTTCCCAGCTCTACCATTGGGAAGATATGACAAAAATCCTTACAGTGGATGCCAGAGCTGCTGCTGAGGTTTCTTCTGGCATGTGTTGTACACCCAAGGTAGTACCTTGCAGAGGCACTTTGTGTGAAACCACCACCTGATCTTCGTCCATTATAGCAAACCTTCCTCTCTCCATCTCCTCTACAAAGACAGTGATCTTGAACCTGTCTCTGCTGACCTGCCTGGTGTAGTCATCCCTCCTTATTTTAAAACAAACATCCAGTTATTTATTTTCATTCTGTCCCTGGTTCTGGTGTGAGAAACTCCCCTTAAATATCCATTTTTCTCCTTGGAGTTTTGCCTCCCTACTCTCCTTTGCCCTGACTTGTACTTGTGAAAGCCACACTGAGAATGTCTGTGGAGACACATGCCAGCTGGTCAGTTGTGAAGGTCCAGGGGAAGACCTGGAGCCAGAACTTTTCCTTGTGCTGCAGACCTTGGCTCTGTGCATACCCAGCTCCTGTGGGACAGCTTGGGCTAAGGTGTCCCCTGCTCTCTCTTGTCTGGGTCTGGGCTTGGTCTGCCCTCAGGAGTGACTCCTTCCTGTTTCCTTACCTGCCTGTTGTGCACCATCAGTGTCTGGTTTTATGCTAGGCTACTGGAGTCACAAATACTCCTCAGTGCACTGGCACATAGTGCCCTCATGTGAGGGAAAGGATGGACCTATCATTCTTCTTATTCTTTTATTTTGAGGAAAACAGTATCCAGAAATATGTCAATCTGTAACAAAAATACCAAAAAATAAAAAAAGGCACATCAAATGCATACTACCAAATGTATCTACCAGCCACAACATGAAAAGTGATAGGCACAGCAGTAGGCACAGGATTAGAAATTTATGACATTACCGAGTTTTTATACAAACTACTTATATGCCAGAACTGTATTAAAACAAAAGAAAAAGAAAAAAAAATAGGACAACACTATAAAAAAGTATAGTGAGCTCAGCAACATAAAAGGACAGATTTGGGCACAGTTAACTAGTTTAAAATAAGACATGACTATTTCCATATCTGGATGTAAATACAAGGTACTCCAAAGAGCCTGACCTCCTAGGAACAGGGTGCAGAAAAAGGACAGAGAAGGAATTCTTTTGACATGATCTCAACAACTCAGAATAACATAGTCACACCTGATCTGAATATAGCCCCCTCCTGCAGCCCTGTCTCCCTCTGACTGTGATGTGCCTCACTGCTTCCACAGGTATCAATTACTAGAGGCTTTATTTCCTTTGCTCCAGTGTGTTTCTCCTGAGCACCTAAAAAAAAAAAGAATAGCAATTTTGTCTGTTTTTCCATTATACTCCAGATCACAAAGATTTCTCAGTTCTACCTAGGTCTTTTTACTGTGCACTCAGAAATAAGTAAGTATATTTCTTTCTCTTTACAAAATTTTGCATAGAGTGCTGGCTAGAGAGAGGTGAGGATTTTGAGAGAGTAATAGAGCTTTAGTAGAATAGAGTTTTCAAGGACCTTTGTTTTCTTGGAGATATTTTTATCAGAAAGACCTTATTGTTTAGTTGACACATTGGGGTTTTGTTCACAGCAGAGGTGTCAGCTATGTCTATGTGGAAATGTTGTATATCACTTGACCTTCTAATTTCTTTGAACTATTCATTCCATGCATATGGAAAAATGTATGTTTGAAAGAGTGGTATCTGAAGGTTTTGGGTTATTGGCTATGTAATGATTATTTTACCCAGAATTGGAATAATAAAAACTGAAGTACACCGATATATATGTTCATTGTTACAACACTCCACACACATAGATATTATTGAGGTAGAAAGACAAAAAGAACCCCACCCCTGGAATCCTACCTAAAGATGTCTCCCTCATAGTAATCTTCTTCCATCAAGCCTTTTCCCACCCTTTCTTGGAATGAGTAACTTGCAACATTATATTTAAGTTTCACATTCCCAGGGTTGCGCTCTTGTTTCTCAGTGTGAAGAAACAGGACATTACAAAAATACAGTCTTATTGACCATTTGTGAGACCAGAAGTTGTGAAGGCTTTTGGACAGAGATGCGGGCTTGATATTACCAGGACTCTCTGAGTACCCTGGCTGACACTGTTCCTTGGTGCTGATTTTAACCTCCAGAGGGATATGAGCCATGTATACCATTGTTGGAAGTATCAGATCTGCCGGGAAACTCAGCTTTCATTTCTGCAGTATTAAGATATTCACTAATTGCTCAGCATCAAGAGCCTGACCAAGCCTACCCACTGCCAATCTAAGCCCTGGCACGTAAAGTCTGCACAACACAAATATATCTATTCCCTGTCTCGACCAGGTGCTATTGGAGCAAGATTCAAGATTCAAGTCCCCCTATTTACCCCTTCCAATGAAATGTGTAATTGATAAGAGCTAGCAATTATTCTGACACAATGTTTCAAAGTCTTATAAGCCATGTATTAACTAAATTAATCAACTTCTGCATAGCAGTAACTCTCTGCTCATCTCCCAAGCTTTCTGTTTTCAGCTGCTTAGAGAAAGAATGATTGAAGCTTGTGTTAAAACCTTCCTTGACAAAACACTTTATTCTATACCCCATCACTATGTGACTTCTGAGATAGGGAGAACAGCTCAGCTACTTTATGCCCATTTTAAGAGACAGCCTCACACAATAGGAGCTCTTTCTGTTTTTCGGGGGTGTTTTAGGGTGGTTTTTCAGGTTTTGGTTTACTAGAATGGCAATATAAGACAACTTGTTCTTTCTGCGTGATGTTCTATAATAGAAGCAGTGAATAGTCATGGTGAACAAAACAAAGTTTACTATTTTGGTACCATTTTTCACCAAACCACATGAAAGGTAATAGGACCATCTTGTCTAAACAGGGCTTCCATGCTTGAAAGTCTTGCTTAACAAACACATGCAGCCTTTTTCAGACAATAAAATGTCAAAGTTTCTACATCTGGTAATAAAACCTGTGATATGCATGATCACATTTTTGGTTGTACTGCCTTTTGTGTTAGAAACAATCACCTGTAACATGACTACATTACTTGGCTTTATCCAAGAGTACAAACACATCTACAGTAGTTTGTGATGTCACACCACGAGCCTGGTCTCATTTCATGGAATCATAGATTGGTTTGAGTTGGAAGGCACCTCAAAAATAGTCCATTTCCAACCCCCTTGCCTTCCACTGCCCCAGGTTACTCCGGGCCCCATTCAGCCTGGCCTTCAACACAGTGACAGATGGAGCATGCACAACTTTCCTGGGCAACTTGTTCCTTTGCATCACTACCCACACAGTAAAGAATTTCTTCCTAATATCTAATCTATATTTGTCCTCTTTAAATTTAATTGCTTTTTTATTTCCAGTTAGGTCAATGATAATCAGAATCCATTTTCCATCTGAGATAATTTTTGAGCCCATTGATAAATATATTAAATCTCCCAGATTTCATTTTACTGTTATTGTCAAGTGCTTTACCAAGTACTTTTGCAATAGCCAGCTCTTTCCCACTATTACATTCAAGAGGCAAATCATAAACCTTAACAGAAAATGAAGTCCCTTTGGTCTTGAATAAAATTTATTTTGGTCATCATGATGAATGTAGTACAGTCACTCTGCACTGACACTGACCTCTCAGAATAAAGTTCTGAAAGCTTTTATATGTAAGGACTAAGCATCCTGGCCTATGTAAGAGTACTAATTTCCAGTTTTACTGATACCTATGGCATATACATTGAAACTCTACAAATAAGACCTGTCAGATGTATGAGCACAGCACCAGCACGATCTTTGGAGGCACCTGTGAGTATGACAGACTTTTGCTCAGAGTGCAACTTCAATAGTTCTCTCAATATTTAAGATTTGCCTTCTCACGTCTTTAATATCCTTGATAAAAATTGCTTTGTTAAAAAAATGATTATAGGTTTTCAGTTTTATTAGTTTCCTCTTCTGCTTCTTCCCTTGCCATGCTCACATCACAGTTTCTAACACTGTGGGCACCTATGGGAGGACAGCTTGTCAGGGTGGGCAGCATAGCCCTAAGATAGGTTACTGAAAGTCACTGGTGAGTCCCAAACCTTGCAGGTTTTCCAGAACTGTAAGGAAAACTCCATGTCAGACTGATGTGATGCTGGTCACAGTGCTGCTTTGAGCAGAAGACTAGACTAGTAGTCCCCTCCCGACCAGCATTCTTTCATGTCCAGCATAAGTTAATTGTCCATTCACCCTGAGCTATAATCCTGGTGAATGCTTTGCAAAGGGTTTCCTGTGAGCTAATGGTGGTGTTGTCATCCTCTCTAAGTTGAGCACTATGCAAAACCTTGGAAGTTTTTTGAAATTGTGTTATCCTTTAGGATTAATCCTTTTCTAAATGCTAAACACTGTCTGGACTTGTGTATTTTGCCATAGTGTATTCATATCAAAACTAGTTTTTATCAATTCCAACTTTGATTCTTGTGACTTGTCTTGGCCCTTAACCATTTTCATGCTGTTTCAGATCCCCCCATGCACACACTTTACAGTACTCTCTGCTTCCCCTCATCTTCAGGCAGAAGCCAAATGCATTCACCTGGCAAATTCTGACTGTCTTGTCAAAAATTACTTCTGTGTCCTCTGTTTACTCCCCAGATTGTCTGGTACAAGGGCCTCATGCCAAATCAGAGGCACAGTTAACCACTTCAGCCTTACAGCAAGATTGATCCCTTGGGGTTCAATCATTCTGTTTTCTCCCTTTCTTCATCTTGTCTCTATCTAAAAACCTATAAACCGTATGCTGACAAGTTTTGTGAAAGCAAATACACTTTTGCAGGGCTCAGGATTTCTCAAATTTACATATGACATGTTCATAGTTTGCCCTCTCTGGATGAGTTAAGTGAGACCTGCTAAGAACATCAACTGTCTGAGAAACACTCATTGCCAGAAATAAAGCTTCTTTCTGATAATTTACCTCCTTGTTGGTGGTTACAGCTTGCAGAGATGGGAAAGTCTAGTTAAACCACCACCAGTTGTTCTTGCCACTGTCAGCAATTTCATGATGCAGTTTTTAACTGATCCCTTTTGACACTCAGGAATTTTTCTGAATTTTGCATTATAGGTAGTGGCAGGTATTGTTCAGCAACTGGCTAGAATCAAGGTTTCTGCAAGCTTCTGCTTCATTTGCCCAGCGAATGATGCAGGAGGTGGTCCCACTGGTGGATTTCAGAGTCCCCCAGAGGTACTGCTTCCCACTGAAAATACCCTTGCCAGTCAGATGGTAGTTGACCTTGCCCTTTTGCCAGTACTGCAATGGCTGTTTATAAGTTAAAGAGTTATTAATAAGCTGGCAACTGGAAAGGTCTCCTGACGGCCAAGCTTCTGTAGCACAAAGGAAGCCTCCAGGGATGAGATTTGTACATCCATCCCTATGCTTCATAATGTTCCCCTATGAAACTCGGTTCCAACTAATTTTGCCTTGCCCTTATGCTTAGTTACCCACCTGAGTGCTGAGTATCTCCATTATTATGGCTGCAGAAATGCTGTGTAAGGTCATGCTTTATGTTTGGGGTAATTTAAGCTTTTCTGTTTTATTTCCTTTAGGTATTGGTGTTTTTTCCCTTTTTTTCTTTCATTTAGATGTTGAGTTCTGTTGTGAAATTAGGGCTGAAATTAATCTCATGGCCTTGTTTACTTCTCTGATAGAACAATTTCTTCATAATGAAGTTTTACTGACTTTATGCATCCTTAGTTCAATCAAGTATTTTTTTAAATCCTTCTGGCTCTGGAATTTACTTTTCAGGTCTGATCTGGATGCATATAATTTTCTAGATTTTCCCCTTACTCAGATCACTGTCATTGGTTTTTCCTGGCCAAAGAACTGCAAGGTATTTTTTCTGATTGATTACTCCTCAGCTGAATGCCAGGAGTGTCCCTATAACTGGTGTAGAGTGCGTGTTAATAAGACAGTGCACACTAATGCCAGTAGTGCTGTATGCTGTCCTGGGGCCTCTGGTGACAGCTGGACTTCATAAAACTGCATTATGGCACCATAAAATGTGGCACCAAGAAAAGGAAATGGGCTCACCAGCAGTGAGGCTGCAAAGGCTATAGTTCCTCTGCTCTTTTTAGTTTACATAAAACAGGGATTAATTTTGCCTAGTGGCACACTTAGATCCAGGCCAGCCTGCTACATTGTTGAGCAAGCACACTTTTATTATTTAGTCATCGATTTTTCTTTCAAAGATATTTTTTAAACAATTGAAAGAATAAAGTATCAAACTTGGGATTCTATCAAACTATAAAACACATGGACGTGATTCATTACTGGTGTCACATAAATTATCTATGAAATTACATCAGAGATGATCTCAGGTCCTTATGTCATTATGGTGATTACATACTAGTTTTACCAGAACCAAAATAAAGTTGGAAGCTTAAATTATGATTTTATAAAGTATGACTGATTTACATGTTTTTATTACATGTGTCCTCTAGCTTGCAGCATACTACAGAATATAGATAAACAAGATCTTCTGCCTAGACCTGGGTATGTGCTATGTTGACATTCTTTTACAACATTTAGTTAGCTATTTTTCTTAACAATGATCAACATGTTTGCCACAGTACCTAAGGTTCTTCATTATAATAGGAGGAGGTGCTGTATAAATCAATGAATGAAATAACTATTTCAAGCTTTCTTTCTTTTTTTTTAAGGCATACTTTAACTAGCAATGTGCTAGCAAGAACATATGGAAAAGCATATTAGGACAGTACTTTACTGACTATTTTAAGGAGTATCAGGAGTACTGTAAGAGCCAAAATGGCATACATCACAGTGTCTTTTTATGTGTATGTAACTAAAACTATTTATTTAAAGAAATTGTAGAAATCACTTTACTATAACAATGATAATTTTACTTTTAGGTGGTTTAAAATGGAATAAGCCCCCTAAGTAATTCAATTTTAAAAATAAAACAGCTAATCATTGCAAAAAAAAATCCCAACTAATTTTCTTTTTCCATTTTTAAGGATTAAATAACAAAGTCTGTATTCCTTATTGCTGATTTCTACCATTAAACCAACTACATGGAAGCAGCGCTGATTGCAATATAAATAATTATGCTCCTGGGTCCTACTTGTATTCATTCTCGCTCTGCACTTTAAAAACCCATTCATCAATTACTCTGCACTGGCACCAGAGCCTAGCATGTGCATGCTGTTTTTTGCTGGTGTTGCAGCACAGCCTTCAGAGGCGAGGGGAGACACTGAGAGAGCGCAGAACGTGTGTGGCTGCCTGCCCCACACTCACAGACCGGTGTGTGCACTCTCAGCACACTCCACGTAACTGCAGAGAAGCCCTTCACAGGGGGTGGATATAATAGCCTTCATTCTCTGCTGCCTGGAATCTCTTTTAATGTTTGGAGCCTTAAACCAAACCCATTTTGTAAAGAGCTACGTGAGTGTCTGCACCAGGACTTTTTTTAATATGCAGCCTAACTGAAATGCCGCATAATATAGAATTGATGGCACTGTTAATCCTATAGCACTGGTGATTCCCAGCCCCCTCTGTTATTGATACTAACACCATTGTCTCTGTCTTTAAACTTCATCAGTATGCAAACAGAGTGTCACTATGATGGGTGGTAACTTGGTTGGATGCACTCTCTACATTTCTGGCAAATGAGTATAATTATTTTCAGAGCTGCGGGCAACTCATGCATGTTTTATCCTCCATCTGGACCTGCGTGGTACACAATAGTGATAAAAGATGATTTCTCCCCTTGGATGTTCATAGGCCATCATTGACACCGTCCTGATGAAATGGTCATGTATCCCCTAGCACTTCTATATCTGCCACAGCTTGACAACAAAATTATTTCCCTATAGTACTAAAACACTTCAAATATTCAAGTCCTCTGTGCATATATTTGTGTTTTGAAGCATTCAGAGTTAACATAATGTGGTAATTTATAAACTGACAAATTAACTATTCAGAAATCTGAGCAGGGCCTTGTGAGGTCTGCAAAGCAATAGAAAAGAAAGCAAAAGCTTTTTGCTTTCTCTAATAATAATAATAACAATAATAATAATATCAGAGGCAGGTTTTACTTTCCCATTGTCAGTGCTTTTCAGTCCTGGACTTAGTTACTGCACACTGAAACTGGGATGCTTTGAATTGAACTATTGTCATAATTGCTGGTCATGACAAACTGTACCACTGTTGCTCAAGCAAAAAGGGGAAATACTGACCATTCAAAACCAAAAAAGATGGTGGCAAAAAGGCTAGAATAGAATTTACTAAAAATAAATATTAATCTCTATGATAGAAAATAAATTAAGTCCGCCCGAGCAAGAAGAATCAATACCTGCAAAGCTGAGATTGCTCACAAGAGAAGGAGAAGAAAAGAGAGACCAGCTTCCTTTGTTTCTTTGATATAAAATAATTTTAATGATTGAAATCTGTCACTATGGTTGCCCTCTTTAGCAAGCACAGGCTGTCCTTACACGCTCTGATCCTCCAGGAGCCAGACACCAGGATCGGCTTAATCTGTACTGAAGACACCCTTCTCACCTTTACTACAGGAGACAGATTCCCCCCAGATAAAGTAAGGGCAGAGAGACCCTGGAAGGGGACTTGGTGTCTTCTGATGCTCCATCCACATGGCACAGCCCTGTCCAAGGGGCAGCCTGGCAGGGTGTAGGCAAGGTGGGTGCCCAGGCACTGCACCCTTCATGATGTGACCATGCCAGACTGCACTGCCTGTGCCACCACCCTGCACAGGGCCAACAGCATCAGCACTCTTCATCATGGCTTTGCCAGGGTCACCATAGCAACAATGTAATAGATTTGCCCTTATTCAATCCCAGAGGCCACATTGAAGTGCAATGCAAAATTTGCTGGAGTCTGAATTCCTTTCAAGTCATGGCTCATGTGTCAGGAAACAAGTCAATGTGCAGGCAGCAGCAAACACGGGGACAGGAAAACCCTTTACTTTCCCACGCCGCATGCTCCTGATGACATTCAAATGTCAAGACCCTTCCATTCCCCATTTCTGTCTCATTTTCTGGTTATTAATTCACTTTTTGGATGGAGACAGCAGTGGAACCAGGCAGCAGTGGTGGGTAGAGAACAGCTTGGCAGCCCTAAGGTAACTACACTCCACTTCCCTGAAACCACTGTGCTCCTGAGGGAAGCAGCCCCATCCTGGGACACAGAGCATACCCAGAGGGGCCAGGGCTGCCTCAGCAGGGCCAGAGAGCACCAGGAAGAGCAGCTTGTAAGTGAAATCATCCTCTTGTCTCAGTTGTTAGCTAAAGCAAAACTGGTTTGCTGGCAGATTGCTTGACTGTGGTAACAAGAATGAAATATCTCACAATCCTGACACCTGCAAGCCCTGGCCAGGCAAGGGACTTCTCTATGTCACTAGTACAGCTGTGCTCCCTGACACAGCAGATATATTTCTTTTATTTCCACGTCTTATGCTAATACACTTTGTCTTGGTTTAAGAAAATTAACTCTATCCCAGATGAAAAAAGTACATGCTTCTACAGCTTTTCTTGTTATTTTTTCTACTGCTGGAGTTGCTCTGGAGCTGGGGAAGTCATATGTATATATATATATATGTTTGAGGAGGCTAGCCAATCCTGCCTTGGAGCTGCAGAGAGAAAGAGGCATTCTGGGAAAAGTGTGGATGCTTTTACATCTTAGAGCCAAACATATAAGCAAGAGTCTTTCCAGTCCTCATCCAGAGGGCACATTTCCTTCCATACAGGGACCCAAGACACCTTCAGCACCTACCCCTCCATCATGGGATGCACCCCAACAGAAACCTGCCCAGGAGGAAGGCTGAAGATTAACATGGTAGCAGAGCACACCATGCTGGAACATCAAGCTCTGTCCTCTCTAAACCCACATGTACCCCAAAAACAGACTCACAGCCCTTCTTAGCTGACTTCCATGGAATCTGGACTGCTTGAAGTAGGTAAACTGCAGCCCAGGCTCTCTGTGCTGACATGGCAGAGCTGGCCATGGAAAACCAGCACCTTCCCTGTACTTCTTTCCTGACTAGTTGATTTTTTCTCATTTTGCTGAGCTCCTGGTATGCATGGCAATTCTGGAAGCACCACTACTTGTAGGTTGAAACCCTCAGGAGAAGGATGGCAGTGTCAGGCTCTCAGGCTGTGGCTGTTCTGCTGGCTGCCATGCATTGGCTGCACACCCCTCTGAAGGGGCACGTTGGTCACACCACTGCAGCCCACCCTGACCCTCCTCACTCCTCTCTGACAGTGAGAGTGTCCCTAGGACAGCAGACTGCTCCTCACTGGTGGCTTCCCAGCAGGGCTTGCATGGAATGCAGAGACAGCGAGAGTTTCTGCAAAGTTATTCACTTTCAATGTGTTTTTGTTTCTTTGGCAGGTAGGATGGTTCCTTTTCTGTTTTATTTGTCACTTGTCTTCCCTAGCTTGTATGCTGAAATTGGCACTTCATTTTCACTTCAATCACAGCCTAATATTAATGCAAGTGGCAATGTAAGGATGTGAAAAAAATCAAATGCTTTTTCTCTGTGAATCCACCGGTGATGGGTTGAATTTTTCCTTATACCATGGAAATAATTCTTGCAAGTCTAAAGATGCATAGTATTGTCTAAAACACCCTATTCAGACATGCAAGCTAAGTTGTATTCTGAGCAAACAGGATTGGGCTAATGGTGTTTTGTGTAAATGAGGAACACATTAGATAGAGTGCATTCAGGTTCTGTTTATCTAGTTACGATTTTTCTTTGCAAGAGCCTTTCAGCCTCTATTTCTCCTGTAAAAATGCCCCTTGCAGCAGGTGTCTGGGGGATGGGGAAGGGCTAAAAAGTTCAAGATTTTACAGATGAATTGAATAATGAGGAAAATAGATACCAAGGTCAGGCTAAGAGAAAAGAAACTGATTCCAAGGGCAGCAGCACAATTGTACAGGCCTAGACTCCAGTAAAACATTTTCCTTATCATTCTTCTGCTAAATCAGTTGTAATGGAAGGTAACAACAGAGGGAAAATGTTATGGAAACTGAACATAGAAAATTTTATTGGTGATTTATTATATATGTATTCTGATTGCTCCTATTTCACTGTTCAGCTTCTCTGCACAAAACTGCATTGTGGCAGACCCTGGTAATGGATTCCTTCCAGCAGACCCCTGCCAGTTCAGGTCATTGATCCAGACATATATGCTGGCTCAGAAGCAAGAGGCTGCACCTATATCCTGCCACGAACATTTTCAGGAGTAAGCTATTTCACACTGTAGTGTTATTACCATTTTAAATATGTGTATAATGCAGTACTGTGTATCAAACGAACACCTACATAATACTGCAGATGTGACCTATTCTAGCAGGGAGGAATGGGAGAATAGCAGCACACAGTTAACAGCTTTCTTGGTGTGGCTTCCCACTAATGATTACAATATTTGCAAGACACTGTCACAGAATGCTACATGGAATGTATTTATATTATAATGTATCTCATATTGCATTAAAAATAATTAGCTTCACTTAAATCACACAGATATCTACCATATGCTAAAAAAAGGTTCTGCACATAGCAATGTAGAAGAAATCACTTTTTTTTCTGTTTAAAGAAAGAGGCTGTGAAGTTTTTCTAATCCGTAAGAAAAAACTGAAATACTGAAGCAGTGGTGTTAGGCATCTGTAGGCCAGAAAAGAGCCTGAATTTGCACAAGGCATACAGAGTAACTTGCAAAAAACTGATTTCAGCTAAACAATAATGGGAACACATTCAGATAGATAAAAAGATACTCGTGTAGCAGAAGGAGTTTGTTTTAGAAAGAGATAGAGCTGTCCAGACATTAGGTCGAAGATGAATCTAAAAACAATGTCACCAAATGGGACATGGAGCCTCCTAAGCATCCATGGGTTTTGTTTTGCCATAGCTCCTTCACACATTACTTTGAATTGGTCAGTTTAGCCACACAAAACCACTGTGGTTTTGGTGGCCATTTCAAGCCACACAAAAGATTTTTTTGAAAAGCAGAGAACATGTGCTTAACAGGGGTGGAAAAGCTCATTCCAAAAAGCCAGAGAATGAGGTTTTAAGGGTGGACACCTGAGCAAGCAGGAGCAAGAACACTTGCATGGGCTGAACTGGGCATGGCCTCTTCTCCTCCCCAGAGTCACCCAGAGATGCACACTTCCAAGCGCTGCTGCTCGGACACTGTTCCCTTTCACTTCTGCAGGGAGAATGTCCTTGGCAAAACCCCAAGGCCTCAGGAGCCCTTCCTGACATGACATGAGAGATCTACACTTGTGATGAGGAGCTCACCTACAGCAGGAACTGTGGATGGGATAAAGCCCTCCCCATGGAGTGTTTACATCAGCTAAGCTGGTTTCAGAGAGCATTTATCAATCTTTATTCTTACTCATTCAGAAAACACTGGCTTCAAATGAAAAAAAACCCAAAACCCCTAACTTTATTATACAATTTAAAATCTGTTTGTAGAACCCTTTGGAAGTTATCATTCTGTCAGGGGCACTTGCTGAATTGATTTAACAGTTACACATATGTATAAACTAGATGTTTGCCAGCACCTCCAGAATTACACAAAGTCCAAAGACTTTCAGTACTACATTTAAAGAAAAAATAAATTCTGTCTTAATCCTAATTGACATTTTTTTTTCTTTTTGAACTCCGTTACAGAAAGGCTGTACCTAAATGCAAGACCATTTATGACTGAAGAGCACTGCTTCCCGTGCTCTACTTCAGCTCCTAATTTTGTTCTAAGTTCTGCTGAACCTGTCTGAAGCCACATACATTCTTTGCACAGGCTCACACTTACACACACCTGAATACCAGTGCTCACTCAGGGAAAAGGACTTAGCAACTTATCAACCTTTGGGTGCTCCTTTCAGAGCTTCAGTATGAAGTTTTCTGGGATACCCCTCAAAAACACACACCATTCTTAACATTTTAACATGTTTTCTGAGCAGGAAAACCAAGCGGAATTTTAAAATTATTTTTGTGGAAGCTGAAATTGAGAAAATTTAGTACATCAGTTTTGCCTACCCAAGCTTCAGGTGCCCCCAGCTTTTATAGATTCAAAGGTTGAGCTCTGCTGTCACATCCAGTACTGTTTTTACCAGGGCAGGAACACTTAGAGCAAATTGGCAGCCTGAGAAGTGTTGGGCTCATATAGGCACAATGGAAAAGTGGAAGTAAGAAATACATGAGCGTAGAATCATTTATATTGGAAAGATCCTTTAAGGTCACCCAGAGATGGGATAATAATGATACCATCTTCTTCAAATTTACATGAAGCTTCCTCAAAGTGCTATGCGAAAACTGGCAGAAAAAAAGAAGAAAAAAATTACCAGCAAATAGGATGAAAAGCACAGAATTATAAATTATTTAAGATGGGAAATCACTTAGTCCAGTCACTTGAAAAAAATACCATAACCTGACAACGTGACTTGCTCTGCACTTGTGCAAATACCTGGGCAATTGCACAGGGATCACACAGAAGATGGCAGAAACAATTCCATGTACACTACAGATGTCATTCTTTATTAATCTCATTATTCTGAAACTTTAAAAATTATGCACATTTCTACCAATTTATTAATATTTTGTTGAGAATAGAACTGAGCTTCATGGGAAAGAGTGTCTTTGAGGGGGAGCAGAAGCCAACCAGTTAATTCAGAGTAGGAGCTGACATTAGATTGAAATACCTGGGTGAAGTGGTAACATCACCTCTTTAACCATTAATTTGCAGAAATAAATTCAGCATGGGACAGTGAACATAATGACATTATGGAAGACTTGTATCTGTCATATGACATGGGGTTGGGACAGGATCCATCCAAGTCTGCATTTTAAGCCTGAGGCAGCAGCATCTTAGAGAGGTAAGCAACACCTACATCCTCAGCTCAAAGTAAAACCTCTGAAACACTTGTGCAGGGTTTGGGCACCACTACTTAGACCTATTGATCTCCTTTATGTCTGTTAGCTAGACACAATCAAAGGTAGCTTCAGTCAACTTTATTAAAGGTTTGGTCCAGTTTTGTAACCCCACAGTGCTTGCACTCTGGAAAACAGAAAGCTTCTCACAAAATTTAGGGCTCCCTGCACACAGAGCCCTGAATCACCAGAGTCGCTAATATAAGGCTCCAAGTCCCAAATTTTACAGAGAAGTACAAATTAACCACCTCTTCTGTCAGCAGCAACTGAGTTAAACAGAACTTGCATTACTTGAACATTTGCCTTGAAACTTGGATGACAAAATTGTTTCAAAGGGAGGGGAAGGCCTGAAATCTGAAAGCAGGTATATCACAGAAAACTATGTAGGTAAGCAGGAAAAGGCATCACTGAAATGCCTAATACTCATATTGCTACAACCCTCATAAGGGCTTCAGAGGGAAGATGAAATCTCAGTAAAGAGCTCAGTGCAGATGGAAACAAATTACACAGCTTTTACAGTAAATAAGACAGTACATAAGACATGCACACCTGTGTTACCTCCCAGCCCATCCATGTGAGTATGGGGAACACAGGGACTGAGTTCTGGTAATATCCTGTCAGTGAGATTTGCCACTGGCTGATGAGGAATTGAAGTTTGAAGAGCAGTCCTGTTTTCTATGAGAGTAGAAAATTGCCATCAGCTGTCACTCTGATTTATCTCCCCTTATCCACATCCTAAAAAAGCCTTTTCACCCTTGTTCTGTTCTCCATCCATGTTGCTTGTTGGTGGTCACAAATACTGAAAGTAACTGAGAGATATTCTTGGGTCTCACTCATTTTTGTGATAGGTCTTTCTCTGAGGTAAATTTTTTGGACACCTGCTACGTCACAGGGTAATTTCTATGGTGGAAGAATAGATGTGTATCAAGGAGCCTGGCAGGGATTGTGATCCACATGCTCTCACCTTGAGGATTTGTTTTGACCACCTGCCAGATCCATAGACTGAAGAAGTGAGAGAAGAATAACTGTAGAGTTACATCCTTTGTATGATGACAATTACTTCATAAATGTACAGACTTAACAGGCTTAGCAGGAAAGGCTGTAAATGGCAACACCTGAGAATATTGAAGAAACGTGTACATATTATATATATCTGAGGTTTCACCTGCCTGTCATACAGACCAATCCTCTGGCTCTTACGCAGTCACTGATGAAGAAGAATCATCACCAGCCTTGGCAGGGCGTTGGACATACACCAGATGAGGCAGATGAGCACAAGACAAGCTGCTTGACCAGACCAAGTCCCTTGTACTCCACATACCACAAGAAAAGAACCAGCAGAAAACAAAGAAATTAAAAGCCAGCTCCCTGACAAAATTCTCATTCATGGCATCAGGTCTACTTCCTTTGAAGTCATAGGAAATACTTAGATTTTATTTCAGCGTTACAAGAATTACTGGAATAATTTATTATTCCATTATTCAGTTATCATTATTCTGAGAATAATTATAATATAAATAATTTACTAATAGCAACAACTATTATATATATAATTAATAAATATTATTATAAGTGTTATTTTATATGTGGTTCATATTATTAACAATATATACTATACAATGATAAAATATTAATATTTACTAAATAATAAAATACTATGTAATGAGAGTTTATTATTCTGTTATTCTGTTATAATTATCCTACATAATAAGTTGCCCAACTTGAAATTATTCTAGTTTTTGTTTACTGGTAAAGGAAACATAAAATGTAAACAATTAAGAGATATACATGCAATCCAAACATGGATAGTTTTCACCTATGTAGTTTTAATTTAGGTGAGAGATCACAAGAACAGTTCCCAGTCTTTTTTCCATGTTACTGGTGAGCAATCCCTTCATATGTAACTAAACAGCTGCCTAGTCACATAAATTTATATGCTTATACACATGTATCATTGGTTAATATCTACCATTTTACTGGTGTTCTGAACAGTGTACATGAAAAAACAGATTTTGAGAATGTTATTTTACCATCAGGTTTTGACGTTAGGATGACTTTTCTTCTAAATTAATTTTCTTCACATTCTTACATGGTGTTGTCAGGCATAATTTACAATATAAGGTAAAAGAGCTTAAATTCAGAAATTTGAGAGTGGTAAGAGAGAAAGTAGGGAGGAGGAGAAACTTTTTTCACTTTCAGCAATGCATCTGACTAATAAACCCCAAGACGATTAGGATCTGATGTTCTGGGGTGCTTTTGCAGGGCCTACTGAAGCTGCTAGAAAAAGCTCTATTCCCTCAGCTCCCTCACTGCTGCTCGTAGGAATGGGGAGGCACCAGCCAGAGAAGCTTCCCTCATCCTCTGTTCCCACCTTTCCTGTACTTTGCCAGTCTATGCAGGCAGCCAGGAGGAAACTTGTCTTTTATTACCCTGGGGAAACACAGACGACTGTTGGCCCTCTGTACTTTAGGATGAACATGGGCACAAGTACCTTTTCACAGTGCATTAAGAAAAACCCTTCTCCTTCTCTCCCTTTTGCCCCACTCCACCTTTTTGTCCTCCTGACTACAGCAGACAAAAGAGAGCCTCCCTCTTTGTTCCTTCCTTAACCACTTGCTACTGCAACTAATAAACTGACTAGAGTGGTGTTCTTTGGAAGATTAATTATCTGCACTGCTCTGCCACAAAAGAGTGATTTTATTAATGGAGGGAAATACTAATTTTCATGCTTCGTGTGTTTTATGGCGACAAGGATTATGCTGTTATATTTCCATGGTGTTCTCTACCCATAGGACCTCAGCTTTCTCTATAAACCAGAACTTCAACTCTATGCAGGGCTGGGTTTCTCTCCTATTAAAGTGTGGTCACTTTGTAGTGAGTCCAGCAATGATGCAAAGCATTACAAAATATTCCTCTGGGACAGAAAGCACAGCCTGCCTAGTTCAGCTGGAAACAGCAGCCAGGAGGCAGGACATGGGGAAGGTGGCCATGAAGAAGAGCAATTTTAGCTGCCAAAAGGACACAGGTTTGCTTTCCCGTGAAGGGATACAACTCTGCAAAAAATTTGGTGTGAGTTATCTCTGGAAAGGGACAGGGCATTTGCTTCCACAGCTTAATGACTTGCTTCTGGGCCTCGCACCATGAGGCTCTGGGTAAGTTTAAGGTGCATCACTAGTAACAACTGGATTCACTTTGAGCTTCAGTGGGAGAGGAAGCAACCATGATCAAATAAATTGCTCTCCACCAAATACTTGTTTACCTTTGATTTGGAAAGAAGAGCAGTGGTTTAGAGTGAGTTGACACCCAAAATGGAAGAAATTTCACCTTAATATTCAGGGAAGAAGTGAGTTTTTCCAGATGGAAAATTTCAGATTTCTAGATGCCTGGTGGAGCTAATTCCAAGCCAGCTGTCACTGCTGTGCCTGAGCATCATTTGAGGGAGCACAAGGAAGTAAGGCTGATAACTGAATTTGGCAGAACTCCCACTCCCAGCCAGAGCACCTACTGGGGAGTGGGTTGTAGTCTCAGGGATCATTCAAAAAACATGAAAGCCATTGGGCCCTGGGGGAAAACAACATAGTTAAGGGCTAGAAGGTAATGACCATAGTAGTAAACTTATTTTAGACTTTAACTTTCTTTGGTTGTACTCTAGATTTTTTTTAGAGGGAAGTACATGTGTGCTGTAGCTACACCAGGTGCTGAGCTGTTGTGTCAGTCAGGTACATCCAAGCTGGCTACTGGGGAGCCGAGATGGGACAGCATGAAATTAAGTGCATAATGCCAAACTGGTCCAGGCAGCAGGTCAAGCATCTGGAGAGTTAGCAAGCACTGTACTTTGTGATGATGAGACTTGGTGATGTCGGACACACATCTGGGACACAAGAGTAGGCATTGTAGTGTAGGTGACACATAACAGCAAGTAGGTGCACAGTCATACAGGGAACAGGGATGTGATAAAAGGGTGAACAGGACTTGGAAATGGGATGTAACACCCAGGGAAGTGTGATTCTGAGGTGAAGATAACACAATAGACCCCTGCAAATAACCTGTTACCATTTCCCCTCCTGGACATCTGTGCAGCTGGACTGGTGAGGATTCATGCAGCCCATTCATGTCAGAGAAGTGACAAAAAAAACTAAATACACAATGACTTGCAGCATCCTGGAGGCTGTACACCACGCAGTTCCTATGTCCTGCACCATATTTAACACCAGTGTCCTTCTACACCCACAGGATGGAACCAGTAAGACCTTGCATCCTCTGTGAAGAAGCCCAGCTGCACTGCATAAGCTGTAAGGAGCAAGATAAAAAGCAGTGAAATCATTCACACCCCACCCGCAGCTGCCGAGCTGATTGCGGATATGTGGCTGTATCCTCCCCCACACACAGGCTGTGCAGAATGTGGCTGTGCAACACAGAGTCCTGGGTCCCTGGGGACTCTGCCATCACCCACCCTCTGCCTCCCCAGTGAACAGATGAAGATCTAGGAGGGGAGCAGGAGGGAGAGATGTCTCGTATCTTCTTCTGTCTTGGTGGAAAGAATGAGGTGACCCCACAGAGGAGGGGAAAAAGCACTTCTGGCATGTTGGAAGTGGTCCTCTGAAGAGGCCATGCAGCTGTATGTTGTGCCAGTCCTGGAATCTAGGTGTCAAAATTATTAAAAAGACCTGCCTAGAAAAAGACAAGTATTTAAATAATATTTAAAATATCTTCAAATATTGCCCTCTGCTGAAAACCGAGCACAGTCAGGTATCCTACATGTCTTCAGCTGTAAGAGGCTGAAAACTAGCGCCTTGACTGGGACATGTTAAGCCACCTCCACTGTGCTGATGATTAATCTCTCAGGATGATATTAGACTGAGGCACAGCCTCTGCTGTAAACATTTCCTAGTTCTTTTTTTTTTTTTTTTTCCTCAGTAAGCTCTGAAATCTGGCTATTGTTTGCAAGATCCAGAGCTGAAAGGCAAGGCAGAAAGTTGCTTCATTGATAGATTTATGTTTGGAGTTTCTGCTTCATCTGTCAGATAAAGCAAGCAGTGTATATGACAGCAGCTCCTGTCATGCAGCAAAGAAATCTGAAGCCCAGGACAAAACAGGCACATATTCCCTGTGTTATTTTTTTCCCCCTTCAAAGTTCTATATTGATTTTATCAAGCTCTCCCAAGACAGAAAATTGTGACAAGGACAGAGGTGCACTCACATACACATGTATTTTACAGAAACATTTACACCTGGCTTTTTTTCTATTTTTACGGCTTTTTCCCACTCCCTCTCTCTTTCCCCATCTTGTCTGACATTTAACAGGTTCAGTGTTGCTGTTTTGTTTGGCACTAGTGAGTAACAATAGGGGGTGTGCTTGATAAATCACTCCAAAATTGACACAGGTGATTGAACTGTGTAACTGGGCAGTCAGGGAAACAGCTCTGATGTAACATGAACAGAGTAGGCATTCATATTTCAAAATCAGTTGAGCAGTGATATTAGGAGGAAATTTCCACAGGTTTTGCAAATAACAAGAAACCTTCATAGCTGACCACCTTGCATCTTATACATTTAAAATTAAAAATCCAGTGTGAAAATATGTGACGTTAATGATTGCTGTATGCTCAGCAGTTTACCACTTGTAATGCAATAAACGAGGATCAGATATACACAGGCATAAACTCTGCCACAACTGATAATGAAAAACTTCGCTTATATCATTTGCCTTTCCTTTTGGCAGTACACAAAAGACACAGAAATGAACAATATATGCCTAAACAAAGAGAATCTTGAAAGCAGTGCATGTCAGATGTTTACTTTAGGTCGTTATTAGGGGGCTGAGTGGATTTGCTGATAAACACAAGTTGCTTTGTGGGTAGGGAAATGTGTGAGAGAAAATGTTTTCAGGAATCAGACATCTCTTTTAAAGGGACAATGTTGCTTTTTCTGGCATGCACAGTAAGTTTCAGATACTGCTTTTTTATGGAATATGAAATGCTCTCTCCTGAGCAGTGTAAACCATAATGTGCTGTAGCTTTTTCTCTCCACTTTGTGCACATAACCTTTTTTCATTACACAAAGAATATGTAGCTTTCCTGGAATTGAAATTATATCAGAAGAGCACCAGAGTATCTATGGAGTTTGTATATCCAAACCTCTGATGTGCTTCTGTGTGAATAAAGATCTACTTGGGACAACTGTGAAGTGTTCCTTTGGTGACTTTCACTTGAATCTAAGTTTGAAACATGGAATCTTTCAAGAAGGTTACATTATTACCTTTAAGCGATTCTTATTCATTGCTGAGTTCACACCCAGTCCAACCAGAGACAGCAGAAGAAAAAGCACCTAAAGAAACAGAAAGAGCCTTGGCAATTCAGTAATGGGTACAGAAAGTGCAGGCTGTAGTCATTCTTTTGATTTGTGCTCAGATGTGTTTTCTATTTGCCTGTCAAAGAATGCATGCTTTCCCTTTGGATTGCAAACAATCTGAATCTGGATAAAATCATTACAAAATGTCCTTCAGAACACTGAGCCTGCATTTGAAATTAATGTGCAATGGAAAAGCTCAAGATGAGGATTAAAAACTTAACCTAAGTGCAGAGGAGCCAGAGCATAACAGACATCCTGATGTGGATCTTCTTTACTCCCTTTCCTACTTCTCAACTTTTCTTTTACAGTGAGTTGCCACCACCTATACAAGTACCTATCTAACCAAACAAAGCCAACACAACCAACATAATCCCCCCAGAGGGGAAACTTACTTCCTGGAAGTGCCTGCTGTCTGCTCCTGGGGGACATAGCACTGTTCTTCCTACAATGCAGCACTTCACAGGTATTCCCAAGAGGTTTTTCTATTCTCCCTGTGGCTGCTGCCACTTTTTTCATGAGTGCTAAGCGAGGCACATCAGGTAATCATGTTGCTCTAAGTATACAAGCAGACTGAAATGAGCTGATTAACATGGTTGCTCCACAAATATTCATTAGTCCTTGACAGGTATTCTTAGTTAGTGATCTTAGAGTGAATGCAATCATTCCAGTTAAGGCACAGAATACTGAAAACAGGGGTTCAATACTCCTTAGCGGTGCATCTTAGCTTCAGCTCCATATTGCATGGGCAAACCTTTAACAGCAGCTTCTCAGCAAGACTTGGAAGTGTCACATAACTAGCACTAAACAACAAATCATTCTTTTGCTCGTTAAATATATGCATTATGTCTATAAATCAACATTGCAACACTGCTTGCTCTGATTACACCTGAGGGAAGAGAGGGACTAAGCATGATGCTTGGCCATCAAGAGTCCCAGTGCATGGACTGCTCTGGTACTGAGAAGCACAATTAGTTCCTGGTCATGGTGTTATTGCCTTCATCCTAAGAGCACCTCAGCCTCTAAAGCTGGCTGCAAAGAATCTTCTCAAGTGTCCCCTTTGCAATGGCTGTTGACGCAAAGCCCGAGGCTGAGGAAAGCTAGATGTATTATTGAGCACATGGGAGGGAAGAGAAAGATCAATGACACAGCCCAACTGAGAAATAAAAATGAATGTGCCATACATTGCACACAGGGTTTAGTTTGTAGAGCACCCTACCAGCAGCCATGGAAAAAGTACAAATTTTGAGTCAATGTGAAGCTCTGAGGCTTTTGTCTTAAAGATTCTTAAGGAACCCAATTAATACAATTTAAAGTGTTAGAAAACTTCTTGTCCTAGAAAAACTGATCATATGTTTAGAAACTATGATTTATTTGCAGGCCTGTTTCTATTGGTTCTGTGATTAGGTAGTTATTTAGTTTGGAATAACAGCTTGCTTTCTGTGTTCATTCTCCAGTAAAGTCACTGTCTTGTAGCTACAATACTCAGTACTAACCATTACAGTCATGTCTCAAATTCAGCTTTACTCTTCTACAACATGATGTAAACAACAGAAGATAGTGTTCCAGCCTTCCCCATCTGGGGACTTCTTGACTCCTCTCCTTGGCTTCTGCAAAATGCTGTACAGTTTCTTTAGCTATTCATCCTCTGCTGTCCCTCAAGAGCTCACTTTTCAGATATTTATTCCTATGCTTGTCTGGATGCCCTATTTCTTCCTGGTCCATTCTCACTCACAGTGACTTCCATCGTCCATCCTGTGGAAATCTCATTTGTGCCTCCCAAATATGATCTTCACCTTCCTCAAAATAAATCTATCACTGCAGCAGAAATACACATAAAATAGTCTTGCTTTGGCTTAGCCACAGGTCTCTGAAGCAACCAGGCAGAGGTCAGTGGGAGCGGCAGTGTCCTGAAGGAACAGAGAGAACAGGACGTGGTTCTGGCAGAGCTACACCACAGGGGACTCATGGTGTGCCAGATAAAATCTTCAGGATTTGGTGTCTCATCCAGCTCTCATTAGCATGCACTTGGAGTCCTGTCACTAGCTCAGGGAGAAATTGGGCCAAGTCTTACACCCTTTCTAAGTTATTTAAAATCTTGTTGCTATCAGCCATGCTTCTAAATGTCAGGATTTAAAGTTGTTTTCCTCAGATGTTAGTCACTAGCTTTCTATTATATTTTCCATTTCATACTAGTTCTAATTGTGCTGTTCTATAAGGATGTATTTTCTACAGGGATCCATTGTCATATCCCCTTCTGATGGAATTGAGCACAAAATTCAACAAGATTTTATAATTCTCTCTGCTAAAAATACAAATTAAATTCCTCCCACATACTCCCACTCTAATGTTTCTCTAAAATCTATTTATCTTAGTCACGACCTTACAAGCATGAACAGAATGTGGCAAATATTTCACAGTGTAAAAATGTGTCTAAACTTTGGAAAAAGTTGATATATCTGAAAAGGTATAATTTCCACACAGCATTCCAGTTTTATATGGTGATAAAATAATAAAGATTCCAGACAAGGTATTATTTTGTATTTTACATCAGTCCTTGCTTGTCAACATTCAATAATTTACAGGGCTAAGCTCTTTTAAAAGTAAGTAATTTCCAACTGACAAAACCACCCACTTATGGTAATTTTCTGCTCATATTCAAACCAAGTTTTTCAGTATCTTCAAGAATAACAGGACAGTGCATTCAGGAAATGGTAATAAACTGGGAACACAGAAAATGAGTGTTCTTAACTGTGTTTCACCATTATATGAAAAAATCTGAATAACAGTAAATAGAAAAGACAAAGAAGTATCCAAAAAATTAAGTTGGTTTAACATTGTCTGATTCTACTGGAATTGATTGGAATTTTCTAGAGCATTCTTTACTTTTTCTTCAGGGATGAACAGTAAACAATAAACAGTCTTAGATGATGATATTATTGAATTTGCATTCAAAATAAAAGTTAAATTGCCCAAGAAAACGACAGACTGTCAACACTAGACTATCTCTGTGTATATTTTGGGATAGATCCAAGAACAATATGTTGTGGGGAAAAAAAAAAGATGATGTGCCAGAGAAGTTCAGTCCTGGCCAGGCATTCCCTAAACCCTAGAAATGTGTCATCTGAGATATCAAAAATATGTCACAGGCATCTTCAGTATTTATTTCTGTCATTTAGAAAGCATGAAGTCAGAGGCAATAAACTTGCTACATAATGTTGTTCCATGTTACTGCATATGGCGAAAAAGAACTGACTTTTTTCCACACTAAATGGCAGTGTTTATTATACCATACACAAGTGCTGAACCAAGTAATGACACCTATTTTGTTTACATTTCTGGTAAATGGTAAATTCTGGTATTAGTCTAGAAGGTGAATCAAGTTATCATGTTTCAAAATAAGAAATTTTGAACTAGACAGAAAAACTTCCACTCTGAAATGTGGTACTACAAGAGCATTCTCTCCTGAACAACATCTCAAAGTCTAGTTTTTCTTCAGCCATCCATCATGCAGTAACTGTCATCCTCACATCAGTGTTTTCCTCAAGGAAAAAAAGAAAGCAAACCAACAAAAAATGCACTAATAAACAAATAAAAAACAAAGCAACTTGTATAATCCAATAAATTTCAGTCCCAGATATTAAGCCACAGCTCAAGAAGTACAGAATGTTTCATCCAATAAAAGTTTTAGCTCATCTCTAGGTATGGCTTTCAATCTTATCTACTTTTTTAAGGAAAGTTCAGTTCAGGATATTGTGTTTGATTTTTCCCAGATTATGTAGATAGGCTATATCTGGCTTTATAAAAATCTGCCAAGGCTGATATCAATAAGGCTACTAGGGTAGGAAGGCATATAATTAGGCTTCAAAAGGATATTTTTTTTTTAGTTTTTAATAATGAAGTAGCTGTTGGCACTATTTGATATCTTCCTCCCTCTGAAAATACACAACTCTACCAGCCAGCAGCCCATGGGGCATGTGCAGGATGCACAAGCATGCATCCTGTTCTGGGACAACCTTCCTTATATCTCAGCCTTTCTGAGTCCCCATTTTTATGAAGATGTTGAAGAGCACAGAGCCTAAGGTGGAGCCCCGTGAACCCCCCTAGGGACAGGTCCCCCTCCTGATGTCACCCCATTCACTGTCACCCCTTGTGTCTGACCCATGAGCCAGCTGCTCTCCCATCACACGATGTCCCAATCCAGCTGTGTGCTGGACATTCTGTCCAGAAGGATTTGATGAATCCTTCCAAAGAATAGCACCTTGCATTTTGCATTGACATTCTCCTTTTTCAAAACTTTTTCCCCAGCTGTCAGGATAACTCTCAATTTTTGCTTTGTTTTCCAAGTTATCTGTTCTAATGAGGTGCTTTCAGAAAATCATTAATTGATTTTGAAGTATGATTTTTTGTAAGTATGTTTAATACATACATCATTTCCCTCCCTGTAGTTTGGTATTGAAAATATTGAAGAGAACTGGACCACGGACTGGCTACTGCAGAACCTCATCACCTAAAATTTGTTTTAGTAGTACCTCCTGGATTTTTCTTACCACCCAGATAATATTGCCCCCATTTAAGGGCTGCCTCACCCAGATCATTCTTACTTAGTCATGCTAGAAAAAAGTCATACAAATTGGCATGAAGGTCTCCCTAACATAAAAATTATTGAATTATTCCTGTTTCTCTGCCTGAAAACTCTTCATCAAATGGTCTAAGACTAACAGATATTGCATACTCTTGACAAATCTATGCTTCCTTCTATGCACCAGTACTTTAAAACCTGTGTTAATTTTTTCATGTTTCCACGAACTAAGAGCAGCCTGGGAGCTCCACAGTTCTGAACTTTTTATTTTACCCCAGTTCACAGAGATAGATACCTTGCTCTTGAGTGCTCTTTCACTTTGTTTTTTCCTGCTCATTCACATTTTCCAGAGCAGGCTATTTAGCAATACTGCCAAGAGCACTAAGACTAAAGCCAATAGCTCTTTTATTTCCCTCTGAGTGAGGGTCACTGAGTCCAAGAAGTGTGGGAACATCTGATTTGCCTGAAAAAAAACCAATCTTATTTACCTTCAAACACATTGTTCATGAGCATTACCTTGTGTCAATCCTTCATAGGGTGAAAGCCGTTGGAATTATATTGGCTGAGGAAAATAATGTCCTGTGGCAGTCAGTATTAGCTTTCTTTGGTGATTGACAAATCGTGTTACACAGGAGCTCTCTAATACTAACACTATCTGTAGTTTGATTATACTCAATAGATATCGTGATATGCCTGTGAAAAGTGCTGTTTGATTACTTTTACATGAAGGCTGTACAAAAATATCTCTTAATGCAAAGTATCAAAATATGAGCTGGGAAGCTGGCAGATAAATTATTAGAACAGTCTTTGTACTGATAAACTTTTGAACTTTCATTGAACTTGTATATTAAGAATAGGCATGTTTTCCAAGATGAAAATTCACTAGACAACCTACAATTTTTCTTTCATATATTTAAGAAAGATGTTAAATCTGGTAAGAAAATAATAGTGTTTTATGCCTTTGATAAGGATTGTAGTTCTATAGTCACAAAGAAGCAGCCATCATCAGCAGCTCTGAGTTATAGTCCTATTAAAGAGGTAGATACCATCTTAACTGGATGAAGCCTCAATATTTTGGGTTAGGTGACCAAGAAGCTTCCACCTCCCTGTGAAAAGAAACTGTCACTATCAGCCCCTTGCTGAATCACTCCTGCCTGAAAACTTGGCACAAAACTATCAAGTCCTCCTTCCCCCCTCCTCTTCCTCCTCATTTTCCTTGAAATGAGGCAGTCATATCTCTTCATGGATGAGGAAACAGACTGTAGGGACAGCTGTCCTCATAGCTGCAAACTGACCTTCCTCAGGCTGGGAAAATTTGAGATCCAGCATTCTGCTCTAAATAAACTGATATAAACTAAAAATTTATACATAATTCATGATACAGGTGATTTTTTTTGCTACTAACCCTGCTGTGAAGGAAGACTGAACCCATTAAAAAGTGTCATCTGTCAGTGCACAGGACACAAATTGTAAAATTTCCTGATGGTCTTTGTTTCATCCTACTTAAAACAAAACATAAGGAAATGAGTCAAGGAGGAGGACATATGTGAAGGAATGATTTACAGAAAAGTTATCTTATCTGGCCATTTGGGGTATGAAGTCATGTCTTTTTTACTCTCTTGGAGCAAGTCCATCCTTTAAAATCCTGCAAGCCATGAGATCTACAGTTGGGCAGCAATGTTCAGGTCAAGGCGTCACATGTAGAGGGTATGAGCATGGACTACTGGCTCATCCAGTGAAAACCAGCAGATTCTGGGACAACAGGTTACCAGCAGTTCTGTTTTCCCCACCTCCTGTAGGTCCAGCTCACTTAAACACTTAAAGAAGTTAGAGGGAATTTGGGGGAGTATGAAAAGCACTGACTGCTAATCACAGTTCTTTGTTGGTCTCAGTGGCCTTCTTAGGGAAAGGAGATGATGAATGATCCCAGTCTGGGTACAGCAAGACTTTCCTACCTTCACTGAAGCACCACAGCTGAGCTCTGTTTCTGCAGCTACCCCACTCCATTCCCTCTTATGTGTTGTTTCTCATGCTTTGAACATGAGAGTCCTACTCTGAGTCCTCTGGTGCTCTGAAGCAGGCTTCCATGCATCTCTCTCTTCAAGAATATATTCTTTCTGGTCGAATTATTCAGTAATTCCCATCTGTGACCTCAAACTGAACTTTTTCCAAATTAAAATCTGATAGTTAAACAGCCCTTGAATGAGTTCCGAGTTAAACACTTCTAAGGTGCTGAGGGTTGCCCCACTTAAAGAAGTTTTCTGCAACTTAAAGCAGTCCTCTGCAGTAAGTATTGGACAGACTGCTTTCTTCTGTAATTTGAAATGAAATCTCATTAATTAGAAATGAAATCTTATTATGATTTTCTTTTTTTTTTTACCTTTTAGAAAGAAGTGTTGCATAAATTTCTGTGAGGTCAGAGGTGTGAGATGATATCAATCTGGCAAAATAGCGATGCATGCAAGTGAATTATCCATTTTAAGGACACTTAGCACAGAAAGAGAAAGCAAAACTGCCAACATGGGAGCATGTGTACCCTGAAACAGATGTGTGGTTGATGAACTTACAACTTTTGGCGTGGAACATGCCTCTGATGAAGGTGGTCCCAGGGTGATGGTCTTCCAAAGACCCTTATCCTCTTCTCCCAAAATTATTTATCTTTGCTCTGATCTCTCTCTTATCTGTGCCCTGCAGAAAGGGTTCACAGCTCTGTTTCTTCTGTGAGTTTCTTGAACGGGCTCATGTCAGGGAGCAGCCCTGGCAAGGGGGCCAAGGGGCTCACCACAGCCTACCTCTGATCAAACACTGACTCACCAAAAGTGGGTGAATGCCTGCAAACCACCTGCAGGTAATGGTCCCTGAACTGTTCTGAACACCACCTGCCCTGTGCTGGGCCCACACTGAGAACTCTGCTATGCACTGGATCCCTTTCCATCACCTGGAAACACTCCCAGGCACATCTGGTTTTCCCCTGCAGTAATGTTTTTCCTCTTTCTCAAAGCTTCATGCTCAATTCCTGACAACTGCTCCACTCTGGATCTCCCCAAAAGTGACATCTTTTTTTGTTTACTGTTAAACCTGATTACTGATCAGAAAGCAAGTTGTAAGTTGCAAACTGAATATTCCCCCAGAAATAATTTCTCCAGTGTTAGCTTCATGGGTAGGAGACCGTACCTTTTATGTTGCTTTTCTTGCCAACTGTGTTGCTCTAACAGTCTCATGGCAAGGTTAAAGGCTAAAACTACTCATGCAAGCTGAAGTTTTCCTGCTATGGTTAGAAACTGGCACAGAAAGCATCTCCCTTCTTCATTCAGTCAAGAATTTAAATATTACTGTCTAGCACCATTTGTCCAAACTTTTCTTGTAGGACAGTTTTTCACTGGAAAATAAGAAGCAGTTGGAATCCAAGCCTTCAGCAAGGCTGTGAGCAGGACTGCTGTGTGAAAGACAATGCAAAGGAAAAGTCAAATCCAGAGGGAAATCTCTCCCCTCTCTAAAATGAAATAATTTCTGTCTTATCTAAATAAAATTACATAGAATGAAGTTGAAATAAAATTTTCTTTCTATTACTTCCCAAATTTTACTTCTTATGCCAAGTCAACAAAAATGTTGGACATGCCATCTTTTTTATTCCCTGTTTGAAGTTCTGTTACAGAGTTCCTGCCACTTGGACAGTGGAGAATGAAAGTTTGACTACTTCTTGCACAGCAGCTGGTGTGCAGAAATGCTCAGGAACAGCAGTGTGAAAATATCCTGGGCACAAGTTTGAAGAATTATTATATCATTTTATCTGTAAAGAATTTGAAGTGAGGCAAGTCTATTAGGCTTGATTTTCCAATAGAAAACATGTTAGTATAAAATAGTTATTCATATATGGCATCTACCTCATGAAACAGCTCTACCAAAGACAGACTTTGGCCATCCTCTCCTATTCTACTCATTTTATTAGAAAATGCCTTTCTCCATCCTCCTTCTTCCAAAACTTTCCCCCAAGGAAATCAGGATTAAGACATTTCTTTCTGCCTTCTTCAAAATATCCCCAAACTCCAGAGCCAAAAGTCTTTTCTCTTTAACAATATTGAGTACTAAGTACTTGTCCTGGTTTGAAAGACATACTATACATGCAAATTTTAGTGATTAGTTTGAAATTAGTTTCTCCTTGAAGGCAAGGAGCAGCATCCCTTGAAGCAAAAACCAGTTTCTGTGTAGCAGATCAATGGCACATGGGAAAGCATTGTTAAATTGAGTATTACCTTATCGTGTATGCTGGCAAAATTAAGTACAGAAGCTTCTACACAAAGCTATATTGGAGAGAGTGATAATAATGTGGTTAAACCCTCATCTGAGACTGTGACAATAACTTGTTTTAATCAGATTGTGTGGAAAATCAATTTTAATCCTAAACAACATAGAACTCAAACCATTTGGTTCTTGCTCAAACTGTGTAGCCATGAGCAGATTTAGATCATAGCACAGACTATTCTCTAGCTTTTAGAAGTCAGCAAAAGAAAAAAATAATTGCCTTTTTTTTCCCTTGGAAGATTGTTCCAGTTTACTTTTGCAAATCCATATGCTGAGGCCAAAAACACAGGAATTTCTGTGCTACCCTAAATGAGACCAGTGCAGCCTGGAGCCACATAATGCTAGCTAAGGCACCAACAGCTCACTTGGCTTCCTTACATAACACCAGGCCAAAGTGGTTGAATCAGACACCAAGTCAGGAGGCTCTTTTCTATTCTCAGATTTTTTTCATAACTGTTCCCATGGCTTTTGGCAGATTCTTCATCTGAACTGAAGGATGGCTAAGACCAATGTTTTTAAACAGAGGGGATAACAGTTATACATTTAATTTTGAATGATATTACATCTGTGGCACCGAAGAAACATTATACCTCTGAACATTTGTTGCTTATTTTGAAGTTTAAGTATAGATTCAGCAAGCTTACATTCCCACGTGTGGAAGTGTTTGCCTTCTTATCTGTAAATCAGGAAGAATGTATGAAATAACCATAGCCATGCAGCACCCACTGAAGGAGCAAATACCACACCTAATCCTTCTACGGGGCTACAAACAAGCTTTAGAATATCCTTGCATGGAATAACTGGAATTGCTGGCCTGGGAGTCCTTTCCAGATGGGCATTCTTTATCCAGTGTGAACAGTCTAATGATGCTCACCAGAAAAATCACTCCTGCATCCTCTGGTTTGGACAAGTCCTCATCCTCACATGGCGCAATGAATCAAGATGGGCACGCATATGGAACCCAGATGAATGTATCCCATTTCACATGTTCCACTGCAGCATATAGAGATCACGGTACTACAATCCACAAGATGTAGGAAAAAATCTCCAAAATCTAGGGAAGGAAAGTATCTTGAGGCTGATTCATCCTGCAGTTGAGAAACCCAGTTACAGCAAGGATTTCTGAAAAATCTCCCTTACTTGCCGTATGATTTGCTATTACAGACATATGAAGACATATATTTAGCTTAACTTTTGTAGGATTATCCTGTTCAGTGCCCTTCCCCCATTCTGTGTTAATGCAATGTGTGCAAAGACCAGTGCTTTTTCCCTCTTTCAAACAGAATGACAGTGAAAGAGGTATGGTGCTGTCCAGAAGCCTGTCTGTAGAAAGAGAAGTACATAGTATGCAAAATAGTTCAGGAATGTTCAACAAAAATGATTTTTCATCAGAATCTATGAAAAAAAACCCATGATGACCTGCTGATTTACACAACCTCTAGCTGTTTGCCAAGTTCCTGCCTTGTTCAAAGTCCTGCTCTGGTGAACTTTCTCTTAATTTATAGGAGTTGAACAGCTGCAGCATGAGAAACTAAAAGAACAGTATTTATGATACAGTTTCAGAGATCTGGGAAGACTTTACAAAAATAATAGTTGTCAGCAGGTACATAGTACAAATTATATTAGCATGGAAAAGGAGAAAACTACCTGCCTTGCATAAGCTTAGAGACTATGAGGAAAGTTAAATATCTTCATGTGTCATGATGAAGTCCAGCTTAAGATGATCAGGAGACAGGCTGAGTTGTTATCACTGTTCCTGAAGACTTCCCAGTTATGGTGAGGAGCCAAAAGTTTCCAAAATTACTTTTGACGAAGGAGAAAGGGGAAGGAGAGACAGGACTACTTGGTTCCAGCACTTGTGCAAAAACACTGTCATGAAACACTTCTAAAGGAAGCATGAGCATGATTCAAGCTGGCTATACCTTGCATCTTATAAGTTTTTAAATATTCCCGTACAGAACCAGAACAGACCCTGACAGAACACTACATGTCCCTAGCTTGTACATCAAGGAAAGGCTTTCATAATTCTGCTATGACTTGGTCATGGCTGCTGGGTTTGTTTCAATCCCCTCTGTGTTTTTCATTGAGTACATGCAGGAAAGCCACTAAACTCTGCAGAGGACAAGCTGGAAGGAAATCCTTCAGGAAGCTCCCTGAGCCCACTGACATCAGCATTCTTACTGCAGACCTCGGTGCTGGGTGTGGGATCACGCACAGATCTGCACCACATGGCATATGTGTTCAATGAAAACAACTCATATTTTGAGTACTAAATATTTAAAACAACACAAGAACAATTTGTACCTCATTAATTATTCACAGTAGTTTGGTGTTTCTAAAAGAGAATATTTGATAATCTGGGTCCTGTTTATGGACAACTTGTAATCAGACAGAGATGAAAATCATCAGTCTGTTATTAATTTCAAATTACTTTTTTCACAGCTAATATCAGGTTATCTGAACTGTTTTCTCAAACTTGGAACTCCTCTCCAAAGACGTCCCCAATGCTGTTTCAGAAAGTCCTGTGCACCAAAGGAAACCGTGGCCCCATATCTCATGGGAGGTCCCTGGAGGGTCACAGTTACACTACCAATAAAATAATTAAAGCTGTTACCATGAGATATTGCTTCATCCTCCATACATACATGGAGGTACACAAAGTAGGAGAGCAGACCTCTCACCTCCTCAGGCTATGTTTCCAGCTCTCCCAGGTTCACCTTTTGGAGGCTCCCATGGACCCCCCATACCCAGAACATCCTCAGTCCTAAGGAGGCTCTTGGAGATTCTCTGAGACATGGATTTTTTTTTAAGAAACACGCATTACATATAAAGATGTTCTTAGCAACAATCCAGAATAGTTAGGCAGGGTATGTAATACCTGTGACATAATTATAAGCTGGTTGCTTCCAGCAAATTAATTAAAATAGCCTGATAAATGCACCCATATCAAGAAGTTTATGAGTGCTTCAGCTCCTAAGATGGATATGAAAGAAAGGTACCCATTCAGAAATAATGACTCAGTAGCTGTTCCCCTTCTAAATTAATATTCTCTGTCAGAAGCTATGCAGAGGCTGCTCCACTGCTCTTTGGTACACAGAAATGGGCAAGGAGAATGTGGTTGGTGATGAATACTATTTAACCTTGATAAAGGATAGAGAAACAGAGATGAGACAGAATGTATTCAGGGGATGGTCACTGAAATTTAAGGACTGAATGCTAGAAAATGCTTTATATGGGAAAAACAAATGCAGTCATATTTGGCAGGTATGTAGGCATTTTTTTTCCAAAATAATATTTTCTAGAACAATAGGGAGTTATATTTAAGAGTTGTCTCTGTCTTTCCCAGCCCTCTGTGTTTTCTCTTTCTATCTCTTAGATTGTACAGACCACAGAATAGCTTTGTCTGCTCAGCCCTCTGTCATTATTAAATAAACTGTATGAATACAGTACCAATAATATTTGGAAAGAGCTTTCATCTTAATGGGAACAGACATGAAATTAAACCATTCATGACCAAATACCTGTCTTTGAAAAAAATAATAATTATCTAGCAGGTTTGCATATTGCATATATTTCCAGATTTCCATGCTTCAAGCCCTTGCCTAGCACATGTGAGTGCTGGGGTTCTGGTACAGGCACTCAGCTGCACAACTGTAGCACCTAATGATGTTACAAGTTCATCGGCTCATTATCATTCTCTTGCCACTTTGATGACAATATTTTTTAATGTGGCATGATATAATGGTAACTACTTATTTTATATAACCTGTTTTGTAGCCCAAAAAACAGTCTTTTATGGGGTGCATTAGAGCCAGTATTTTGCTTGAGCATTTTAGACAGAAATATTATAATCTGTCTAATGTTGTCTAATTATAACCACTTTTGACATCTCTTTTTGTATTAGTATTGTGATTGTATGACATTTAAGCAAGGAAAAAGACTGTGTAAGAATAAGCTAAGTGGGTCTTACTTTACTGAGCACCCAGTGACATCTATGATATGGTACCAGGAGCAATTATTGTGCTATTTGTTTATTTCTTTATTCATACAGCATCTCCACAAAGAGCCTATTGGATGTGCTGTCAGGTATCTCATCTTTTCAGGTGGCTGATATTTGGCTGGACATATGTGCCTACTTTAAAAGGATTAAAATGAAGAAAAGTAAGGCAAAAAAAAAAAATCTCATCTTTAGGTCCTGACATACAAGTATTAGAAAATCAGGTTAATAAAAAGAAAAGGTGGCAACAGCCCAAAACTCCTCAATGTGTGTATAATCTGGAGAAAAGAAGTGAGGGAGTGAACATTGGTCAGAGAGGCTTTATTGTCTGGCACAGGACTGAATTTGTCTGAACTGTTGGATGAGGGCATTGAAAACAGAGAAGCTTGTGAGAATTTGATTTATATCAAAGAATCAAATTCCACGCTTCTGAAGTAGTAATTTTTGTACGCTATCAGGTGGGGTGTTATAAATGGATGAATACCCACAAATTTTCTAGAGAGATAAACCCTACCAGGGATGTATCACTTTTGAGTCATTGACTTCCCAAATGTAGATTAAGGAGCAAATGAAAAATCTTAGTTATTCTAGTATTTTACAGATGACAAAGATCTTGCCAAATAAACACCAGACCTACTAGAGATAACACTGTGTCAGATGTGGGTTTGATAGGTACTCAGGAAATTATAGTACTGATGGTCATATAAGATACACTTGGATTGACTAAAAATGAGAAGATGCAGTTTAAATATAATGGAGAGTTATATTAAAAATAGGTCTAGAGCACTGTCAATTTAAAAAGGAAATCTGTGAAATAAACTAAAAAATTTCTTGATAAAGTGTGAAATAGTGAAGAAATTAAAGATGTGAAAGATTTCTTTACCCAAGAAATACTCTTGAGTAAAAGATACAAAAGGTATAGAAAATGAGAAAAGAGAGAGTATACTGGAAAGACCTTAGAAATGGTCAGATAAATTGTCATTTTCAAAAAGCTATTAGAAACCAGCAAAGGGGGGGGGGGGGAAAGGGAAGAAAAATACTAATAGGCACATTTTGGGGTTTAAAACTCAGGTTTAGCTGTACTTTAGAGGGAAAATAAGGAATAAACTATGAAAAGTGAGGTAATCATATAAGTAATAAGGAAGAAAGAGTGGAGTAATAGGTTTGCTTTGCAGTTACATAAGGAAGAGAGTAGAAAAATTAGGCTTCAAATTTAGACAGTTTGCTCTAGTTTTAATAGAAAGAAGAGGGTGACTAGTGAGGATGGAATGGAAATGAAGACTTGGGAAAGAGCTTACCACTGCTGGGATAAACTTATCATATAATGCCTCCAAGACAAGGAGAAGAGTTGTCTCTTGACGGAGGGGGCATGGTCAATCACCACCATCGCAATAAAAGACCTGCCAGGTAAAATTGCAGGTCCGGAAACAAGGACTTTTTATAAATCTTTCCAGTAAAAGTAGTGTTGTATAACTTCAGAAGAGTATCCATAGACTCTGACATCAAGGATCAAAGAAAAGGGACTTGAACAACAGGACTCTTATACTCATTTCAATATTAAGAAAGGTTCTAGAAGACCATGCAACAGTTACTTTGGGAAGGTGAATCATGATAAACAACTTAGTATCCTGTTTTACTGAAATAGTAGATTTTTTAAAAATAAACTTGATTAAATATTTAGTAAAAGAGTAAAATGTGATAATTCATATGATTTAATAATGTACCACATAGGAAGCTATTAGAATGGTGAAAATAGGAGTGAATAAATTTTCAATGCATGCTTTAGACTAGCCAGAAGGGAGATAAAACAATGGATCTCTGCAAAGAAAACTACAGACACACAGATTTGCCAGTCTTACCAATACATTTCAAAGCAGATATTAATTAATTCTCTTACCATGGCACAGAAAACAGGGCAGTGGAATGAATGTCAATCTCAGAGGACCACAGAGCATCACAGAAGAAAAATTCTTAAAAATAAGTGAGATTGATAGTACAAAACAGGATTAAAATTAACCATCCCAGTGAGAGATCAGGAACCTGGAAATTATGCAAATTTCTACTGAAAAGAGGGAAATTATCAGCTGGAAATAGCGTAACAGAAAAATGTAGATATCCTGATCTTTCTGAGAATGACAATGTGCTGTTACTGCTTCTCTGTGGGTCCGTGGAAGAAGAACAGCAAATTCAAACCAAGGTTGTGTAAGGTGTGGTGACATCACTATCAAGGCTCTGGGGAGATAGCATCCACGCACAGTTCTGGCTGCTGCCTGGCAAGGAATTAAAAAGCAGATATAGGTGTGAGGAAAGGCAACCCAATTTGGGGAGTGGAAGCAACTATGTTCTTAGGGGAGGTACACAGCATAATACCAGGGCTGATTAAATGTCAGTAATGGGAGGTTTTTATGATTTCTTCCTTCTCACAGTCCCTGATCATCCTTTGTGCCTGTGTTTACACATCTGTGTATGCAAACACACAAACCCTGCAATTTTCCTCAGTAGAAAAATGAAACCGATTCAACTAAATTACAGTTTGGTGTGAATGTAAACTCTGAAGCAATGGATAATGATCTCTCGATGTTTCCCATTTTAAAGCCCAGGACATCCTGACCTGGCACCATTCTAATGCATTCCCTCTCCCAGCATGGCTCTGCTGTGATTGCACTGCAGCTCTGCTGTACAGCCCAGGCACGAGCTTGTGTGTTTCTTCCAGCCCAAGATGGGCAAGGTGACAGCTCATAAAATGGGTAATGTCTTTTTCACCGTTGAAGCACAGCTGGAGCTGGGTGTAATGCCTGCATATGGTGATGACAAACACAAACACAGCAGTCCATGTGCATTGATGTAAGCATTAGTTGTCTCACCTTTGGTGACATATTAGCTGAGCTGGAGGGTTAAGTGCATGAGGAGATTGAATGACCAGCCTCCAGGAGTGTCCCAGTGCAGCTGGAGCTGCACTTGCAGAGGTCACCCTGCACATACTCTGATGCAAGCAGAGCTAACTACATCTATATATTCAGCATCTTTCCTTCATTCACTTAAATAATTAAATACAGTGTTAGTGCACACAGCCTGCATCCAGAACAATTCCACCACTCCCTTTCCACATGCACAAAACTTTCATTCCTCTCTTGACAGAGAAGCAAGTCTCTTGTCATAGAGTTCGATGTAGTCAAATTGATGTATATTGTTAAATCATACCTAGCAGCTGACATTAAATTGGAATGTACTAAAAAGGAAATGGCTAGTAATGTTGTTTCCTCAATTTGCATAATGACTTATTTTAAAACAGAATAAATATTAACTGGTTCTGAAAACCTGTAACTTTCAATTGCCACAGCATTTCTGTACTTTAATTCTTCACAGAAAAATTGTCACATGCATAATGCTTCTGAGAAGGGGAAAAGTACAGTTTTAATTTTCATATGTTGTAGCATTGTAGAGAATGATCTCATTTCTTGTAATGTTGTATCCTATCCCCTAACCAATAAATATTCTAAGCATTTAATGCGTTTATCAACTCTTCTGTAAAAAAGTACAGTACAGAAGGACCTATGCAATGGTGTCAAAGATATTTTATGTATCAAGGGAACCTGAGCAATCTCTTGGGTGATTCTCCACCTTGAAATTCAACTTTACATCTTATCCAACAACAGAGCAAGAAGTGAATCAATCCCCTGTTCTCCCAAGAAACCATATGCTGGTTTTGCTTGTAGAAATTAAATTCTTCTAGCAGATAGATGCTGTACATTTTTGCACTGTGTGGAATTTCACAGGTTACTCTTATCAAGAAATAAGAGAAAAATATTAAGGATGCAATATGTGATTTAATGACAAAAACACACCTTTAGTTAAACAGGTCCAGACAAGTTGGTCCAGGCAGACTTATTCCTTTCCTTACAAGTAATGACTTGCACCAGGAAATATAAAATAAATTGCTCCACTCCTTTTCTTTAAGTTAAAGATATTTAAGGGAGAGTAGGGAGGTCAGATACCTCAGTATGATAGACATTCAACAAAAAATGCCATCCACTCTGGATTCTAACACTGGAAATTCTTGGTGGGTTTTTTTGTTTGTTTTTGTTTGGTTGGGTTTTTTGTTTGTTTTTTAAAAGTCTTTCAAGTATTTTTTTCTATGTATGCAGAAAAGCAGGCATTTGCACATACTCACAGGCATGCACACACATAGACAGAGCTCTAGCATTGTGTTAATCAAATCCAACAATATCAATTGGATTTGAGGCATCATCAATACAGATAAGGATCACGAGACCATTTTAGAAGTAATTTATCTTGTTGTGGATAACTGTAATACAATTTGTATTGTATGATCAGAATGAAGGTCATCTGCTGAGACATCAATGACAGGAACTTTGGGCAGAACACATAATATTACAGTGACTGGGTACAACACACTGGCCAACAAAAAAAGGGTTTTTGGTATCAGAAAAGCAGGGGTTGAATCTGAATCACCAGTAAGGTACACACCATTGTGAAATATGGCAGAAAGGACCTCAGTGCCTTTAGCAGAGGAAATTAAGACTAAAGGAGATTTTTTTTTTTGTGACTACAGGGATAGAGAAATGTTATTTAATGTAAGGGACAATGCAGAGGCAAGAACAAATGTATGTAGGATTGACAGGTATAAATATAAGATAGTATTAAGATGAAATCTTCCCCAGGTAAGAAAGGTAGCTAAAGAACTCTCTCATATGAATACTGAGGACAAGAAATGAAATATTTCGACAGGGAAAGATCAACTGCTCTAAAATTCAGCAAAATTATGCATCCTTGACAACTGATATTCAAGACAGATCTGAAACAAGTATGATAAAATTATTGTACATGAGAAAAGAAGCTGTAAAGATCTATGAGTAAAATGATAAGACTGTTGTTTTAGCCTGAGGAAGGTTACTTAGAGTTTACTCTTGAGTTTTCATTTAAAAAAGGACTGTTGGAACTTTCTTGTTAATATACCCTCTTCTATTAAGCATCATATGTAATGTCTACTGGTGTCTTTTAGGGGCTGATTTGTTAAAAACAATCCTTTACTTTACAACCTCCCAGTCAGATTGAATGGGAGCTCTAGAAACTGGAAATCAAGATCTGAGTTTTATTATTTTTAGTTATTATTTTTAAGATTACCTATTTAGGAACTTTTGTATTTGCTATGTATCAGATTTCTAAAACAGCAATCATTAAATTTAGTCCTCCATTTTTCCTAGTAGCATATCTAATGGCATTTCCAGTGTTAGGAACTAATTCCATGGTTGTTTATGACCTAATTGACTCAGATCTCTTTGTCACTTTTCTTCTGTTCTTTTTTCTTTTGAATCTAGCATAAGTTCCTTGTCACTTGTACAAATCAATCCCCTGCACCAAGCTATCTAATTCAAAAAGGTGTTCAAAATCCTTGAACTCTTCCATATCCATGTTTTTGGCACTGAACTTCAAGGTTTTGAAAAGGACTACAGATTGCAAAGGTTCTTCAAGCTACCCTTGCTGTCATAGCAACCCACAAACTTCATAGAGGGACCAAGAGTGATGTGAAAGGTCTTTGCAGAGCTCCCATGAGCTGAGGAGAGAATGAAAATCTCCCACAATGGTATGCAGAAGGTGATGCTGAGTGCTCTGTCTGATTTGCATAGCCACTGAGGTGCCCTCTCTGCAGTTGGGGAGTTTGGCAAGTATTCATTACAGTATAGCATTCCTCTAAAGAGCTCCTGTTTTTCTACACTTTTTTCTTATCTGGACAATAAAGTGCTTTTATTTATTTAACATCAGAAATCAAGACATACTTATTTAACCTAGGTTTAACCCAAGCTTTACACTCATTATTAAGCTCTTAAATGAAGCCAGGAAAGGCCTATGGGTCTGTGTCCTGCCAAGCTTGACCTCTACCTGCACAGCAATCTGCCATCATCCATCCTCAGCTTTCACAAAATAAAAACTCAGTAGGAGATAAAAAGAAGAAGCAAGAAAAAAAATCAGGCGAAAGCTTTAAATGAGCATATGGCAAAGATTACTTACTTCAGAAGAAATGTAATAGTAGTACTGACTATTGAATAGTTTCTAACGAGACTGCTGTCATCGGCTTTTAATTCAAACCTGCCACATACTTGAACTTCTTATGTTCTAAAGCCTCTGCATCTGCAAAGTGGCATATTCTTGCAAGTATTTATCAGATCTTGATGCAATGACTACCATAATAATTAGCTTTACTGGATTGTGTTACACAGTAAAGCACAGGTCGATGGGGACAAAAAGCCCTGGAAGGTAACCTTTATTTACCTAAATAGGATAATGTAGGTGGCAAAATTAGTGATTATTATCTGTTTAGGTGTGCAACTGCTCTTTGGATGCAGTTGCTGGGGACTTGCTATAACATACTTCAGTTTATCAGGCCATAGTGGGACATTTTCCCCTGAAGTATGGCTTGATTTATTTCTCAGACACAACAATGAACACTGAGCATCTTCTCTACATCCCCTGTGCTTAGAAGTATATCTTCCCTTCTGTACTGATGTGCTCGCTGCCACCTGAGGCTGCTCCTTTACCTCCCTGTTGGTGAGTGTATGAGAATAGAGAGAAACAGGGTGCTAAGAAGTAGTGCCTCTGGTTTCCTAATCATATAGATACATTCCTGTTATTTTTATATGGTCTATATATATTTAGAGGTGCATGTAAGTAGAATGATGGGAAGTTCTTTGTTAGAGGAAATTGGAATGAATAATAAATGCATCCTCATGGAAGTGGCCCAGGGGAAGACAAGAACTCCAGGAGGAATTGCTGCCTGCCAGTTTGTTTGAACCCTTCCTACCCCTGAAAGCAAATAGTAGTAGGGCTGCAGCTCAAAAATCCCCAAGTCCTCTGGGAGCCCTGCAGACTGCGTGTCGCAAGGCTCCCACATCCCTGAGAGCCTGAGAGCAGCACCAGCATGGACACACTGTGAATATCCTCAGTACCCACAAACCTGGCCTTTCCATCCTCCATGGCATGGAAGCTTTCTTGTGGGATGTGAGTTCCCATCTCTGTTTCCCTCTCTGCAGGGGTGGAAAGGAAGAGAGTGGGATTTGTGATCGCTGGGGAGAGACCAGCCTTGCATGCCCAGGGCCAAGAGAGTTCTGTGGTGCTGCACCCCTCAGCTCTGGGCAGAGAGCCACAGCCCCCTAGCCAGCTCCAGAACTGTCAAACTACTTCAGGCAAAGTCATCATAATCACCACGTAAACTCTGATTTCCTCTTTATCAGGTTTAGCTGGAAAATAAAACAAATAATTAAAAAACCAAAACACAAGATCTAAACATTACCTATGCCCTTAATTATCTCATCCTATTGAGCATTTTTTTCCCTGTCAGGCCAAAACATTAATTATCTTCCTAAATAAAGCAAAAGTTAAATCCTAAGCACCCACAACTACAGAAACAGTACAGTGGTCAAGCTTAAATGAGCATATAAATTTTATTAATGGATGTTTTATACAACTCTATATAATATAAATCAAACAAAAAACCCTATTTCCATGTTTTAAGGCTGCAATAAAAATCTTTAACTTTATTGGGGATAATTTTTATTAAGTTTAGAACTTCTTTTTTGCAGTAGTGAGACTTCTATGGGAATGTATTATCTGGTTTGCCATAAAGCACCTCAGCATGTTAAATAATTTTATAAATGACTATACATTAATCAAAGTGACAAAGCTATGAAGAGCTGAGGTTGTGAGACAATTCTGGTGATCATATTAATTAGTATTTAATTAGAAACTTCAGGGCCATAAATAAATAATCATGGGAGAGAAATTTATGCAAATTGCTTTGAGTTGTATTTGCTGTAGGAAAAAGCCCTTCCTTTCTTTCACTGGTCTCTCCTTTCTCTTTTTCACTTCTTTCCGCACTGTACATAGCAGAGTTGCAGTGACATCACGTGGATATAAATAAGCCCATACTGGGTTTAGTTTGAATTGTGTTTTTCTCTCCCTTGCTTGAATGGAAGTTAATGTTTTTCAGATTCCTATTTTCCATACAAGTAGAAAGAACAAACCATCCCCCCACCAAAAAAAAAAAACAACAAACAAACAAACAAAAATCACAAAAGAAAAACAAAAAAATGATAATTGCAAAGGGATGGGATTTATATTTCTGCTATTTTACTCAAATACACATTACCTTTCTTACAGAGCAGATTTAATTTGTTACATTTACACAAGAACATTACCTTCAGTAAACTTACTTTTTCTATTCACCAGTCTGTTTCTGTCATGGCTCATTTATGTGTGATCATGACTGAAGCCAATATAATCCACAACTGACAAGTGCCAGACCTACAGTTCAATCAGCCCCTTCTTTGCGATAATTTCAAGGGTTTGAACACCATGAAGTGGAGAGAGAATCAGGGTCAAATTGATCCAATTATTTGCATATAAAAGGGATTCTACCTAATAACACCCAGCTCTTTTTTTGCTCTCCACCCACAGTACAGCTTAAACAGGTCTAAACCTGGCCTTCAAGGAAATGTGTGACTGACATGGAAATGCTGAAGTTTTTCGTGGTTTCTTCAGGCATTTCCTTCCAAAGTGTTTTAATTGTACTGTAGTATAAACCCAATACAAAAAGCACCTGGTACCCAGGGTTTTTTGGTTATTTTTAGTGAAATGTTTAGTCTGAAGCACCCAGCAATGACACAAAATTAATTCTTCTTTTAATTTTATTTTATATTTGTTTAACAAATAATTTGCATCTGTTAATAAAATTAAACATGGTAAATGAATGAGACAGCTCCTTTCAGTGATGTCCCCAATTCCCATTTCCAATATAGCAAACTGAGTTCCTGATATTTCTTTATTTTAAGTCTCCACAGATCACTGCAGTTAACACAAATATCCCTTCAAAATTATGAGCTGCTTCTGTGCTGCAATATATACTGGTTCTGGAATTTAATAACATGTTTTACTGAACTTCCAGAAGATAAAGAGTTGAGCAGTAGTCACTAAAGAGTCAAAAGAAATTGTGGTATCTTCAAACATTAAGACAACAAACCTCAGCTTTATGTATTTCCTCAGTCTCCTAGTTAATAAGCTACAGAGCTGTATGCAAGCACCTATCTATCCTTTTTCCTTTTCTTTCTTTTTTGGTTTTTTCTTCTTTTGGTGGATTGAAACAGATCTACACATTTCAGTATTTGGAAAGGCTTTGGGTTTTTTACTTCTGTTTCACATTTCCCAGCCACCATTTACCTTGTATATTAAATGACCCAAAAAATCAGATTTATCAACTTCCTTCTCTAATACTGTTGGGGGTTGGTTCTCTCCCTTTTCCCTCTGTGGAATTTTCCCCATTGTCACGCTAAGATACCTGTTGACTGGGCCCTGGTGACAAGGTGGGGGGAAGAGAGAGAGAGAGAAGAGGGAAACCCCGCGAGATTCAAACATCCAGAAGAGGAAGTGGAAGGCTGGGCCTTGACTCATTTCCCCCGAGGAGTTCGGACGAGAAGGACGATCGCTGCCTCAGTCCCATCCCTGCCATCCCAGCGTCAGGAGCCATCCTCACTGCTGTCAGACCCTGCCCTGCTGTCTTCTCGCTGTGAACTACCACCATCCAGCACTCTGCTGAGCACCAGGACCCACACCGTGAGTGGAGGGCTCTCTCTCCATCTCTCTCTCCCCCTGGGACAGCTCTGCCATCACCCCCAGCCCTCCTGCGGCTCTGCGGGACCCGCCCGCCCCCAGCACCGGGAACTGCAGCTCAGGGAAAAGGTGCCTGCAGCCAAAAAACACTGGGACTGAGTTACTGTTCTGTTTGTGGGTAATTTCATAGCTGTTGTTGTTCTTGTTTGTCTTGTTAGATATACTAGTAAAGAACTGTTATTCCTACCCCCGTATCTTTGCCTGAGAGCTCTCTTAATTCCAAAATTATAATAATCGGAAGAATCACATTTTTTTTTTCAGTCCGGAGGGAAGCTTCTGCTTTCCTTGGCAAACACCTGTCTTTCAAACTAGGACAAATACAAACTCAAAAGTAGGAGGCAATGCCTTCTGTGTGGACCATGAGCTGCATGTTGGCTGGTTCTGTGGTAATTTTAGTATTTTCTAACTTTTCTCTGAATCCAGTAAAAAGGATAACATGTTCAGTAGTGTCTTTTTTCTTGCAGGCTCTGGTCTGCTTGGGGGTCTAGCAGCCCTGGCTGGCTGCCCCTGAGCAGCGTGGCCACAGACCTCAAAGATCTGAAAGTGCCCACAATTCTTATCTGCACCTTTTCACACTAATGAATATGGGATCCAGAGTGCTCTGGAGAAGAAAAAAAGCAAGAGAGAAGATGAAAAGCACTGGGCTACATGTCTGTGTTTTGAGGTCAGCCTTGGCAACCTTCCACACATTCCCAGCAAAATCCTGTTTTGTCTGCAGTGTGGTCAAACACAGGTTAATACAGTGTAGGCATGGGTGAAAATGGGATAAAAAATGGATGAAAAATGGATGAAAAGAGGATTTGGATGGTCTCTACTGAGCCCCTAACATCCCCAAGGGTGCTGGGTTGCAACAGACAGGATTAGGTATGCTTCAGTGGTCGGGATTCTTCGTACACACAACATTTTGGAAATTTCCCTCCACTTTCATGGCCTTTCCTGTAAGCTTGCATGATCAGTGAGAATTCTTACTCTAAAGACTTGGTGCTTCTGTGTGTTTCTCCATAGACAAGGATTTAATCTCTCTCATATTCTTGCTCAGCTCATGAAAGGTATCTATGACATGAGTAAGCAAAAGCTGGATGCAGAGCTTGGTCCTGCAGCTCTGTAAGCAGCAAATTTTCTGTTTCCTGGGCTCAGTCTAAGTCTTCTCATCAATCCAAAAAAACAGTGCATGCAGCCCTCCAGAATGAAACATGTTGGTCATGATCAGTGTGATCATATGCTGTGGATGTCTTCTACCTGGTCTTTCAGCAAACATTTTGATACTGACTCCCATGGGACTCTCTTAGAAAAGCTGGCAGCCTGGATTGGACAGATGCACTCTTCATTGGATAAAAACTGTTGGGTGGCCAGGCCCAGGGAGTGGTGGTGAATGGAGTTACATTCAGCTGGTGAACAGCCAAGAGTGATGTTCTTCAGGGTTCAATACTGGGACCAGCTCTGTTTAATATCCTTATGGATAATCTGGATGAGGGGATAGAATACATTGTCAGTTCATGCATGGCACCAAGCTGTGTGGGTTATTGATGTGCTGGAGGGCAGGAAGGCTCTGCAGAGGGATGTGGACAGGCTGGATCATGGCTGAGGCCAATGGTGTGAGGTTCAACAAGGCCCAGTGCCGGGTCCTGCCCTTGGGTCACAACAACCCCAGGCAGTGCCACAGGCTGGGACAGAGTGGCTGGAAAAGGACCTGGGGGTGCTGGTGACAGCAGCTGAAGAGGAGCCAGGCTGTGCCCAGGTGGCCAAGAAGGCCAATGGCATCCTGGGCTGGATCAGCAATAGTGTGGGCAGCAGGAGCAGGGCAGGGATTGTCCCCCTGTGCTGGGCACTGCTGAGGCCACAGCTCGAGTGCTGTGTTCAGTTCTGGGCCCTCAGTGCAAGAAAGGCACTGAGGGGCTGGAGTGAGTCCAGAGAAGGGCAATGGAGCTGGGGCAGGCTCTGGAGCACCAGTGCTGTGAGGAGCAGCTGAGGGAGCTGGGGGTGTTTGTCCTGGAGAAAAGGAGGATCAGGGGTGACCTTATCACTCTCCACAACTGCCTGAAAGGAGGGAGTGGATAGGTGGAGATTAGACTCTTCTCCCAGGCAACCAGTGACAGTAGGAGATGACATGGCCTCAAGTTGTCCCAAGGCTGGTTGAGTTTGTATATCAATAATTTCTTCACAGAAAGGATTGTTAAGTATTGAAACAGGCTGTCCAAGGAAGTGATGGACTCTCCACCCCTGAAGCTGTTCAAGAAATGACTGGACATGACACAGAGCTATGGTCTACTTAACAGCTTGGTGATCGGTCAAAGTTAGCACGTGATGGTCTTGGAGATCTTTTCCAACATAAATGATTCTGTAATTCTATTACTTGTTCTGTATGTTATCTTCATAGTGCTCTCAGTAGAAATGCTTCAGCAATTAGGACCTGTTCATAAGCAGCACACACTTAGGGGGTTTATATATATATAAGAGTATTATAAGAGTACTAAGACAGCTCTTGTTTTACAAAGAACAATGATTGCCTAAGCAACATTTAACTGAGTCATTAGAAGGTCTTTTGAAAGTGTCTGTATGAAATAGATACTTAACAAATCTAACCCTACATCATTTTTGGTGAGTCCATGTCTGTGTCTTTCCAACAGAGCAGGGAGAAGAAAAGTGTAATCAGAGAAATAGCCTATCTTTAGTGTACTACTCAGGTACAATTGCCTTCAAATATAGAGAACTGAATGTGATTGCACAGCAAGTACTTCCCAGTCCCATATGCCTGTGTTAGCAGGACACCTCTTATTACAAGAATAGAAAATTTTATACGGGCACATAAATTATACCTTTCCTGAGTTAATGTATCCACACTGATGGCTAGTCAGAAATTTGTAATTGCTTTTCATCTTCCAGAAAACATACAGTAAACACTGGAATTTGGCAAGCTTCCATGGCTGAAAACCTTTCTGGAGAGAAAATAGCTCATGTACAACACAAGCAATTGCATATGAAAGTGCACACCATTTCATTTGTTAGTGCCTGGTTTTTTGTATTTAAGTTTGAGTTTTGTGGGCATCAGAGGATGAAAGCCAAATCTGGAATGCTTCAATAATGGAAATATACCAGGTAATCTCTCAAGTTATTCACTTCTGTTCAGGAAAATGATAGAAGTTATCTGGATACAACACCAAGCAAAACCTGTTTTTCTGTAGCCGATCACATGTTGGCTGAGACATGGTCTGTTGGCATCAGGAAGTCCAGGAGCATTTCAACACAGACATCCCTCTGTACTGTGATGCTGGGGAAGTTGAAATACTGAAAAGAGACCATTTCAATTCGTCTATATAGTGTTTTTGCATTTTACAGGTTTAACCAGGGAACTCTCTTAGCACTTCCTAGAAACAGGCAGAAGCAAAGTTCAAACGCATGACTCCAAGGAGGGGGAGATGTAGACAGGATTTTAGCACCTCTGAAGGCTCTGTGTGCTCAGATGCCTGCCTTCTTACTCCTTTTTTCATCCACATATGTGTAAACACGTCACAGTTTAGTAAACTAAGGCTTTGTCTCCCGCCTACCAACTCCAATTATATAGTCATGGGCTAAAATGGCATCCTACTAGACTCTACACTGGGATGTTTTGTGTGTTTACTGATTTTGCCTGGTCTGACTTTTACTTATGCTGTGAACACAGTGACCAGCGTTCAAAGACTGGGCAAGAGCACTGACAGAAGTAGTACAAGTAGAATCACAGACCTCAGCTTGCTTTGATAGTTTGCTGATATTAAATATCTTCCCACTATCATGTTTGGAGGTATGCTGAGCCTTTTTTATATATGCTTTTCCTTGCATTTTTGTCAGCTTTATTTTACATAATCCTTTTGTATACATGCTCTTGAATTTGCCTCCCAGTTCCTGAGTATGCACATAGATGGTGGGAGAGTTTGTATGAACTCATAAAGATGAATTTCCTGATTCCTTCATAATCATTGCATTCTACAAGGTGCAGCCTGATGAAAGGCTAGATAAGACAAAATATAACAGAAAATGCTTAAAGTGTGAGATGAAAATTCTGAAAGGTGAGAATGTCTGCTTTGGAATAGAAAAACTTACTGGGGGAAAAAAACCATTGAAAACATGGAAAAACAGTGGAAAACATGTTGGGGAGGCATGTGTCAGAAATTACCTCAAATGGCCTTTTTTGGAGCCAGGGGAGCTTCTCAAGAGGTTATTAGCAATCTGGAGAAAAACAAGCATGTTTCAAGGACTGGACAGAGTGGGTGTGGTAAGCCAGCCTCCAGTGGCTGGCTGGTGGCACAGGGAGGAGCAGGCAGGTTGCAAAGGTCTCTGCCCAGGTTCCCAGTACCCACCCAGCCCTGCAAGGATGGGCAAGAGGCTGTAGCAACTTGGAGGCAGCACCACACATCAAGGGTGAACTGGGAGTGCTGCCTGACTCCAGTTCTGCCCCATGGGGTTTGATACTGCATACATTTAAAATCACTGCAATGATATGCGGTCGAACACTGGTTTAGGATATGTCTGTGGTGGAGTCACCATGAAGTATTTTACATTTCTGAAGACAACACTCATGAGAAAGTAAAAAGCAAGTTATTAGCCCTTTAAAGACAAATAAAGCTTTTCTAAACCGCATCAAGTAGAGATGGGCTTGAGTTGCACCTTTTAATTTTGTCTGAACTTTCAAGGTATCTTGCTCTAGGCTCCGCTATCCTAACTGGTGGCCTGAGACCCAGAAACTCCTTCATTTTGAAAAATAATCTCTTAAAGAAGACCTAAGAGTGTTTTCCTTTTCTAAGTATCACTATGAATTCCATTTCTTAAGTTTCTTCATTTATAAAATGGGAGTATTATTTTTTTCACAACCTATTAGGGTTCATCAGTGGATTATCATGCATATAGCTATACAGTGGAAGGCCATGTTATATTAAACTTACTTCTGACCCATTTTTAACTGTGAAAAGTGCCCCTTTTTTTCCACCAGAATTTCCTGAAGGTGAACAAAACAGGTGAACAAACAGAGCTCATCCTGACAGTAAGTTGAGACTTTTGTGGTAAAGCAAGGTTATGGCAGACCTCAGCTGTGTACCTTTGAAAGGTCTAATATACGCCTTTGAAAAAGGTGTGATAGGGCTGAGGTCTGTAGGAACCAAAAGAAATAATTCAAAACCACAGTAGCTTTCATAAAGAATAATCTTCTTTTTCTATATTTGAAGAGACTTATGGAACCCCAGAAAAGCCTTGGAGGTCTTTCCTCAATAAATTGAACTGTTCTAGTGCAATTCTGAAGCTTTTGAGTTTTGACTCAGCTCTGACCCTTATTTGCCAGCAATGCAGGACACACAGCTTGCCCCAGTGCTTACAATGAGAAATATTTCTTTTTCTTGTGTGATGGGAACCATCACACCATAGCTACTACCGTTCTCCTCCAGAAGAATGACTGCAATAAGGCAAAGCTTATAATAATTTACAGCAGCCTAAGGGCAAAACGTTTCTAAATTTTCATGAGAAATCACTGCATCTTGCAGGACTGCTAGCTGTTATTATGTTTAAATACCAGATAATCCACTGAGAAGGTAAAACACTCTTTTTCAAACTATTTTAAAAAGTTTCATGCTGGTAAGCGGACCCACTTCATAATTTAAGACACTACAGGTCATTCAGCATATTGATCTCTTTTCCAAGACCATCACCAAGGCTTTGAATGCACTTACTTGATACGGTAACGATAAGTAGGTTGAAATATCAGCTTATTTCTCTTACAAGCTCTAAGAGGGCCAATACTGCCATCCTAAAGGCTGGAACCAGATTCGGACCCTGGAAAGAGAAAATACACAAAGTGAAAATTCCTGTGGTTTGGGAAGTATTCCCTGAAGGACTGTCTCACCTACTGAGTCTAGCTGAGCTGCAGATGGGCTTTTCATAGAGGATTCCCAAATGATTTCTCTACATTCTGACTCATGGCTGTGTTCATAAACATGACAGCTTTACCTAACCAGAAAATACAGTACTTTCCTCTGCAGTCTTAGACCTGACCCTTTGCTATTCCCATATAAGCCCTCTCTCAGTGTTGAGGAGTGATCCACCATGAAAAAGGCTGTTGCATCCAAACCAGTAACTGCCACCTCTAGGTATGGCTTAGATGAAATATTGTTACCATGTAGTTACAGGTGGTACCCAGACAGCTGCAGCAGAGTCTCGCAGTGCCAGGGAGAAGCTGTGTGTCAACTCAGAGTTGCACAACACTGTGAGATTTGGAGGTTTTCAAGCTGCAAATGTTGATAAATATATACATTTTCCACTTTGATAAAATAGTTATTGACAGAGACTCTTAGCAAATATGACTGATTATTGTCAATCTGGCATTGAGTAAGGCACTATCTTTCATGGTATGAGATGAATACATATTCCACTGTTTGCAGGAACATTTCTTAAGGTTCTGACCTACACATGTAAGAAGCTGACTCCATTGCAGATCTGCTTTCAGCATTGCTGAAACTGAAGCCTCCAATGAATACAGCTCTCATGGAAGACAAGACTTGAAGGGACATGGAGATCAGACCCTACTGCCTCAGGCAAATGTATCAAAATGTATTGTTTCATAAACAGATTTAGAAAAATATAAAAACAGATTTATGTCCCCAGCAGAAAGAATTGATGTTAAAATACTTTACTGCAATGGCAACAAATGACATGCTATTAGTTCCTTGCTCAATTTTTTTTTCAGGGATGTTATTAGACATTTGTTTTGAAGCCAGTATTTACTCTTAGCTGTGATGGTTTTCCATCTTGGCAGTAAAACATTCTGGTTCCCAAGGTGTTTACAGAGACTGGCCATGTCCCTTTCTCCACTGGCAAAGACAAGAAGCTGGGAGTCTGACCCCTATGATAGGCTACTACTGCCCTGCAGTCGCAGGAGCCTCCTTCTGCCCAAATCCCATTTGAGCTCCTTCCTCATCAGAGGAGCCCAGACTTATGTACACATTTACAGATGGGATCTTTGCAGTGTTGGACCCTCTGATATCCAAAAGATATTTCATTCTAATGACATCACTTGGCTATGGTTGCATGTTTTTTCCCACAGGCCTGTTATATTTGTAGCTACTTTATGCTTAGCAGAGGGTCTTAGGACTTTTGTCACAGCCAACAACCTTATAGCAGAAACATTTGTTCCCTCTGAGTGAAATGCAACAGCAAATCACATACCACATCTGTTGGTTCCAACCACAACTTTGTCTGATCCTTCCTCTGAGATCCTACTATCCCATTCAGTGCCAGCAGTGCTTCCTACACCTCCAGCAGCTCCCAGCCACCCCCCTGTAATCGTTCATTCCTAATTTGGACAAAGAATGTCTTCACAAAAATAGCAAGAGGAAGCCTAGATTACTGACTGCATTCTTACCCTCCTTTCATTCTCATTTGCAACCTTTTCATCACACACCTCCCCTACCTCATCCTTCACTACATTCACATGTTCCATTCCTCCCCACATCTCTCAGCCAAGCAGACATTTGTTACCAAACTGATGGCTATTATCACAACCTGGAATTTGTATTTTTGTTGTATAATCAAAATTCATAAGCATTCTCACAAAAACCTTTCAGCACATACCAGATCTAGAGAAAAATATTTTTCTCTTATGCAACTTATGAAATTTTAAAAATATAAACAAAACTATACACAGTCCCTCTGTTTCATCAGATTTATATTTCATATATTTATTTTAAAACTCAAAACAACCAAACCAAAACAAAATCACAACACAAACCCCTCCCCCCAATAGCAGAAGAATATCTGCCACTGATGTTTAGCCACACTCAGCTGGAAAGTTAAGTTTCCAAAAGTTTATGAGTCCACTAGGAATGAACTAGCCCCTGGAAAGGGTGAGATCAGGATCTCACTTACCAGGGGTGGCTTTTCTCATCTTTCCAGTGTTAGTGGAGAATCCTGCTGGCTCAGAGCAGAGCAGAAAGAGAGAGGGATGGAGCTCCTCACAAGGGCAAAGAAAAGGTAAAGGCAAGGAAAATCAACATCTGGAAACTTTTACAGATACCATAAAAATGAGTCCAGGATCAGTCTGCTTAGGGCCACCTTCTGCACACTATCTTGCTGGCATTTTGCACATTTTGTTGCAACGTTGCATATTTTCTTGCTGGCATTCTTGTATCGTCCAACCAGCAATCTGTGAGAGATGAGGGAGAACTCTGCAGGACTGGGATGATGGACACTGCCAGCAAGGCAATATCGGGAAGTCCCACCTGCACCATCTTGTACCAGCCCTACATGCAACATCGGGGCTCTGCCCACCTGCCAGCAAACCCCAGCCATGTTTCTTGCTCCACGAGCCCTCAGGTGCGAGCTACACTGAAGCATGCCATCAGCTGCACCTCTGGTGGTGGCTGTACCCATGGCAGTGTACCTGAGCTGTTGGTGTCTACCCTGGCGCTCACAGGAAGGGTCAGCATCACACTGAAACACCTGCCACAGGGGCTTTGGACAAGGTGGGCACACAGGAACACAACTACTGCAGAGGTTTATATGTATTGGTCTATGACACTTCTGCACACATGGATTGATGTTCAACCTGAGTGCCCCAGAGGCACAGACATTCCCCGATGCCTGTTGGGACACACGCCTGCTCATTCTGTGACACTTCCTTATGCAAGAAAGCCAGGCTGGAAAGGGTTATATCTCATGGCACCTGTATACACTCAGAGAGTCACACACATACAAGTTTTACCTTGGACTGGAGGGTCAGAGCTCCCCTCTAGAATCAGTATCTCCTTCCAGATGATGGTGGTGGGCATGTGCTGTCTGCCTCTACTGAACAAGCCAAGCTCCAAGCAAGAAGCCCACCTCCCTGAGGATTCAGCTGCTGCATGCAGGTCAGGGGTAGTTGACACCCAGGTGAGGAGCTTGTGTGACAATCTTGGTGCATTAAATATAAGTGCATGATGTATGCAGCAGCATGTCTCCTGCCCTGTTGCCTGAGGTGTCACGTGGGACCTTCATTTACAAGGGATTGCTATTGCAAAACATGTCAGCACCAGCACTGCTCCCAGCATGGATTCATTGCTTCTTCCTTGCTTTGGTTTGTTGAGAAACCTAACATGAAAAAAATCAAAGAGCAAATTATTACACACTGTAAAAGCAGGAAGGCTTTTGGGCTGTCTACTCTCCTCAGCACATCACAGACTGTTAGGTTTCCTCTAGACATTGTTTTAAGTCTGGAATCTGGACGTGTGATGCAGTGGATGATGCACACTTCTGAGTCTCACAGCAGCACCAGCATTTCCCAAGCCATACATCTGTCATCTTGGAGCAAGTCTTTGTATAAGTGGCAAACGGTCATAAATGCTGTAACTTCCTTTCTGAGCCTTTGTAGTTATTGTTTGCATGTCCTGTTTTTCATAATTATGTGATAGCTGGGTCAGTGTGAACTCCAGCAATGAAGAGCAGAGAGTAATAAAGCAGGTCTGGCACATAAGAAATCCTGTAATGAAATTTATGCATTCAAGGTTTACTTGTTTAGCACTTATTTTCTCTGCTCATACCATCTTGTCCTGTTATATAATGGTTATCTTCATGGAATAGATTGGATTTTAGTAAGAAAAAATTACTTAACCAGTAATTAACCACTGAAATGCATATTATCATCCAACCTGCCTGTACATAGAACACAAAAACATCATGAAGTGTCCTGTGATTTCCATTCCTTGTGCCACTGAAAATACTACAGGAAAATGTATTCCTCTGGTACAGAATGAAAGATAATGACACAGAAAAGAAAAATGAAGAAAAACTATCTGCTGAAATAAGCTAAAATACAAAATGCAAGGGGCTAATACTGGTCAAAAGAAAATGCTGAAAGCAAAAATTTAGGAAAAAACTTCTTCATTGATTAGTTTTCAGCATGAAGAACTGAAAAAGCCATGCACCACAAGAAAAAACAAGAAAAAAACAAGAAAAAACAAGAAAAAGGCTGCTGTGTCACAAGGCTAACTAGAGCCCCTGCTGCTATCATAATTGCAGAATAGTTGTGTACATATGAAAATAGAACATCCCATATAACTCAATATTCAAAATATCTTCCTGTTTGCTATTAAAATGTTTGTAATTATATAAACAATATTTTTAAAAATTGCAGAAGAAAAAATACTTCTTTTTTTTTTTCCTTTGGATATTTTCTTTATTGTAAATGGCTTATTTGAATGATGGTATATTGTGCTTTGTAGCAGAGGACTTTGTGTCTGGAATAATGAATTTTCTCCCAACTGTTGATGCTGACTTTAACATCCATTGAGAAAAAGTGTATCACACTGTAGTGATGTACTGCAACGCCAGAGAACTTCATATTAATCAAATAATGTGATACTAAAGGCCCTGCTGCCATTGTCTGAGATGCCGTAGGGCCTCTGATTTTGCATTGTTAGTACCAATAACTTTAACTGAATGCAAATGTAAAACTGCAAACAAATTCCAAATTAAAATATGACAGGAAAATCTCTCTCCTCCTGAAAAATAAAGCTGATATTTAATTCTTAAACAAGCTGTTTTCTTCTTAATATCTTTGCACACACAGCTCACAAGCAGCTTATCACAAGCTAAGTTGAGATGAGAACAAACAAGATGCTGTCAGCTGCTCTAGGTAGCCACCCATGGGGATGCTTTTACTCCAGGGCAAGTATACACATAAGTCTCTCTCCCAGCTCAGGGAAGGAATTGCTTCATGTAGTCCAGAGGCAAGAGCATGCTCACAGCTTGTAATCAAGAAACAGCTGACGTGGTCTATCTGCATGCCCAAAATTGCTCCAGAAGAGCTTAGTACTGGACCGTATTCCAGGCAGAGCTTTACCCTGGCGCCAGGGGGGATTTAATTCCTCTTTTTGTTCCCTGTCTGTTGCCCCTTCCCCCTGCCCTGCACAGTATGAGACTGTATCCAATTCCCTGGTTTCAAACATTCATGAAGGTGAACACAGCACCAGTAACAGAGGAGGCCCAGGGCAGCCACAAGGGAGAAATAATGGAAAGGAAAGCTGCTGATGCCTCTTTCTGGCTGAAAAAAAAATCTGAAGATGTGTGCTACCAGCCTTTCCCCATCACATGAGCCACCATGCAAGGGTATAGAATAGCATTTAAAGCTAGGCATGCTTGCATCAGCCCACACACCTTCACAATCTATTCACATACAGAGTTACGTTAACACCAGTGTGTTCCTAGGTATCTCATAAACACAATACAGACTTCAAAAAGCAGAGATTTAGCTAAATCACTTAGAGCAGCTACATCCTTCTCTGACTATGCAGGGCTGTTCCTTGTCATTTGGAGCTGAAAAACACCAAATTATGGGCTTCGTACATGGTCTTGGCATATTATTCTTCTTTCACAGGCAGGAAATATTTTTCTAATCTTCATCTAAATTTGCTCAAGATGCTGTTCCCACACTGCTGATAACAAATCTTTGGGAACTAGTATTCTGCAATAACAGCTTTGTAGAGTTCCCTCTTCAAACTGCAAGCCTGGATTGTGGTGAGGGAAAGATCTTGCTTTAGAGGTGTGCCAGCACTGCAGGGATATTACTGTGGCAATCAGCACTGAGACCAGCTGCTCCTGCAGCCACATATGGGCACAGCACTGTGACAGCAGCTTGACTTGGGTATAGCCAGCAGGATGCCACAGCAACATGAAACTCAACATGAAAGCCCTGGGTGAGCAGTGAGGTTCACACCTAACCTGGTTAGAGCTTTTGGATTTTTCACTCTGCTTGCTTTATCCAATCTTTTAGAAATTAGTCAAAGTCATCACAGGTAACATCAAAGCTAGAAATGCACTGAAGGAATACCTGTGGGAAGGAGGCTAGGCTGTTCCAAATTTGATGGTGATAACTTCCTGGTGAGGAAAAGGATGTTGCTAAGAAAAAATAGAGAAAAAAAGTGTTGATTGCTTCAGCTTAAGAACATCACAATGAAATATTGTTTTGAAGTTTACTCTTGTCTTACCTTCTTCCCAAAATATCATAGCTATTTTGAAAGTAGAAGATAGAAGAGTTACAAAAGGGAGAGATTTTCTTCACAACTGTTGCCTTTTAGAAAACAGACATTTCTGAGTTCTTTTTACACCTTGTTTTGATGTCTGTCTGGTTAAAAAACATGTTTTTGAAAATGAAAGTAGAATTTTGGAGGGTTGATATTAAGGATTCCATATCTAATCTCATATTTCCCTTGTTAACCCTGACAGAATGACTTTGATAATTTCAGTATGGCTGTCCTTCAAGAAGATAAAATGCTGGCAAAATTTTGCTAATCTTTGAACTCTGCCAGTCTCTCTCCATTTTCAAAGTACAAAGAAAGGATGGCCCATGCCTTTGTAATTTCTTCTAAATAAACTGGAAAAGCTCTAAATTTGATTTTTCTTCTCAACTTAGAATTATACATCTCCCCCTTGCAGAAAGTTTGCAAAGGAACTGTTTTAGTTTGGAAAGAAACTTTAAGGGTAGGGATATGGGATATTTCTTTACACTTTTCTAGAAGACTTGTGTATCCTTTCTGTATTTCTGTGGCTTCTTTAGAGTTTGCTGTTTTATTTCTGTTCAGTCCCGGGCTGAATTTCTCCAAGCAAGGACAACTGCCAGAGCTGCTCAGGATACCATGTTTTCTAAGAGGTATCCATGCTGTCCACATTTTTAGTGACAGAGCAGCTGAGAATTTTCCAGAACTGGCCATGGGAGTTCTGACCCAGACTCCTGGGGCAACAATAGTCTTAAGGCCCTACAGTTAAAGGCAGTAGCACAGGTTTTTCCATAAACCCAAGCTCCTCCCCTCAGACACCTCTCTCCCTCCATAAAAATCCAAACTACCTTCCTTCAGCTATAACTTCTCAAATAAGGCATTACTGGCCAGAACAAGTTCAGTACCAAACCTCAAGTGAAGGTCACACCTACGCTATAATGCAAATCAAAATATAATTTACAGACGTGGCTTCTTCATCAAACCACTAGGCACACAATTCTTCATTTTGACACGCATTTTGCAGGCATGGGGCTAAAAGATCCTGTGGTGACTGCATGGCACTGTAGGCTGTGACAGCACACATTCAGATAACAAACATACTTTCTCACAGCAGGAAAAAGTTGGAGGTTGGTGGGAAGGGAAATAAAATCATCCAGCTTTTCCCATCCAACTCTGTGGTTCTAGTAAAAACACAACCTGATCCAAATTTCTTAAGTGTTTTGAATAAAGCCTAACAGCTATGCAGCCACACAGTTTTTCGGAGCTCTGTAACAACCTAAGTAAAATAAAGTGTGCTTCATGTTACAACATCCCAGAAATTCAAGGGCTTTCATAAAAATAATCTGGATACTTCAAAATACCTATGATTTCAGATCACCAGAGCCTGAGAAAAGAAAAACTGCACCAGCCTGCCTCTTGCATTTTTCCTAAAAAAAAGTCTGTATCAATGCTGAATGCCAGGAGATTGCGCAGGCTGAATATCTGAAAGGAAAACCTTTAATAAAGACTTGCAGTTCAGAGCTTTTTGGAAGCAGCAGCTCAGCAGGGTAGTCAATAAGACTTGTACATCCATTTACTGCATGTTTTAGATCAATTTCACTCTGGGTTCTTGTACAACATTTCAAACCTGCTGAACACCCTAGATGTTCTTTTCCTGTGGTGCCCTTAGAATAAATGTCTAAATCATCAGAAAACCTTGTGTGTTTTCCTTTAGAGCCTGGACTTGCAAGTGGTATTTTAAGCACTATTAAAGCAAAGGAGCTGAAAATAAAGCAGTAAGCAGTTCTTTTGCAAGTTCCTTCCTTTCTCTTCATATTGTTGCTTTTGTCTTGTTTTCAAACAAATGACTGATTTAATTTCTTGTTATTGTTCTTTTTTCCACTGCTAGGTCTTAATTTCAAGCCAGCAATATACTGTCTGCATGGACAAAATTAACAGTGCATCAAAAATCAATAAAAATATGTACAGCTTTTTACTTCAATTCACTTACCAATGTTAAGCTTTATGACAAATTATGGCTTGCAAACATCTTACCAGGGTCTAGCTTTTCTTGTTTACATCTAAATCTGCTGTTATTGCCCAACACCCTTCAGTAACTTTCCTGAAGTTTTGCCTTGCATCCAGTAGGATTGTTTTGGAAATAACAGGAAAATTTGCTACAACAACTGTGAGCTTTAGCCCCTCTCCTCTAGATCATAACATGGCAAATAAAATTCCAAGAAGGTGTTGGTCATGAGTTATTTTTACCTCAATAGCTCAAGGGTTTTTATTTATATGATTACTTTGAGCAGTGTCTTAAGGGATGAAAGAATTATTACTCTGCAGTATTTGAATATGTGCTACAGCTCAGAGTAAAACCACCAATGCATGCAGAGCTGTAATATCCCCAGACTGATACATGTAAGCACCTATAACTTATCCTAGTCTGTAGGAATTTATTTAGATTAGAAGCTGTATGTTGCTGTTATCTCAAGACTGGCCTATGCACAAAGGTAGTGTGAAGGGGGGCACGGGCTGGAGTATGAGCTCCCACAGCCCAGCAGCCACCACCAGGGTCACCGTGCGCTGCAGACACCAGGTGGGTGCCACGCCAACAGGTTCCCAGTCGACTGCAGGCAGGTCCCAAGGACCCGACCTGGAAAATGGAAATCACTCAGAATGTGACTCTACAGTGAAGGTAGCCTGTGGGTGAAACTTGTGTATCCTTGAAGCTGCTTCATCACTGTGAATGATACCTACCATCCACTAGTGATTGCTGGACTTGGATTACTGTTGCTAGCACAAAATAAATTCATGTTACAGAAACCCACAGGTCTCTGAACAGCTGGTGCTGGTCTCCACTAGAGCTGGGTCAGCTTCTTCTATTAAATAACACATTTAATTTGGTCCCCAATATTACATCTGCACACAGATTTCAGTGTTTTCATTATTTAAAATTATTCACTGAATAATGCACGGGAACATCTTGCAGACTGTATACTTACTTGTGAATGCTGTGCCACAACTACTTCTTGCTCAATAGCTGGCCTGTGTGATTGGTCACCAAAGTCAAATAGAATTTTTTATTCCCAGACCAAGAAGTATTTTCAAGTTGCATGTTTTAAAAAAGAGAATAATCAGTCACATACATTTTACGAATACATATAACATTTCCAATTCCTTTGCATATTCTCAAAAGAAAAAAATTATACATGTTTACATGTGCCATAAATAAAATGTGAAACAAAACTGCAGTTATTGGTAAATAAATAAAATCACCCCTTAGCATAGTGGCAGAATGCTTACCTAGGAAACTGGAACTGTGTGTGCAGCTTCCTTTTCAGCCTGAAGGCAATATAGTCATGTCCCTGCAGCTCCTGCAGGTCCATTCCTCCCCATTTGAGTCTTCCAGGTAGGGAGATCCTTTACCCAACACTTTGAAAGTTTTCTTCTTATAAGTCAAAATTATGAATTTCCTGAAGCTGGGGGCTGGCAACAAAAAACCCAAAAACCCAACCCAAACAGCAAAAAACACCATAACCCACCAAAGAAGGGAAAAAAACCCAACCAAACAAAAACCAGCCAACAAAACAAACCCAAATCCAACCAATCAACCAACCAAACAAAAAAATCAAACTACTAAGACCACTAAAAATCAAGAAAATCTGATTTTTTAACCCTGTGATCTGTCTGGTGGGAGACTTAGACCTAGGCTCTTTTCTGTAGAAATCCTCTGAGCTGCAGCAAGGAGGCAGTGGCAGAGGGTAGCACTGGCATTGTGAAAAACAGCTTCCAGTCAGCAAGACCTGCTCACCCCAGCACAAAGGAGGTCACTACACTCTGTGTCCTGAGGGGATGTAGAACAGCCAGGGTACAGTTCTGATTCAGGCACTGGGGAGGAGCAGGTAGAGAGGAGGATATCTGGCTTAATATCTCCTGCTATTTGACTCCTGACTGCTGCTTAGCCAGTGTAGGAAATTTGGAGCTGTCTTACCCTTCCCACTGATTGAACAAACAGGTCCTGTTTTGACTCTGAAACAGCCTGCCCAAGAGGGACACTTAGATTTTTAGATAGTGCATGGCCTATACAAAACTCCCAAGCTCTGTATCTAGCCCCTTGTCTCTATTTTCAATTACTTAACTCTTCTGGAAATAATTCTCATGTGACTCTCCTTGACAGCAGAGGGGAAGTGCAGGACATTGTGGGGCCTCAGAAGACCTGATAGGAGCCTTGTCTCCCTCCAGCTCTCTGTGTGCTGTGGTTCTGAGTGCATTGAAGGTGACAGGGGAAGACTCCAAGGCCAGAGACAAGGAAAGGTATGAGATCACCTTTCACATTTCCAATGAAAAAGTAAGGTTAACTTTGTGACAGATGCAGTCTTCCAGTGCTGCTATAGGAACAGAAAACCCAAAGGTGGGGAAATGCCAGGGAGAAGCTGTGAAGGTAAAAGTTTTATAGAGGGGGAGAAGTATAAGCAATTTTTGATGGGTACCATTTTTATTATAAAAAAGCAACAAAACAGTGGAATGTGACAAAACCCAAACCCCGTGCAAGATCCCATGTTTCTTTTAAAAGTTACTGATTTTGTAGATACCAGGGATTTACCCTCAAAAAATTATGGTGATTTTTGCACTATATCCTGTGCTTTGTTACCCAAAACATCCAACTATGAGACAGTGACAAAGAGAAAGGGATGTTGAAAAACATTACTGCATTTTTTTCTCCAAGTGTGCTTGACTCATTTGAACTACAAGGTACAATATGGTGTGAGTTTTCTGTCTTGAATAACTGAACTCACACATATTTTTCATTGTCTACCTTCACCTGTAGTATCCACTGAACAAGAAATATTGAACATGAGGACAACAATCTGCAGCAGAAGGTGGTGTCAGAGGAGTAGAGCTACTCAGTGATTTGCTCTTGCAGCAAATCCATATCCACAGAAATTTCCTGGTATCGCTCCCTCTGTCATCAGGTGGGTTTCTTTCCACAGTCACACCTTTGCTTTATAGCAGTTAGTCCTTCCTTCTGCCTCTATGTTTTCCTCCATCTTTATTTTTCTGCTTCATCTTGGCTTACATCTTCCCTTCTGCACTTTGGATTTCTCTTTGCTTATTGTCCTTCAGAAGAACGGGAAGTGTCCTGTGGGGAAAGGTTCAACTTGACTTATTTCTTCCTCAAAGGTGATGGAATGAGTCATTCCCTGTCCATATTGCCCTCCCTTATCTCCCAAGAACCAGGATAATAAGTTGGATAACCTCAGTCAAATATGTGCTTTACAAAATCATTCAAATTTTACAAAACTTAACTGCTTTTTCTACATACCCTAAAACCTTAGTGTAATGTAATCATGGTAGTAGCTGATTTCCTTCTTCAGGGCTGCTACTGAGCAAGAGACAGCAGAGACAGTGGTCACCCCAGAGCTGTTTCTGTAGCTGAGGACCCCTTTCAGATGAATGTCCCAGTAAAAATGGGGAGTGAAGGGCAAAGGAAACACCCTGAAACACTCCTCATTCCGCCTTGGAGATGATGGAAGGAATCCCTTCTCCAGGGGCTAGGAACAATGGGACAATCACAACTTACATAACTCCTGCTGATGAAGCTAGTGACATTATAAGGCAGGTCAAACTTGTTGGCAAGCTGTTGGCAAACTTGTTGCCAAACTTGTTGGCAAGCCCAGGTCTCCCTTTAGCTGGAGGAATCCCACCCAGCCACTTGCCACCCTCCTAGGATGCTCAAATGCATTACCTTGAGCACATTCCTCCTTGATTGCTAGCATTGAGATGTATTTTGTGTCAATATTAAAATGCAAATACGCATCCAGGCTTGGATGCTCTCCTGCTTAGCTGGGGATATCAGTGCTAAGGAGCTGCTTGAGCAGTGCAAGTTCCAGCTGCTTTGTTTTCCTTCACTGAGAGAAGTTCTGGAACACAACCCTGTGCACAGAGACACAGAGGCTTTTAAATTGCCACCTGCTCTTGGTTTCAAAAGACAGGTGCAAAGGAATGCTCCCAGGTTCGGGTACCTCAAGGCTTTCATTTGAAGAGAGCTCCTCATATGTCCCCATTTCCCATCTGTAGCACATAACCTACCAGCTACTGAGAAGCACTACCAATAACAATATACACTGAAATTAATAAAATTTCAGCAGATACCAGCCCTGTAACTGGGCACAGGCTTCAAACAGCAGGCTTAGTTCAGATGAGCTTCCTTGAGCCATTTGTTCACAGAGTCATTGGCACTAGGAGCTGAGCAGTGATCATCACTTCAGGGAAAGAACACCACACTCACAGCTCACCTCCCCCTGGGCAAAGAAGTTAGAGGCTGATGTGACAGAGCTTAAGATCCGGATGTGAACAGGCACTACCAACCACACCTGTGCCCCTGGCATGGCTGGCTGGGCACTTGACAATGTCACCGAGCTATATGTGACTCAAATGTCCTCTCTTTCCAAGGATCACTGAAGTCAAATGCAGAAGTCAATTATCCACTTCTGCACTCAAAGTAGGCCTTTGCCTTGAGCTGTGTGAATTACGGATTCAGTCAGTTTGTTAGTGACACTGAGAGGATGTTTTTTGTTACCTATCTGAAACAGTTACTCTGGGTTTTGGTAAGGGAGCATTCACAGTGGATTAAAATGTTTAATTCAACCTTGAAATAAGATTTCTTGTGAGGGAGCAGAGGAAGGAGAATTATGTCCTTTTCCCAAAATTAGGCAAAAAAAGGTAGAGGGGGAGTTGAAAAGCTTGCAGTGGCTGCCTTAACATGAAACAAACAAAGGTGCTTTAGAAATCATTTTCCTTCCCAGTTCCCTATTCAGCATGAGAAGAAAATGACACTTTCTATGATTCATTCTCATATGAAATTCAAAGGGTTTAAAAACATGCCTGACTTTGGAAAGTTTCCTATGTTGCCACATAAATTTATAGCTCAGGCTAGTGTTCAGTTAGAAACCTGAGCTCTAGCCAAGACTGCTGATTATGGGCAAGGAGAGAAATCCCAGGGTATAGCATGGTCTAACAGCAGGACAATGTGCAGCAGGGAGTGGAACCTCAGAATAGCTTATGCAGTGCTGAGGAGGTGCAAAGAGAAAGAAAAGGAATTGGGAAGTTTAAAGAAACACAGGATGTGCAATAGGCACCAGCAGAGTGATTCAGTGCGATTTTCCGGTAATGATGAAATTGCAGGAAGGGTCAAGAGGCAGCACCAATCTACAAACTTCCATCTCCTGAAACATTCAGAGAGGAGAGAGGTGGCGGGTCTGGGATCACGGATTTGAGGTTGAAGTTCTTATCACTAAGTAGCATGGCCATTTGAAGAATCCATGAACTGTTTTCCTGCCTTCATGTCTCAAGAATCTGTATTTCTGCTCTTTGTGGAGAGATGTTCCACCATATGTGCTTCTACATGTATAAGAAAATAAGATTAGACTAAAAAAACCAAACAAATAAACCTGTTAAATTACATTACCTGTTACAGCAAATTATTAACAATAATAAACCTATGACTGTATACCTTTTAATGGCATACACAAATTAGTTCAGGATGTACCTCTGGTTTCCTCAGTCCTGAATATCACCTAAGAACAGGAGCAGAGTTCACAGTCTCGGGTAAAACAGCCAACAGGCCTGAGATGGGCCTGAGGCTCGACGGTCACTGAACAGTGTGCAGCACAGCTGTCTAGCCTATGAAGATACTCTAGACACAGTATTTACGTCTTTGGGGTATTAGAAATAGGAGCTTGTCATGGTTTAATGGTTTGGTTTTTGGTTGGGGAGGGAGTCCATGAGGGAGACCTGGCAGAACCAATCAACTGCCTAGTTAGGAAGAGTGATGCCCAGTTAACCAATCAGCTTCCTAGTTAGGAAGATTGACAGCTGGTTAACCAATCAGCTGGCTAGGTTTTAAGACTAACACATGGTTAAACCATTTAAAAGTGGTTTAGCCTCTATGAAAACACATTTAAGGATGGGCAAGTGCATGGGGAGCTCTTGGCTTCCAGCCTTTGAACATTAAATGGCTGCTCCGGCTCTGTGTGGTGAGGCTGGGCCTGGCCAGGCTGGGCTCTGCTGCAGCACTGGCCAGGCCAGCCCTGCATAACCAGGTCTGCGCATGGCTCAGCTGAGATTTCTGCCACCGCCCAGCCATGACACTGGGACTACCCCAATGCTGTGAGCAACCACGCGGCTGGGACTTGCCCCAGAGCGGGCCAGATAGCACAGCCGGCACTGGGGCCAGCCCCGAGACCGGGAGTGTCCACACAGCTAGGACCACTTGGCTGAAATAAAGGATAAGAGAACTTCTGTTTTCATGCTAGAACAGCTCATCCTTAAAATAGTACCCCATAAGTTGATGTGGCCCATGAAAGCAGCTGTGGGAAAGCTGAAAGGTATGGGAGGGACTTTCACACTGCTAATAGATTTTCCTTTGCCAATTCACTGTGACATTGAAGCCATGAGAGAACTCTTTCTTGTGGAGAAGCCTCCATGGCATGGTAAGAGAGACTCCTCTCCCTAAGTGAACTGAAAAAAGACTATTCTAGAGGTGATAAATTGACTGGAAGTTCCAGGTTTTATCTCTTTACATAGTCAGTGGGAAAGAAAAGTGTTCTGAAGGTTTATTCTGATTTATTTTTTTAAATTTTTAGTTCTGTTAATAAAGGTTTCTTTTTAACCTTTAAAATTTTGAGCCTATTTTGCCTTCCTCCTAATCCATATCTCACAGCAGGAAATGAGTAAAATAATTCTAGTGGGTGCTCTGGCATTTGGCCAGCACTAAGCCCACTACAGAGCTCTTTGACAAAATTTCAGCAGGAAGATGGGAAGGATTTGGAAAGGAAATTGCTGAGTAGAAACAGAGGATGAAGTTGGAGCTGGGGCTGCAAAAGCACAGTAGCCAAGTAATGCAAAACAGTGTTGCTAGTCAGGCTGGGCAGCTGCATCTTAGGCTGGGGGAGACTCTTTTCCTTCTAGAACAAAGCATGGCAATATGCTCACTCCTGTCCCTGGGCCTGCAGCAATGTGAGCTGTTCCTCCAAAATTTTACTCCTAAATTCTGTCCTACCTTCTTGACTAAAGTCAAAACTGGTTTGCCAAAATCCTATTTGTATCACCCTTGCTAAGGGATTCTGTGCAAGTCATTGTAATACAGGTCTGTAGTCTAAGTGAAGAACAGATGCAGAATATTTAATGTTGCAGCAGAAGTATAAAATTTAGGCAGTGAGAAACATTTCTTTATCCTATATGTGGATAATATTTCAGTAAAGTAAATGAGAAAATATCCTGGAAAGTAAAGACTAGAATAAAACATGCCAAAAGCACAGTCTCAAAAAATTGTTAGGAAATTCTCTACTTCAAAGTAGAAAATGGGGAAACTACATCATCCCTCTGCCATCATGTACAGAGTCCCTGCATGGGATCAACGAAAAGGCAAGCGCAGCCAACCATCTTGCAGCTGCCTGCATGTTAAGAATATGGAAGTTGGTGGAAAATTTAAGTCTGAAAATTCACTCACATCTGGACTTCAATGTAATAGCCTAAAGGAAGCATTGCTCTAAATTTTAAATCGAGTGAACTTGATGAAGGGCTTGAGGTATCTATATGAAAAGGTCACAAAAGCTGTAAATGTTTATTTCCATGAGTTTAAATGAGTGCTTTCAATCCTGCTTTTACACTTTCATCCATGTTTTCATTCAGAGTCTCTGCAGAAACCTTCCAGGGCTTTTCTGTCCTAGGAAATCTTTAGCATGAATGCATTGAAAGGTAATGTATGTAGCGTATAGCCCATAAGGGACCAGGGAAGTGAAATCTGTGAGCAACAATTACTAATTCCAGCACAACAGCAGAAAAACCAGCTAGACAAGAAAAAGAAAGTTTGGGCCCATTCAGAAACACTAGCTCTTTTGGCAGGAAGGCTAGGGACCATCCTGCTTTCAGCAACATGTAATGAAAGATACCTCAGCTCTTGAAGAAACTAAGAAGAATATAATGGACAACATAACTTCATGTGAATCATGTTAAAGACGGAAGTCATCATACTGCATTGCAAGCACTTATTATTTGGGAAGAGAAAAAATAAGAGAAAAAAATGAGAGTAGACAAGCCAGGCTATTATACTATTCTCACAGAAAAGAGATTTTAGTAGGTTCTGAGTCACTTGTGAAGGCTGGCAGAGACTTCAGTAGCAATGGGTAAAAGGGAACATTTTAGCTGTCATTTGGGCTAGTTGGCTGCATGCATTGCAAAACACAGATGTGCATGCCCTGCAGCATGTGTAGGAATAACTTGCTAGGCATGCCTGAGCTTCAGCTGTGCTCACTGTAGGCTAAAAGCAGCATTGCCAAGCTGTGTTTGAACTCTGCTTAAATAGTTGGTGATTTGTATGGCCAAACTGCTGGAGTGTGAACCCAGCACCATGTACTGTGCAGGAATTTGGAACTATTGTGTCTAAAGTCAGGTGAAGTATACACTCTCATTCCTGAAGCTAGCTGCTAAAATCATCTGGTATAGGGAAAAAATGTAGTGAGGGGTGCCATGGCAAGGTTTAATAGTTAATAATGACATATGCTTGTACACATGACAGAGAAACTTTAAAAGATAAAGGAACTTTGTGTTTAAACAGCAAGAGGATGAAAAAAAAACAACCCTCACAAAACCTGAGTTTAATCCTGGTCATACTGACATGTGGTTCTTGTTCTCCTCACAGCACTATTCCATATTACTTGTTCTGTGCAGTTTCTAGACTGAACTGAATTTTGGAGTAGTTACATAACATACAGTCTCAAACTACCACTCCAGCAACACCTACTTTTGTCTGAGCCCAGCTATTCTCAGTGGCTTGAGTGCTATTTAAAAAGCCATAGCAAGCATACTTGGAGAGCATGTGCTTTCTGGGGTTTAGACCTATGACAGGTGAATTCTTGGTTTAGTTTTCTCTAAACCCTTGTCTTCTTTTTTCCATCCATGTTCTAAACACATGGAATTCCTGGTCTACAAAGCAAAGCAAGTAACCTGTAATGCAGCAGGAGAAAGAACACAGTGAGTGTTCATGTCACGAATGTTAGGTTGAACAGGATCAAGTCCAGGCATGAATGGCTGCATACTTATAATTTGTTAAAGTGATGTTGCCTCTCAGGAGTATTTTCTGTTCTCAGTTCAGGAAGGTACACGTTTGTTTATGTAGGCTTACATGCAGAAATTAATTGGTAATATTTGGAAAACAACTACTCAAACTAGATCGGTACATTTCCACAATGACTGCTAAATATAGGTAAATCTTTTTTTTTTAAGTCATTGAATACTTTGTTCCATCTGGCCAATTTCTATGGAATGTTTCTCTTTGTAGTGGCTACTGAAAGGGAATGATGGCACTATTCTCCCAGGTCAAAAGCAAACCTCACAATGTCAATTAAAGGGACTCTTGTGCTGCAACAAGTCCACAAAGCCAAGGTGCTGTGGCAAACACTACTTATCATCTGGGACATCTGCACTTAAAAAGAGGATGGGTGTAGGGTGAAAGAGGATTAGAATGATTTTCAAATAAAGGCAGAAGTTCTTAGCATTATGGTGCTGGGCAAGACTAACATCTGTTGATTTTGAAGAATGAAGAGTTTCATATCTCAAGCATTTAATGTCAAATATTTGCCAGGATTTTTATCTTAGTACAACTATTTATAGTGGCTCTAATACTATGTAAAAGACCAGCAACACATCCCCAGGGGGTTATATTACTATTTGGCTTTATAGTTCTTTCACTACTTCGAATAAATCGTGAACTTCTTCAGATGTGTTGGAGGCATTCAATTTTTTTTTTTCCAACTGCAAATAACAAACGATGAATAATACACATTGTTTACTTTTTCTCCGCACTCCAAATTCCTATGTAGTTCTCCAGTGATTCCAACTACTGCATTTGGTCTCGTTTTCTGCACGTGTCCTGCACAACGACCATGCACCTCTGAGATTTCATGTACGAAGATTATTCTGTTTCAGTGCCACACATATTGTATTTTGCCCATTTACTCTAACAGTGAATGAAGTGGTTTTTCTTTCCCATTTGAATGTACAGAAATACTTGAAAATAAGGGAAACATTATATGGAAATAATTATTTATTGTTCTGTTGAACTTAGGCACCAATGCAATCATGTGAGTAAGCATAAAGCAAGACCACTTTGTTGGTAGTTTGTGCTGAAGACTATGATTTCAGTCTTGTTTCCCAAGCTAAATAAAGTTAGTGCAAACATTCAATCATTCAAAATTGATGCAAGCTAAGTGTCTTAGGTTGCAATGCAAGATGTAACCAAAAGTATGTATTCTACTACTATCTGTTAAAACCAGGTGGGGCAGTGCTCTTTACCTTTTCCACAACCCATCCTTTGTCCAGGAAGATATCTTCTGTTAATGGGCCACTGAGTGCCACTGCATGACTGATAAAATTATATCATCCCATTGTGAGATGCTTCAGACAGGGGGAGGAGCCAAGCATTTCCTGCCTAGATAAAATCTGAGATTTGGAACATCAGAGCAGCCTTTTTCCACTGGATTCCCAGAGGAAGACCAGACACTTCTACATCATCACTGGACCTTCAGAGGAAAACTGTACCCTTCTACAGGACTACTACTTTAACAGAACCACATCTGTCACTCCAGGAGGACTGCAGCCACCGTTTAATCAGACTGCTACCAACACCACCCTGACTGACAGGGTGTCAGATTGTATTCTGGCTCTGTCAGTGTCTTTATACTACTGCACTTTATTTTTAAAATTTTCCTATTAAGTTGTAGTTTTTAAAATTTATATGTTAGTAAAAAACTGTTGTTCCTATTCTACCTTTGCCTGAGAGCCCCTTAATTTCAAAACTATAATAATTTGGAGAGAGGGGGGCTTACATTTTCCATTCCAAAGGCGGTTTCTACCTTGCTTAGCAGACACCTGTCTTTCAAACAAGACACTATGTGGCAACTACAAATGAAATATTTTACTCATGCTGCATATTAAAAGAATATCAGTGGAGGAGCTCCTTATGTTAAAGGTAGGACTGACTGGAATAACTGAAGACATACATCAATACAATCAAGGAGGGGAGCTATTTGTTCGCTTGCACTCAGTGGAGGCTATCATACAAAAATGAGTTACTAAGCCAGTAAGACTGCTGTAGTCCTAATACAAGTTTTAGCAACCTTTGTGTTGACTTTGATCCTTCAGAGCACAGTTCACATCACCCATGAATCACTGTAACAAAGCAAAACTACACATTCCCCCAGAAAACGGCCTAGGGGTCTTTGGACATGGCTCTTTTGTTGACTTCCTGCTGTGGGAGTAATCCTTGGGTGCAATCAGCCTCCTTTCCCTGTAAGATCTTGAGCATAACACCAGCAAATGACAGAGACACCCTTTTGTCTCATCCTGGAAACTCTTATGTGTTGCACTTATGTCAAGATGGACACAAATTGGCATCACCACCAGTCCTGTATTAGAAAACTTTTCATGCCTTCTTTCCATGTACTTTTTTCTGACAACTCAGTCTCTTTCCCTCCTAGGTAGCTGCACACAGTACTGACTCCTTTTCTTACAGGCAGCTCCACACAGCTCTGACTCCTTCTTTCCTCTCTGCTAACTGGCTAAACCCCAACCTGTCCCTTTCCCTGCCATATAACCCTATCTGTCCCCCATACAACATCTTTTTACCTTATCAGTCCCTTGCACGACTGCACGTCCCTTAACTCCTCACAGCACAGCCAGCAGATTCTGGGTCTCAAAATACAACTGGTGGTCAGCTAACACACTCTTTTATAACACCCAAACTCATTGGGCAGACACAGATGTTTCTACTCCTCAGTAATCAGTACAGCTGTAATTCAGGAGAGATTGCCTTCTGGACTATCATTTTAACCTATATTCCCACACTTATGAGCTGAAGGTCACTCTGATAATTCTCTATCTTAAAAAAAGATAGTGCTGAAGGATCACCTAGGAACTGATTATGCTTCAGCAAAAAGGGCTTTAAATAACCTATAGCATCCTCCAATCTGTGGCCACCTGGCTCACATATTATCACTAGGGCAACCTCTGCTTCCTCAGGAAAGACTTGTAGTGCTCTTCAGGAAAAGTTGAGGTTCCTGTGTGGGTAACTGTTGGGAACAATCTCTTTTGCACGTGACTTTAACTGGAAAATTTTTGAATCAGGAATGACAATACATGTTTCAGGTTAACAGACTTTAAAACACTTTGAGTGAACAGACAAGATTCCTCAGTTCCCCCAGGTTTCTGGTTTACAATGCCATATTTAGTACTGAATATAACCTTTAAGAAAATTGCTTTACCTGTAAGAGATTTGCCAAGAGAGTGCAGGATGAGGGAAAATTTCTATTCCAGCCAACCTCTTTAGAAGCCATGTCAAGGTGCTTCTCTCAGATCTCAATCTTGCTGTCACCTGGAAGACTCCTGTCAGAACTCACACCAGGAAATTCCCAAAATTAAGCCTGAAGACTACCCTGACTGGCTGCCTTCTGCTGTGTCCTGTAGATTACAGGGGACTACCCTGGAAAAACAAAACAAAACACCTGATTAAATTATGCTAATTAAAAAGTCTCTACAAACAAACCACGACATTTTTTTGCCTTTTCAGAAAATGCTGCTCAATAGCAGTCAATTCCCACAGTCAGTTCTGCTACAAACTGCCAGCAGCATACAAACTGCCATAGTTTAGGAACAAGAGATTAAACTTTGTTTTTCTGGTAAGTTACACAGGAGAGAAGTGGTCAGTCAGCTGAAGAAATTACCCCAGCTGGGTAATATTTGAGGCAATATATTGTAATTACATCATCCTAGAAGAAAATGGTTTAGAAGACCAACTAGTCACTCAGTACAGCTTCATCAGAAGCATCACTTAGTTTTACTGAGCCCAGACTATGTTTAAACTGAATTCCCAATCTGCATTTTAACGGTAGATCTCAGAGGGCCACAGTCTGGGAATGTGGTCAAGGCAGAGGTCATTCATATCAGTATTACCTGAGTTGTGTTGCAAACACGATAGGATACCAATGTTTTGTAACTATATCCATCATTAAAGCATTTTCTACAGAACAGATAAGATCACAACAAAAGCTGACTGACCCTCTTGCATTTCAAGATTCCATTACCTTCATTACAGAAATCCCTGACTGCAGCTTACTTCCCATTACATATTTAAGTCCATGTTGTCTCTGACACTCTTTAATTTTCTCAAGACCTGAAAGCACTTTTTCTCTCTTCTTATTAATTTTACATGGTACTTTGAGACAAGTTAATAATAGGATGCACCTCATCCACTGTCCCACTGCTGAGGAACCAAAATGCATGGAAAGCAAATCTAGTGCTAACAGCAATGTTATTCAAAGTTGATTTTCTCTAGCTCTGTCAGAAAGCTAAACAACCTGCTGCTCCTGATCCCTCCAATTTTGTTCTGCTCTGTGGAAGACAGTAATCAAACTCACAAGTATTACAAACCTATAATCGAATCTTCCTTTCAAATGTTACGTAAATTGTTACTTCAATTCACATCTGAGGTTCATATGCTACCACACTGACACTGTCTGTACAAAGGAGACATAGGCTGATTAGCCAGAATATACTGCCCAACTGAAGCTATTCTTGCTCCTTGAAAAGGTAAGAGACTCAGGAATGAAAGGAGCCACCAGAGAAGTGCCATATAATTTTAAATAGGAAGATTATTTTTCTTTCTGTGCCAGTTCCAATACCTATTCTGAAGGCATAGGAGATTCAAGGAGATATGGGCCATACAGTGGTCTTTAGGCATCAATGTAATAAAAACATTTACCAATTTTGTCAATTCAGGTATTATTATTTACCACAGGAAGACACAAATCAACTTGCAATGAATAATTTATTAGAGTAACACACCACTGGTGTATTTGCAATTAGTCCAAAACAAACCAGTACATTTCTCATCATTATTTTCAGTTCTGAAGTTTACTGAAGTAAACTCTCACCATTCACAAAAAGTACAGCCATGTGTAAAGACTGGATACATTGCACAGAGCTTGCTTTTTGTTTTCACCTGAGTTATATGCTGTGAGTCCCCTTTGGGATACCATTATAGTGAAAAATATGGTCCTAACCTGAGAAAATCATCTGTCACTGGGACCAGTGCAGAAGGAAGGCCAGTTAGAGGGAAACCTAAAAAAAAACCCTGAGTCTTTGGAAGCAAAACCTAATAAATAAGATCATGGAGCTTCAGGATTTTGAGTTAAAGGTTCTGGTGCCCTTTTGGAGAAGAAAGAGTATTAGATCCCCATTCATGAACTGCAGATTTTTAGGAAGATGGTGACTTTGTAAAGACTGTTAGGTTATGCTCCAGACTACTGCTCTCACCTAACATTTGCACCAAGGCATTCCTCATGCACATAGATGCAAAAATCGTAACTGGAAGTACTGCAGCTGAGCCCCTGTCTGGCTTATTGAAAGGACAGACCTGCCATGGTCATGAACTGAGGGCACCCAAGTTCATCTTGCCCTGTTCTGTGCTGTTCCAGCTTGCAGCTTGTGTCCTTGGCCTGAGGTTCTGAAGGTGGCTTTGTTCCCCAATCTGCTCATCAAGACAGTCAGCACCCACATTCCCCTGAGCTTCTGGGGCCTGCTGAAAATTAGGAAGTTTCTAATGGGAGCTGGCAGGAGATATTTGCTAAAGATATGAAAGGAATTTTGTGATACTGCACATCAGAGGGGAAATCCTCCCATCCCCTCTATCAGAGGGGAAAACAGTCCATCTTATATCAGACTGTTTTCTACTGCCCCAGTTGCAAAAATCACTAATCACACAACAGCTCAGAAGATACAGACAAGCCACCCGATATTCTCTATCAGTAGGATTTTATTTTTAAGTTGGTTTTTTTTCATGGTTTGGTTTGGAACGGGACCTTGAAGATCAACACCCCTGCTGTGGGCAAGGACACCTTTAAATTTCCCTGTGAAAGTGTGGCTCCAGAGCCTGACCATCAACATCCCTTGCCTTGTCTTTGGGACTCTTCAGGCACATGTTTTGCCCTACAGTTGACAAAGTTTCATCCCACATAGTTCACCTGGGGCTGCAGTGGGCTGCTGGCACACACCAGGAGACTCTGTGACAAAGAACATCATGTTCTGTGGGGAACAAGGAAGACACAACAACCAACCACTGAAAAACATAATGTTGTTCCTACATATCATACAAAAGAATGGAAAGACTGTGTAGTGACCCCAGGAAAGGCTCAGCCATGTCCAACAGAATAGCAGCACTCCTGTGTTTAATGCTGCTGTTTGCTGCTTTGCAGAGTGAGTATGTTATCCCCTGGGATCACAGCTCAAGTCCAAACTGCATCACTTCACCTGGGCTACAGATCTGCTTTGCCATCTCAAGTGTGTCATACAAGCTTGATACCCCTGAGCAGCTGCAAAATGCTGCACAGCTTCTTCGCTCCAGCCCCAAGCCTGGTGCAGCTCGCTAGCAAAAGAAAAGGATCCACTCCAAAAGTACTCACAACAGCTTGGGTGAAAGGTTTTAGCTTCAGCCAATGTGAAATGTCTGTATTTGCCTATAAGAAAGACAGAAGGCCACTGAAATCTGTAAGAAAATAAGTAAGATGCATTAATGACTAGAAGCTAAGTTTATCATGGAAGGAATTTCAACAAAAGCAGGTGTAGTGATTGCATGTGGACATAAAGAACTAGAACAGTTCCTACATATTTGGATTTATTTCAGGACATAAGAAGTAGGGAAGAAGCTGGAAAAAATATGCACTGTACCACACACACATAGAAAAAATTACAGAAAAGGGCTGTCATTTCCATATTGCGATTGTAAAAACTTTTAGATATAAAATACATTACTTTGCTACATAGTGGCACCAACTGAAGTGTCATACAACACTCAGGGTTTCTTAGATGACACTGAAGATTCAATTGGTTTGAAGAACAGAAATTACAAGCTTCACTTAAGGCAGAAGCCAGTATATTCTCTTTCAGAAAAAAGACAGATGTTTAAACCCTTTATGGTGCTGCCTGTTAGCATCAACATGCCTAAGGATGTGTTACAATTTTCATTATAACCCTCTGCTTTCAAGTGTTTTATAACTCAGCTATAAACATATGGCACTTGCAGGGACAGACACAACTCTTCTGTTTCTATATCAGACATAAAGAAGTGTGCATGCACACACACACACCTAAAACAATGGCGGCATCCTAATCTTTAATGCAGTTATGTAGGTCAAAATTACTTAAATGAAAAGGAATTATTTATCTTCAGCCGCTGTCACCATAGTTCTTTACTTTCACTGCTCTTGTGCTGTAGTCAGTTATAATTTGTTGGACAAACTTTAAAAGCAGCTGCTGCTAGACACTTACCACTTCTTCCAAGGGTTCTAACATTGCTGCTGTAGGAGCTTCACCTAAGGAGGGAATCTTCCTTTTCTTCCCCATGCATATTTCTGCAGCAGGCTTGTAGTGAGCTATTTGGAAAGTATGCAAGCAGTAGTCCGAAAACCTACTTTAGCAGGCACTTAAAACAGCTACCTTTAAATAGGAGGGGTTTTTTTAAGCACTTGGCTGAGAAGAGTTTTGATACATTTGCAGAACATCAGTGAGTGAATCAGAGCTGCTGAAGAACCAGTTTTGAAGTTTTATTTTTCACTCCTATTCTGCTTTTTATTTTAAGCTGTTATAATAAAAACAAAGGAAATAAAATGAAAAGTTTCTCCATTTACAAAAGCTTGGAGGTTCCCTCTCCAGTTTCCCTGGCATACTCCCTGCAGCCTGTTTCTGAGATGTGGTGTGTCTCACATGGGCATGGGTCTCTCCAGACAGAGAAGTACAGGCTCCTCCCAGGGTCCACCATCAGTGGAGCTTTGCAGAAAGGGGTGGAAGTGGGGATCACCCCAGCAGCTCTTGGCAGATGTCCCCTGTTGGAGTGTATAAAATAGAAGCCTCTCTGGCTCCCTCAGAGAGAGAGAAGAATGCAGGGATTGAATTAAAGCCTTTAGAGAAATTAAAATATATTAAACCACATAGACATGAAGTAGCAGTGTAAGTTTTAATTTTAAGTAAGTAGGAACATTATTAAGCCATATAGATATGAAGTAGAAATGTTTTAGTTTTAAATAAGAATATATTTTAAGTGCTTTAAGAGTTAAAAGCCTTAAAGTCTAGTTAAAGTTCAAGCAGCATAAAGCCTAATTAAAAGTTCAGAAACTTAGCCCCAGACATAATGAAAACATAGTCAGAACATCACTTACATTTTCTAGATAGAACAGATAGAACCTTTTACATGAACAGATAGAACTATATGCATAAATTATGTGTAAGAATTGACACTACTTTTGTACATTAAAGTTCTGATAGGTGTAAAAAGAATGTTTAAGATTCATGTTTTTAGCTCTTTGGATAATTTATGAATAAAAAACCCTCTGTATTGGGGTGAGAGAACACCATCACCGCCACCACCACCACACATGGAAGAAGAAGAGACAGAAGAAGAACATAAGAAAGAAGAACAGAAGAATAGAAAAAGAAATGCCAGGGGGCTGCTGCTTCTGCTCAGGACTCCATGCCAGAAAGCTTTAGCATGGACTTTAATATTCTGACCTCTTTGCCTTCAAGACTGATGTATTCATACAATAAATAGCTTTACTGCAACCAGCTACTGCTCTTGTCTCTTTGAAGACTCAGATCTGTGAATAACTTGACAGTCCCCTAGGATGATACACTTTGCACAGGCTCTCACCAGCAGCTGAAGGAACAGGCTGTGCACTCCACTAAACCCTCTTGATAGCGAAGTACTTTATGGAAGTTAACCACTGACCTCACAGTGACTATTCACACACACAAGCTCAGCTGTAAGATCCCATATCTTACTAAAACAGACCTAAATCCAAAGACAATTCCAGCCTTACATCAGGTCTTCATGTTAGGGATCCCTGCCATTCTACTTGTCCAGTATATAGGGCAAGAATTTGTGGGAAAAAAACTCAAAAGAACAGATGTATTTAGTCTTCTTGAATTACAACTTCCAGAGATCTGTGTCTTGTATATGCTTTCTGTAATATGAAGAGGGCTCTGAAGTTATGCTGCTGAACATTAAATAAATGCAGCAAACCTCCATTTGGAAAAGCCAGACATCAAGGATACATTGCACTAGGAAAGAAATATTCTTTACAGCAGAACTCTATAATTTCTGAATTTAACCACAAATCCACAGTGTTGCAATTTTGTAAGTATTTTAATTATTCCCAATTCCTACATACAGAAACTTGCAAGAACTGCTGGCAAATTGCAATATCTGAACAAAGCCAAGAGCTGCACAGAAGAGCATTCACTCCAAACAAAGGTAGCAGTCAGTCAGTCAGGCTCATGGATGGGACAGAAAGACCCAACACAGGGAGGCTGTAAGAAGATCTGTGATCTCTGTCAGTCACATGCCATGCACAGGGCTCAACCTGCTGCCTGAATCCTTACCACATGCGTACAGTGGAGAAGCAATTAGTACTAGTGAAAAGAAGGAAGAAACACTTTCTCTAAGGCTACCTATGTGCACAGCTTATCAATACATGGGCTTAAGGACAGAAACAGACATGCTGACTCATTGTTTTGTTCCCCTTGCTGCCTTCTGGTCCATCCTTGCAGGATGTTCATGGATATGGATATCAGCTAGCCAACTCAGATGGTTCACCCAACTGCAACAACTGAAGAAGAGCTTTGGCCCATGGATAATAGCCATGTATGGGCTTGCACACCCACATACACATTGTCTCCACACCATGAGGTAAGTCTACATTTGTCTCCACTGAACATACTCACCTGTAAGTGCACACTTGAGTGGCAACCAAAACAAAACCACTGTGAAATTAGTGGCAAATTCAGGTTTTGTACTCAGCAGACACTAAAGCTCAGGCTTCTGCTCAGAACTTTCAATTCAGCTGCACTTCTCAAGCACCTGTCCAAATGTTAGAAATGTCTTTCATTTTACTTCCTATCACCAGAAAACAGAGATTTGGGGTTGCTGCTGGTAATAGATAATCTAGATGTATTGTAAGTAATGCAGGGTGAGCAATGAGATAGCCCAGTGCGATTGTCAGCGTGGCAGGTGTGCCAGAAACAGGTTCTCCACTTCAGCAACACAAACAGGTGCATAAAGCAGTGTTTTCATACTGGGCTCAACAGTCAGTGCCATTTTAGTTCATCCAATTAGAGCTCCCACACACACTCATAAACTGCATACAGACCATTTGGGTGCTAAACAACTGGCAACTAAAAGAAAATCATCCTGTCTGGTTTGCCTGAACTTTTCTAGGAGTGGAGAATTTGTGCCATGGCAGTGCATACGCTTAGTGACAGATGTACTGACAACTCTTGCCAGTAATTACTGTTTTCTCAACTTTATTCTTTCTGATGAAAGAACAAATGTTGCAAATTACTGCCTTAACAAAGAATTGCTTTTTAGCTTCTGGCTTTTATTGGCTGCATTTGCTGTGCAAGGAGGTCCAAATGCTCACAAAATGAATGACATCAATTTCTGATTGCGCCATATTGCTTCCTCATGAGCACTGGCCACTTTTTCCACAAATGAGGATAGCACATACAGCCCCTAATTACCTCTGAGGTGCACTGACCTACCAGTTTTAGGCTCAAGGTTTCCATACAAAGTCAAACTGAACCCAATCTGGACAAACTCTACTTGCTACACTAACGTAAAGCAGTCCAGCAGTTGCAAGAAGAACATGGTTTGACATTGTATATACCATGAGACTGGTGAGATTAAAAAAAGGGAATTGCTGAGATAATGAAATAGTCCTGGCTCACTTCAAATGGAGAACACAGTGATAGCTGGGAAAAGGCAGGCTGTGAAACCAAAGCCACCATGTAATAGTTAAGTCTTTCTCACATGGACTTTCCTTCACACAAAGTAATGAGAGGTTCAGAGCAGATGAAAACTCAAGTACAGTCTCCCTCTAAAATCACCACTCCATAAGGCAATGCTTAAGGTTCTTTTTCAGTATTTTGGTACCATCTCACATTAAAATTTCTAAACATGTCTATAAAGTTTCTCAGTTTCTTATTATATGATTTAGACAAAGAATATGAAAGACCTGCTAAATTACTAAGTAGCAACCAAGCCAAAGGCCTTGTAGCACATAGTCTTTTAAAGTTAGACTTCAGATTTTCAAGAATACCTGGAGAGGCTCATTTTTTAAACTAGAAGTTCCCAGAATTTACAGCATGGCAGAAGTAGAAATAACCTCTGGAAAGATGTAAAAAATTGCAGGCTGCTGGAGGAAGAAGTATGCCCTGGGTCAGAAATTTGTATTGACACAGAGGATTGGTGCAGCAAACACATCCTGAGTACCCACACAGTCTTCCCATGTGGCACCTATACCATACCTGGAATCAGTCATGAGGTGGCTAGAGAGAAAAAGGTTTTAAATGAAGGAAAGAAAACACCACATAAAAATACCTCCTTACCACTCTCCCACCAAAATCAGCTGGAGAGGGGTGATGGTTATCACAATGGTGTTAGTGAGAGTTGCCTTTCACACCTTCACGTTCATAGTGGAAGAAGCAGAGCATCAGTGTGGTGAAATTCCTCTCCAGTCCATTTGTTCATTTCAGGAACAATTTAACACTTTGGTGTTTACTTGGGATTTTAAAAATTAATCTACTGATCTACTAAGCACATTAAAAATGTCAATTAAAGGCACAAAAGACAATGTTTTCTTCAGAATCCACATATTCTATTCATTTAAGGGACCAACTACTGTTAAGAGTTTCACAAATGGGACGTTGCTGGAAAAGCATTTAATGTATTTTTCCCTGTTGCAACCTTGGCCTCCTGAATTGGTCTGGTTGTGCTGCTCATGGTTCCTCAAGATATTGGCCCAAGCAAGGCCAGCCTTTGTCCCACACCCTGCCTTCTCAGAGGCGACAGAAGGCTTCAGGGACACCATTTGATAAGAGATGAGTGGCCATCTGCCTCATTCTTGCCTGTGCCTTGGAAAAGCTGGGCAATACAAGTAGTCATTCTGCTTAATGCAAGATCGTCTGGAAATGAAGGCCACAAACCCCAAATATTTTTTCCTGCCCAATGACCAGGCAGAATTTGGCACTACTTCTCTTGCTACTTTTTCTCTTATAACTAACAGGCTTCCCAAAAATGTCTGCCAACATAAGCCATGATGTAATTCCAGCAGCTTCACTAGAGGAATATTTAGGTCTGTCCTTAATCACCCTCATCCGTTTTTTGACTTTCCAGAATCCTTCTGTGAATGGTGATGTGCCTTTTGACACTTGAGACACCAAACCAAGACTTCCCTGTGGTGAGACGAACAATTCCAAGGTCAGAGTGGTGGAAAGGCAGACAGTGCTGGTTTTGCACATCAGCTGTGGCTGCTCCCTTAGGCCTCACTGAGCTCACCAACCCCTGCATCATATCTTGCCCTTCCCATTCACTGCTCCACAGATTTTTCCAACACCACAGACCATGGCTACTAAGCAATAACTCTCTTCATTTTGCATCATCAAATCACAAGTACATCACCTTTCATGTACACATTTTTTCAAATACAAAGCTCTCTCAATTACATATGCAAAAGGACAAAAGCTAAAGAGGAAGAAAAAATCCCAACAATGAAATGCATTTGTCACAAAATTCAGCAGAAGATGACTCATTGGATGGCTTCATCATTGTGGTACTTCCTAGTCATTATTGTTCTCTACTTAAAGAGCTATTGAAATTAGTTAAGGTTGGCTTTAGAAGTAACTTGTGCTTTGTGGTCAACATAACTCGAAAGAAATCTTAGGTCCTATGACCTTCCAGTTTCCTGCAAATACAGTAGCTGATGTAATTTTAAGACAGATTCTTTTTCTCAGAGCATACAGCTCTCTATTTTTAGTAAAAGCAAGGATACAAGTAGCACCATAAAGATGGATTGCAAAATTTCAGCTGACAGGTAGGCACTACTTGATGCTGACTGCCAGGGTGTTAGTGGAGGCAAGACTTATCTCACCATGTGCAGTATGGAGTGTACACTTCCCACAGGAGGCAGATCCCACAACCTCTTCCCACAGGTAAAGCTGTATCTGACAATTTGCTGTCTCTCAAATTAAGATTCTTACAAAGTTTTTCATTTCACACGCATTTCACATTCAGTGTAGTCTTGCCCGTTGCAAGGCAAGACTACACTGAAAAACACTTTGTGTTTTATGTTCCTTATTTCCCCACTTATCCTTGCACAAAGTATATACTTTAAATGGGGCAAGCATCTAAAACAGTGGAAAAATATTTCTATGTGAATACTTTAGCCAAAACTGCAGAGCAAGAAGATACCCGAGGGTATCATACTTCTGAATTCAGGTTAAGGTATCAGCTATACTGCTACTTTTCCAAATAATATCCTCTATTAAAATTGGATGAACTGTTAGAACTTTTGTTTTTAAAGCAGAAATGGAAGGTTGTATGATATTTCAGTAAAAAAATCCTTGTTTTTATGAAATTGAAGGCATCTCAGTGAAAAAAATTACTGCAAATTCACACTAACTACATCTCAGAAGACAAAATTTCTGGGTAAGCAGCACCCCAGTTTTGCTGCACTTGTTACTTACACTCACTTACATGAAAATCTGAATTACTAAAAAAAAACAAAACAAAACCAAAGCTGAAACTAAAAGTTCGAACTAATCTGACAGAACACTAAAGAAATATTAAAGAGTGACTTTCAGACTTTTGAAAACCTCTAGCAAGAGCCCTCAGGCTTTTAGTTTTTTTTGGTGGACTCCTCCTACCATCACAAACCAAGGGCAGGACATACTGAGACAGGTTTTCTAGAGAGATTGGCCATGCCTCTGTTAGTCCTTGAGGGCTTGTAAGGTGGTGTAAACTGCACTGCACAGCACCAGTGCAGGCACAGAAGAGATTTTACTCATTCATTAAAATAAGCCAAATAGAATTCCATCAGTTCTGCAAGAAGCAGCCTTGTGCTTGTCCAAACCAGGTGACAACTACCACGACTGCAATTAATTCCAATGCCTGGTCTTCAAAGAGGCTTCAGTTTTGCAATCTACATAATCCAGAATTATCCTTACCGTGGCATAATTTGTAAAATTAGAAAAGAAACCCACTAAAACAACCACAAAAAAACCCCAACCATGCAAACCCTATTACAGAATGGAGTTCTCTTTTCCTTCCTGTGCTACTGCCCATGGCAGATATTCATAGAAATGAACCAAAAATGTAATGAGAATTCAATATTTGGAAGGAATTGAAGTCACAAAATGTCACAGAATGTTAGCAGTATTAGGTCAGGACACCTCAGCTGTTAGCAAGACTTGGTAAAAGACTCATATTTTACATGACAAGTTGTACAAAGATTCAGACCTTTTCCTTCTTAATCTTCAGTGACGCAAGCCTCACTGTCAGAATTCATGGTTACACTGGTATCTCTGTTAGTTGCTTGCTGCATACTAATTCTCTTTTCAGCTGGAGATACTAAAAAAAAAGAGGAATTGAAGGTGATCAGATCAAATATGGCATCAAGTAACATTCTCAAGATTATTAAATGGTGGTAAAGCGGAAAGCTCCTCTTCAACTTCTAACCTTGTCATATTCTATTATTCCCCAAAGACTAGAAAATTCAAACAATTTCTATGGCATAAGGGCTCCAAAAAAATAGAAATATCAGATGTCAGCTGATGAGAAAGACCTTCACACTGTGTGGAAAGATCTGTGACTCAAAATACACAAAACACTTTAGAAAAGCCAATTGATGAACAGGAAGAATCGTCCTTGAATACATCTGCACACATCTCAACTCTCATGGTCACTGAAATAAGCCAGAGTGGAAACACATCCAGACACACTCCAGAATCCCACCAAGATGGTATATCAAAGCTTACTGTTTGATGTACAGAACACACCTCTTCAGACAACAAGGCAGGATTTTGCCCCTTCTCTGAAGTACCAAGTCTTCTTCCACCAGCAGCTGTGAACCCTACCATTCCTCAGCAGATTTTTAAGGAACACAACATTTATTTCCCAGACTTGGTGGTCACATTGCATACCACCAAACTGCAGTGAAATTGTTAAATGAGCACTAATGATCTATGAACACAATTCAATTCCAGTAACAGACACCATTAAAGGAGGCAGAATCAACTTTCAAAAAACTAATTTTAATCAAAACAAAAAATTGTTGATCATTAACAAGTTTATAAAACAGTGATTTAGTTACATAAATAAATTGATATCAGTGTATCAAATCTTAATTACTTTCAACTTCATGAGCATGTTTACATGGGTGATGAAGAACAACCTTTTTACCTATTATAATAAATAAAATGGAGAGCATGAAATAGTTTTTCTAAACAAAAATACCTACAAACATACCTCTAGCATGTTCTCTAATGAAGGGAACAAGAGACACTGGACAACTTTTGCACCAAAACATAAAAACTGCTTTAAAAAGCACAAGGATACAGAACCATCAGCTAAAGTAAAGACACTATACTGTAACCAAAGTTGGTACTTAATAATATAATGAACAGTTTGGTAGTTAGATCTCCAGTTTGGTTATTTTAAAGCATTAAGACAAGGCAAGATAGAAGGCTGCTTTTGTTTGAGTAATTCTAGAGAAAATAAAATATTTTAAAAAAACAAACTGAAAAGTAGAACAGTCATACCTACACAACTTTCTGTCCTGCACAAAGTCAAAATACCTATGCAGAATATATATATAATATATATATATATATGTTATTTGTGCACAAAGGTTAGCTTATTATTAGCTCACTGCAAAGGCGTAACGTATCATGTCAATAATTTTGGAAAACATTTTGCGTTTTGTGTCAAAAAGGATATTCTTTAAGTCTTCTAGGCTAGGAGGCACAAACCCCAATTCTGGCATACTGTATTCTTAATGCTAAGGCTTGCTGCTCTGGCTGTGTATTTTTGTTGTCCCTCTTTACTATAGTGCCTGTTACAAGCATGTGTGTATGTGTGTATACATATATATGCATACACAGGTTGTATAAATATATATATATAAAATTTTCCCCAATAGGTATCAGTCCAACCATGCAATCCAAAAGGTGGCTCTGCATAGATGCCCAGCATATAGTTCACCACCTGAGCCAACCCTGAAGCAAGGCGCACTTTAGTCCTTCTGATAGTTTTTTTTTCTGTTTAAAACCAAGCTACTGCAGCTTCAAGTATTTTGCATTACATAGATTTTTTTATAAATTAGTTAATGTTATATTTTTTCAATATTCAGACATATACTATAATATATATACAGTACAATAAATGCTCTCATTCTTTTTTTTAATTTTTTGATAAATCCCTGAGAATGTATGTTGACAGTCGCTAAGTTTCCACATGCACAAGCATTGTGTGCCATGCTTCTGGATGAACAGCACTGCAAAGCCACGTGGTCAGCCTTTTAACTATTAGTATTTCATTTGTTGGTTTGTTTAAATATGCTGAAATGTAAGGATGAGTTACAAAGGAGTAAAGCTGAATCCATTCGAGGTACTTATCACAGGATGGAGGTGTTTTGTTTGGTTTTTAAAGCCATTGCAATATATGTTTGTTTTTGAGGCTGTGAACGTATACAGAAAGAACAGGAGAGCAATGTGGGCTTTTGCCACTTGACAACATATACTCAGTGTAAACCAAACTTTTTTCAACCTCTCTCTCATACAAAACAGAAAAAAGAAAAGAAAATTAAACACACAAACTTTCACAACATGACAGTTTAGTTTGCAAACTCAATATAACTATACACATATAATACCGGTGTGGCTCTGTTTCTTTAAGTTAAAAAGGATACAAAGGCAGGCTCAAGTAAAAACAAACCACCCCTCCCCCCCTATCCCCCATTCACTCATTTTCATCAACCAAACCGTTCACGAACCAGCATCATCAGTTTCTTTTTGCCTTTGTAGATTTGTTTTAGGTTGTCAATAAACTGTGTAAACTGGATGTGACCATCATGAGCCATTAGGAAGGTCTCTCGTGCCTTGCTGAGGAACTCTATAAACTCACTATAGTGTCGTGGGCTGATGTGAGTGAGACGTGAATGAGTTGTATTAATGTAAGCTCCGATTGTGGCATCCAAGAGTTGCCGTAAAGGGGCTTTGTCCAGTGACATGAGCTTACCAGAGTTCCTCCTTCCATGAAGTCCCACCATGCCGGGAGTGGTCAAAGTACACCTACGCAAAATGTCCGATAGTACTGTTGCACACTTGACACTTTTGACCACCAGAGGTATTATAGCTGCTAGCTCATTTTTCCCAAGGGAGTGGCTGAGCGCACATGCCCACAGAACGTCATTAATGGCAGGGTGTGTGTCCTGATTGTAACTCAGGTTGAGATGTGTCATGGCCAAAGTGGCCAGCTTGTAGGCCCGCATGGGGTAACCCCGGTGCTCCATGTATCGTGCTATGGTAAAAAGCTGCGAGTAGCTCATGCCAGCTGTAGCAGCATCTAGAACGATTTGGTAAGCGGTCTCAAAAGCTATGTGATCCTTTTCACATAGGGTCAGTGCAGAAAGGGCACAATTTTGAGGATCCTTCATGGCACACTGTAGAGCAAGCGTCCTAGCACTGCTGGCCAGCTTCTCCTGCTGATGGCAGTCCAAATGCAGACGGACGATGGTGCTGTTGGACATCACTGTTGTAGCAACAATACTAGTGGCTTCTGTTGGAGTGAAAAGTGTAAACCAGTTTTGCATGATACTATCCAGTGCATAAACACCTGGGGAGAGACAGAAAGCATTAGCCACAACTGATAAAACCTAGCAGATAGAGATGTTCAGCAGATTATACTTCCCACAAAGTCTAACAGGTTACCAGAACATCCCAGCAAGAAGGGCTGATAGACAGCATGGCTAGAAAAGAACATTAAGATCAAGACTACTGTGAAAACTCTGCAGTAATCACATAATCCCAGAAAATAACAAAAAAAGCCTGCAAAATAAGCTCTCATCTCTTGTTGTGACAGCTGAGCTGTTTTACTTAAGACAATTTGGGTAAAACATTCAGGTTCATTTTGTCTCATCACTCAAAAGCAGCCCTCACCTTGCACAGTAGGGCAATTGCAACCTCTTTTCTCACTGTAAATCTCAATGCACGGCAAATATGAAAAGTAGGCACAATGGCTTTCTAAAGAGAACACCATGGCATACCTCAGCAGAAACTTATTAAGCACACCTTAAAGCAACCAAATCCATCAGTACATTATCATCAAGATCCTTATTAGGGAAATACAACGAGCAATATGAATTACTGGATATTATATTTCTCAGTGCCACTGAATTCCTAGTGTGTTTGGCAGCCAAACACTGACTGCTGGGTTCTTTAAATACAACACAGAGTTAACTGGAGTGCCTTATTGCTGGAGGCGGTTTGCACACATTTGTGAGCCCACTTAAACCATACACAGAGGTCTTCATTTTCTGTGCAGGACTCTGATGCTTCCCATGCACCCCTTCACTCATTTGCAGCAAACCAGCATAGCCAGAGAACACAGCATCTTCATTTAAATAAAAGATTCCTAGCATTACCATACTGATTCTTTACAGTGTTGATTAAGTCTCAAGAGTACTTTGCATAGGCTCTTTATGGGAGACTTCTATTAGAATGCCCAAACCAATTTAAAGCAATTTTAAATCCAAAACTTAATTTGATAATAAAATGCAACTGCAAAAAATAATACTCAGGCACTAATATTCGTAAAATAACCTCAGCAAAAATTATCTTAGCAAACATACAAAACCAATAAAACAAGACAACTGCATGAAAATTTGCAGACACAAACCACCGTCTGGCTGAGGGCATACAAAGGTAAGCTCTATTTCCCTATGGTATTGACAATAATATATGGCCAGGTAAGCATAAAACAAAGAATAAATTAATTCAGAGAATAAGCAGCAGAATCCTCAGAAGTTCTGAAACTCAATAAGCATCTGTGCAATACAATCCAACTCAGACACATGAAGAAGGAAGAAATACAACAGAAAAACATGCTCTCCAGAAATACATTTACTGACAATTAAAATGCCTCCATTATCATAAATACTTAGATTGTTTCCATTAACACTGCTGATTTTTGATTTTTTAACAGCTATTCAGCTTTTAAGGCACTCATCTTCATTTTCAGACCCTGTATCCTCATTTTGAAGATGGTAAACTTTAACACAGCAGGTTTATGGGATGCCTCATGAAGACATGCAGGAAATCTATGGCAAAGCCCAAAAATGATCCAAACGTGCCACTTGAGAAAGCACTGTTCTCCCACTTCTGTATTGAGGATTTTGGGTATTGCATATTTGCACATGGGTACTTCCCATAGGTTATGCACACCTCCACATTATGGGGGAAAGAAATCACACTGCATTACTCAACTATTGTCTCATTTGCTTTGTGCATAAAAACACCCACTAATCACTGCCATAATGTGTTTTCACCAAAGGAATTTTAGAGATGAAATGAAGTGGGAGGCATTTGCACAACTTGGGTGTTGACAAGGAAGATCAAGCCCCGAAAGAGTTGCTGACAAGAGAACTTATTTCAGAACATACCTACTTCTGTTGCACATGTTACCAACCACCTCACCATTTCCCGCCGTCGCCAATTCAGCGTTGACAGCGTCATCCGCATCACCTGTTAAAAGAACACAAACAAAATAAAAATTAAATTGCAAACCAAGGCCATAAACAAACAGATAGGAATTTTGAAGTACTCAAACACACTGGCGTTAAAAATGGCAGCCTCTTACTCTCTCCACCCCAATTCCTCTTTTTCAGCTGATAATATCAAACAATTTGAAAAATACTCTTCAGATATTTTTGAACAGCACACAGAGTAATTCCTGCAGATCCTTCAAGGGGAATGCTTTTTCTTCTCTGCAATCTGGGGGCAAGAAAAAAACCCTATCCCCCTAAAAAAGTACCTTTCTTCAGAATGAGAAGCTATTGGGAAAATATCCTTTCTGCAGAAGTCTTTGGAGCTTTATTTACTGAAGCATAATAATAAAGGGTTTTTGTCTTTGCATGTTTTTTTTTAAGAATTCCCTGAAGAGCGATGGAGATATTTACTTTTGTTGAAATGAACCATGTAAACTCTAAGGTTCAGAAGTGTCAGGTAATATTACTACTTGACTGTCTCCTTTAAGATTGCAATGTCTCTACTCAGAGCCTGAAAACTGATCTCCAGTGCTTGTACACCTCAAGCCCACTCAGATGCATCTGACTGTACCACAGCTTGTGGAGTATAGGATTTTGATGGAAGTGAGGGCTGCTGTCAACATGCTCTGCCTTAGCAACCAGTCATTATGGCTTTCAACAATCATGTACCAGCTCTCATTTAGGGGAAAGGAAGAGATAGAAAAGGAAGAAACACCTGAAGACCACGCAGAAATACAGTGCATTTCTAGCAAGCAGAGCAATTTTACTTTCTAGCCAGTCCTACATGTAATCCTGAACACACCACACTCACTCACCTCTGAACACAAGAGTGCAGCCAGCAAATGCCAGCTCTACCTTCCACCTGAATGGCACAAAAAGGCTGTGAAGATTCTAGGTCTATGTTTATGTTTACCAGTACATTAAGCTTTGTATTAGAAAACAGAACTTAAAGACAGAGCTGAAAGACAGCATCCTTTCCTGTGCTTAAAAGCTACGTGTTCCAACACTGCATCAAATTTCTTTCTTCTAACAACAAATGAGGGAAATACCTGAAGGCCCAGCTCCAGAGAAACTTTCAGAAGTGTTATGTCTGGCAAGCTGTCCATGAGTGTTGCTATTTTAAATGCATCTTGGGCAAGTTTGAAGATGTGTGATGAGGAGTGGATATTTTTCTGGATGGATTCTAACACTGTTTCCAGTCTCCGAACATCACCTGCAAGGTGTAAACAGAATCACAAAAATGGAACAATCTCCCAAAACACGCAGAGATCCATTATAACTGAGCCTGGCATTGCTACGCAATAGCAGGATGTCTCAATTACACATACTCTGTTTTAAGAAACCTTCCATAATTAAATCACATATGAATGAAAGAGAAAAGAAACCACAAAGTCTTCTCTCTGAAGGTGTTAGTGCAGTGCAGGGCCAAAAGTCACTCTGATTAGTGAATTTTAGAACTGACTTGTTCCACTTCTGTGTTTCACAGTCAATGTCGTGTCAGGAGAACAAAAAGCTGTCTCATCAGCTTCATACTAAGCTCATCTAGCTACCAACTAACTAAATTAACTGTTTTGCTAGAAAATTCTGTGACAGATTTAAGCCAGTTCAGTTTGTTGTACCCATTTCAAAGTACTGCCAGACTGTGATCCAGACTCCTAAACACAAGTTTAATGGTCTGTTTACCCATGCATTATTAAAAGCACATATTTAGTTGAGCACATGACTGACAGTGATGTACCTTTGGCTGCTGTCAGCATGGTTGACGCCAGCTCACACTGCTGGGATTCAATATGACTTAGAGTGAACCAGCGGGGATACCGGTTTGGAACAACGGATGCAATGTGGTGAGGGCGCGACAGGTCTCCAGAAGGAGCTGTGGATTCCAGTACCAGCAGCCTGAAAGAAGAAAGAAATCTGCTTTCATTAAACCACTATCACATTTGGTTACTCACGACGTGAAATAAAGGTGCAAGTATACTTAGTATTGTCTATGAAATACGCTTTTTCAGTTACAGAAAAAAAAAATTGCAAAACCACTTCTCTTCTTGGGAAATCTCAGAAGTCCATCTGCCAAACTCTCCTACATCAATAGGTATTTTTAACCTACCAGTATTTTATAATGTACCATAATCCAATGCTAGGGTCCCAAACAGCCGTGACAGAGAAGTTTCCTTTAAAACTATTTTAAGACTTCATTTTCTCATCAAGTATTCATCAATCAACATTAGTCCTATCCAACAAGAAGCATTCATACTTAAAAAAAATTCAAATTAATGTGCTGTTGACTACTACAATCCACATGACAGACTCAGCAAAGACTTAACCTTATTGCCCTTGCAATACACTAGATACAGACAGTACACCAAGTTCTCTATAAATGTCAGTACAAAAAGTAGGAGTGAACAAAAATAAGCTTTTTTTTCAATACAGTTAGGCATAGTTTCAGCATATAAATGAAGGGTTAAAGAAATAGTAATAAGGCAATATCCAGAAGAAAAGCTTATCTAGTGCTAGCTTCTTGATATCTCTTAGTATCTGAGGTCTGTTCCTACCAGCTTTCATATGCCTGAGATTTTCTAAAAGGAAGTGCTCTGTGAGAATCAAGGAAGTTGCATCTCTTTGTCAACAAAACTGCAACTACTGAACACTGAAAATCCAATGCGTTTTGTTTTTCAGTGATAGACTGTTGCTTACAGAATAAGCCCATTTAAATGAAAGTCACAGTTTCTTAAATACCTAAGTTCTGTAAGCAGTTGTGGAGTATGTTTGGGGTTTTTTTTGGATTAATATGGATTTAAGTTCCATCAGGCTTTTTTTTTTTAGATTCCTGAAGCATATGATATATTAGTATAATAATATAGCACAATAATATATTTAAGAATTCACTGAGAAAGCTAATTTTGAATATATGGGAAGCCATCTAGTAGGAACATAAAACACACCACCCAAATATGTGTAAGTGCATGAAAATATGAAAAAACCCCATTGTACCAAGTCAAATCTAATCTCTAGCAGCACTAAGACACCTCTTTGTAAACATATTCTAAAGCTGATTTTTTCCAAGCACAGAGTGAGGTTGCAGAGGTACATTATAAGATAGCTTCAATGAACAGAAAAGATCCTAACTATTAAGTGAAGAAAGGGATTAGTAGGTTATGAGTAACAGTAAACAGACAAAAAGCATGACAGAAAGGCTGTTTTGGAGAAATTTTTGTCACTCTGAATTTCACTGCCAGCTTCTGTGCTCTTTTGCTGTGAAAAGAAATGCTGCTGTGAATTGGTGGCTTTCACACAATTTTGGCAAGGTTAGGGAACATCAAGAAAGCAGAAGTAGATTTACCATTCTTGACTTTTTTTCCCCCTTTGAAACATCAATTATTCAGTTAGGTTTTAGCAAAGCTACCTTGTGATTAAACATCACCATTAATGTCTGCCTCCCAAAGCCTGGCTGAAATTCAGGCTTAACAAGGGATAAAGCCAAACTAAGCCAAATATTCAAGTTCAGATTCCAAGTAAGCAGTCAACTAGGTCACCGCAGATCCATGTTCTCCAAGGCTATGCTCCATTTAGTTCAGTGCTGCAAGCAGAAAACTGTAGATAGAAGTGACCATCAAGGACTGCACAACTCTGTCCTTGCAGACCTGAGGTGCATACATGAAAGGCTTTGTGGTCTCAGTTTCCATTCATTTCATATTAAGCATTCCATACACTAAAATAGGACTCAAAAAATTACACAACAGGTGGTTTTGGATACAGAGAGGTTAAATACTCCTGAGTGGACACCATGGGCAATTGACCTATGTAGATTTGTATGCAGACGGGAACTAAACACTTCTATCTGAAGAACAACTAGCTGGGATCTTGGGAAATTAACTTTTTTAATAAATATGTGAAAAGAAATACACTTCCCTTCTAAAAGCATGAACAGCTGTAGAGATTTCCATGCAGCACCCTTACTAACTTCCACATGGGATTTCTGTCCTTGCCACACCCATTTCCTCCCTCCCATGGAAGACAAGATGCTCAAGTTTTCATCTTCTGACCCATTCAACCTCTCAGCCATAAGACAGATATTCAATCTTCATGTTTGGCTTTATTCTTGCCCCCTCAAGGCAGTATTAAATTACTTTATAATTTGGTTTGTATTGGAAGTCCTTTATTCACTGAACTAACATTTTGGTGGGAATGGAAAGAATAATCATCCTTCTTCAGGAGAATTTAAGAAGTGAAGAAGAATGCACACAGACATGGAATAGGAAGTGTCTAAATCTGCCATCACCACAGTTCAAGATAGCAGTTCACATTTCTGAAGAGTGCCAAATATCAAACTACAAAAAGAATGATTACTGTCTAGGGCTGAACCTTCATCTGTCTTACAAAGTGATGAAAAATGGCTATGGAGGGAAAACAGTCTGATTGCACTGACATCTCCTGTGATTTTACGAGATGGAAACAGAAAGATAATTCTTTCTTATGCTGGTCTATTTAAGAAGTAATTTCCTTGGTTGACTTGACAGCTTTATAGGAACTGAAGGTGGAGCTACCCAAGACTAACTGGATATTTAATCATTTGGATCTTTCAGTATCTCATTTATTTCACTAGTTGAGAAAGGAAAGTTCCAGAAAATGAGTTTTCATTTATGACTGACTTCTGGGCAAATCCTTGCTCAAACAAAACTGTGTATTGGCTCCATATTCACTGAGGCAGTCAGGAAAGCTGCAGGTGGATAACTACTCCAGCCTTGGAGGATCATTTCAATAGTTTAGTTTAAGGAGAGAAAATGCATGCAAACTACCTCTTGAGAAATACTTTAAGGTAGTAACTGAAAATAAATACAAACCGCAAGTATGTTTTATAAACAATTAAGTTTTTTTTCCCTTAAAGAAAACCCCAAAACCAAACCAAACACAACCAAACCAACCAATGAAAAACAAACAAAACAAACCCAAACAAAAAACCCTCAGGTACCAAATTTTGTACTGTCTTCCTGATCTGAAATAATCAGTTATTTGTGCACTTACCTTGAATTAAAAGAAGACTAGCACACTTAAGTAGCCCAGATAGTTTTCTGATCATACATTTGAGTGCTCTCAATAGTTCATCAGTAATGTACTTTTGTCTACTCAATCTATTTCCTGAAATGCTAATTCTAATCAGCCAGTACGCAAGGTCACTCTTCACATTTTTTAGACTCTTCACATAACATCCATTACTAGATACTCTTGGAGGCAGGAAAATACCCAACAGACTAAGCAGATTTTTGGCTTAAACTGACATCCGTATTTTGTTCCTATGTAAGGCCTCCCATTTAGTCCTTCAAACACAGGAATTATTTTATCCCCATTTAGCTTTTTGGAGAGAGTAGCTCCAGAATTAACATCTCCAAACCATACAGACACAACCTGTTTGATGAAGCTAAATACTCTTCATGTGGATAGGATGTCCTTCAATCACTGTGCAATCATGCTTGGTGATAATGACCAGGAAAGCTCAACATTTTTTCTTTTTTATAATCTTACAACTTGACTACTCTTAGTAATCAGCTGTGGCTATTCTTTGTCAACCATAAACTACTAGGTTCTTGATAGTGAACAGACAATTCAGAAGGGACCACTTTCTTCCCTGCATTCTATGTGGAAAACAGTTTTATCATTGATCATTTAGCTCCTTGAAAACTCAGAAGTCTTTTATGACATATCATTACCAATCTGATCTGCCCTGAGACAGAGGCAGGACACACTGAACACTGCCAGAGAAACATGTTTTTCCTGATTACTGAAGACAAATGGGATGCAAAACACACATTCTGTTGTCGTTGGACGTACTCCATTTAGATCCCAGCATTCACCCAGAAGAGACTAAGATGTTATGAAGCACTAAAAAATGTCCAGGCTCTGACCACACCACTCAAATCTATTGTTGAGAGTCAATTTATAAAGAAGTCAAGTGAAACAAACTGTCCTGCTGAGCAGACTAAACAGTAAACAACCCTGAGACTTACGGTGAAAGATCTCTTTACTTATTTCACTATCAATACTAGCATACACACACAACCACATGGGTGGGAGAATGTATGTGCTAAAGGGGCTTTATAGCATAAAATCTTGTGCTTCAGGTGTGGGATTCTAGAATTATTTGAAACAGAAAATCCTGCTTTACAAGTCTAAATAAACACTAATTGGACAACTATAAATTACAATATGATTCCTAAAGATACCATTTACTTTCAGAGATGACAGAACCAAAACACTACCTCCTTGACTCCTGGAATAGAAAAATGCATATTTTAGAAGAAGAGACTACGTCTTGATTACAAAACCTTTTCCCCCTTTCCACATCCACTACTCATGCTCTTATTTAGACAACTCATGAATACGTACCGCATGGCTCTCAGTGCAGTTTTGTATGCCAATTCAGCATCATGAGGTAGGAGAGAGGTGAAGAGATACTTGGCAAATGTGTGCATTGGAACACTCTCTCGATGAATGACTTCACCTAAGCCACTATATGGTCCACCTGCAGGAAAGACAAACAGAATGTCAGTCTTTACAAACTGCAAAACCCCAACTTCTGAACCTTTAAAAGCATTAGTACACCTTCAGCTAGAAGTGACATTCAAAGACAGAGCTTGCTGCACAAAAGGTAAATTTACATTGCTATTTTCAGTGAAACAGATATCATATATACACATTTTACAGTTATATTAAAATACCATGTATTTTTTGGGAAACAAGACAGACTGCAAATTGTATAATACTAAGCACACTGACAGCGCTTATACGAATGACAGAATGGTTACAATACTCCATGGGGCTCATTCAGCAAGCCTGGTATGCAAAAGAAGAAAGTCATAATCCTAGCTCTGCCTCCATACAGTTATATTATGAACATCAATACCCACACATCCTGTTGGTGTGCCACAAATTCACCAGGGAAAAAAGAATGATGACCATAGAAAAATATCTATCCTTAATTGAAATTACATGACCAATCACCACTGCAGCACCTGATCCCTCAAATGTCTCACCTGACACTGGCATTTAAACAACCCTTTGGTCTGGATGTGGTCATGACTCAAGTCCCAGGTCCTGTCCACACAGTTCCACAGGCTGAGGACAGAGTAACTGGAAAGCTGCTCAGTGCAAAAGGACCTCAGAATGCTGGTGGCATGAGCCAGGCTGTGCCCAGGTGGCCAAGAAGGCCAATGGCATCCTGGGCTGGATCAGCAATAGTGTGGGCAGCAGGAGCAGGGCAGGGATTGTCCCCCTGTGCTGGGCACTGCTGAGGCCACAGCTCGAGTGCTGTGTCCAGTTCTGGGCCCTCAGTGCAAGAAAGACACTGAGGGGCTGGAGTGAGTCCAGAGAAGGGCAATGGAGCTGGGGCAGGCTCTGGAGCACCAGTGCTGTGAGGAGCAGCTGAGGGAGCTGGGGGTGTTTGTCCAGGAGAAAAGGAGGTTTGGGGGGGGCTTATGACTCCCTACAGCTGCCTGAAAAGCCCCAGGCAAACAGAGACAGGATGAAAGGAAATGGCTTCAGATTTTGCCAGACAAGCATTAGACTGGCTATTAGGAAAAACTTCTTAACTGAAAGAGTGGTTAGGCATTAGAATAGGCTGCCCAGGGCAGTGGTGCAATCACTGCCATTCAAAGTGTTCAAATTAAGTATGGATGTGTCAGTTAGGGACTTGGTTTAGTGGTGGACACAGTGATGGCTGGCATCAATGACATTATTAGTCTTTTCCAACCTAAACAATTCCATGACAATGAACACAAAGTCATATCATGCACCAAAGCTAGCTGTTAGTCCAGCATACCCACATGATTAAAAAAACTATGTTTTATTTATGTGAAAACTATGCCTATTACTGGGGCAGTGGATTTTTCTCTCTCAGTACGGTGTAGATCTCAACTTGATAACAGCAGCATCATGATAGACAACAACAAAGTTAAATGCAACTTGCTGAGTTTCAAATGTTCACAGTGCATATGAATCCTGTTTCTCCACTCTTCCTGCACACTTAAGACTGTTATTCCTGTTTTACAATTTTCTGACCTTAGTGACAAGAGCTTCAGGCATTAAATGCTGCAAGATACAGAATAAGAATCTTGTATTAAATATTACGGGACAATTATTGCATAGATAGCACTCAGCAGTCCCAGAAGCTACTATGTCTATTAAGACTCAAACCCATCACACTTGAAAGGATGGATGGATGGATGGGTGGGTGGGTGGGTGGGTGGATGGATGGATGGATGGATGGATGGATGGATGGATGGATGGATGGATGGATGGATAGCCAGCTGGGTTCACTTCTGCTTCAGCAAAGCTTTTGACTTCTGCCTTAGCACAACATTCAAGGATAGAAGTCACTAGGAATGAAAGAATTCTGAGGTTCATAGGTGGTCAGTTTTAAAGACCAGGGCTGATTGCAGAGGAGGAAATGTCAAGGAAAATTTAGTAGGTGACAGTGTGCATCATAATCATTTGAAATGAAGTTGAAAGCTATTCAAATCTACCTGGCATTGCTTGAATGAAAGAAAACATTTCATGTATGTTTGCCAGTTGGTGTTCCAGTCAGAAACTCAGTCAGAGCACAAAGAATACATGACAAAGCATTTATGTGGAAATATATTCTGCCATTAACTTAGCAGTCAAGCAAAAGATCAGAACAGTTCTTGCACTTTCTCTCACACACAAATGGTAGCTACATATAGCATGCATTAATTTGCATCAAGAGCATAGAAAGCTTAATACTGGATTAAGTTTTCATCATTTTATCCACCGAATTTCAACTAAAACCTCACAATTGGTGTCATTAGCACCTTACAACACTGCACAGCTTTTCCTCCATGTAAACTGGCAGTTTCTGCCTAATGTGAAGTAAAATGAAACTACTGCAGGAAAGCCAAATTTCTCATCACACACTAATGCAAGACAACTGCTGCACATTGCTCACAATGGCAATTTTTCTAGGCAGTTTTATTAGCAGACTTCCTGCTATGATCAATTCTTTACTACTCAAGAAAACATAAAGAGAATTTCAGTGATCAAAGTAGTAAACTAAAGTATCAGAGAGTATATCAGAGAAATCCTGCCTTTTCTTCATAAAGCACCCTTACCAGTAAACAGATGCAGCAAACTGATTTTTTAATGCAGAGGCATCCTGCATGTTAATATCTAGATCTAGACAGTAGCCTTTCTTGTCCAAAGGCCATAAAGCATCAGTACAGACACACCATGATGGTGTTGCAGCTTCCCTGTAGTTTCACATCTCGGCAAAAACAGTGACTTAAAGCTGAACTCTAAGCAACCTACTGTACCTCTTCAAAAAAGAAAGTTGTATAAGACTAATGTGTCACAAAAATACAGCAAAACCTGACTGTTGTCTAACAATTTCACAACTTACCTAGGGCAGTACCACACTCCCCTTTAAGCCATGTATATGCATTAAAACCTGGACTATGCCTTTGGCTAACTGCTTCCTAGAACAAAATTCATTCCATTCAAAAAGAACAAAAACCAGAAAGACAACCCTGGCATCCATGATATCACTCTCTGAACATGACTACTAAGTGCTACGTGTTAAGCCTTTTTAAAAGTTAAGGCAAAAGTACACACTTACACGTGTGTACAATTTCATTTCAACATTCCCTAATTCCAAAACACAAATTGTGTGTCATGATTGTAACTTAGGCACAAGACCAGACCTGAAGCCAAAATATTTGACAAAATATTTTAATTTACACCTGTGACAAAAAACTTCAAAATTATTTAATTTTAATTTTATTTTATTAAATTCTATTAAGTATTTTTAATTCAAATTTATTTTCACAAATAAAACCTTGCATTTCTGCCTCAGCAATTATATGTGAATTTTCTGAGCTCTTCACTTCAGCACATTGGTCAAAATCTTCATACATTTATAAAGCTGCCAGTATAGTTCCTTTTGCAGAATACAATGAATACTTAGAATTTTGGTATCTGGGAACTGTTCATAACTGATGTCTGTATTATATAATATTTAGCCTGGAGTGTATAATGAGACATTATGACATGCAACAAATATAAAGAAGAAAGTGTATTCAAAACAAAAACACAAGGTTTATAGGTCAGTATATGTCTTATGTCTACAGTCATGTGATATCTAAAGTATGTAAATTTTCTAAGAGACTTAATGGAAACTTTCATGGAGTTCTAAGCAAAAAAAGCATCTGAAATATGTAAGACAGTTTCTACAGGAACACTAGCTCTGTGTGCTTGTGTAAGTGGAGGCAGTTTAGAGAAGCAGTTAGCATCTGTATTCAGCTACCTTCTAATAGGAAGACTGCTTGTTTTCGAAAAATCTTCACCAGAGTATCATCCAATTCAATTTCCTGTAGCTTAGAAATGAGCTGCTCCTCATTTCGACAAACCTTCTCTTGTGCATACAAGCCGTCTGGCATTATTCGCTGCTGTCCCAGCCCTATCAATGCTACTTCCACAGCCAGCGTTAAGTAGGATTCCCCTTCTTCTAAGAACTTGTGTGCAGGCAGGTGCTGGTACTCCAGAGATTTGCATTGCCCCAGGTTCTCTGTAAGGGGTGACACAGACAGGAAAACACATCAGCAAACCGTTTTAACCCATAATCTGCCTACAATGCCACATACACAAAAGCTTCCACTGTTAGTATTAATTTTTTTTAAATTATGTCAATTAGCTCATCTCACACACACAACACTTCAATCTAAAATACGTCATCTGATTCCACACAGCAGAAATACACAAAAAGAATTTTAAATAATCCACCCAAGTAAAAATTTGCATCTTTAAATTGCACAATTAAAAAAGGCAGTTCCTCCAGCTTTGTGTTAATGAGGCCAAAATCGCAAGATCCATTTCAATTTCTTTCCCTACCCATTTCTGTACTTCCTTAAAGCCCTGATGTGCAAGAGGAAGGAAAAAGTGCTTTTACATCTATGAAGGTATCAGTTGAAGCTATTAGAATTATGTACATACAATAGGCCCAGAAACTGCACACCTTTAATATATGCTCTGTTTGCTAGCAGTCTTTTCAGGCTTTTAATTTGTTACACTTGTGTTTATGATAAAAATGCATATTGTTAACATTATAAGTCCTATTTGTAGCAACAATTACAAGCAAATTTCACACAGGCCAACCATAAACTGCTTTAAAGAGTGCTACCAATTCATTTGGCACTTCACAGACACAACATATGAAAAAATGCTATTCCAGCTTGTAGCATTTTGCAGTCTAAATTGAGAACATAAGTTGTAGTTGTCGGATGTAAGGAGACTGGCAACTGCAACAAATGGAGAGGCTGAGTGAACTTGAAGATTGCATATGCGTGTGCAAAAGGAAGTTATTACTTTTCAGCACACAATATTTTTATTTCACAGGATTATTTTGGTTTTTTAGTAACAGCAGAGTATCTGATTTCTAAAATTTTTAATTGAAAGTTTTTCCAGAACTGGTGGGCAAGAGAGCAGAAATTTACTGAAGAAAACCTAATTGAATAAAGGGAATTTTGAGGCAAAGCCCCAAGAAAATTGTGGATGTGTATATAAAAGAACTTCAGGTAAAGTAATGAATCCAGTTTCTGTCCACACTAGTGGAGTTAAGAAGCTACCCTGAAGGTGGAAAGAGACTGAGAATAAGGAATTAATCAGTTAAAATCTTGGGGAGCAAATACTGAAATTTAAATGTCTATTGGTAGAGCAATACTACTTTCCAACTCCTACCATTTATAGACTATATATATTACCAATTTTAAGTGTTCTGTCATTGTTTTGGACTATTATGTACACTAGCTAAGAAATCCAGTAACATCCAGGGCTGTATTTAGGAGTGCTGTCAGCAGACTGAGGGAGGTGATCTTGCCCATCTACTCAGTACTGGTGAGCCCATATCTGGAGTGCTGTGTCCAGCTGTGGGTCTCCCAGCACATGGGCATGGTGCAGGAGATCCAGTGTGGGAACACAAAGATGATTAAGGGACTGTAGTATCTCTCATATAATAAGAGTGAGAGAGGTGAGATTATTTAGCCTGGAAAAGAGAGGGCTCAGGAGGATCTTACCAAAATGTACAAATATCTGATGGGAGAATGTAAAGAAGACAGTGGAAGACTCTTCTCAGTGGTATCCTGTGACAGGACAAGAGGCAATGGGCACAAACTGAAATACAGGAAATTCCATCTGAGCATAAGAAAACATTTTTAAACTATGAGGGTGGTTGAACACTGCAGCAGGTTGCCCTAGAAGACTGCATAGTCTTCACTCTTGAAGTTATTCAAAACCCAAATGGACACAGACCTGAGCAATGTGCTGCTCCAGGGGACCTTGCTACAAGCAGGCCAGGTGGACTAGATGATCCCCAGAGGTGCCTTCCAAACTTAACAACTGTGTGATTCTGTGATCTCCTGCAATTTCTCAGAAACAGGACAGAGCAATCCACATGAAGAAGACTGCTGCTATAAAATCATATTGAGTTTTATTTAAAATGTGAAAAAATATGGAATTTTCTCCTAAAATGAGCAACTGGTATCTTTTAAGTGCTTTATTAGTTTAAATGTTTTCTCTGCCTTGTGTTTTCCTAAGGTATGTAAATGTGAGCTCTTACGCTACAGAAACAGTGACTTTGAAACCGACTGAAAAAGGTAAGACAGAAAAAATACCTCCAGTAAGTGAAGAAATGTACCAGACTTCAGCATTTGCTTGGTCTTACCCGTGAAATCAGAGAATCCATGGAAGCTGTCATCATCCACCCTGCAGGCCTCCATCAGGCTACCAAAAAGGGTGCCAATGGGATCCAAAGGGTGCCCCACCCAGCCTTCAAGATTGGTTATTGAGGTTACTCCCCTGTGGAGAAGTTCTGCAGCAGAAAACACACAGAGGACAGACAGAGGGAAAGAGAACTCATGTTAGCCCATCGAAACAATTACACAAGTAAAACTGCTTAAAATGCCTTCAGTACAAAATTCAAAGTACTTCCAGCAGCTTCTGCACAGAAAGACAAAATAGTATCTTTGAGAGTGAATTCACTGCCCTTGGTGAATATGCAAATAAAGAATAAGAAAAGAGAAAGAAAGGAAGCCAACCTTTTAGAGCACTAGCAAAATGTATTATGGATCAAAAATTTAAATGGCAATGTCTAGAACTCTTCTGAGAATGTCTGCTTGAACAACGATTTTTTGGTAAAATATTTACCACAATTTCCTCACTCAGAAAAAAGCACCCTTTTTACATTTTTAAGTTAATCTGATAGAACTGAAATAAATGCAAATATTCTAAAATATGTTCCAATTTCATAAATTACGAGCTTATCAAGCACCTCTCTCTTTCTCTCTCTGCACTAAACTCAGGATGATGGTTACTTAAAAAAAACAAAAAAAAGAATCAAATGTTTAATTGAGGTATACAAGAAAAAAATGTCTTTTAATAGGATCAAGTGAATTTTTGGTAATTTTAGGATTTTAGTCTACAAATACCTTCATCAATATTTTTTTGTAGCCCTTACCCATTACTTGGTCAGAACACAGAAAAAATGTTAAGTGCAATAAATTGGAGGAAGTGTGATTGTGGTAACAGGTATTAGTGATTCCCCAAACCCACATCATATGGCAACAACTCTCCTTTGACATTTTTTTCCTCCTACACATACACAAGTAAACTATGGGAGATTAGATGTATTACTGACAACCCTTTAAAAACTGTACACAAGCCATTATGGCTGCTCTGCTTCTCTGCCTGTCACACATTAAACTGTACCTCTCTTCACTATCTCTTGTTCACAAAGTGCTATATATCAGAATAACTATATACATTAAACTTTTAAGTACTGCTTCCTCCTATTTACATGTGTGGTGCTACAAAATGAAACACAGACACACTGTCAGGGTGGTTAGAAGTGTTTTTAAAGAATCCAATGGTATGTAATATGAAAAAAACAAGTAATTAATTGCATTTCTAATAAATAGTACATAGTAAAGACAAAGGGTAGAAGTAAGGAGTATTATCAAGAAGCATTAATCATGGTGACTACTTACTCATTCACATTGTTCTATTTATTTTGTTGTGCCTACTTATGACCTTCTCTGGTGCCATGCCAAGTAAAGGCTTCAATCATCCCATCAGAGACATTTAACTTAAAATCACACAAGTGGCTCTACAGATGTTAGATCAGTTACATGAATAAAAGCTAAGCAGAAGCATGGGGTGAAAGCCTAAACCTGGGTTAAACAGGGTTAGCTGCAGTTCACCTCTGGTTATAGAGACCAGCACACTTTATGGTATAAAAACAGAGTCTTTTAAAAACTCCCCATGAGATTAAAAAATTAAAAAAGCAGTGAGTGACAACACAGAAACAACAAACTACTTTGTTTCAGGGCAGGATGGATCACATTTCATGCACTGTTTTTAAATTGTAACAGAATATTAAGTGATAGCTACAGAAACTGCTCACAAGGAAAGAAATTTAACAGAGGTACCGAATGTCTACATGCTGCACTAAAAAATGGGAATGAAAAGGAGCACTGTTACAATCAGCATACTTGCAAAAGAATCCTCACACCTGCCAGTGGTACGAATACATACATTGCCACAGGCACCTCCCTTCTTACAACAGTATTCAAAAAAATGATTAATCCTTGGTTCTGTGGGAAAACAATATAGAGGTACATTGGAACTGCAGCTAAATTTTCTTGTCTTCTAAATGTGCATTTCTGGGAAAACATCTGAACACACACTTGAAAAATTTACACATGCTTTCGCACTGGTATTTCTGGCTACAATGCATGAGGATACAGACAGTTTAGAGTAACAGAAAAGATCTAAAATAAAATTTGAATTAAAGGATTAGTGTAGCAGCTGTGAAAGTAATACCAGTTTTTCCACATGCACTCCTCTACCACAAAGCCACCCCCTTCTTCCACTGCCTTTTCAAACAGCAAAGGTTCATAGCAGAATTATTCTGAGTTGCAAGGACAGTGTGCCATAGAAACTATATTTGAAGAACACCCCTTCAAAAAAAAAAGGTATTGCTCAGTGGAATACCACAGAATATTTATAAAAATCAGCATTAAAAAAACCCAAACAAGCCCCCAAAAACCCCAGCCAATCAAACAACCACAAAAATCCCCACACAATAACTCAGTCCTTCCCCCCCACCACCATTCAGAGAAACAAAAATGTTAAGCATTATAAGAGATTCTTTCAGAACACACTACCAAATTTGACAAATTTTTGTAGTTCACACTTTGCCTCATTGTTATCCTCTTCAGGCTGATACCTCAGAATATAAAGCTCAGCAAAACTATAGATCAGAGAAAAAAAATTAAACATCTGACATGCCTAATGCAAAATTCTGTTCAGAAACCTGTGAACAGGGTGACTATTTTCATAGTGTAACCAAAACCTCTGATTGGAATAAAGGCCCTATCATGTCATATATATTGGAAGATACTGGTAAGAGCCCACAGCTCTTAAGACAGTTCACAGAAAACCTCTGACATCCAGAATGTGACATTACCACTATGCACACTGGAGAGTTAAAAGTCATCTCTTTTGACTTTAGTTTCAAAACCAGTTTCCCCATGCGAACTTCCTGGTGTTATGGTCAACTTGCATGTCCTTTGCCCTCCTCTTACCCACATTTACCTTTCTTCTGAGCCCGGAACATTTCCAGCTGTTTCTGCTGCTGCCTCTTTAGTGTATTAACAATAGCTATTGCTAGCCTCAGTGCTTCTCGCGGGTATCCATGAGATCGTAATGCATCCACCCTCGCGCAGGCTGTAGGAACATGCTCTAAAACAGAAAAAATAACTGAAGAATAGCAATGCCTCCATAAATGCAATGGCCTGTTTTGCTAAGTTACTCAAAAGGGATTTTTTCTTTCAATTTTTTTTCTGTTTTATTTTTAAAATTATGCAAGGGAGACTTAAAGGACTACTTCTGAGCCAACATTTCAAGGCAGCCTCTGTTCTTTTTGCCAGGCTTTTCATCCACCTCCCTACTCAAAACAATGCCATAGAAAATGAACAAAGCATCAAGTCATGGAAACATCTTTCCGGTTGAGCCACTTACCATGCCAGAGGGGCCACCCCTGAGAGTCAAAGAGCAAGTTTTCAGTGTCGTCATGGTAACAGTAGTTGGTGTATAGGTCACTGCTGATAATGTGCTGTAAGTGGCTGTCCTGCCAGTGCAGATCACACGCCTCAATGGCTCGAGTAAACACTGTCCGATGTGGCCTGTTCAATGAATCTGTCATTTTCACAAGTTTAGAAAGCTGCATCAGCTTTTACTCATTCATACATGAATCAGTCATTCACAGTCTTGTGCCTATCACCAACCCCCAGCCGATGCCAGTCTGTCTTGCCCCCTCTGCACCACGCAGACTACAGATGACATTTCACATCCTATTATTACCCAAGAGCACAGACAAAGTGTGTGCCATTCATCCAGCATTCAGAGAGAGATCTAGAAACCAGCACATCTGACGGCAGACAGGACTTTACACAGAGAACTAGAGGTGAAGGACATTCAATAGCACATAGAAACCAGAAACTATACAGCACTCAAGCATCCCCAGTGTCTCTCCTTAGATCCACAGTTGTCTGAACAAAGGAGGGATAAACTGCATGGAAGAACTGTAATTCTTCTTTCTGAAGAGTGTCACTAACTTACAGCATATAACTGTATAACTGTGTTGGTCATGAACATATACAAATACTATTAATAAAGTGAGGTGCTGAAGCCATGACAATGACATAATCCTCACTGGACATCTTCCTATGGCAAAATTTTTCTAGTCACATGGCACTACATCTATCAATGGTCAGAAGCCATGTCAGAGTTATCAAAAGCCTGCCCAGGTTGGTCTGAACGTGATGACCAAGCAAAATACCTCTGTAAGGGGTCATTTACTGAAAGAACTTATCTTCCTGGCTAGCTGTGAAGTTCAGTAATGTACCAAGTTTTTTCCTTCACAGGTGATCTTCCAAGAAAAAGAAACAAGAAAAAACCCTGACTAAGTGCAGATCTGACACCTACCAAGAAATTTAATTTTAACTTTATTGCAATTGTATGCAGTATGTACCATTATTGAGATGTTTGTTTGAGGATTATGAGCAGTTTTACCTGCAAAAAACACCCTGCACTTTGCCTAGTTATTAGCAGTCATCTTTGTTTGAAGAGGGCTGTGTAAAGCTTCTATCAGACTTGGTGATCACATTTTGGATTAGAAAGCATGATATCTAGTAAGAAAAGACATTTCCTACAAGACAGCAGCATTGCAGCTGCGCCCTCCATGCACCTAGTAATTCAGACAGCACATAGAGAGCACATCCCACAGACAGATGGTTTAGTTTCTCACATACAAGGTTAATGTAGTTCAAACACAGCTCTCTTTAAACAGCTATCAAGGCTTTGTAACTACAAATAAAATAAAAACCCCAATACCAGAAGGAATACTAGATTATAGTCAAGCAAAGAAACAAAAGATTTTTACACAATGTGCTTCAAGGGCATCCAATTTTCATGCAACAATATTTAGAAGCACCAAGTGAAGAGTCAGAAGACTCAGCAAAACACAAATACCTGCTCTGAAAATGTTACAGCCCGAGTACAATAAAAAACCACCTATTTGTTCTTATAGTATTAGTACAACTGATTTTGGATGGTCAGTCCTTGGAACTTTTCCCCAGGAAAGTTCCTTGCTCCAGGAAAGAGTGCTGAATTCTGCAAGGCTATAGTGTATAAGGCAGAAGTTACATTACACATTGCAGACACTGCATATGTTTAGGCTCACCTTGGTTAGCATTTGCACCCTGAGGCAAAGCATTGGTTAAATTGGGCAGCTCGTTTCCATGGTTTCCATCTTCCCAGGGACAAACATCTACATTGTTCCATTTTTGCAGCTGTTTTAGCCAACTGGACTTCTGCTCCAACTTGCAGTGGGGATTTAAGACTATACACATCCACAGAGCACCTGATTTTAAAAAAAATTGCTAAATTATGTTTTCTATTAAAAATGCAGCAGCCAATGACTAATTGCAAACTTCTACAGCAAATACTTTTCCTCAAAGGCTAAACTGCTTGCTTCCCAGCTACACTTAACACCATGCAGACTGAATTCCCAACAGAGGTGCTTGGGGCTGGCAAGGCCAATCTGAAGCAGCTGAAAGATGGTACCAAGCCCACCTTCTCAATTAAAAGGCATTAGTAGGTATTTTGTATTAGAAATCCAGAGTTCCCGGCGTGTGGCTCATCAGACAGGAACATCAGTCAAAGGCAAAAAAGAATTCACATAAAGTTATAGAAGTTACATTGACCAAGTTTTTCTTCTAATTCTTGTATCAGAACTGAATGTTGTTTTATATTAATGAAAACTGTATAATTCAGCTTCATATTACGGGGACCAAAGAAGTACATTAGTATGACATGTGTTTTGTAAACATATACTTTCACACTCAGAACCCACCAGAAGTACTCATGTAACTCATTCTCAAACACATCTGGGTCTCAGATAACCAGTAAACACTAGTTTTGTGCAGTGTGATAGAAGTAAGACATTTTTACAGCAATTTACCCAAGAAAAATTGTTTTGCATTTTCTGTTTAGGGAATTCTAAGGGAAGGCTAATGTGTGCTGACATATCACACATAGTACCACTACAGAAACTGTTCCCTGAGACTATATAGCACGAAGGCATGAATTTATCTGTGTGTCTAGAAGCAATTTTCGAATTGAAAGGTTTTTCTCTAAATCAGCTGTCCCTTCACCAGCTTGAACTTTGACAGAAGCATGAAGACATCTGAAAGTACTGTTTAGCAACAGTTCATTACACAGCTCACAAAAATGTGCCTTATACACTAAAAGACATCATGAGAATATGCTTAAGACTACACAGTTTTCATGACAGGCTGGAAACAACCCAAAGAATAAAAATGCAGCTGTTTTTTCTGGAGTACTAAAACTCTCACATTCTGGGATTCTTTTGCTACCTAAAAATAAAGAATTGATACCCAGGGCACAGGGCATCACACCACATTCACTCTTAAAGTAACTCATGGAGGGCACAGGAGCCAATGGAAACACAGCATGATTCTTAAGGTTAAGTCTCCTGCTATTCAAGACTAACATGTCAGGGGAAACAGTATCAAAAAAATCTGAAAACCAAAACAAAATATGGTACATTACTATCCAAAACACCACAGAGACCACTAAACTACTGCAGTATATTACTGCACAGTTGATAAAGTCCAGGAAGTGTTCTGGGTTAACGGAAGTGTCTGAAACTTGCCATGAAGGTGAATAAAGCCAATACCACTTTCTAAAACTTCTTTTAGAATCCAATCATATAATTTTCTTTAGACATACTTGCCAGCACACTTCAGTCATCAAAAGGAGTCAAATTACAACTGGTTCTTATTATTAAGCATCAATGATTCAGTACTGCCTAAGACAGACTGACTGCATTGACTGAAATCTGCAAAACAAAATACAAGATGAAGCATGTGGGAAAGCCTTGGATAACAGTCGTGGGCTTCCTTATTTATTTTCAAAATCAAGTATCACTTGAAGGTATTACTCTCAGCATCTCACAAAAAAAAAAAAATAAACCAACACAACAACCAAAAAAACCCCCAAATAACCAACCAACAAAAAAAAAAAAAAAAAAAAAAAAAAAAAAAAACCACCAAAAAACCCCCCAATAACCCACCAATGTAATACTTTGCAACCAGATTCTCAGTGTTTTCAGACTGAAGCAAAAGCAAAGTGGCAATCTTAAACCCATTTGGTAAGTATTTCAATCATCCATCAAGGCAGAACACACACTACTGGGTTGCATCACGCCCCTACAGAATACATGGCTTTTTTATTTTCTCCACATCTGAAAAACATCACCAGAGGCAAGAGAATTCACCAGCCTCCTAAGGAAGCTCCATTATCCACGTGTTACATCTATGAGGCAGGAGAGGGCAAAGATAACCCAAGTACCAAAATTCTTTAAAAACATCTGTGGTTTCATGTGGAAAACTATGTCAATGATAAATACATTGCGTTGTTAGCAGACATTGTCTCTGAAACTCAGGCAATTTTCATGTCCAGAATGAGTGTATTTCCAATAACCCCCTCACAAAACACTTAAAATTTCAACAGAACCCACAGCTGCACCGTGCTCCCTATGACTTGAGAGAAAGTTGCATGCACATCTGAGATCCAAGTCAGTTTTGATGGCTGCTGCTTCCCTGTAGGAAGGGGAGTGTAAGACAAAATTACTCCACCAGAAGAAAAGGGAACAGAAAGAGCTCCTGTAGTGCTACAAAGCCTTCTTCATCTGGAATAAGGATGTATAATGCCAATGGCCGCACACTCTCCAACCTATTTGGATTTCTAGGTATTTTTGGTTAGTTTGTGTTATCGTTGAAGGTTATCGTGTGTGATTTTTTTTTTCCTTCTTCCCTCTCTCCCTCCCTGCCCCAAGTGTGTGCATTCACTTCTATTCAAATTTCTTCCTACTTCTGCTCCCTAAACACCTTCCCCCTCCCCTGACATCTGCTCCATTCTAGCTATTTCAATTCACTGATGCCTGCCCTGCTCCTCAAGCTGAAAAGTCTGAGGAAAACGTTCACTTGTGCCCAGAGTTTATCACATGCCAAGTGGCAGGAGCCTGGAGGATATTCTTATTTCACTCTGATGCTGCTCAGTGGAAGCCCCCTCGAGCTAGCCCTTAAATGTAACCACTAACTCAAAGGGCTACTCTAGCCTCAAACAAGAAGAGTCTCTATTTCTGCCTGATGGCACCCCTTTGAGGAAACTGGTGGTCATGTACCGTTTACTACAGATGAGGCCGATGGAAAAAAATGAAGGACAGCTACTCGTAATTTGCAAGAAAGGTATCTGAATTAATTTCCAGTGGTTTCATTCTAGAAACTGCTGCTGACAACAGTTTATGTTCCAAAGTATTCCAAACTACATTCCTAGCATTCTTCAGTTTACATGTTTGATTACATTTAATGATGTCACCAGTGCAAATTACAATATGAACATAAGACTCATTAAATAATAATAGTTTTTCAAAAAGACACCAAAACCCAAGAGAAAGTATTTGTGTTTACAGACTGCTTTTATCTCTGACACAGCTCCCTCTCCTTCCTATCTCCTTTTCTCCAGATATTTTTCCATACTGGTTCTCAGCAGGCTGACACATCTCCCCCACCCCAAACTGCATGCTACTAAAACACAACTGAAGTTCTTGTTTAAATCTCTGGACTCTAACCTACATCTTTTCAATACAAAACTCCTCACAGTACAGTGATAAAACAATTACAATTCAATATACAAGAAGTTTTCCCCAGAAAATAACTGGAAAATATGACAAGTTGCAACTGCAATTTCCCTAATTTCACAAGGGAAAGGGTATTAGAGCTGTCACACTGTGAGGAATTGCTTATTTTTATTCAACATTATTCTCTTGACCTGAAAAAAGGCAGCTTTGCCAAAACAGACCTTTGGTTCAGACAGATCTCCTTTTGAAAATGCATAGTTATTATTCATTTTTAGTGTTCACACCACCAAAAAAAAAAAAAAAAAAAGGAAAAATATGCATGCAGGCCTTCCTTGTGCATACAAGAGAGTATCACTACTTCTATGTTTCTCTGGAGACATCCATACCTTTGAATTTATGGGGTAGAGAGGGGCAGTATGAATTTACACTGATCAGGATTTAAATATGCCAACTGAAGAACATTAAGAGCAATAAGACACTGTAAAACTAGATGTAGCATAGAACAGTGGGATCACTACACATCCCGTGTACACACATATCCATGAAGCTAAAGGAAGTGCAAGGGATGTGTACAGACTCTCCCAAGAGATTAAGCATAGCTCACTTTTCATAAACCCCATTATTTTTTACTCTTGCCCCAGTAAATGGGACAGTGGTGATGGAAACAATTTTAGGGGGGTCCTAAGACACTGATCATTACTGAGGAGCCAGCATACAGTTCTGTTCATCTGTTTAATTACAATTTACTTTTCCTAAAAACATCATGCTATCATGTCAGGGCTGCTGTACAGTTGAGCTTGGGTCAGCATTTCCTCATTCAAAACACCTGTGTAATCAATGGCTGAGACTTGGCATTTGCTTTGAAATTTTACATTTTATTGACTTTAGAGCAAAGAGTGCATTTGCAAAATTAAAATATTCAAGAAACATGTGCTGTAACATTTCTTTGCCCTTTCCATTAATGCACAACTTTATCTTAAAAAAAAGCTGTAGGAGTAGCATTTGACCATTTCAATGAAAATGGAGCCAGGTAATCAAGATCATACGCTTTGCCCAACAGACAAAACAGCTTCTGCACCTGCTGCACCCTTGACACTTGAGACTAAACAATTGTATTACAAAAGCATAATCTTCCAGTATTGAAAGTGCCAGAAGAAAAACAGTACTAGCAGACAGAACCTACGAACACTTTGAAATACAAATGTCTGCAAAGGAGTTTAAAGTGGTTTACATCTGTATTTTAAACACATACCCAGTTTCACTGGGGCAGGCACTTGGACACCTCAAAGAAGGTACTATGTGGTGTTTATTGCTTCTGAATGAGAAGGACAAGTGCCTTCAGAATAACTGGCAAAGCCGCTGCCCTTCTCCAGGCATGGAGAGATCTCCACCAGAAAAAAGCACAATCACAAGTCCCACTGGAGACTGCTCCAATTAAACAGTTGCTTTTACAGAACAGTGAAGATAGGCAAAGTGCTTTAGGATTGTTCCCCGTTCATTTAGAACATCAAGGAAAACTGCTCTCAGCACTGAGTTGTACCTAAGTTGCAATTTTATTTACAAAAATTCCTTAATGCATTCTGGTTTCAATGTTTAGCCTTCTTTTCTATGGGTGGTGTGTTTTTTTGGAGAACAGAATATTACATTTTGCTCTAATTCATTCCGTTACTGAATTGAACTTTGATGTATTGGTCTTGACAAGCACTTCATGCTGATTGTATTGTGTATGATAGTATAATCACTCCCCATGCATTTCACAGTAGCTGGCTGATTAATGCAATAGATTACCTGCAGCACTGATGGCATGAGGGAATCTCTTGTCCTTCTGTGGGCTAACCTCCAAGCATGCATTTCAGAGAGGGGAAGTATAAAACAGAGACAAAACAAAATGCTTAATTCCTTAAATTACCCTTTCTTGCTGCCTGCTGCTGCCATAAGGGTTAAAGGTACATGTGCATTTGGCTGAAATAGGCATTTACATATTGAGATTCTATTTGAAGCCATGAGCAACCACATGATCTTATGTCAAGTGTCAAGTAACTACAAACCTCTGCTTTCTCTTCCTGTGTTTTCAACTTTTAGCACAATGGAATAAGGAACTAACCACACGGTTCTGACATTTTTCATGAGCCTATTGTTCCAGGTTATGATCTCTCAAGTACGTTTTAGAAGTTCCTACATTTTTGCAGACACTGTCATTCAATCAAGGAGTTTCAAAAGTTTTCAAAGAACAGGAATTTGCTGGAAAGGCACAGTTTACAGTGTGTCAGTGGACCATGATCTCCCCAAGAGAACATTAAGCATCAGTCATGTGTTCATTACATACCCCTCTATGCATCTATAGTACTCTATAGCCTAACCACTTCAGCAAGATAGAGGCTATTAGTCTACAAAGCTAAAGGAAAGTACGAGAAACCTGCAAATGAATCTCACTGACTAACTTCCTTCATATTTAAAAAACTGTTTACTCATTTGTTTACAATCAATCCACTGAAGGAAAAAGCACTGCTAATGCTAACATATATAGTACAAAAATAGTCCTTTATCTTAATATAATTCTTCACAATTTTAACTAGTAGTGCGTATTTACAGCTAGGTGGTAAACACAAAGTATACTCCTCACCAAAATATGTATTAGATATTCTACCAATTGCTTTGTCTAGCGATGTACTCTCAGTAGTCACAGTTTATCTTCAGAGACTTAGAGAATTTTCAGAAAAGTTGATGTGACTGTAACTACAAACGCATTAAGCTACTTCCATATAAATGTATCCTTGAGATGGATTAATTCCTCTCACAGTTAATTTTTTTAGGAAGAGGCAAAACAGGAGATGTCCAAAAAAACAAGCTGTTAATAAAACACAGAGATGAAAACACTTCTCATTTACAGAGGAATGAAAATACCTCTCCTTTAAAAAAAAAAAGTGAAGCAAACACTCCCTTTCATACTGGGAATTACAATTACCACAACTATTCTCACAGAACACAAATAATGCACTGTAATTGACCAAAGGAATACATTCTGGTTGTCTAGTTTTAATTCCTGCTTACACTTTCGTCTCCCAAGTCACTTTTATCTTCCAGTCCAAACACAATTGCTGAGTTTTTACAAAAACAGCATACCTCAAATGCAACTTCTAATAAGAGAATCTAGCACAGCACCTGGCTAGACAGTTTAGTGATTACCTACCACAATCCAAAATTCTAAGGTTATTTCTAGGTTTTAGTTAAATTCCTCTAGCTCCAATTACAATTTTCAGCTAGCTTTTGTGGCCTTAGAAGAAATGTAAATCTCCGTACAAAATTTTTTATCTATGTAATAAATAAGTTATAAAGTACTTTCAGGGTTTTTTTCCAGTATTCATTCAAGACCAAAAAAAAAAAAAAACAAAAACCAAAAAAACCAAAAAAAAACCCACAAAAAACAAAAAATCCCCAAAAAACTCCAAAACCCCCAAAAAAACCAAAATCCAAACCCACAAGATTTGATAACTGAATAAAAGGTAAAGCTCAGAAATCAGTGAAGACAGAGTAATTCCTCCCTTTGAATCTATCACTTCTCTCTAGCTCTGGTATTTACTAGAAGTGGCATTGGAAAATTCATTGGCAGCCTAATGTTACTGACGTATGAAAAACAAAGAGTGAGAAGAAGAAAAAAAATAACACTAATTATCAGCTTGGCTCATACTAAGACTCTCCTTAATCTTTGCAGACAAGATTCCACAGTTAGGGCTGCAATGAATTGTACACCAGCTTCAATACACAACATTTTTAAGGACATTTATAAATAAAACACTTCAACATCACAGGAATAAAAACAACTGCCTTCATGTAGGTACTTAAAAAATCTGACGTACTTTCCACCCAACTGTACAGAATGGAAATGCAACTTTCTGTATGGCATTAGAAATAAACCCCTCAAGCTATGCTAACACACTAAAGGTAATTACTGTGACCATTATTTCTGAAATCTGATAAATGTCACAGGATTAGCTCCATTGATCAGATAATAACACAAGGTTGTGGGTTTGATCCCCATATGGGCTATTCACTTATGAGCTGGATTCAGTGATCCTTCTGGGTCCCTTCCAACACAAAATATTCTGTAACATTACCTAAACCCAACATTTTTAGTGTCATAATCTGGCCTCATACACACCCTCATTTCAAATACTATTATGGCAATATCAGTAATGAAGGAAGAAGGAAAAGATCCCCAGAGAAGGTGGATGAAATCCATCTTTGCCAAACAGCAGCCTGGCCTCATTTATTGAAGAAATGAAGGTGACAGCATCAACCAAGACACTGTAGAGCCATGACAGCAATTTAAGTCGTCATCCATAACTCAGGTCTTAGAACAGCAAAATTGTCTTGTGATGCTAATTCTGACTTACTGTTAATTTAGCACCTCCAACAACAGAAATAATTCAAATACACTGACATAAATTAACAGCTTGTTCCATGAAAAAGCAGGTGTAACCTTGTGCATGACCTGAGGGTACATGTGTGTCATAAGACCTTGACAGCAGAGACTAAATTATATTAATGCAACCACTACTTAAGTAAAGACAGCGTACTGGATATGATACAGTTTAAGACACAAATATGTGTAAGATACCACTCTACTTAGAAAATTCTGTGATGAAAAACCAAGGGAAATGGTGCATCCAACCTCCTTCCAAACACAGGGCTTCCAACAGCTTTAAATTCAAGGCCAGAAATGCTGTATGTGCAACTGACTAATGTATATCTAGAAATCTGAAGTTAACTGCATTTTCTACAAGTGCAGGACATGGGTACTTTCTTTAGCTTTAAGGCAATACATGATGCAATTACAAGTGGGAATATTCAACAATATGCATATAAACTTGGCAGTCAAATTTCAAACTTAAGAGTCTTGCTGTACTATTTAAAAAAAAAAAACATAAAATACAGGGAAAAGTGAATGTCTCTACTATATGGTTGACCCTAAAAGGGGATTACATGAAGCATGCAGGTCCAGAAAAATGGCATTAGAGCACCAAAACTGTAATGGATGCTTAACTTTATCTATACTTTTTCACAGCAACCCTGCAATAATCCTCAAATCTGGCACCAGGAATTTCTCTAGGGGCATACTGGCAACAACCATAGCTGCTTTTGTCCTTTTCTCCCTCCCACTTAAGCAGCAAGCACAGATAATCTGTTCAGAACAGCTGGCATGTCCCATTCATACAAGTTTGTCTCTAACTGCAAAGGGAAGGAATGCCTGAGACAGAATTATAGATAGAAAATAGCTTCATTCAGTTAAGGCTGAAAGAATCTAACTTGCTGTTTTCTAGAGATGACTATGAATTTTTATCAGGAAAAATTCAAAATGGTTTCCAAATTTAAAAAAAAAAAAAGGCATTATTTAACACTTGATTGTTAGTTTGCTCATGGCAAAATGGTAATTAAATCCCTCTTAATTAGTCTGTGATTCCTTTCCAAACCTCAACATTCAGAATTAGGCTTTAGATGAGGAACAAAGTGTTACTAATAAAAGTCCAGGCATGACCCACTAGGAAATATATTGCACTATTTCTCTATATCATGACCTTGTAAAATGGTGTTTTAATTTAACTTTTAACGCAAAACTATATCATTCTAATCCAAAAAATGGTCAAAATACCAGTAAGTGTGAAATCAAAACAGACTACCAGCCTGACCCAACATTAAAAAGTGATATACAACAGAGCAAAGTACTACTGGAAACCTAAGACGTTTAGAACTACTGCAGTGAAGTCAAATTATCCACTCAAGAAATTCCTTTATAGCAACAGTCCATTTAATATGCTAGTATATATTTAGTATGTAACAGATAGGATTGTAGGAATGTCAATGGGAAAAGCTTTATCATGTGAATGAGGCTCTTTTCAATACTGTAAGAGGTTCCAACACTTAAAAAGTTTAGATTCCAATAGGTGGTTGAGGTAGAGAGGAGATAACTAATTAAATCGTGGAAGGTACCCAGCTGAACACAGAGAAAACCATTTAAGTTCTCCTCAACATCACAAAACAAGATGACCAAGAGAGACCTGGATCAGCATGATGCAAAACCAGAACACATTCACCAATGCTATTTACTGTCCTGCCTTGCCAAGGACTTCTTTGAACACAACTATTTCCCCATGACATCATATTCCATAATATTTCGCTATTTCAAAGCCATCACCTCACCAGAAATTAATCCTTGACTTAAAATCCCAACTCTCCTCCCCCTTTAGGAGTTCTTAAATATCAATATAGAGGAAAGCCACTAGAAATGTTTGTTTTGAAACATGCAAATTATGCAAAGTTTCTTCACCATGAAGACAAGCAATATGATATGAAGATACTGAAAATGGTAGTTCACAGGGAAAAAAAAATCTGATTCTGTAAACTACATGTTAACAAGGTGTTAGGGCCCATCATTCCATCAAGAACTAGATACTTTTCTAAGATTCCTCTACTTGACTGCTTTCATCAGATTAAGCATCTGGGATTTAATTTAAGAGTTTCAGCTTCATTAAGCTGTCACAAGAGCACCCCTACTTTGATAACAGTAGCTGCTCCAATTATGACCTTGTTTAGGATTGACAAGTATAATGATTTTTTCATGGTACACAAGAAGCAACAAAAAGTTGGTTTGCATTACAGCTTTAAAAATGCGGGCACTTTTTTAATTTGACACTTAGCTTTTGCTAAGAGGACTGTTAAATTGCAGCAAGAGGCAAATGGAGCTTTTAGTTTAAATGAAATCCCCATATTTAAATGATCTGCAATGGCATAGTGTTCGAGCAGGAACACTATCATTTCACAGTGGGCCCTGATGGTGACATGTGACATTTGTATTCAGGTCCTGTATAATCCATGTGGCTAAAGGGCTTCCAATTTCATTTCACAGCCAGAAGCCTGCAGAAAACACCCATTAACTTGCAGATCCCATTTGCCAACAAAACAGTCTCTTCCCGGTGTCTGGCATCTGGCAGTGCTCAACATTTAATTCCAAAGCAGAGCTTCACAGCCATTATGATTCCTGGTCTGGAGTACAAAGTCAATTTCCGCGTTTCCCCCCCCCCCCTTTTTTTTTTTTAAGGGAAATCTTTTCATTTTTTATGAGAACAAGCAACTTTTACTTTATTCTTCATGGATGAGTATCAATGACCTACTTATCTACTAAATTTACACTATCTATTTTTCCCCTCTGGACTATGAAGAAAGCTAACTGACCTTTCCTTCAAATCAGAGATTTCAGCTCAATGGGCATCAGCAGGTATTTCCTATGCATTTCCATGTCTGTACCCCATTTTGCCAATGCAATTTAATTAAAAGGCAAACCAAGGGGCTTCAGATAATTAATCATTATGAAATCCCAAACTCCTCAACCATGGTTGCCACAGGTCAAACACCTAAACATCAGCATGTGAAATTTATGTACTGGGATACCATTTAAACAGCAATGTGAAGATTTCCAACTCCACTTTAAACTCTGCAAAGCGGAATTAATGTATTACTGTGACAAGTTGAAAGTGCATCACTAAAATTTGCATCTAAACTCTCCTAGTTTGATAAGTATCTGAGCAAGCCTTAGAGCTCTGACTCATAACCTTTCCAATAGTTTTCCTCTGACATTCTGTAAGTAGCATATAGCTTATGCCATTCCTGGATGCAGAACAGGGGAATCTGCTAGGCAGTTATATTCTTACTCTCTATCTAGAGGGTTTAAAAAACAACTGCCTAGTTATGTGGAAGCTTCTTTTTGGCAACATGATGCTTTTGAACCATGACTTGCTGAAGAAATTAGGACTTTGTACTAAAATATTGCCAGATTCATGCTTAGACCTAAAGTGTTTTACTGGGGGTCTTGAGTGGAGGTTTCAGTGGTTTTAGTTTCAGGGGCTTTTTTCACCTTTGTTTTAGGTGTGTGGAGTTTTGCTGTTGTTGTTTTTAAACCAGCACCTTCAAACATTCAAACCCAATCTGACTTCTACTGAAATCAACAATTTACCACAAACTTGAATGGGGACTGTGATCAAAGCTCAGTGTGTCCTTCCAGTATCTTTGCCAAAACCCAATGCCAGCCAGAAAGCATCACTTAAATTCTAATGAAAGGCTCAAATGACCCAGTCAAGGAGCAAATATGAATTTATTTAAGTATGCTTAAAAGTCTATGCCAAAACAGAACTGACAAAGTGGCCATATGCCCAGCAGCTGGAAGAGAGCATACCAAGGCAAGCAAGAGAGCCTTTATTAAGCAGTTTATATTTACTTATTCTTATGCCCTAAAATTCTCCCTAACTTCATCAAGTTGCTACCTACCCGTGACATAAATGAGAGTATAGCTAAAAGATTTTTTTAACAGATGCGCACATATGCCTTCCCCAGATTACTACGGACAGGAAATGAAAAATGTTAAACATGCAGAGGCCCGTGTCTCACTCCCTGAATTGATGTTTTGGTTCTGTGACATCCTAGAAGATAGCAAGCCAACATACTTTGTAACAAATGATAGCATGACTCTTAAACTCAGTGTCTGAGTTACTTCTACTAGAACAGATTATGTGTTGCTGTGGCCACCCTCCTTTTCCCTCTGCAGTCTGTTCTTGCAACTCTGCTATTTACTGTAACTCTGGTCTCCTTGTTAATCTACTAGAACTTTTTGTACTTTTTTTGTTTTTTGAGATGCAAATTTCACATGGAAAAAGCAATATTTAATGTGAAAACAGGGAAACCCAAGCAAAGTAAGATCCTAGCAAAAACACTAGAGAAGCTTGTAGCCTTCACATCAGGTAGGAGTCAATCTGGAGAGATTCACACAATTAATGGCATTTTGGAGGGAACTTGCTATGCACCAGTGGAAGGAACCAGTGGAGAATAAATAGACAGCTCAGAAAATACTCTCTAGAGATGGAAGAGCCAAGCTATATTCTACCCTTTGCCCACTGCTCACCTGGTGTGACTGAAATGTATCTGCAGCTAAAACTATAGTACAAGATCAACATATTTTGATACTCTTAAGAGGTGTCAGAGCAGTTCAGGACTGAAACAATGTGATCTGCCTCAGATTCAAATATAGCAGCTCAGGTAGTGGTAAGGCTGCTTCCTGGGAGTGACATCTAGAATTCTGATTAAATAGAGAGAAACTAAATTCAATTAGTCCAAAAGTATTTGTTATTTGATGCTGCAGGCAGATAGATTCCACCTCCTCTACCTTCAGACAGGTGCTGTCCAGAAAATTATGTTAATACAAGACTGATGAAACAAGAGGAGCCGCTACAAAAATTTTACAAAACTTTTTTGTTTATTGACAGCATGTGGCAAGACCGCTACAGGAAAAAGATGGAGAACACATTTCTACCTCTCCCACCACCTATCAATTCAATTCACATAAGCAACGAAGCATGAGACACTCTAGTTTTCAGTATAGTGGGATCCAATTTTGTTCCATGGATGCCCAGCTAGGCAAGTGCCTTACTTGGCAAAAACTGTTGGCAAAAAACCAAGAAAAGATATCATGAAAATGTTATTAAACTTGCAGTTGTTCCTAGACTCCAACAGAGTCCTGCTATGGTAATAAGGATCTTGATCACAGAACTCTGTAATCTTAACAAGATAATTAGCAGTTTATTAGCCTAGTGCTTTCAATTAGAATGAACAGAATGTTTGCTATACAGGTTATATCCAATCTTATCCCACCAGTTAGTATGTGATTTAGTCATTTGAATGACTGGTCATTTTTGACCTCTAAGAGTACAAGTTTTGCATATGACACTTCTTTTCTAAATGAAACATGTTACTAATACCTGGATTTGATTTCATTTAGCTTGATTTTGGACCTTTAAATTATATTAAGAGCATTATGGTATTTGCTGTCTTCTTTGCACTACTTACATAATGTCTCATAGGACATAGTCTATAAACTTTTGCTTTTTTGTTATTGAATGTTTATATGTTTTCTGCTAGGTAAGTCAGGCACAGCCATATTGACCAGAGAACATCAAAACAGACTTCTTTAAGTCTATTTAGATTTGAAATGTCTTTCCAGAATGGGAACACAGGTTTCTACTCCAAATTCCACGAATCACAAGGCAATTCCATTTAGACTGTATGTGTCTTCAGCTTGCTTTAGGACACCCTCCAAGATACCTGCAATGAGGTTTGCAATGCTAAGACAGACACGTTAATCCCTTCACTCAGTGAATTAACTTCCAGAGGAACAAATTAAGATTTACCACTATATTTTAAATAATTCAGGTTGTCTTTTATCTTCCACACACTTGCTTATCTGCTAGTTAGTAGTTTGTTATAGTACTTTATATCTAGGAATGCAATGTTGTGGTTACTTTTTATCTTTTCTCTCACCTCACCATCTTTAAATACTGTTGACATTCACACTGAAGTTGTATTGATTTTCCCTTCAGATAACACTCTGTATCAATACAGGTTGAGGCTAGGAGGGATTGAGAGCAACCCTGCTCAGAAGGACTCTGTGGTAGCAGAGGGTGAGAGGCTGGACATGACCCAGCCATGGGCACTCCCAGCCCAGAGAGCCAAAGGTGTGCTGGGCTGCATCCAGAGCAGTGTGGGCAGCAGGGCAGGGAGGGGATTCTGCCCCTCTGCTCTGCTGAGACCCCACCTGCAGGGTTGCACCCAGCTCTGGGGTCCCAGCACAGGAAGGACATGGAACTGCTGGAGCAAGTCCAGAGAAAGGCCACAGAGATAACTAGAGGGACAGAGCACCAGCCATACATGGAAAGGCTGAGAGAGTTTGGGTTTACTCAGCCTGAAGAAGAGAAGGCTCTGGGGAAACCCTAGAGCACCTTCCAGTACCTAAAGGGGACTTAGGAGAAGGTTGAACAGGGACTTTTTACAAGGCATGTAGTGATCAGACGAAGGGAAACGGCTTTACACTGAAAGTTGGAAGGTTGAAATTAGGTATTAGGAAACAAATTTTTTACTGTGAGGGTGGTGAAACACTGGAACCATCTGCCCAGAGCAGCTGTGAATGCCCCATCCCTTGAAGTGTTTCAAAGCCAGGTTGGATGAAGCTCTGAGCAAACCAGTCTAGTGAAAATTGTACCTGCCCATGGCAAGGGAGTCGGAGCTAGATGATCTCTAAGGTCCTTTCCAACCTAAACCATCTTGTAATTCTATGATGAAATTCTTACAGATTTCAAAAATTTCTGGAGTAGTTTTTCAAAACTGTGTGTGCTCCTGAACACTTTACAGGCAAGTGTCCTCAGACTTCATCAGTTCAAATATTCCTTTCACATTTCAGCCTGTGTTATTTTCTTAATTGTACAACAAAGTCATGTATCAGGTAATCTTTCCTGTAAAGCAATGTTAATTGTTAGTCCTCTGTATTTCATCTCCTTTCCTGCTCAGTAATTGATTTCTATAATTGTGAATTGGTGTCTTTTTCAACCTTTCCAGCTTAGCATTAGAGGCTTACATATTTCATCTCAGCTGTGTAACTACATTTCCACTCTTTGCTTTCATCTTTCTAGATCCTCTAGTACTTAAGTGTTTGAATAGTACTCCTTTTACACCATGTTCCCTCTCCTTCAACTGTCTCATGCTGTAGATCAGAAGTTCCATTCCACCCAAATTTAACTGATTAAAGATAACTGCAGAAAACTCTAATTTGCTTAGCCTAAAACCGCAATAGAAGTTTTTCTCAATTCCAAATATGCAATTGTTTCTTTATTATACATATTAACACCTAAATGAGTCTGAATTTACCCAGTTCATCCCAGAGCTGCCTATACTTGTCAGTCATTGTAGTTCCTTGTTGTCTCCAAAGCGACAGACGAGGGTCAGCCATGAACTGTTCTGTTATCAACGTCAACATGCGAGCTCCATTTGAATCTCTCATTTTTAGCATCTCTCGCACCTAGGAAATGAGTCTTTTAATACAAACTTGAAAAAAGCAAAGAAATCACAGTACAGACAATATGCTGCTGTGTTAAATATTCCCCTTCTGTTAAGTTAGAAGTGCAATTTATATGTGTGATGGGGAATTTTTAAGTAGAAAAAATAGTCTGCCTTCGCAATTTTTAACAAAATTTTGGGTTCAGTATCCAATTGCAATTCTTCTGAGAATTTTTCCACAAGCAATCCATAGGTGCATTAAACAAACTGCTGTAAGGTTTTCCAACATTTTGGGAGTGGGAAGGTAGAAGAGAACAGCAAAACTGATGCTTGAAATGCTACTGCATATCCTTACACTGATCAAGAGACATCAGTATTGTAGTCCACTGGTGTACAACTCATTATCAAGTTGCCATTATATTCCCAAGGCTTTGTTATTTTAGAACAACAGAATCTAGAACTTTGAGTAAGTAAGATGCAAGCAAGTACAGACTGGCTTGGAGAACATGGGAGAGAAAAAAGGTTCAGAGTACTCAACACACCTTTGCAAAAAGCAAATTGAGCTGCTTCCCTGATCCATGGTATCCACCCTGGGAAAGGAAGAGTTTAACCTGTTCTTGGACTTGTTCCTCATCCAAATGCCAGCAATTTTCATCATCTATGCTAGCACCTGCTGTTGGGTCAGGAGCACCTGCAAACAGCAAGAAAAGAAATCATTATGTTCTATATGAAGCAGAGAGGTTCTTGAGTCCAGGAGAGCACTACTGCAGAGGTTTTTTGATTTGTATCTTCTCCTGTTTTGGATGCCTTGATTTTAATCTAAGCAGTCTTTAAAACAGACTTAAATTTCCCCTCAGTAGTCTTAAGCACTTAGAAATGGCACAGTCTTTAGCACTATGAAAAGACATTTAAATACATAATACTTTCTTGTCTAACAGAACATTAGAATCAAGGTAAGGGTTTTTCTTCCCATCTCAGCAGCTATACTAGAATGATTTTACAAGAAAAATTAAGACTTGGATTGTATTTCTACCACTGTGATGTTAAAACCACTCTCCCCAAAACACCTATATAATTCCTGTACCTTCAGCAATCTTGCTCAGGTTTAAGTGACTGCTAGTGAGCGCTGCTATTGATGAACATGAGGAGAATCATCACCTTGGTGTCTCTGAGCTGTGATGGCTCTGCAAAGCTAAACAAAGAGTAAAAAAAATCCCCAAACAAATCCAAAGTCTTAAAGCACTAAAGGTATTTCCACCATAAATAAGAGCTACAGATACTTAAGACCACACTGCTTTCAGAGGAAGCATTTTTACATAGGCAATGTCATCTGCACAGAGTTAATTTACAGCAACTCTACTTGAATTAGCCCAGTGTCAACTGAAATGACTAGATTCACATCTGGCAGTGCTTTGGCCACAGATTGCCAGAACACAGCTTTTGCAGATCAGACCAGTGACTTTCCCTCTCTTAAAGAATGATGAAGTTAACTAAAAAGTTCTTGCACCATCTAGTAAACTATACTTTTCTGATGAACCCTGCACCTCCACTGGACATTTTTTTAAAAGGTCTTCAAACTGAACAGGCTGAAAAATACTTATCTAGAATATTCGACTCAGCTCAAGGTAGGGCATCACCATACCAGATAATAGTTATTTTAAGCATGACTGAGACTAAAGGTGACTTAACATTTTTATTTTGAATGTATCACAACTGCATAATATCTATCTCTATTGTGTTTTACAAAGATGTTATAGAAATTGAATCATGTTACACAATCTCTCTCTTTGAAATCTGTGTCCATGTTACCTCTGCAGAAAAACAAAGAAAATACTGCCAGGGAAGGAAAGCGACATCAATTTTTTAAAAGCTCAGGTTTTTTTTAAGAGAAATCCTGAAAAACCAAAATAGCTACAACCCTATGATATATAGGAAAAAAAAATCCATTGATTCTATTGATTCAAGCCTTTGTTTCACAATTGCAGCTCTGCCATGAAAGTGAAGCTTTTAAGTGGTCACAGGAAATGCTGAAGTCTTTATTCAATGAAAATACAAACTGAAGTTTCAGAGGGATGTCTTATCTACAAATTGCTGAGACAGTAAACAAAAATATGTTCCAGCTCAGCAACTTCCTAAACTGCCTCCAATTTCAAGAGCCTAAAGCTGGGAACACTGCTGTATATATACACACATATATGTTTAATTAATAAGAAACTGTGTCTTTGCAGGTGTGAATGAACTCTCCTGCCTTCCACAGGAACACAAACGTGTCTCAGAAGACAGGAAGCAAGCTCAAGACAGCATAAAAAACAAGGAATGAAAAACTTGCTCTTCTGCAAATGCTTCAATCTTTAATGTACTAGATTTAAAGGGCTTTCAATTCTGTCAGCTACATGAAACATACTGATTAAGTCTTTGGTTGCAAAAAACAAGATAATAAGGAAAATCAAGCCACAAGAATAAACACTGCAGCTGTTGCACAGATGCAGGTTTGCAGTATCACCTTGCAAATATTTCATTGCTCTAAAACTCAAAGAGGGTGAAGAGGAGCAATATAAAAGAAATAGTATACCAAATACACTTACATTTATTCCTTACTTCAACAGAGATTTATCTTCAAATAATCTTGGTACAGTTACTTTCAAACTGAATTTAAAATAGCCCAGTATTCCTCAGCTAAGCTTCCCTATTTAGAGGGTAAAAAAAAAAATCCTTCTGCAACTGTTTACACTTCATCAAATGCTTACCTGTCATTTTGTGTTACAAAGTTAAAATAACAATACAGCTACCACCAATTCTTTAACGAGAGGTTTCCTTTAAAAAAAGAAGTGTGCCTGCTGCCCAGGGCCATTAGCATTGCCTCAATGAAAGCTACTCCTGCCAGTATGATCCCAAATATATTTTAACCAGCAGCACAGTATCACTGTACTCACACATGTTACTTGCAAGCAGTTAGGTCATATGACTGTAAAAGCTGAAGATGCCAAGCCAAGGTTCTAAGCTCTACAGTGCTCTTCAGCATAGTATACAGATACATTGACTCAGAATGATTGTGTTCTTACAAGATCTTATATAGGCAACCTACAGTATGATCAAAATTTTTAATTCTAAAGGAATTCAGTCTACATATAAAAAAGCACCTGTTGCAGTCTTCAGCAATAGCTGCTACATGGGGACACTGTGTCTGATCATCCACATGTCCAGCTACCTTCCCACAAAGGCAGCAGCCAGGCATTCTACTGATGCTGCTGGAGAAGCCTCAACATCTACTGCCCATTATTCTTGTTTTGGGGTCAAGATAGGACCATCTTCCATGTCTGTCAACGAGGCACTTCTCAAGTTCACTAGGTTCACCTACAGTCGGATGACTGATCTAGCCTGTTTCCTCTACCACTCACACAGATCATGGATGGGATTTCCACACTGGCACTTCTCTTCTGAAAACACTGGGTGAATAGGTAAGGAACTCTCTGAACGAGCAGGAGGAGGAAGTTTCCTTTGGTGCTATGAGAAGGCCTAGCAGTAGCTGTCAGGAAGGCTCAGGCTCAACACTGAGCAGGCAGAGCCAAAGGTTCAACCCGAAGGCAGCAGCTTTGCTCAGGGCACGGCACGGCCCTGAATGGGCACTGGCAAGGCTTTGGCAGAAGGACAGTTCGGCTGTGGAAAGAGGAACATGGGCAGCCCTGAATTTGAACTCTGCAGGGCAGTTTGGTACCAAGCCTAAATCCTGTTTTCCACTTGTAACCTGAGGATAAGCGTTACTCACATGCCTTAGGGAGATGTCATGAGGATAAATGAGTTCACATTTGAACTATGAAAGTGAAAAGCACTGTGTAATTATACTAATATTAAGACCTGTAATTAAACTGTGTCAGTTTACAGACACAAAACTAAGATATTAATGTCCTTCTCTCCGGCCTCTGGCTTTTTAAATTTCTGCCATGAGTAGTCTTTGAAATACACTTTATTTATTGTATTTAAAGTGTATGTACGTGATGTAAAGTATTTATAACCAGTATACAGGCACAGCCGTATATACTTATTCATGCTCTATTATAATTACTGAATTGCAATCTCAGCAGTCAAAGCAGGAATATTGTGCACAACAGCTTGTGACACTGAACACCTAATAGTATTTGAAAACAGGGTAGCAACCTTTTACATTTAGGATCATAGGTTGTATGTTAAATATAATTAACTCCCAAGTTCTAAGAAGCAGAAGCATTCAAAAAATAAATACTTTGTTCATTTACATAGCAATTTAAAAGCGACTACTTTCAAAATGAGCAATCCCATTCAAGAACTGGTGCTGTACACAGAAAACTTAACCTTACAGAACAGAAGCAAGCAGGGAGCAATGACTAAAAATGGACTAAGAAGTTCTTATACTGCCAGCTACTCAGGTGCAGATCAACAGGGTGATTTGGATAAAACAAGGAAAACTGCTTCCCTGATCCTCATTTCTGAAGTATCACAAGAATTGACTTCAAATAAAACCATGCCAAATCATTCACTTGTAGCCATTCCCACTCATATTTTCCTGAACTTTCTAATAAAAATGTCATTAATTTAAGTGTACAAATGAATTGTAGATTAGTTACATTTTATTAAATGTCATCCCATGGCAGCATTAAGGAGAAGATATGGAAAAATTATCACAAATAAAAAACATGATTTAATAAGTACTACTGAAGATCGAATGAAAGAAACACAGCTAGAAACCAATGCTGCTGTATGCTGATTCATAACAGAATGGTGATTGATTTTATAAACTTAGTATGCTTGAATTATTCAAAACTATAACTACGTAACACCGAAGATCAATAAAATAATAATTTAAAAATATTATTATGCCTTTGATTTCCCACACAATTCCAAGTTTAGACATGTCACATACTTCAGGACTTTTGGGTGAACTATTTAACACCTGTTCCACGGCTCCCAGAACCAAAGAAAAACAGCAAATGCTATGAAGTTGTCAATGAAAACAGCACAAAGAAGACAGGACTGGATATGCTAAGTTGCTGATGAAGGTTAATAAAATCCCAACAAGTGTTCCAATTTCAAAAAATTCTGTGTTCCCTCTGTACATACAGCCAAACATGCTATATTATCCACTAACAATACCAACATTATACCAACACCAGCAGAGCCTTTTTCACTATGCACATAATAAAAAAACAGTGCTAATACAAGATTAATATGAAAACAGATCTTCCCTCTCTCCCTCCACACACCCCGCAGTTACTTTGCTATTTCTATTCAAGAAAGTTCTCATGAACACAGTTTGGCCTTCCAACCAATTTACTGAAGTGGAAGTTTGACACCTATGAACATACAGATCTAAGATGACAAATCCAGCTATCTGTTGCCATCCTGACTTCTCTTTCTGGACTACACTTTCTCTGCTACAATGATACAGAAATTAACAGGGAGGAAAAAAGCCTCAGCTAAGCAGGACCCAAAGCTACAGCCAGTCTCCTATGAGAGCATACCCAAATCAAAACCCAATGTGAAGCCATCAATTCTATAGTGCAAACATCAGGGAGGGTATCAGCATTAATACATTCAGTTGTTTTCAGTATGGATTACACATCACGAAACTCCAGTTTTGAGATTATCAGGAACATAAACAACTGTATGAGTGTTACATGAGAAAATCAGAACACAGTACCTTCTCAAAAATAAGAGGTGCTTTTGTGCTCTAAAATTATGCAGCACACTCTTGCAATCAACACCAAGTGAAAACATGGCAAATACAGAAAAATATTCTTAATAAATCGCTTGTCTTTCCTGAAGAAGTTAGCAACTAGCCAACACATTCCTGTGATTTTAACAGCATCCTCTTATTGCTTCCTGCAGTGAGGCTCAGTCATGAAGCAAGAAAGGATATCGCATCATTTGTGTCCACCAAGAAATTCAAAAGACATTGGTTATTATAAACCTGTGTCAATATAAGTCACTTCACTAATTCCCCCTGTAACCTCCTGAAAGGTAGTCAGAGACAGTCATTGAATGCTACATAACAGAGTTTTGAGGAGATGAACCATTATCCAATTAGCTTTTTGCTTAAAGGAGAGCACTGATGTTCCATCTCATCATCTCTCTCATGAGTCAGCTCATACGGAAGACAAGACAACTGTGTTCAAAGCTCTTCCAAGTCCTACACCATTCAAGCATACAAATAAATAATATTCAAGAGCTGACTTTTTCTTTGCTTATCATTGAAAAGATATGAAAATTAAAACTAGTACAGCGACGACAGAGGAAAAAAGAAATGGAAGTCTTACATAGAACAACTCTGAAATTAAACTCTAGGCAACACTGAAAAGAATTTCCTCGCCCAACACCAGATTCAGAATTTCTCTTAATCAAAGCTGTTTCAGGTGCCAGGTCTCCTCTACTTTCAATAGGCCAGTTTTTCCAAGTTTCTCTTCTCACTTATCTCTACCTTGAAGTAGAATTCAATATAATTTATCTTCAAACACCAGTTCAGTAAGGTGAAACTGTTCAAAGCAAGACAGGTCTACAAGACAGTTTTGCACTGCAAACTCAGTATCTACAGCACAAGAGATAGGATAGAGTAAATGGTGATTTCACATTCATCCTATGATACTAGAATGAGAAACATTTCTTCTGGTTATCTTTCATAGGGGTTTTTTGTTACCTTTATTATTTTTAACTTAAGGAATTCAATTAAAGATCAAAAGAACAGAATTACAGAATGAATCCCAGAAGAACACTTCTCTGAAGAAGAACTCACTTTTTCCTTGAAAGCACTATGCAATTTTTTAGTATTGTGAACACGAAAAGAAATTCTGACCATGGTTTTATGTGAGTCTGAGAGGAAGAGCAGGAAACTATATGAAGTCTTATAAACCAAACCAGTCTCCTTTGGTAATAGCAGTTCATTTTCTTAAGCTGCCTGGATTGTCGACTTTGACTTTTGGCATTTTAGTAGAAAACAGTGACAGTCAATAAAGATATGCTGCAATCTCATTTGCTAGGAAGACAGCAACATATGCAAAAAACATTTCAGTTTTATGGATAATTTAAAACTAACCTACTCAAATTCATTGTGAATGCCGTAACTGATCATCAACTTAGAACAGGAAATGAAAAACTTTCTGCCATTTTCAGTGATACAAATCTCAATTCCTTCTCCAAAACTTCTTAATATCATAATGCGCAATGTGATATTATGACAGTAAGAAAACAGCTGACAAAGACTAACATGCCCATGATTAGTTGAATTTACAGACTTCAAATTTAGCAAGTCTGTAACAGCTTGTAATTTTTCTTACATGAGCCATAGTAAACTAATATAACACCTATCCTTTGTGCCTCACCTCTGCTTTCTTCTTTTCTAATCACCCTTGACTGCATCTTCTACACCTCTCTCTTACCCTAATTCTTCCTTACCCATTAATTCACTAATGTTCAGGTGGCTAATACCTCTCATATGATAATGCTTTCAGCTCATAATATCTGAGCATGTTCCTCTATTGCTTAATGCCTTGCCTCTCCTTTTGTTTCACTTCCTTTCCACTGTCACCACTACATTCAACAACTACAGCAACTGCCTCGCCTCTGGCCACATTGCAATAACCCCCAGTGTCAAAGGGACCACTGCTCCTGAAATTCAGTTTCTTGCAGCATCACCCGTCTGGGCCTGTTAGGGTCACAGAAGCTCAAGAAGGAAGTTTAAGCTGCAGATTAATCCTGTTATTAAAAAGACTTGGTTTTTTTCCGCCTATGCTGCAACTAACACACACATGGCTTTCTTTATCTTAATATTAAGCATCTTGGTTCTGTTTGTATTGCAAATTCTTTGTCTAATGGTCATGCCTCAAATACTCTAACATGAGACCTGTTCCTCTCAATGAAAAAAATATATATATATTAGATAACTTACTCTTTCCCACTAAAGCTGCCCTTATATTTACAGCTCTGGCCACTTGAGAGGACATTTCTATCTGGTGACTTTACAGAAAAATAGGACTCTAATAAACTAGCTGGGTCACCTTAAAACTACAACTCCCCACTCTCAGTTCAGCAGGGTCCATAAAAAAGCCATGTCAGAAGACTCAAGTCAAACCCAGCACCCTTGAACAAACACAGGCTGTACACAGAAAAAAAAAAAGCCAATAAAATCATGTGCAGCTGAGAACAGGAAAGATCAAGACCTTTGCTATGCTGTAACTGCAGCTGCACCAACAGGAAAAAAAGCATTGAAATACAGTTATGTTTCTTCTGAAATCATATATAAACCAAATCCCAAAACTTAACAGAACTATATTTATACCTATATTTATAGACATAAACAGATTTATACACATATTTCTATGTAAACATGTATTTATATATGAATGAAAAACAGTAACACCTACTCGCTTTTATGTTTTGCCATTAAAACAAAATTCCAAAAAGTGTCAGAAAACTAGTAAAAATAACAAAATAAGACACCATCGGTAAGCTGACAAAAGAGTTCTGTTAAGCAATATGGCTATACAAAGAACACCACTGCTCAGTCTTTACTAGCTGGAAAACACAAGCATGAATCAAAGCAAGTCACTTATTAACTGAACTGCTGAAGACATCAAGCTCATTACTTATTAGTTCTTTCCTCTATTCCTAAGAGTACTGTTATATAAATATCTTGAAATGAAGGCTCAATAGAAGAATCCTCTTTAGTAAACACCATTGCAATCACAGAATAATTCAGCATGGAAGACAACCAGGTGGGTCACACTCCTGAATGTACAAGAAAAGCCCAAAACCTACGAGGAAATGAAGCAAAAGGAAGAACAAGTATCAAACTCACCATGGACTTGATTGATTTCTGAATTCTGAGAAAGAATTTCATCTGCTAATTTTTGAGCAGTTGGCAAAACTTCTGTGTGGTGTACTGTGATCAAATACTGCACAAATTTTTGTAGTTGGTCTCTGTTCATTTGAAAGAGTGTCTCTGAAATGGGAAGATGCAGTTTGACCTGATCAGGCTTGCGGATCCGGTATAAAGAGAGTGCCACAACATGGGCACAGTAAAATATGTCCTTGTTTCCACAGCTACAGGTCACTGAGGTAATCTTGCAACGATCAAAGCTGATAGCTACATTGCAAACAGTTTCTGGCTCCGATTGCATTGCAGGCTCTGTTACTGTACCACTCAAGTGGAAACCTGTGCAGGGAAAAAGAGAACTTAATGATATATGTAAAATATTATTTCTCATTATCAAGAAAGTTGTGTTAATTAAAAATGATAAATCTCAAAGAACTTGTTTTAATTATAAATATTATTAATCCTTTCTTCCATACATACCTCTTTCCTCTCCAATAAAATCAAAAGGGGAGTAAAAAATTAGTTTACAAGCCCACTGCCATTCCACAACATTCACAGAAGTCTGACAGCAAGAGAACTGTCTATTTGGTAAATGACAGCTGCAGAAGCAGAGCATTATCCCATCAAGACCAACATGAAACTACTCCGTAAACAGGTGGCAATTTTCTAAACACCCCCCCCAACCTCCCACCCAGAGAGCCTGCAGCCCCTACGAGCAAATTTAAGCATTTTCTCAATAAGTGGGAAGGAAGTAGTGCACTCTAGTGGCATGAGCTCAGGTCCTAGTCTCAACTGATTCACTGACATATCGTCTGCTTTCACCTCCCCCACCACCGAGCTCATGCTAAAGCTCACTGTCCCTCAAGTGATCCAGTAGAACAGCTATGTTTGTGCAGCATTTTGGACATGGAAACTGCTGCAGTTACCAATACAGAGTATGTCAGGTTTGTAACACTGAACAAGACACATATGCACTGTTCCAGAATGTATATGCAGTCTGCATTATGGTCCTATTTTTCAATCAGCATAATAAAGCACAAAGCAAAAGAGCCAGGTCTGCATGCACTGTAAGAAGACATGAAGTACCCTAAGCAAGATGTTTCCTTCATCAAATATACCACGTGACAGCACACCACAAGATCTCAAATGCTGAAGATTCAACCTAAACCCACCCGTCTGTCCAACATGAAGGCCCAGGTTTGGCTCTCAGTGCTTTCTCACTGAATAGCAGAATAAGGGGGTTTCTTTTTGATTTTACATTTATTTCAGCTCAAGCATTAAATCAGAGACACAGATACAGGGCAATGAAACTGCATTTCATGTCATACCAGCACTAGACTTGGAGAGAACATATAAAATCTGAGATAGATGCAAGTAAGGTGTTAAACAACAAACACTTACAATGGAAACAATATAAACCCACACTCCACCAGTGTCAAAAATTTATCTAATATTCTTGAAATACCAAAGAAGTGCACCGCAGGAAGCATTTTCAAATGCTTCAAATTTTAAACGTGGGAGGAGAGGGGGAAGCAATACAAACAAAACTTTAATCCAAAATGCTATATCCCAAATAATTTTTGAAAAGCTCTTCATCTCACAGGAAACAAAAAGGAAAATCCCTTATTTTTTTCCATTCGTTTATGCTGTATGTTTCAGACCAGGTTATGCCATCAGCATCACTACCGTACACTCATACTCTGCCCTGAAGAAGGTCATACGCAGACACTAACACTGACTTTGCAATGAGATGTTTCCCAGGTAGTTAGGAGTCAAGGCTGAAGAGGCAGACAATGTAAAGTACACAGAGAAGAAAGGCAGTGGATGAACAATACCACATTCAAGCACTATTCTTGCTCCCACCCACCTCTTGTTGAGAGAAAGAAGTATAAGTGCCCCTCACATCATGAGCTCCTTCCTCTGTCTTTCCATTTGGTTAAGTAGTCATAGCATGATTCTTTAAGTACCTTCTCTCAAAAAGAAAGGCTTAGTTAAAGTTTAACCAGCTCTATCTATTTCCAGTTCATTCCCAGAAAGTGGAAACTGGATTGGTGGTCCCAAAGAAACTGCATGTGAGATTATTTTCATTCCACTTTCCTGTGACACATACATTAAAAAAACCCCGTAAGTTTGACTACACATGTAGTCCATGAGCTGAGGACAAGTCTAACACTTGAACACAGAAAGAGCCTGACCCTACTCTTTCCTACTCTTTGTAAATACCTGAACTCCCATTAACTACAGTAGAAAAATACCCAATGAAAGCTTTTCTATTAAACTGATGCAAAGTAATAATAAAACAGACCAACCAGCTACTCAACATAGCCACTTTCAAATTGTCAGTACATTGTTCAAGCATTAAAAAAAAAAAAAAAAATCATCCCTCCTGGAAATATGAAGGTCTCCAGAACTACTCCGAGTTAAGAGCAGACCTGCCCTTAAATCCCTGCACTGCTCAGGTACAAACACAGGTCATGGCTCCCTCTCCACTGAGAGCTTTTTATGAAGAATTCACATTACAAGCACCAAAATTTAGAAACATTTCTAAACACAGATACTGGTCTAAACAATGACAGCACTAATATAGTCACCTTACTTAACTTGGCCTTAACTTACCCGGAGTTTAAACAAAAACACCTGCTGCTCTTGCAGGCTAAAGACACAGAAGCTTTGCATTAACTATCACACCAGGATATTCATACTGATTATGAAACACTGTTTTCCTCCTCTTTATCTGTTTGCATTTTTAAATAAAGAAATCATTGTTAGTAAATATGACCCTTAAGAAGTGTTAACCATATCAGAAAAAACAATTCAGGAAATTTCAGCTCAGAAGCATTGGTAAAGCTGTTGGAATTTAACCCACCATAAATCAAATTACACCTTCACCACCAACCCTCAACACTGCTGAGTACTGAACACACAGCCGTCATTTTTACCTAAACCTAACCATCTAATATTCTCCTACAAAAGTATGGAAAGTTTGTAGCAGGTAAAAAGTTAAAGCACTGTGCTTTGCTAGGAGGTGTCCACCGGAAGTAATTTACAGCCTGCTAAGAAGCAAGCTGTTACATGCTTCGGCAAAAAGACAAAAGGAATCATCTATGTGACTTGAAGAAAATTACATTTCACTAACAGGTGCAAAGGAGAAAAAAGGTCTCTTCAGCTAAAACCTGGGAGCCCTCACCCTAAACAAGTACTTCCCTTCAGAGGGAAAATTTCTCTTTTACCTAAAGTTCCAGAACCTTTGTTAGAAATATATTCCAAACAACTCCAAGAACAGTATTTCAGTTTTTAGTTGAAGAGCTGATTCATTATTAGCTAAACAAAACAAAAGAGTTACAGACAGAAAAGTGCGTTCACTACTGCCTACAGAAGTTATTTATAGAACAGGCACGTTTCACCTTTTCCTTTAGTGGTAGCAGTTTGAAATGTTTCACTGTTCTCAAAACAGCATGTCATCAGTCACTCAAGCTCAGCTGACACATCCAACACATTTTGAGGCTTTGCATTCTGCAAAAATGTGTTTAGAGCAGTAGTTGAAGCATTATGACAATATATATAATAAAGCTCTTACAAAATTACTTTGCTTCTGTTGGACACTCACTTCAAACACACCTCTAAGGCCATTTAAAAGCAAATAAAACAGTGTTCTCAGCTGCCATACATTTCGAAGGAAACTGTGCCAAAGTGCCATCAGGAAGAATGCATTTAAAAAGTCTGATTTTTACAATGCAACTTTTGCCAAAATCTGCTAGACAGCATTCAATCTGTTGACTAAAAATATTCTGCGACTTTAAAGCCACCTGATAATTGGAAACTCACACTATTACAATGCAGTATTTGCCAGCACAAGGATATATGCCTTATATGCCTATACCAAAAAAAAAAAAAAAAAAACAGTTTAGAGTAAAACAAAAACAAGTCCAAACTATAGCACACTAAAAGAGTAGAAAAAAAACCAGCGGTATGTGGAAAAGCAGCAGCATGTGGGCTTTTAGTTACTCAAGTCAGAAGCATATTCTGACATAGTGATTTCCACTACCTGAAAGGATAAGCAGCAAACTTACTGCACCAAATAAGCATTACTAATGACATCTCATGAGCTTAATTCATCTCTAATGTCAGTGTTAAAAAGCATCATCCTCAACATGCCCAAATCCAAAGAGGCATTTTGAAAACATACAGACCAAAACGAACAAGTAGTATCAGAAGTAGCCATGTAAAATGCTGGGGGTGGTGTGGTCTATGTCTGTGTGTGTTCAGCCAAGAAGTCCAGCTGCTAGGAAAAAAAAATATTTTAAGTTTTGGTGCACCTGCAGTTGAGGGATTAGACTGGAACACATCCACAGATCACCACTGCATACTGTTTATATCCAATAGAAAATACAAAAATGTCCAAACTGGATTACAGTAATACTCCAAAGCTCACAAAATGGTGCTCTTGATTAGCTTTCTGTTATGTGCCTTTTGAGAACATTGTCTATGCTTCACCCACTACGCACACATTCTCCTAAAATCAGGAAGTATACTACCAAGCTGTAATTGGAAACTAATGTTCTCCTTAACACCGATCGACTAACTCTTTTCCTATGTATACATACTGCTTGCTAGTCAGGAATACACAAGAGCTGCTTTACTTTCACAGAAGGGGTCAGCAGATTAAGTCACTTACTGGGAAAAAAATGGAAGAACTTGTTCTGGGAGAGGGGTAATTCAGCATGCAAGTCCTTTGCAGGTATCTCCCCCGCATGCAACTTTACATCATTATCAGAATTGTACTCTGTCTTTAACAGTCTTTAAAATAACTTGCAGGCCTACCAGCCAGCATTTATTCAAACTACTATATTACTTGGCAAACATATAATCACTGTGTAAAGTGTAAACACCTCTGTTTCATCTTGCCTACCTAAAAACAACAGACAGAAATGCTTCTGAAAAGTAGTTTCCAACCATGCCCATTAGCTATTTTTTCATACTTACATCAGTGGTTACATTTTTTTCCCTCAAGGTGAGCAGAAGTCTAAACCATGTTTAGCTCATTCAAATTTTGTCTTTTTAGAAGTGGTTTTCCTTTGCAATGGTAAAGTAGCATCCAACTTTCAATTCTGTCTGAACTTTGGAACACTTTAAGAACAGATCAAAAACAAACTTTGAAATTATTATGAAGTCAAAACTTTGCATGCCACCTTACCCTGAAGCCAATTTTAACAACCTCTTCATAAAACAGAGAAAACATTGATTTAAAATAGAAAATATTCACCCATTGTACCTTAAACATGTCAATACAATGATATTAAAGAGATGAAAAAGAAATTAAGAGCAATGCACAAGATGTTTACTGTTTCTGATCAACACATAGGGTAGAAACTTTTGACATCACTGCCACCTATAAAAAAATTAGCATTACCTCTGCACCCAAACATTAACAGAGCATCTGTTTCAACTAACCACCTGGAATTCACAACTCCCTTTCACAAAGATAATAATCAGGATTTCGTATTTCAAGTTTTTCAATCAATTTCAAAATTTCATATTTTGCAAGCAAGACAGTGGGAGTAGCATTAAATCCATACACACAGGACACTGACACCTTGAAGGTTCACTAGCACTGGCATACCACACTGCAACAGAGGCAGCCCTAGTGACTTGAACAACAAGAGTTATTTGTCCCAACACTGAGTTCAACAGCTGAATTTAAAAACGCCAATCTTCCAGGTCTTCCAGCCCAAACCTCCAATTGTGACAACTGGTCAACTAATTATATCTCTTAGACAAAGGCCTCCACTAACTCTCCAAGCCAAGCCTGATCATATGTCTGCTGCTCAAAAGCAGCCACGTATCACTGCAGCCCAAGCAGGAGTCACAGAAGACAATGGGTAAATCCATCCAGATGACTCTTCCCTAAAAAGATGGAAAGGCTGTGCAAACAGCAAGTAACACAGGAAAATGCCTTCCACTGTCCAATAGCTGTATCAGATCTGGACTGGTTTAAGACAGATGCAGACTACAGCAGCTCACGCTGTCTGGAACAAAAAATGCACCAAATGAACATGGCCTGAAGGGTCCCTCAAGGTTTCACTGCTATCCCTGTGGTAAACAACTTGCAACCCACCCCACAGGAACACCATACAAATGACAGAACGGCATTCTTATCAGCACTGCTCACAGCTTCAGATCACATCTCTGCAAAACCTGAAAGTTGTCTGCACTTCAACTAATTTAATACAGATATAGTCAAGCCCATTTTAAGTGTTTGTAGCATGAGGCTTCATAGACAAAGAGAAAGCAGCAAAATCTTGGTATAAGAAAGAGATATATTTACAATGGTGTTTTCTAGACAGCAGTAAGAGCTTTCCTCTTGCAGAGTAATTCTCAAACTGTGACATAGGATGTTGCAGCAAATCATGCTTATAGTTCACAAAGCAGAAGCAGAGATGAAGCAGACAAGTCTCTTCCATCAAAGGCTAAACACAGTGCCAAAAATAACTAAAACTGTGAATGTTGACAGTCTTGTGAAGTCACAAGTCTAGCAATCCATGGCTGCAGGTCACCCTCTCTTAGGTACACAAATCAAGCTTTTTCCTTGGTTTGTTGTTTGTCTTTTGTTTTGGTTTTGTCTTTTGTTTTCCAGTTTTGCCATGTTGTTTTGTTTTCAAAGGACATCAGTCTGAAACAAACTATGCTCATCTCTGCTACAACTCTAACAGCTCCTCTCTCAACACCACATATCCTGAGAGCACCAGCAAACAAAACAAAAAATCTCGGTGTGAGCCTGGAAATCCCAAAGCTGATGGATAGCTAAGTACAGTTTACTGTGAGAAACCAGCAGACAGCAGATTTATTTATATAAGTGACATTTTTCCTGATAATATAACCCAGACAGATCATGTGGCAGCAATTTACAAAAACAAGAATGTGAATCTTGAACAATCTTTGTAGAATGTGGGCAAATTAACATTTTGTGATTTACAATGCATGGAATACTGTAATCCTCAAACTTCTGAGAGAGGCTAGCTAAGGTGACAGGAATTGCCTGGATCTGCCATACAGCAGCTTGCTACAGGAAAACTGTGAAATCAGTCATCAAAACTACTCTGATGCTGAATAAAAACTGGAAATTCATTTAAAATTAAGGCGAGAGGAACAAAAAGGTAACTAACACTCAGGAAAGTGGCAAGAAGTGTGAGCTTTTAACGTACCATGATGTCTACATCATCTAGCTAATATACACTTAGATGTTTATAGGCAAATTTTAATAGAATAAAAAAAATGCAAGCCTGCCTCACACTCAAGTTTACATTTTTCCGTAACAAAGGCTAGAAACAAGAGGTTAGGAGAGATTACTAATCAACATTTAAATTTTGATAAATAAACCTTCACTCTACTGGGAAACTTCACAGGCCAGTGTTTATCACATAGGGAAATGCTTGAGACAGAAGATGTGCCAAGTCTACAGGGAGCTGCACCTTGAGAATAACAGAGCACCTAAGAACAAGGACAGATTACAACCAGTCTTCACAGGATCAGTGCAAAGGTGTGTGCTACTAGCTTTGGAGGAGGAATTCACTCCTGCTGTGATGGGGAAAAGCTGACATCTTTCCTGCAACCATCACATCAGGCAGCAGAGATTTCTCCCATAGCCCAAGGAATCCATCTCCCAAGGTGATAGCATTCCAGCTTTTACTACAACTTTGGATTTTAATCACATTTAAAGGGAGAACCTATTATTACTTGCTAGAGCCCAAGTAAAATATTACATATGAGGAAGTGACTGCAAAGCAAGAGCAACAAACCTAAGCAGACTAAACCTCTCATTAAAATATCCTTAAAGCCATACAAGAAATAGGCTTCTCCTGCATTCAAAAAGGTAAATATCCAGAGACTATCAGTTATTTTGAGCAATTCAGAAAATGCCTTGTCTGTCATATAGATAGAATGTGATTGTTTTTTAAAGTTGCTATTTACTGCTTTATTACTAAGAGCAAAAGTTTCTGGTATCATACGTCAACAGTTAAGGTTTATCTTCAACCACAAATTGCCTCTCTCCACCAAAAGAAAATAACAGAAATTAAATTACCTGAAACTGAAGAAAACCTTCAGCAAGACCTAATCATACAAAAGGGGGAGAAAGAAGACAAAGCCAGTCAAAGAACTTCTTCTTTTTTTAATTCCCCTCCCAGTTCAACCGCATCTCTGCACTAACCACATTCCTTATTGCTGCTACCACATGTTCTTTGCTTATGTTAAGCTGTATCAGCTTCACTTTATTGTCAGAAGTTAGGGTTCATCCTAATTTGTAAAGTATTAGCAATACTTGTCTAGATGGCTTTTCAAAGACAAACTGAATTCAACTAACATAGGCCACAAAACAACATAAACCTCAGCAGAGGATGTGGGAAAGCAAGATGGAAAACTGTAAAAATTACATCCTGTTTGACTCATTGCTTAATCACCAGGAAAAACTGCTTTTTTTCTTACCCACTTGGTAAAGAATTAATCAAATTTGTATTTTTTTTAAATTGGAAATAGATAAAATCCTAAAAAGGAGGATGACTACAATCACTGATGTAAACCTGGAGAGAAATTTTTGAAATATTAGAAAATTACTCCTTCCTGGTAAGAGTGTGTCTGGATTTCCACAGCCATACTTACAGCTGGAAAAACCCAGCCCAGGATCTGAAACATAGGCATTCTGCAGTAAAAGGTACTTAGGTCATTCCAACAACAGAAAACATTTAACTGATTGAGCAATTTAAAACTGCACTCAAACAGCTCAAATCTAGGCTATGAAAAAGCACAAGACAATGTAATTTTGAATCTAAATTGACCTTCCATCAGGAAATGTTATACTTTGCTTAAAAGAGGAAACTACCACTCCCATTTCTATTACTAACTGTGGAATAAATAATTTTCTTTTGTTTAAAAAGGGGAGGGAGGAAAAAAAAGAGCTCAATGTTGCATTTGTGCCAAATGAAAAATGGCACTAGAAGCCACAGAATGTAAGGGAAACCCTTTCTTTATGGCCATGATTCTATTCTTGCAATTGTATACTAAATATACACGACAAACATTCACAATTTTTTATTGCTTTATTTTTTTTAACAAATGCTTAAGATTACTGCAGGAATCAGGTTGTTCCACTGGATTGCTATTTTATCCATTATCAAAGCAGAGGTGGTAACAGAAAAACAGACTTTTAAGTGTGAATACAACAGTCACTAAGTAGGATTTTTGGAAGGGCTCAGTTCATTTTGGGCTATAAATTTTACAAGAGAAATGTTTTCAGCAACTTCCTCTGGTCACCAGAGTATTGCAAAGGATTCCAGCAAAAATAATGAAGTACAACATAGTGTTTCCTGACAAAGCAAGAGAGAAAAAGCCATGAAAACTGTAGTGTTGAAAGAGTTCCAGAACTGAAGTCTAAAAATCCACCAATATTACTAGTGAGTCACCCTTCCACGGCTGAAGCCAACACTAGTGGAAGCATTTTTTTTTTTTATCTCTTGAGTGCCAAATGCAGTAGAGTCACAAATGAGGACTGGAATCCCAAAAATACTACTGTGATAACAATAAAAGTGTTTCAAGGAAAAGGTCAGAAAAGGTCACTTGTATTACAAACCAGAACATCCTTGATAACACTGGCACACCGCCTAAACACACACAAGTTGACATCCTGTAGGAAATCAAGTTCTTGAGGTCCACAGTTTTTCCATACTGTTGCTAAGTTAAATCCTAATCCACTTCTCTCCACTGAATTAATTTCAATTATTATTCAATAAAGTCAAATCAATATACAGAACCCATGGCAAGTGCACCCCATTGGCAAAGCTGGCTGGCAAATCTTGTCAAAACAGTATTCCTCCATACTGATATGCACCACCTTTTGCCAGACATTGAATGAAGAACAAATAGATTTCACATAAGAAAATGAGACTTCCAAAGGCAACAACAATTTGGAGTGTAAGCTATTCACAGATGTGTTCATATTTATAAAATAGAAACGTATGCCCCTCAAAGGGGCAGGGGAGGAGGGGGAAGTATGTTCCCAGGCCATAATTCCTTAGCATTTCTGAATTCTGGGAGCTGTGTGCACAGCAAGGACTTGGAACAAGTAAAGCTAGGTGTGTACAGTTGGGGAAGCCCCACACACATTCTAAGTAAACGTGAGCGCATTCACAGCACATGGCTGCTCCTCAAACAATACAAGGAAGACTAGTAAGCAATTTTCTGTAAGAGTAAATTAAGAAGCCTAACCCTTCTCTAAAGCCACACACTATTTATCCTTGAATTAGCAAGGCATACCACTCTTCTTTTCAAAAACCAAGACGTTATTCAGTAATATCTAACTTTAACCTGTGGCCCTCATAAATTTAAAAAGTTACACTTATTCTGACTGTTAATCAAAGGTTCTAGATAGTACATCAGCATGTAACATGCATGCAAGTTACCGGAATTCTGCATATTGTATTTCAGCCTAAAACAGGTTTTAATAGCACAAAAATTATCAGATTGACACACAAAAAAACCCATGTCTGGTAACATGTAACATTCTTAACTTTCACTGACAAGCCAAGGAACACCTTAAAACTATCTTTCACCAGAGAAAAACTAAAAAATTGTACCACCACTACAATTTATTTCACTTTCATAGTGCAATTTGGGGAGACATAAAAACAAAGTGACCGAGAGAATAGGAAGTGCCTCTACCAGTAAGCCACGTAACAAGCTGCTTGCATGAGACCCCCACATTTTCCTAGTGTTAATTTTTCCTGGGCCTCAGCTTCTGATAACCTATCTAGACTACAAGTTATTTGCCTTTGTGATAAGCTGCTAGGTGGTGTACTTTGGAGGTGTGGTTAATGCCTCATTTTGTTAGCTCTGCTTGCCTACTAAAATAGTAAAAAGCTGGACTTGCTGATGAACATGAAACCCAAATCACAAGACTAACACTGCTGAATAATTTTGTGACTTAATGTTGTGTGCTGATTTATTTATCTCTAACCAGACACTGTTCTTGTAGGGGTACTAAATATCCTTTTAAATTCAAGTCTCATGCCTACAGGGCCACCTTTTTTGATAATGAAAGACTCTCTCTTTATGCTCTTCACTTTTATCATAACCCACCTAAATAGAGTTGTGAGGGGGGGAAAAAAGGGAGACCACTCCAAGTTCTTGAAGAAAATCATGTCTATTTGGACAGCAAAAGAGATGCAAGTAAAGACAGAAAGCATCAGAAAAGCTGAACAGTAATTGGGCCTTTAACATCAACTGTTGATACTATTACTAAATTAAAGATTGTTTCTAGCTTTGACTAAAGTAAAACTCTATTAGATAATTACACAATACCACTGTCACCTAAGGTTGTATTGCCACCGTGGATTTAAATAGCAAGACACTGACAAGATTTCTTATGAAATAGTTTTCGGTGTTGCTCAATATACTTGGATAGAGAGACTTGTTACTATCTGAAATAGTTCTGCATCACAGTAAGAGAGAAAAATAGAATAGTTAAATTCTGGTCTCCCTTACAGTGACAAAGAATCAAACCTGAAAACTTGGTTTAAGAGTGTCAATGTTGTTAAACTGTAGTCTTAGCAAAATAAACACAAAAGTCAGGCCCCTTACAGATTTATTTTCTTCATACTAGAAATCGTTCAAAAGAAATTTAAAATATCTGGAAAGAATGCTCTCATCTTGTCTCCTGCAACAACATCCCCTATCCCTTTCTGCAAATGTATCCTACTTTCTCTGAGCAGAGTAATTTGAAGGAAGTCAACTGTATACTGCATCAGAATTGTCCAGATATTAAAATTATAATGATGCCCAAAACAAATGCACCTGTACCCTCTTTAAACAGTAAAGAAAAGAACTGTTTAACTATCACTATGTTTCCAGAAAGTCAGCTATGATTTAGGTTGCTTTATTTGTAGAGAAATGGTTAAAATAAATCATTCACTATACCATGACAGACTACGTAGCAGCGATTACTGTTCCCTACATCTGGCTTCTCCTGTTTACTTAAACAAGAGGCATCCCCCCTCTGATAAGGAGTGAGACTGGTATCAGGAGCTACAGGCATTATCAGCAACTTCCTTAGAAATCTGTCTTTTTCCCTCTGTGGTCTGAATCTCTGGATGAGAGTGTGCCATACACCCTATATGGTATCTCCTCCCTTCTCAAATTCTCCAAACCAGTCTTAAAAGCTAAACTTAAGATTTACAGATCTAGCTTGGTCCTAACAAGCAATGTGGTATTTTGAGGTTAAATGGGTCAGTTTCCTACTTAAGTATTTGAACATTAGACTCACTGTTTTTAAAATACTTTGAAAACATGTAACAATGTCAGCAATGAACCTGGAATACTCAGCTTGTTGGACTCTGCTTACTCAGCATGAAAATCCTGTTTCTCAGAAAGAGAACTCCTAGTTCTCACCTCTCACAAAAAAAAGCTACACAAATGCTAGCTGAATCTTTCAACCTGTGACCTACATTCATCAGATCAAAAAGCATTCTCACATGCTCTGAAAGAGGGGTGAGGGAATTCATTGCTCACCTTTTCAGTGTCAATTCTCCTGTAAGTGTTTGCTTGGTTTTAGTTGATCTGCTGGCTGCACAGATGAAAAGAAGCAGAAGACAAGAAATCTACCATCGTGATGAGGCACGTAAATCAATCACCATCTCATCCCTGCAATAAGTACTTCACATGCCCACTTGTCCCTCTGCCACAACAATTCCTCAATCTGAATTCAAACAGCTGAGCATCTGTGCTGGTTTTGGCACAGTTAATTTTCCTAAGAGAATTGGGCCAGCATGGGCTATCATTTTGGATTTGCCCTGGAAACAGCACTGATAACACAGGGACGTTTTAGCTGTTGCTGAGCAGTGGTCATACAGGGTCAATGCCTTTTCTGCTCCTCACCCCATCCCACCAGCAAGGATACTGAGGGGCACAAGCAGCTCTGAAGGGACACAGCCAGGACAGCTGACCCTCACTGAGTATAAAAGCATATCCATCCCATATGACATGATCCTCAGCATATAAAGAGAAGAAGGAAGGAGCTACTTGGAGTGATGGTGTTTGTCTGCCCAAGTAACATTTACATGTGATTTAGTCCTGCTTCCCTGGAGACAGCTAAACATGGGCCTGCCATGGGAAGTGGTGAATGAATTCCTTGTTTTGCTTTGCTTATGCGTTTGGCTTTTGCTTTATTTAAACTGTCTGTGCCTCAGTTCACAAATTTTCTCACTTTTGCTCTTCTGATTCTCTCACCTGTCCCACAAAGAGCAAGTGAGGTAGTAGCTGTGGCTGTGTGGGGCTTAGCTGCCAGCTAAGGCTAAAGCATGACAGCATCCTTCTTATGAATTTACCCCCAAGAGCACAGAAATGTTGTTCCATTAAAAGCACATCTCAACACATCCTGCTCATTAGGGCTGCTGGAACACTTTACTTCTCCCCAATCCCCTCCAGTCTCTCACAGACTATGGAGCTGAAATTAGCTTTTCATTACATGTGAAGGAGTCTCACACAGAGCAGCAGCCTGCTTTTAACGACTGCTATATTACATGGCAATTTTGCAACAATAGCATCTGCTACTTTACTAACATGTATATTTAATGCCACTGCATAGCATGCAGAATTATATGCTGTCCACTGCCTGTTTGTTCAGGTAATTACATGCTTGTAAGCAGCACTATTCCATTTGAAAAACATTGTACTTTTTTTATTAGGTCTTCTTCCTGGTGCTCCTTGTAACAGAACCCCAAACAAGCATAGACTACTCTAGACCAAAAACCCCTATGAATTGGGGTGAGACAAGCTTCTGGCCTGCATTACTAGCATAATTTAGCTCATTTCCTGGGTCTCACTCCCCAGGTTATAGTTTTACATTGTTCTAATATGAAGAGAACTGGAAAGGAAATCTTATCTTGACAACTGGTCAGATATGTACTCCACACTACTTCTGTCAATGGAAATATGAATACTCAGAGCAGTGGCCTTTACAACAGATTTTGTTCTTTCTACTGTAAGGCACTCAACTAACAAAGTCCCATCACATGCAGTTATTAATCATTTTGTTCACAGACAAAACTACCTCAGAGAAGAAAAAAAAAATCAAAGTTTTAAACAAGAGAGTTTAGGAGTCAAGTGTGGGACCAACATGTCAGGTGTTTCAAGGCCTACAGCAAAAGCTTCAGTATGTTCCTAGGCCAAAGGTCAAACCAATCTCATCAATCCCCCCCTACACCTAATTCAGGAAAAAGTGATCATGAACACGGTTATTCCAGGTGGCGAAATGATTGTCCATCTAGTGTAGAAGGCAGTAGTACTAGCATCTGTGGCTGCCAGCAACTTGAATTACATACTTCCAAAGCAACCAAAGAATAGGAAATGAATCTGCTCTGCATAACTGAAGTGATGCCCTTTGGGAAGCACTACTTTAAATCTGATTTTGAGGAAGTGATAATCTACTCTCTGTTGGAAGACAAACAAATTCAAAGCAAAGGAGATTCCATTATTCTGAGCTAAAGTAAGCTCAAGTAGCTCAACAGTATTTACAGTTATGCAGGTAGACATTTGCTCTAGAATTTGTCTTCAGACCATTCTGATGTTAGAAATATTTGTGAGGGGTAACAATACTTAAGTGTACCCACAGGATACTTTAAGGAATAAAATTCTAACTGGTCCATTCTCCTTGTTCCAAGCTACAAATAAATCTATAGATGAATACAGAGTGGCAGAGACAGTCCTTACTGGCCAGGCACAGCCTCAGTCTAGTCATCTCTTTTCTGCTATGAGCATTCAATTGTCAAACAGCTTACTGTCTCAATATGAAAGAATGCCCAAGGCTTTCCTAACTCCGCTTTATTTACAAAGTAGATGCCTAAGGATAAAAAAGGACTGCAGTGTACTGGGCCTTTTGACTCACCCAATACACAGGAAGGCTGCTCTGATGAGCAACTCAAACTCTGCCCTGAGAATTTTGTAGAACTAAGCATCACCCCAATTCTTGAGAGCATAAAGCTATCAGAAGGCTGACACAGGTTGCTGCCTGCTATGCTTTGCTGATGAGAGTAAGGATACCAGAGAAGACTGTACCTGGGAGGAACTCCAGACAGAAAGACCATCATCTGCTCCTTACACATACAGGCACACATGCAGTTTGTATGCAACCAGAACAACAGGAAAATTCTCAGTTAATCTTCTACATTTTGGGTCTACTTCAGATATTATACAAAGAAATAAGAACATTTTCATTCTGTGTGTGTGTGTGCTGCTGGAACATACAAAGTTTTTCTTTTTACAGCAGTAAGCTATTCAAACAACCCATCAATCAACCCACGAGATGAGGCAATGGTTCTCCTACCAGTGAGGAAGGACCATCACAGCTTGACATTTATGAAGAATATGATGGTGAGCACAGTAATTTCTCAAATTATGCCAGATTCAGAACAAACAAAAACAACAAAATCTATTACTTTCACCACAGGCATATTTAACAAAGACAACCCCGATGTAGTCCACATGAAGAGAAACAATTTGAATACCAAAAAAATGAAGCAGAAAAGACACCTCTAAAAAGGACTGACCTTTTTTTTTTTTTTGTCAGCTACACAAAATTCCTAAGGAAGAAAATGGACCTGTTATGTTTTGGAACCGGAAATTTACTATGATTTTAAAATATCCCTGCCAGTAATAACAGACAAAGAATTCATTTTCTTTTTAAGAGTAAGCATGTCTCCATCTGAACAATCTGTTTTGAAAGGTCATGTTTACTTTTTACATGAGAGGCCAATGCAAATTACAAACCTTCTAGACCATGAGAAACAAGACACCATGAGAAACAAGATAAAGAAACCACCTTTTAAATTTCTAGAAATATGCTAAACAAAAAAAAAAACAAACAAAAAACCTTGTCCTATTAAGAGAAGTAACCTTTGTATTTTCCCTTTTGTCTGTCTTCCAAATAAATGAATAGTAGAAAAGCTGCAAGCGTTATTTCTGTTTTCAGTTGATTTTTAGAGATTTTGTTTCTCATCTAGCTGTTTCTGCTACCTAATTACCACATTTAGACAAGGAATTTCTATATGATCTCATTTTCACAAAGTATTTCTGAGGGCATTCATAGGATCTATTGCTGTAATGAAATGGTCGTTAATTAAGTAAAGAAATTAATACTTTTAAAATGTTCTAAATCTGACCAGATTGAAACAAATACTACTATACTAAACCACTTGAAGTTGTTCTTTCAGAGATAATATTGAAATCACCACTACACTGACCTGAAAACAAAAAGCTGTTTAACCTATTTCTTTCCCTAGTGTAACTACTTGAAGCAAGTAAAAAAGCCCTAATAAAGAGAGAACATTAGTTTGAATTCAGAGCTCCTGACTGGAGTTCTCCAGTAAGATAACATCTTTCTTGAAACATCTTCCCTTCTACTGTATTTTAAAGGGTAAAGAAGAAACAGAAAATTACTGCAATATCACTAAGTACCTGTGCCTTCAATGACATTATGAAGGGTTTTTTTGCTCTCTTTTCCTCCAAACTCAAAAGGCTTTGCTGGAAGGAAGCCTCTTATTCCAACATTTTGGGTGCTGCACACCACTACTCACTGCTACTTCAAAGGGCAGAGAAAAAGCTTCTAACACACCAGAGTCAGTTTGCTTGCAGCAACTGAGTATTATTTCTACTTATAATCCACAAAAATCCTCTGCAGATGATGGGGTGGGCAGAGCGATGTATCTCTTCCTCTATCATGGATTGCACAGCATCCTGTTGAGAAATGATGGTGAGAAGGCTCCACAGCAGAGAGGGCTAAGCCATAGGCAGGCTGACAACTAAACTGAAGGAATGCCTGTGCCCCTAGGCCTGGACAGGCATCGGGATGCAGCTGCCAAAGGACTACTTCCTGTTTGGTGTACTCTGACAAGCAGAAGTCTGGATGGAAATAGTTTGCAGGGCAGACTGACCCACCTCAGACAAAGGATGTCTAGCACAGCAGAAGGTGAACTAGCTAACCAAAAGAGGAAAAGAGCCCAGGCTGCCACTCATGGAGGAGAGAGCAGAACAACCCGTGAGTAATGTCTGCTGCAAAGAAGAGCAGTGAATTAGGAACAGGCAGTCCAGAGAAACAGTCTAGACAGGATGGGGGGCAGGGGTGTGCAGATTGCTTGCTTCGACTGTTCCACAATGCAGACTTTTCCCACATCAAACAGAGGGGAAGGGAGGGGAAGGGAGGGGAAAGAGACAGGCAGCCTTGCAGGAAGACCTATCCCACTTTTAAAAAAGAAAGAAGTCTGCCACCATTTATTCACAATACTTACTTCATGTCTTAGAAAAGCTGATTTGCTACTTAATAACTCAAGGATTGTGTTTTTCCATACATGGGTCACCCAGAACTGAATCCCATTCATTATCTCCAAGTAAGTCTGACTGTGTCTAAGTTGATGCCAAGAACCTTCCAGTCTATAACTTACTTTCAAAAACTAGACAAAACCACTAAGATGACTGCTTAAATGCATCATGGTAAACAATTACCCAAACAGATTAAAAACACAAAAAGAACAACAATCTACCCTAAGCATCTATACCCTGCATATCATCTTCTCTCACGAGCAGCTCTCCAGTCATGCATCAGCTACCCAAATGTACCAAGTCTCAAGCTTTCAAGCAGGAAAATGGAACAGAGTATGGGTGAGGAAAGGACATATTAAAATTTTAAGTCTTCACAAACCCAGAAATTATTTGAAATATAGTATTTAACAGTTGTTTAAAATGTGCATAACTAGGTTTAGAATAGTTATACAAGCACATTTGTTTATGTATAAGTAAATACAGTCTGACAGCAGTTTGGATCACCTATCAGAATGAATCAACTGCAAGTTTAATAAGCTTTATTTGTATTCTACATAATAGTCTGTGTTCTTTCAAGCCACTGCAGTGGTAACACATTTAAAGTCTTTCACTGTGCACTAAATCTAAGGTACCCAGCAAAACACAGCATATTCCAGTTGGATGCTTCCCAAACCGTATCACTCAACTTTTTAAATATTACTGCCATCTGGCTACTAGGCTTTGTTTACCAAAACAGTAGCTGTGCACACATTTCTATAGCAGCTGTAGTAAAAAAAAAGTTAAGTAATGCTGTTTGGTAATTCACATTTAAAAATGGAAAACTCTACAACTACTTTATCAAACCAGTTACTATTGTACCCAGAAAAAATAAATATAGGTAGCTTTGTGCTTTGCTGTATTTTCCATATCAGGGCTTTAACGCTCTTCACCAACTCATTTCCCACTGGCACCTTCACAGTCCAGAAGCAACAGTGACTGAAGAACATGTGGAAAGCAAGTAAGTAGTTTATCTTGTGTTATCTGTAATTCCATTCTGTGTAAGTACCAGTGCTACAGAAATACAAAATGGAAATGATGCCATAGTAATACCTCTGGTTGTTTTTAGGGTACATAGCAAATCACAGACCTTTCTCAATGAGACCCTAAAACTATGCTGAAGACTCTGATTTATTCCAGGGGCTCTTCCCAGTGTCCAGGTCACTGTAAACAAAAGAAGTATTTAAACTATGGCTAATCTGAAACTATGCACAATGAAAGCCAGAGAAGTCCTGGAAGCAGTGGGAATATTTAAATTGAAAAAGACCCTGTGGGTTTTTTAATTACAGTACATTATATTATTCAGGCCTGGAAACCACAAACCCAAGTTTCTTTGTAACTGAGTTACCAAGGCAGCACAAAACACACTCAAGGCCAAACAGGTGAAGAAGCATTTTCAGCAGTTCACTTTTCTGGATATCTTATAAGTGTAAGGCAGAATTCAATCTTTAAACAAAGACTTTGGCCTCAGAGAGTATATAGATTTTGGCTGGATAAAAACAAATGATAGTGTAATTACAGCAAGGTTTGTTCTCAAGTTCTGCTGTGCTTAAAACATTACCTAAAGCTCCACCCACATATTTATTCAGTTCAGTACCCAAATAATCAAACGTAAGAGAATCCAGCAGTTGCTTAAAGCATGCTTAACTAGAACTGAAATAGCTGCACCAATTTAAAGCAAAAACACATGGATTTGTGTGCAAGAAAATATTACCTGACAGCCACCCAGAGCAACTGCAAACTTAATAAGCTAAAGGATAATTAAGAAAAGTTGTTCATATGTAGGTCAATAAGTTGGTTTTATCCCAAATGTTCCACAAGGAACTGTGTACAGTTTGGTACGTACATACACATTCCTTGTGGCCGTAACAGCTTGTTCCTACATCTGAATGAACACAGCAGATTGATCAAGCACTTTACAGCCCAGAACTGCTCTGCAGACTGATCTTACAGAGACTGTAGTGGAAGAGTGTCTATTCTCTCTGAGAGCAGTATTTTGTGACCTATACATTGTTTACATGTTGATGTTTTAGAAAAAAAATCAAGTTTTTTGGAAGCAATAGCTAGACTTTTACTTTTTTCTCCTCTCTCTCAAATCATAGGCACTGAGATTATCTGAGAAGTCACATGGTCCAATCTGACTGAAAACAGTACAGCATCTGGACAAGTTTTAGCCTGATCTGACTTGAGTACTTTATGAAAGATTTCAGGCCATAAGTACAGACTCTTCTTGCTAGAGATAAAACTGAAAACAGCTATGAACCACATGCAACCAAAAAACCCAGTATTACACAATTTTATGGTAAGATCACACAATATGCATGGAAATCAGTGAGTATATCAAAGTTAAATACCTTTTCAAATGGATCCTGAAGTGTCAGGAAAATTATCATTAAAGATTATATACAAACCATCTACTAGGCCAAAGAAAGAAAGCAAGCAAGAAGGTAAGTATTTTTTTCTCATCTTACACAAAACAGCTCTCAGAAGGTCTTTAAAAAATGAAGGAACGGCATTAACTGTCCTCAAAATACTCTGATAACACACTTTTCATCCCTAAGATAAAATAATACCTAACATAAAAGATTCAGGCAACCAAATATTAAGGAACGGTACCAATGTGATCCCGAGATCTTGTAATACTGCTCACCTACTAAGCATTTGAAGACTACAAGTGCTGCATTCTCTTGTCTGTCTGTTACTCTTACAGCAGGCTTGTGCTATAGATAAACAAGGCCAAGGCCAATACAGGCTATATAGCAGAGCATGCCAGTAAAACTCTGAACAGGTAAGTAATGAACAATTAAAGGACACATTTCAATTTCTGAAGTCATAACAAATTCAACAATTAGATATGCTTTTTTTTTTTGTATGCAGATCACTGTCAGCAAAATTGAAAAATCTGGATAAGCAAAGAGAGACAAACTATAAGAACTGCAATACCAGACTACTACTCTACTTACGCCCTAGAGAAAAAGCTTGTAGTGTGGTGCTTGTTTCAGAAACATGTCATTCTTCCAACAGATTACTGTCAGTTGTTACAAACTCAGCTGGCAGAGAAGATTGTTATTCAAGTACCAAACTTTGTTTATCTTCTTTTTCAGTAGAGGTAGAAAAAAGAAGACATTATCTTGTATAAATACATCTATTTTTATGTACTGCCCTACATCTTCCATCTTTTCAGTATTTCTTTTATCTGGTAAAACTGATAGTGACAGAATTGTCACTGATGCACCAAGTGTTTTTCCTGTTTGTACAGTCTACACTTAATCACAGTTCCAGTCTCAGTGAAACCCCTAAAAGTTCAGAAACTTCTGTATTTAGTTTTTAAATCTGACTTCCAAGGTGTATACAGCAATCTTTAGATGAAAGATGAAAGATTTAATGAAAGGTTTCATTAAATCATAGTTGGTTTGTCTTCTCCCCTACCCTTTCTTCCTCTCTCCTTAGTTCTGAAACAAGAGGAAATCCCCTTTTAATCCTTCCCTCAGCTTCTGACACACACCTAACTGCTTTTGCAGTGCTAAGTAAGACCAGCTGGGGTAGCTGTGGATGAAAGCATTATTCACTTGCCCTGGGTTTCAGGTTCTGAAACCCACAGTCAAACTTGCACAGGTTGTCTAGATTCCATCACTATCTCTCCAACAACACATACATATCTAAACTCAAATTTAGCAGCATATCTAAATTCAGATTTAGCAAAGGACAAAGTTTAATTTAATGTAGGTGAGAATAGGGAGGCAGAATTGTTTAGAAATTCTCCTGGAAAAGCAGCCTATTGTATTAGAACAAAGCAGCTTACTTCTTTGTTTGGACAGGTTAAAAAGGTCATTTATGCCTCAATGCATCAAATTAACATTTGAGGACACGAATTTTAAAAATGGCTATTTGCATCTCCTCTCTAAACTGCTAATGATTTTTTCTTTAACATGGGGGAGAAGTAAAGGTGAAAGGGGAAAATGGAAATACACAGCCAGATTTCCAAAAAGAATAAGAGCCTACTCCTCAGGCCAATTAGGCACCGACTTAACATCCAAATCAGTACAAGGTGACTATATCTTAATTACACCTCAGAAATTAAGCAGATAGGTCAAATGGTGTCCACTATAACTTTTGGCACATCATATACAATTTTCTCCCTCCTGTTCACAGAGACAAGCTCCAATATTCACAGTATGAAATCCCCACCAGCAGAAACAGCTTTCCAGCATGCTTTGCACTGGCACAATATTGCTCATCTTGCTAGTCCTGATCCTAATAAACTACATCATAGATCATAACACAAATACAATTATTTATATAAAAACCGTTGGGGATTTTAGAAGTAATAAAAAAAAATCCTATGTGCTTTTAAACTAGGTAACTGGAAGTATTTGGGACCAGGTTTTCTAACACTAGGCTTTCCATCTCTGAAAGCACCTGTGGTTTTCATCAACTCTTCACAACTAGCATTGAACTAAACTATGAACTTTCATTTCTATGAAAACCTTACAAGCTAAAGAACCATTCACAAAGCCACTAATATTCTTCACAAAAAATCATGCTGAGCTCAAATTATGCCCATCAGATACAGTTTGAGCAAAAGCTCATACCTCATAATTTGCTTTCTCCAGCTGTCCAAAACCTATCTCACTTACATTCATGTTCCCTTCCCAGCAGATGGAAGGACAACGACCTGCAGATAATGTTCCCTGCCACATGGAGGTCGTGCTGGTTAAAGAGACTAATTTTTGATAGTAATTCCCAAACAAATAGCAGCACCAGTTCAACTCCAGCAGCTTGAACAAGAGTGGCGGACAAAGTCAGTGTCAATGTAGTGATACCAAAGAGATGGGGAAACAGAAGAAGCTCATGGTAGTGCACACACAGTGTTTATATTGGCAATCTCTCTGGGATACTTCCCTGCTTGCCAAAAATACCTCCCAGAATTCACTGGGAATTGGGTTTTAATGCTTCCTTCAATGGGCAATTTTTATTTAAGGAGAATAAGCCAACATTCACCATTTAGAATTGTCCAAACCTTACTGCCAAAAAAAAACACCTGTTGAACTTTTTCAGACTCAGCAACAGCTCAAACATCCATTACCAAATGTAACAATTCAGTTCCAGCCAGCATAAGACTCAGAGAAACTCGGCTACTCCACGGTATCTTTAACAATGCTGCTTCACATAACAACCAGATAATAAACATTCTGTTACAGAGTAACCTGTAGGAGCAAAAGCTGAATGCTGCTAGGCACTAGTCACTTTAAAAGGTGTAAATTGGTTAATACAAAACACAGCTGTTGTTTTGAAGGCAACAAAAGATTTCAGACAAGAGATCCTTATGCAGGCAAGTGAAGGCAAAATTTTCTTCATGTTCCCACCTGCCAGTGTGAAGAGTTATCTGCCACGGCTTTATGCCAAAACAGGAAAAAGAGCAGCAAGCAAAGAGAACTCAGCCTGCATAAAGCTGCTTATAAAATGCTGTGTCACTTTTCTTCTGTGATTATTTTTTGCGTTTTTGTTGAAACATCAATGCACAGAAGAGAGTATTATTACATAGTTACTCACAGAAGTTGCTTCTGAACAGAGAGGAACTATTCTTTTTGTGCCATTATCCACATAAAAACATAGATACCATACTTCTACATTACTCAATATGCAGCTAACAGGTTTTCGAAAGATTCTTACTAGAAGCACCATGTAATTCCAGACAGGCAGAAGCAATTATAGCAAAACCTATGAATATTTTTTCTTATTATTTTTAATTTCAGTTAGCTTTTTAACAACATACCAATTATAAGGATCTGTGCAGCAACTGCCACTTTGAACACTGTAATTTCACCTAGCTTCTAGAGAAAGTTTCCAAAATGTCATTAAGCCAGTTGAAACCACTTCTGTACTCTTCCAGTCTGCTCCTAGAGATACAACCAATCTCACAGCACTAGAGAAATGCAGAGGCTGCTGCATCTCTATGTACTATTATAGTATCTTTGTGACACAAGTACCACACTGTGTTACAAGAATTTGCCAGCTACCACCAAACAGCTCTGTGATATGCTTCAAGGCTAGCACAAGGTTTTACTTCATGGTATAAACAAATTCTTTCTAACTAAAGATGTAAAGGATCTTTCTAACTAAGGATCTAAAGGATCCAGCTTTTTCTGCCTCAGGCCTCCCACTAGCACAGGCCAGCCACATCCAAACCACACCAACTTGGTGTCTTGCTTTGGTAGGCAGACAAAAGATACACTCAACACAATGACCTGTGCCATTTAGATACTAAAGGTAATAAAATGAGGTTTATATTATACAGAGTAAGGTAAAAGTGGAACATAGTCAAACCAAAATTCAAACTAAAAAGATACAAGATTCACAACAAGGTTTGAATCAAAAAGATAAGAATTCGAAGTTAACAAATTTTCTACGGGTACTGAAAAGACATTTCAACTCAAGTTTGAGAAAATGCTCCTTTGACACATTTAGCCACAGGTCCCTGGGCATAGTTATTTTACTGTTACTCATATAATTAGAGAAAAATGTACATAATTTATGACAGTCAAACCAGTCACTTGCATCAAGCCTACACTGTGCAACAGAGTTCGATGAGCCATGTGCTGGCATTTTGTATAGAGCTTCCAGGGTCATTAACATTCAGTTTCTCCTTGTTGCTGCTCAGTTGAGGCTCCTTCAATCCCCCAGAATGTCCTGGGAAAGGGCACCAATAATTCTATCCCACACAATGGCTCACATCCTGGTATAGGGACAATATGGGATGCTGGGCAGAGAGACCTGAAGAGAAAGCTGCCAACCACCTGGGGAAGGAGAAGTGGGAAAGGAAATGATACACAGCAAACAGGATGAAAAAAATGTTGGTCATTTATCACCATTACCATACCCCAATCCCATCAAGGCAATCATCAAGAGATATTTTCATTCTCCTGATTCACAAAACCAGAAAGGAGAGAGAGGAGGAAAAAACTAACACCACCAACCAACCAACAAAAACTTTCTGATATTTTAAACAGGCATTTTCATCCCTACTCCACGCAAACTAAAAAACAGCTTCAGAACAACGGCCAGTTTTGTATTATGGTATGTGGAAAAAAAAATGGAAGGGACAATGGGTAGGAGACACTTGGAAAAGTTTTATACTCACTTTCTGCAAAGGATTCCTTCCAGAACCATTAGAAATGCCTTTGCAGCACTTAAGAACAATCACTTCTGGCTAACTAATAATACTCAGGAAACTATTTCTGTTGGGTATTATTTTCTAACCTAATCAAATAGCTGCCTAATTTATTATTCCTAATTGATCTGCCAGGTGTGAGAGTATTCTACTGTCAGCTCTCTGGGTTCATATATAACTGATATAGTGGGGGAAAAGCAGGGGAGCAAGATGTGGTGTCTTAATCACAGTCCTTGCAAAAGTAGTTTCTACAGAAGCTGTATGTGAAGCTACATTTTGGTTAATGCCTCTAGAAAAGAAGCAAGGCAACAACATACTGAGTTTCAAATTTCTTTAAGTATTAAAACTTCAGGATGAAAATTCACCCCAAGTACCCTTTGCCAAAATAACTGACAGAGGAAAAAAAAAAAAATCTAACATGGCACTTAATACACTGCAATGGAAATAAAGATCCAGGGAAATCAGTCAGTACATACATGGCACTTACTGGACATTCAACCTCTTTTGATTATTACCCTCTGTCCATTATCAGAGCGACACAATGCCTATAATGGCAAAGGGGTTGCTACTATATGATTTTAGATTTTTTAGAAGCCTTTTGCCATTTTCTCCCTGAACACTAACACTGACATCGTACTGAACTGGTATGGACAGAAAAAACCTATACATCAGCCAGGAGACCAGAAAGGGAAAAGTGTGCCACTTGGGCATCAGTGCTGCAGTACTGTTTATAGCTCTGGGCTTTAGCTGGTTGGGTTTGCGGGTTTTTGGTTTGGTGTTTGTTTGTGAAGGTTTTGTTTAGTTTCTGTTTTGGGGGGGGTATTTGTTTTTGGTTTTATTTTTTTCCAAAATTATAATAAATGCACAGAATTTCTCAGTGGATACAGCACTAGGTTCACTTCCCTTCTTTACAGGAAAGAGGCCTCTCCAAGTTTCTTTCATTATGAGTCATGATGACAAGACACTTCAGGGAACCTGCATAGTAAACATAAAAACAGGCTCTGAAGAGAAGTGAAACATCAAATATGAGGAACTTCTATACCATAACATCAATAAAAACAACAATATCGCCTCTGCCATGTTAATTCATAGATTCATAGACTGAAACTTAAAAAAAAAAAACTTATATATGCATTCCACGAAAATCCATCTCCACATATCAAATTAAACCTCTGACAGTGAATTTCAGAAGTAATGTGTTGAGCTTTACCTGCTGCCTTTTTTTTTTCCAGAAATGCAGAACCATTATGAGTCTCTCAGGGCTCAAACCCAGTGTAGGCAATTTCTATTAAATAGCTCACAGTATTTATAAAGCTTGAAAGATCCAAACTCCTGTTTTATATGGGTTACATTGCATTTAACCAGACTTAAGTCATTTTACAGCTCAAGAGGAAATCCCAGACTGTGCTCACTGGGAAGAGAGGTACAAACTAGTCTGATTCACAGAGGCAATCCAGAGGTTTCCTCACATTGTCTCACTACTGCCCTGATGCTCCAGACAGAATTTGAGGCACCATTGTGGTGAGCACCGGCCCGCAGTAGTCAAAAAATGTAATCATAATCTGCAACAGACAAGAGAGTGGAGAAAGCAACACACACAAAGCAGAGTGATTCACACAGAGTCATGCAACACCACAGCAGTACAGACAAAATTTAGTACTTCTGACTCCTGAAATACCAACCACTCGATGATGTATCAAATATTAAAAGATGTTTTCCTTACTAGTACTTCTGCTGTTTTTTGGCTCTGGTTAAGACTTGGCCCCAATAGCATTTGACAGTGAATTTCAGGAACTAGACCTGTCTTGCAAAAACAAGTTGCTCTATCAAGAACAGGTCTATACCAATGCCACCAATATCTGCAATATCATTAACACAACAGGAAGAATGGGAGAGGAAAGAGAAATGGGCTTATCTTGAAGTTTTTTTTCACCTCACCTCTCCTTCACAGAACTATTTGTCTAAAAATTCCAACATGTATTTATACTTAAACTCTGAAGAGTTCTGCAACCTGTACGTCCAATTCATATAAAAGCATTATACTGCTGTGACAAGTGCACATTGACTAGAGACCTATGACAAGAAGCACTGAAGTGCTTCTTGAAGTTTTGTATATTTTGTATATTTAATAGTGCAGACTACAAGCAGCAAGACTGGTTATAGGAGAGAAAGGCAGATTCCCAAAACCCAGAATTTAAAAAAAAAAAAATTAAAGCCAACAAGAGAGCAGCTTCAAAAAAGCTGCCTGGACCTGCTAAGCAAGTATCCAGGCAGCCCAGAAGTTCCAGCAATCAGCAAGTCTCCCAAAATCCTTTGAATAAGAGAAACATTTAAGTAGTGTTCCATTCACCTATACTTCCAGTAATGCTGATAGTGAAATGTGCTTTTAATCACTCTTGCACCTGGATATTGTCCAGGTATGGGGTTTCTGTTGTTGTTTTTGTTTTTCATTTGTTTCATAATAATAATTCAAAAGCATAGATCCATTCTGAAATCTGATTATAGAGCTGAAGAGCATATCACCCAGAAGATACATCACCCAATCAAACACAAAACCTGGATAATTTTATTCATTTTTAACTGAAAAGTTTAACACCTTGCAACACTCAAAGCAACTTCCTACATAAGCTCTCCCCTAATTTACGAAATAAGGGGCTGTGACGGCACTCTGCTGCTGTAGCACTTCTCACCCGGCGGACAGCAGAGGCAGGCAGCAGCACCAGTAGTGCCTCCAAAACCTCTAAGCCCGGAACGCTGAGAGCTCAGAGCTCTTCTCGGGCTCACCTGCAGCACCGAACACGAAACCCCAAAGGGCGGGGGGGCCGCTGAGCGCGCCCCTCGCTCGCGAAGCAGCGCCGGGTCCTTCCTTCGTTCCCGCCGGGTCCTTCCTTCGTTCCCGCCGGGTCCTTCCTTCCTTCCTTCCCGCCGGCCCGCGCTGACGTCACCGCCATTCCTCAACAGCGCCGCGGGCCCGCGCCGCCAGCGAGCGCGCACCGAGCCCTCAGCTGGGCTTGGCCGGGAGCCAGGCTGCTGAGCTCAGCATTTTGCAATGCACTTCCTTTTACTTCACGGCTTTACAGAATGCCGCGGCCCCGCCGCCCTTCTTAACCCCTGCGGCGCTGGGGTCGCTGCCCCGCTGTGCACCAGGACGAGAACGGGGAGGCTGCCCCGACCGGGGAATCGCCGTCCCTGCCCATGACTGCGGGCTGGAAAGCGAGGAGCCAGCCACAGCACTGCCCAGCAGATGCAAACTGGGCAGGAACACCCACAGCCCTCATTTCCTCCGGTTCTACCCAAGTCCGCATGCTGATAGGCAGGCACGACACCGTATTTATAGCAGCTCCGGTTTTAATCACGTTCTCATACACGATATATACGAAGCCTGAAGGTGCCGCCGGTCGCGCCGGTTGATTCACACGAGCACTGGTTCTGTCTGCACTGGAGCTGAGCCCAGGGTGAACATGGAAAGATGCACCCAGGTGGCACGGAGGTGACCTGAGAGAAGGCTCAAAATAAGTAGGTCTAAAACCTGAAGTGGAAAAGAGGCTAAGAAGAGCTGTGGTTATCACAGCTTGCTATATCTTCTGCGCACATGTTTTCCAATTACCTCTACAATTCTGAAGAAAATTAAGGAAGCTTTCTGTAGGTCTCAACACAGAAGTTTCTGCCTTCCATGCACGTAGCCCTGCAACTTTTGAGAGTGCTCCAATTCTAAAGTTGTGAAGGCAGCATAGTAAATTCCTTCCCACCACTCCACCCACACTGTTTTGGGACTCTCTAAAGATAACAACCCATTTTTAGACTTCTGGTCCCAGACTGTATCTCCATTACATCCAAGAACTACTGCTGCCCAAACTCGCCCCCACAAACACACCACAGTTGTTCTGCGAGACCAAGAACAATGACAAGCATAAAATAAACTTTCACCATCCCTTAACCTCTTTTTCAAAAGACATTTTAAGAGTGAAGTTAAACACAAGGGCTCAAGCTAGTTTAACACTGACAAGCTCAAGTATCACTAACAGCATGCAACAATTCCCAAACAAAGAATTCACAATGTACTGTTCTGTCATGTTCTCCTACCCAGATTTGTATTCCACCTGAAAAAGCTCTGGTTTTCAGAGAGCATGCCATGGAAAAAATACTCTTCTAGAACATAAAGAGGTTTTGCCCTTTTAGGTAAACATCTGTCCAGTACACACTATCTTATCCAAGAAGGGGCACTCCTCTTAAAGGAGTGGTCACCCAAAGAAATATTGTATAGAAGTCTTTCCTCTGATTGTCAGCATGACTTCAGTACCATAGCATTGCAGATACTGCACACCTAAACCAACTAATCTGATAATAAAACTGTAGTTAATTTTGTCAGCAAATAGATCGCTAACAATGTACAACCATCACAAAAGTTGTTTATACAAAAACAGGAAACCTTTTCACAGACGTTTTCATCAACCGCTTCCAGCTCTCCAGAGTCATTTACAATCTAAGTAATCATATTCCTGTAACAATGTCAGATGAAAAAAATCTATGTACTTCCTGAAGAAGGGGAAGTACAGCACTGGCAAGGACTCCTAAGCTGACAGTTATTTTTTTTTTAAATTACAAACTACATTTTCCAAAATGGATGTTCATGCTATTAATCAGAAAGTTCACATTTTTAAAGTTCCCCACTTTAAGAAAACAGAACAGGGAGCTATCTCATCTAGCACTCTTCAGATCAAGGTGGCTCAGGGACAGTTTAAAGCTAAACAAAAAAGCTTTGACTTCTGTGCCATTGTACTTTCATGCCACATTTTAATTTGAAAGATTATAGTAACAACCCGAGCTTCTAAATTGAATGAGCATGTAGGAGGGGTGAAAAGAAAATATATCTCTGCCTCACACTGCCACCATGCCATGTATGTAGTCTAAAGCACAATTTCAAGACCAGCCCGTTACACAGGCTTCTGTAACCACCACTTTTAAGTGTAGAAGCTCCAGCCATCAAAAGATATGTTACGTTATTAGATCACAACACGTGTCATACACAGTTTTAATGGGTGGTTTGAAGAATTTCAAATATTAAACCCCTATCTCGTCTGCAATTCCCTTACACTGAGTTTTATAAATCTTGCCCAGATTGCACGTGGTGGCAAGCTGGATAAATTGAGGAACTAATTACACCAAGTAGAAGTACTTTATCTGAATGCATAACTTGCACCAGTGTCTAAATGCATGGAACAAATACGTTCAATGTCTTCAAAGCACCAGGGCACTTATTTGAATTAAAAGTTCCCCACAGATACTGTAACTGCCACAACATTCTTATTTTAAGGAAAGATTTTATCAACATAGACAATACCACAAATCTCTGGCACACTAGGGGATGACTTAATAATTGCTGCGGTGGTCATGACTTTTAGGTTTTTTGATGATTACAAATTTGGTCTCTGCTTCAAACATGGGCTCTGTCCCTCTTTTACATTTAACTGATAACTGAGTTGGACAGGTTCTGTTGCTGTATCTGATCTGTTCTATCACTGCATTAAACAATTCACATATTTACTGAAACATTAATCGTCCTAAAATCAGCCTAACAATGCCAACTACAAAAACTGACAAAAATATTCCACTGGGTAATTCACAGCAGCATTGAAAGGATTTCCATCACCAAGCTTCTATCTTCCTAGTTAAAATTTTTATTTATGACACTTGCATGAACTCTTTAAAAATACCTCCTTACTAACCTCCCTTGCTTCTTCTGTTACAATAATGCCCCAAAATCATCTTTGCTGATAAAATACAGGCTAAGAAATTGAAATAACAACTACTTTTGGATATATCAGTGGACAGACATCCATTTAGGCTTAACTTTTCACCATGTTTAAAACATTTCCTCCTCATGGTGATTCCAGGCAGTGCTGTCATTGAAAACAAGGTCCTTTTGGGTAGTTTTTACCATATCACCATTTTAATTATCTCAGCAGCCCTCAAAAAAGGTCATCAGCAGAGAAGCCAACCACATAATGTGCTGTTTCTGGCTGCTGTCTAGGATTTGAAAGCAGGAAAATTAGTGATTTTAGCAGCATTTAGTATCACCAGGTTTATGTTTCACTACTAGCTTACCATCTTAAACATGGGCAGCTGCTACCATCTTCAGAAGTCTTTCTAAAAATAATCACATATCTAAATATATCATGGTTTTCAACTTAGCATTTCTCTCATTTAAAACAAACTTTACTTCTGTCTGCTTTTAACCCCTTAGATTGTATCAAGCTTCTCTTTTTAGCTGTAGAGGACAGTTTGAAAACTGCGAACCCCTAAAGCATTACAAGAAGCAAGTAACTCCGAAATTTCCGAATTATCTTTTAAAGCTTTTTCCAATTTGTTTTTAAGCCTTTTGATTTCAGAAGACGTTAATCATGATTTCTGAACACTTTTGGTGCCAATTACACAATACTGTAATTATGTACCTATTATTCTCTGAAAGATACCACACATCTTTGTTCTCATTCACTTTTGCTGCACTTTTTTACATCATAATTTAAGAATTAATTTTTCAGAGCTATGACTGACTGAGTTTACACGGGATCTTGCACAAAGTGGACAAAATAATAAATACTGTACTGTAGTACAGGTAGGTAATGGCAGAGATGAATGGGACAAATACTGGAGTGACAGTGTACTCAACCACTGAAAAAACCCTTTAGTCATCTACTGACCTCTACTATCAGCCAAAGATGATGACTAAAGTCTAAACAAATTATTCTTTTAAGACACATAATTATAAAAAGCTTCTAATAGAAAATGAAAACCAGAGAGAAAAAACTCAACACATGAACAAGGAAGGGAAGCAAAAGCTTAAAATATCATATAGTTACAATCTCCAAAACCCTCAATTTAGGTGCTTCATTCTCATCTCCAAAGAGAAACACTAAAGCAGCTCTTACAATCAAGAAACAGCTTATATTTTTATTGCCATTAAATATAAACCACTAGCCTTGCTAATATTTTTAAAGACAAGCTCCATTGCTAAAATGCACCCTTTTTAAAGCTGGCAACTCTGAGTTCTATTTAGTAACAAAGTTTTGCGTTTCATTTTTGCAGACCAAGACATGGTGTTCTCCTGTGAGCTCTGCACTTTCAAAGATCTCATTCTTGATCATATCTAAAAAACCAATTTTCATTTATAAGAGGTCTAAAAAAGGAAATTTGAAAAAACCTTAACTTGTCCCTTTCCTACCTTTACAGGTATCCTGCAATGAACAGTCAAGTATGCAAACACTGAGTGACTTCAATCAATAATCACCAGCTTGCATTGTGGCGCATCAAAGTTTTAAGTATCAGACTATTTAGTGAACTCTGGTAAGGAGTGATGGATACTACAGAGGGAACATATTCCAGCTGACTTGAATATATTCCAGGAAGCAAAGGAGCATACATTTTTTCTTCTTTTCTACCAGCAAAAGACAGGAATAGCAAGAAGCTGGTTCACTAAGGCTTTTACATGGTCTTCTGCACATGCAGAACTACATCAGCTAAATCAAATCCCTGAAGGAGCCACCGGAAGGAAAGGGACACTTGGCTGTCAGGTATTTCTGTTCTTCCCCTTAGTTTTGGGTGGCAGGAGATGTTACTTTTTCCTCCTTCCACGCTGTCTTTCAAAAGGGCTTCATCAGCCAGGCCAAATGTAATTAAGAGCTGGCTAGGAGAAACTGAGTAAGCCATACACAAAGGGAACACCCCACTTTTCCTTGATTTAGGACAAGCATAGGTTTTAAGAAATAAGGTAATAAAATATTTTATTAACGGTTTAGGATTAGGACTGGGAAATCCATAGCACCTCAGGCTAACATACCTGCAGGTGTGACTTCGTGCATTACTTTCAGCATTAGGGAAAAGGCAGAAGATGGTACCAGCCACTGACACTTATTTTTACTCCTATTCTGTCTCATCAAGTTTTACCAAAACTCCTGTCTGTGGTTTTACATGGTCATTCATCTGATCAATGAATGGACTCTGCTATGACAGGGAAAAAACTCTCACCCAAATTTAAAAAAGACAAAAAACCTCATGTTTCACTTGTCTGGTGATTCACATCACCATGCCAGGACACAAAAAGCCAATCCAAACCAATACACTTCTACATAAGTAAAGGAATAGCACCTAAGATCTTCTGTCTTAATCTAAAGACAGAAGGCAGCTGAGAGCAACTCCAGTTTATAATGACATTGAGAAAAACATAAGTGAAGCCACAGTCTGAATCATAATATATATATATATATATGTATATATATATATTTAACACCTCATGTTAAAAGTGTACTTGCAAACATTTACCATTATATTTATCTTGGCCATTTTAAAGCTTTTCCCTAGTTTAAAATGTAGATTTGAAAGTAAAAGTGGCTAAACTAAAAATGCAACAGCTTCCATACAAAGACAGTAGGTGAAAACATACACCCCACTAACATTCATTCTCTCCCTACTGTATTTTGAAGTAAAAAGCCCAGAACCTACCTGTTAGTTAAATTACTCACCCGAAAAGGAAACATCTGTCCCGGAACAGTTTTAACTCTCATTACTACCTTCAGCTAACAAGACACCACCATGTACTGATCAGGAACTCTTCCAGACTACAGTTGTTCTGAATACACAATTCTACTTCTTGTGACTTCAAGTAAAAAACACCAAGTTTCAACCTCTGCATTTCATTATAACATGGTTCAGGGTATATACTGCTAGTTACTCTCTTTCAGGACAGTTTTGTAAATATCTAAATCTGTCTTCTTGAAATGTGAAGCATCCACAAAAGACATAAACCCCACTTATGCAGCTGCTGGAATTTACCGTGCTATCTTCTGTCCCTCAAAAAAGAGCTGTCCTAGCTCAAACTTGAAACTTCATTGTATTTTCTGCCTATAATATAGGGCTCATGATAAAGACCAATATCCTGTAAGGAAGCATCATCAGCTGCTCAGAACTTGCAACTGAAAGAGCATCAGCGTCACAGAGTTAAAAAAAAATGCAGAAATACAATGACAGTATATTATGCTCCAGCACTGCATTCCTAAAATTGTGTATTAAACAACAGAAACTGATACACAAAAAAAGGAATGTCAGGTACTTAAATACAGTTCATAAACTGCGAGACAACTACCTGATTAAAACACTCTTCTGAGCAACTATCCCTTATTAATGATATTTTAATGGTTCACAAGAAATCTGAAACATTCCTGCCTTGCACAAACATAGAAAAGCCAGTTTTGAAAGAATGCTATTGCTGAGACAAGGCATAAAATAAAATCAACAAACAGTAATTCAAGTGCATTAAAACACTGAAGGGTAACTTTCATATGGCAAAATTAGAAGGCATTAGTGACTCAAAGTCCATCCAACAAATGCCAAAAATATGGTTAACATATTTACTATCCAAGAAAAACTACCATTACAGAAAAAAAGAGGCAACAGTGAAATCCAAAACTTGCAGAATGTGCTACACCACCACCTACAGTGGTAATATTCAGTTAATAACCAAGAATAGAATTCCATTTCCATTCACAGAATGCTGGGGTAGGATGTGGGGAAGAAGGGTCATCAGTATTGTGGCACACTAAAGGATTTTGTACCAAGTTAAGGACAGGGTCTTAAAACCAGAAAGGACTATCAAAGCTAATGACAACAGTGCCAGGTCTCAGGGAGTTTGATCCAGACTGCCTTTGTTAAGGGGCAGCACTGCTGAGAAAATGAGGGTGAAGTTCAAAACACACTAGCAGCCACCCACCTTTTCTTAGTCACCTCAAAACAGCAACTCTTGCGAAGCCTCTTGAAGCTTCCCAAGAGACAATACTGGGAATGCAAAACTGAGATCTAGAAACCAACCCACCCTTGTAAGAGCCACCTTCTCCAAAGATCTTTGGAGAAAAAATGGTCCCTAGGCAGCACCTGTTTTCTCAGAACAGCCAACTTCCTTGGAGAAAAGTATCCCACATTTTCATAAAAAGGATTTAGCAATAATGAAATACAAAAAACATTTACACAAAATTTGCTTCTTGGTTTTCCTGAACTACCATATTTCTCAAGGATTATGAGATACTCAAAATTCTCTGCTTCACACCTTCACCACTGTTTAGAAGTATTTTTAGAAGTATTTTTCAAAGAGCAGCCTTTCAAGTCTTATGAGGTGGCAGTGACCTCATATTTTATATAGTGTCATACTCAAATCAGTATGTAAGGACACAAATTGTAACACTTTAGCCAAACCCATGCCAAAAACTCCTACTGAGAATCCACTCCATGTCTCATGTCCCAAGCCTTTTGATTGAAGGGACAAGTTTATTAAGTGCTGTAGAAGGTAAAGACATGAATGGTTCACAGGTTAAACCAAAATATTCAACTAACTGCTGTGACAGATTTGGTTGAGTGACAGTGACAGATTTGGCCACATTAATACCTACTTCTAAGGTGGAAAATACTTCTCTAAGTTATTTTATCTTCTCTCTAGAAGGACGCTGGCTAGAACAAGAGTGTCACTTCCCTGTCAGATGAAATTGTCTAGGTAGAATCTACTGATGTACACAAACCAGTTTCTCCTGCAGTTTCACTGCCTGGCACAGAATGAGAGAACTGGGTAAGAATTATGTCTTCCTTCCAGCTGCCTTATGAGACATGGTGCAATCTATGGACAAAATAACTTATTTAAACCTAAAGATAATTAAGTAAAGACTGGGACTGTAAAGACTGAGCAGTAAAGTCTGTTCTGGCTGAACAGAAACAAAATTGCTCAACAAAGCCTGGACCTCACCAAGCTTCCAAAAGTTTTAGGAAAAAGCAGGAAGTTAGCCCATCCTGCAACTCAGAGAAAATTATCTGAAGCATGTACAGCCAGAGCAACAGACTGATTTGCCTGCTTACATCATCTGACAATGATAACCCTTCCATCGCCTTGACAAAACAGATCTTTATACAAAAAACTGTATGAAGTGCACAGAACTTCCAAAGATGACCTGAAACATCCCAATATTACCTCAATTATACTGTTCTCTAGTGACAAAGACAGTGTCCTGGAGAGCCACAGAAATAGAACAGAAGTAGCCAAGATTAATTTTATTAGTTGGTAATTTCCTCATCAGTGGAGGAAAAAACAAAAACCCAAAACCAAAACAAACTCTACAGACATTTTCACAAATAGCCCTGTCACACCAAGTTTCTCAGACCAAAACAATGCTGCCTTTTGAAAATACCCATTTGCCTCATTTGGTTGGGTATTTAAATTCAAATCCATTAACATGCTCTCCAATCCTTAAATTCCATTACTATTTAATTTCAGTGTGGACTTGCAGAACTCCCTAACCAATTCTCACTTGAATCTAATTCGCTCCAGCTGCCTTGTTCTCAAGTATTTTCTTAACAGCTTTGATGACTAGATTAAAATAACTAAAGGAAAATTCAAGGCAAAATTTTATACGGATGGGATTGGTGAAATAAACACTTTGTTAAACATGTTCAGAGCATGAAGAGAACACGAATGAACAAAGCTCACAATGTGAGCTTAATAATGTTAAGTCCTCTGCTGTACTTGAGATACTTTCCTGTGTCTGGCATCATACTAAGCATTTTACATTTTTACCTCATCTCACATCTTCAGCGACTGACATATCAACTTATCTTTAAATACCATTATTTCTTTGTATTACATTCAAGATCAACACAGCACCTATTTCTATTAGTATTTCTGTACTGTATTCTAAAGAAAGCACTTAAGAGTCAGCCATCCCATCTCTAGCATGACCTCTTCCTTCAAGTTTATCCCCATCTGCTCAATACGTCTTCTAGAGTATGTAAGAAGGCTACAGCTTTACAGATTCCAAGTCAGTTCAGGTCCACCTAAATGAATACATCCAAAAAGTAGCAAGTATTTTAAAATTAGGTTGTGGTTATGATTTCATCCTTACACATCCAGAGGTAATGGCATAACATGCTTGAGGCTTCTCACTAAACATTCAAAGACATAAGATCTTCATTGTTGGGGCAGGCAGTAGAAAATAAAGCCTAAGTTATCATAAAAGAAGATCACTTTAAAACATGAGGATTTGCATATACTGGAATTCTGAAACAGAGCAACCACAAACTGGAGTTGTAAGTCCACAGCTTACATACTTCCAGAACAAATTCTTGCTTCCGTCTTTTTGTTTTATTTAGGAGGAATTACCTGCAGACATCTGTAACGCTCTATCATTACTGTCCTTCAAATTTTCTTCTGAGAGAATGCACTAAAACTTTGACTGCAAGGTGGTATCTGTATCTGTTTTATTTTTACTTTCTGGACTTCCAACCATACACTTCTGAAACACGACAACAATTTATTAAGCATAACCATAAACCAGAATGAAAAAAAGCTGTTTATTACAAGAACAATAGGAACAATAGCACACCCTAACCTGAACTTTAGGAAACAAATATATTTTACTTTTTTCTAAACTCTACAGCACTATTTCTCATCAGCAAACCTAAATGACTTCTCAAACAGGAAGGAAGAGCAGAGAGCACAGATAAACTGTCTGCTGCTCCATTTGAAAACAAGCTTCTAGGTTGAACTGCAAACAGAAAACCCAACTTTTCATTATAAAAGGGGAAAAAAAGTCATCAATACACAATTGGTATTTGGTTATCCCTTCAACTGGATGAAATTGCTTATGCTGCAAGTCTTGTTGTACATGGACGTCACACAGACTGACAACTGAGAGCCTCTGGGCCAATTTCAAGAAAAGATTTGCTGTTAAGAAAGAAAACTTTAAATAATTTTACTTTTCAAATGTGATTTTGAAGCTATTTTTCTTGCTTGTCACTTTCTCTAACTGTGATAAACTGTACCTGGAAAAAATAATACTTAAGGGCAAATAATCACTGACTTGCAAACTACTTACACAGCATTTTCTCTATTCTACACTGAAACATTTTTCAGAATTTGGCCAGAAAGTAGCCATTCGGATTTTGCAGCTATAATATTTGAGTTTAGGTAATACGTAGTTGTATGAGATTCCTCATAACATTTATTTACATTCTGAAATAGTCAGAGCCCTCTTGACATGTATTAGTGAAAGAGAGATGAGGAAAGAAAGTGCAAGGAACAGATCCTGACTGATCAGTCTAGATAGACTGACAGATCCTGATTTCTCCACCTACACCACTGTCTCCATTGCAGCTGAGGCAAATAATGAAACCAGAAAGTAAAACACTATAGAACTTTCTCCTTGTCCTATTAAAAGCACATTATAGAAAGCAAAGCAAGTTTTTTTTCTTGCACAGAGAAGATATAAATAGCCACAATTTCTCCAAGAGACAGTCTCAATTCCTCTTTACCCATGCTTTGCTCTATTCAAGATAATCTGCAGGAATCAGAGAAGTAGGAAAAAGAGCCAATCCAGGAAAAGCTTACATGAGTACCCTCATGCCTCAAGAGTCTTATCTATGTAACCTAAAGCAACTAAGTTCTAGCAAACAGAAATCCAAACAAATCATAGAAACAGTGTAATTGGTGGCAAGAAAATATTATGCTAACAGAGAATATGCAATTCATTAATTAATTCTGTAGCTACTCACATATAAAAGCACCACCAATTCTGATCTCCATCCACTATGAGAATGATTTTAAAGCTGGTGTTAAAAATTCAACCTTGAAAACTAACTCCTGCTAAGAAGGAAATTGTTTCAGCTATACTGGCAGAGTAAATGCAGAGTTGTGACTGCTTTTTAAGTTTTTTTATTTCACTTTTGTTTGGGTTTAAAGGTAGTCTGAAACCAGAACCAGTTAAAATACGCTCTTTTGATTGTTATTTGAAGCAAAAGCAGCTAGTAGTATCCTGGGCTGCAAGAGGAGTGTTGCCAGCTGGTCAAGGAACATGATCCTCCCCCTCTGCTTAGCACCACACCTGAAGTGCTGTGTCCAGGGCCAGGCTCCATGACAGGGACCTACTCAAATGAGTCCAGCACAGGGCCACAAAGGTAATGTGGGAGCCAAAGGACTTCACACAGAAAACATAGGCTGTGACCGCTCGGACTGATCAGCCTGGAGAAGGCTCAGGGAGGTCTCATCAATTTGTACAAATACCTAAAGGGAGAGCATAAAGAAAATGGAGCCACACTCCTGTCCGTGGTGACCAGCAACAAGATAAAGGAAAACACAAAGTTCCTCCTGAGCAGAAGGAAACACTTTTTACAGTCATAGTGACTTCCTTACCAGTCTGCCATGCTACATCTTGCAACTAGACAGAAATCTTGGGAAGAAGTCTCATAAAATTACTGATTTCTTAAGACCTTGCATTTATTGCCTTAACAGTTGCATAAGCATGCTAGTCAATATTCTTCAGCCTTGACTGAGAGTTCAAAATCTCACAAACAGAACTACCTTTCTTCTGGATTAACTCTGCCAAAAAAAAATAAAAATCTAAAATTAATCTGAAGAGTTTCAATTCTCACCTAGTCGCTTAAGAAACAAAAAAACCAAACATAACCCACAAACACATCCACAACACAACCCAAGGAGACAATAGGATTAAGCTCTAATGATAATTGTCCAAAAATTCTAAAGCTTAAATTCACCTGCCAGCAAACAAAATAAGATGGAAAAGCTCAAAAGGGGTAGTGTTTTTGCTTAAGAATCTTACTCTCTGTGGAGTAGTAATTTCTTGAAAGAAACCAGTGAGGATCTGTTTTTGTTGTGTTTTTTTAAAAGACATTTTAGTGCAAACAAATACAAACATGAGAAGTTATTAGCTTCATAACTGCTGCTATGCTACATACTTGTGCACAAACTTCGGTACAAAATACACTACAAATCTGACTTCACCCATTCTGAAAATTAGATTTAAGTTTTGCAAGAACATAATTATCTTTCAGTATGTTCCATATTAGTAACATATGCCTTACAGTACATGGAATTCTTGCAAACTCAATTTAAGACTCATCAACACCGCAAGGTTTCATGTTCTTCAACTGCAGATGCAGGAAAAAGCTACATTAGCAGCAGGAATGCCCAGTGACATACCACACAGACACAGCGCAGGTCAACCAAGCCCCAATCTTTCCAGAGGCAATCAAATTGCCAAAGCACATTAGAGCTTTTAAAGCCTTACTGCACACAAATCTTGACTGAATGAACCACATTTCAAGACTACTGGATTTCCCTTTTAAACAAAGTTTCAAAACCAACCCGTAAAAAAATGCAGTAAGAAAAGAAACTGATCTAAAAAGAAACCAAATGAAGCTTTCAAAATTACATCAGTTATGAAAAACTGTAACAGTGAGGGTCATGAACAAGAAAGAAACTTCATGCCACTGTTTACTTGCAGCAGATCAAGAACATAGTAAAAGCCAATGATCTGGGGAGAGGGCAAGAAAAGCAGAAAAGGGAACATCATGATACCAATATCTAGCCAAAGAGAATCCAAAACGATCCTTGAGTTCCAGAAATGCTGTTCTACATAGTCCAAAAAGTGCCGTAAGTAGCTGACATTTCACCACAAGCAAGATTAAAGAAAAGAAAACAAAAGAGTGTTAAGTCTATAGCTAGAGATAGGTCATTTTGGCTTAGTGGGGTGATCAGTGATTGTCATCCATTATCTTCCTATGTCAAAAGCTGGCTTGGGTTTCCTACTAACACAGAACATTTTGAATAGTACAAATCATTTAATGTTGCTCTTGCTGCGCTTTGATAACCTTGTACATGTCAGTGAACTGTTTTGAACAGTTTTCAAAAATGCATTGCTATGCCCTTTAAGAATCCTAAATTCTTAGTAGCTTCTGCTTCTTACAGACAACGTAGTTGAATAATAGCAAAGCGAAGTGATCTAAAAACAACGTAAGAAGCTTAGAAAATGGTGGCTGTAACCAGTTTTAAATTGTTTTCTATTTTCAGTGAACACACTCATCCTCTATAAAAGCAGCCTAAAACTTAAGTCTGCTGTAACTAAGCTCAGTGTCTTCTATATGCAACACAACTGACAAACATTTTTAAGACTTCATGACAGGGACAGAATGGAAAAAGATAAAAAATGTAGTTTAATTAATAGAGTATAACTTACTCTAATTAGTGAATTTAAGTAATTTTGGTTTTAATATTAAGAATCAGTTATTTTGTTTGTGATCACGATTCAGTTAATTTTAAACCTTTTTACTCAAGGAAGGCTCCCAAAGTACTCAATAGCATGTATTTTAAAAATGGTAGCATGGCATGTTAGAAATGCTCTTTAAATTAAAGAAGAATATAGTTTCTATAATTCTCCAGACTGGTAGATTCTTAACAGTTTATAAACCAAAGTACAAGAACAACTGCTTGTCAATTACAAAGGTTGTGATAAAAACTTTATTTTGTTCTTCAAGAGATTTTGAAGGTTGTGATAAAAACCTTCTCATTTTGTTCTTCAAGGACAAGCAATTTACTCTCAGCAAATAAACAAGCTGAAAGTACAACACTACCTTGGTCCACCTGTGGAAGACACCACTTTCTACACGTCATTTATCCCATACAGTCCAACTGAGCAGCCTTCTTGTTACCATGCTGCTGCATTCAAACTCCTTTTCTATGTGTACGGAGAACCTGATTTAATTTAATGAAGCTACCCTTTAAAGCAGAAGGAGCATTTCTCCCTAACAACGTTCTCTCCAAACACTGATGCCAAGTTAGAGGATGAAAAGGCAGAATAAACAAAATGCTGCAGCTAAAGTAGTCACACACCTAGGTCAAGACTTTGTGGTAATGGTTTAGGAACACAGAAAAATTAGGAGGGGTCAAGTAGCATTCCTTTAGGGTTATCTAGGTAATAACACGTATGCAAAATAAGTGGTATCATGTCTATGCAAGGAGATTACAAAAGCAAGCACATCAGACACTGGTTTACAAACGTCAGGGGTTGCTTATTTTGAATGAGTATTTCCATAGAACTCCCACATAATGCTGAATTCAGGGAAACCCAAGGCCTTGAGGACCTACAGGGTTTATTTATTTAATCTAGTTTAACCCCAGTGACTACCCCATTCCTCACCACAAGACAAATCACACTACGTGTGCAAGCATGTCCATTCCTCCTTTTAACAATTATTCTCTCTACATTAAAGCTCTTTATACAACCAAAAAATCAGCACACAAAAGCCTACAGTTTTATTTGCTAAATATTAAAATCCTTAAAGACAGTAAAACAAAACTAAATCCTTACACTTCAGTAATGCCACAATTGGGGGAATTAAGTTTCCAGATATGTTTTCAATCTGCGCTCATGCTGCCAGCTGCCTTTACATTTGTGTTCTGGGAGTGGGGGAGAAAAGGTCTTTCCTACTCTGACAGAGGTCTTTGTTCTATCCAGAAGCCAGCTCACCTTACCTCTGAAAGCACAAGTTTTTGTCAGCTGTTCATACAATAAACAGCTGTGGATGTATGAAAAACCTATTACTACTGGCAAAAAAACAAAAGCTGTCAAGTAGTTCCTGTATTTACAATGCACAGAAGTCTCCATAACCATTTCAATATATGCTGGAGGAACTGTTTCCCCTTCCCCTCACACTTTATAAGCCTTCAAAATCAGCTTGTGCAGACAGCACAGTAAATGTAATTAACTTCAGAATGACAAATTATAGCAAGTCTCCCTACTAACTGCTAATGAAATGAGAAGAGCAGCACAGTCATCATCAGCACATAGGGTTAATGAAGGTTTTCCTAGAGGTCTTGCTCCTACTTTAAGTGGACTAGGTGAACTGATATAAATCTAAGAGGGTAGATGTGTATCAACGCTGAACACTGTCAACAGAAGAAGTTATTCTACTTTTCAGGCATGTTCAAGAACTTAGTAACTTTAGCTGAAATTGTTAAAAGCCACAGACTCCATTCACCAGCTACATTTTTTCTCTCTTGAACAACCTCACAATTATAGTACAGTTCCCAATGTGAAATACCATTTCAGGTATAACTTCAAATGATGACCAAGAATACAGCACACATATTTTATCAACTCTTCTGAGGAAATACATTTTTTGCTAAGTGACCAGGCTGAATGAAGCTACTCCAGTCTTCAGCAGAGGTTCCTTTTTTGCATTCAGTTCACTCTCTCTGTATGAACCAAATCAAAATAGGCTTAATAAAGATGTGTCAAATTGTATTCACAATAACCAGAAAGCAAAGTGATAAAAAAAGCTTCCAGTGATCAGGAATTTTAGGATTTTAGCAATTAAGAACTGAAGGATTTCAAAATATTCACAACCATTGCATCTCTGGAGATCAGTGTCACTTAGAAATAGATGGGTTAAATTGCAGCTGTCTTTTCATAATAAACTGCCTTGGTCTGGGTTTGTCTTTCTTTGTCCTTGTCTTTCCATCTCTTCATTACTACATGGGTGGGGGAAAGAAGACACAGAAACGAACTGAAATTATCACAAATTTCAGACAAATTTCAGAAAGAAACACCATATGTACCTGCATATTCACCATAATTCATCATTCAATATGTATTTTTCCTTCATTGAGGGATGCCGGTATTTCTAAAACTGACATTCTGCTTTTAATGTCTCAGTTTACTAAGTGTTCACAATGGTCTAAGTCAAGAACAGACACTTATCTAAAAGGAAGTTTCATACATGTGATTTCAATGACCTTTATGCTGAGGCCTCCCAACAGCAGAGGTTTCAATGATTATGCACAATTTATCTTCTGTTTTCCTTATTACACAGCACTGTGCTGTTCTTGGGAAGATAATAGTAAAGGACACATCCCAGAGACACAGACTAAATAATTCTGTGCCTGTTGTTTCTTCATAAATACTGTGACTAGAACAGATCCCATACTTATATCCTAACTCAGATTCATCTTGATGGAAGCTTATCAAATCACTGAACACACTAAGTTTTTCTTGGATGCATTTTGCAGAAATTGCATGCTAAAAGTAATTTCCTGAGTCTCAGGTCCAATCTTGCACTAAATTTTGTCTTTGAAGATGAACGCTTTTAGGGAGACTACTAGATAAACTACACCTACCATCTGCACAGCATAACCAGCAGAAACTTTTGCCTGAATTCAAACAGCACCTAAGGGGACAAAACTACACAAACAACTTTACAAATCCTAGTAATCTGAAACCAGTAGGAGCCCCTCCTATGGTCAAATTTAGAATCCAAGAGTTGTCTTAAACATCTCTACTAGGTCAAACAACCTTGCATAACTTCACACCTACTGAAGAAGCGTAACAGCAAAAGAAACTATGTTCAAGCACAGCTGGTGGCACAATTCACTGTTCCATGGAAATTGCCCTGTGGATAGTCTCCCAACAGAACTTTAGTCCTGGGTGGAAAGTGGCCAGGTGTCTTCCAGGAAGGTGAAAGGTAAAGGTCTGAAGAGAGAAAATTACAGTGAGCAGCTAAAACACAGCAGCTTCTGGCCATGCACCCACAGGCAGCATTCTCACCTAGATCTGGTGTGAGGGTATTTACATAATGTTTCTGGAGGGCTTTCGCAAGGATGGCAAGTGCAAGTCAAGATTCCTGAACCAGTTCCACAAAATTCTGACCATACCACCAAATCTGTATGCAAACACCTAAGTGCATGGGATTTACTGGTAGACTCTTTTTCATTTAACCCAAGAGCTATGATGAGAGCATCCACCTGAACCTGTTCCATCAAGAAACATCAAATCAAGTAAATTTTACACTTAACAGCATTACAGAAACTCACTCAACTGCAGCACATAAAAATTGCAGTTTTTAACCTTATTTTGAGTTTCCAGTAAACCAAATGTAAAAAAAAAAAAGGTTTTCCCCAGATTACAGATAAAACATACTCAATTTTAAGTAAAATGAACAAAATACTTTTTCTAGAATTGCATGAATTGCAATCTTGGAATTGTGCAAATATAGAAATTAAAGTACAAGAAATAGCTTCAGATTTTCATGAAGGTAAAGGATATCTACAAGCTCTGCTCCTCTCTTCTTCCCTCAACCAGGTCCCATCCTTCCTGGGATTGTGCTGAATATAACTTACCCAAGCTTCAAAATTGAATTTTTGAGTGTTTAAAGAACCTCCTGCATTACCCATGGGGATTGCTTTTCCTATTTGTTAGTTTCATGTGAACAACAGCACTGTGCATAGCTCAAAATCCTGTTCTAAACACCAATTTCCCTGGACTGTATTTATCTTCAAAACAGCAAAGCAGAAGTAGGAATGGATGTGGAGGAGTCAAAAACAAGACAACCATGAAACCACACTAATTGGTAAAAAAACTAAAAGACTGATACACCTGAGTGCTTTCCATTCTCCTGAGCAGACAAAAGTTCGAACTGGTACTTCTTTAACAAACCTGGCTTGCAGAAGTCATAGTCAGCTTCCAAAGTATCACATTCAACATGTCTGATGAGCCTAAAACAAGGTATGACAGAAAGTAGACATCTAATTTTATAACCATCTAATTTTATACCATTAGCAGAGGAGCTACAGAGCAGGAAAGATACCAGACTACATGACTTCGCTTTCCTTAAAAAACAAATGTTTAGCTTAGAAGCCTAGACAAACATGTACAATGAACACCACCTGCAGAAGTTTGGAAGGATCTAGACACTTCAGTTAGGGCTGGAAGTCATACAGGCTCCCTTCTACCAGGGGACAACCCAGAGAGGTAAAGAAATCTGCTTAAGCTTTGCACAGATTAAGGACCCCATGTCTCCCTCATGAATGAATGCCTGTGAACAGTCTGACAGCCACAACCATCTAGTGAGAACTGTAGGAAGCATCTAGAAGTGAGTAACCCAGATGAATCCTTCCTCACTAAGACAGGCTACTGTTAAAAGTAAGCCACTAATAACCCTAAATCTCTCACTGGGCAAGCAACTGAGAAAGCCAAAGCACCGACTCTCAGACGGTCAAGTCCCACAAAAATTCTCTTTATGGTAAAGGAAGACATCCGTTTCTGCCCTAAAAATGGCCACATTTGCACTGTGAAGTGTGCAACATAGCTTTCTTTCCCTCCACCAGTTACAGGCAAATGAAGCTCTGCATTAGTTAGTTCCATCTGATATAGATCACACATTGACTTTGAGTCCTGAAAACAGATCATTTCAGTAAACGCACCTCACTTACCAAAGCAGCTGTCTGTCATTTAGCTTCCACACTACAGAAGTTATACAAAGGCATCATTCTGCTTAATTACTGTACTACTTGGCCAAGTAGTAAGATACTAGAACACCACAAAGCTATTTCAGATTCTCAGTAAATCCATATCAAAAACATTTATTTTACAAGCAGTAAGGCCTTTTCTCATCTACAAGCCAGCCTTACAAACTCAGCTTGCAATCGCCACACTGTGCTCCATCAGTTCTTTCTCAAGTATTACTAGCTGTAAAAAAAGACTTTGCCAGACACCTAGTCTCTGCTACACTACCACAACCCTGCAACCTCCAGTGACTTGAGTGGCAACAGATCAAAGACCAAGAACCAAAGAAGAGACTTCTCATGCTTAGTTATGTTGGCTTAGCAGGCCTAGTCACACAAAACGCTGTGAACACTCTACTTTAGCAACAGCTATGATAAAAATAAACACAAAATACACAATTTGGACATCAAACAACAGAAGAAAAATTACCTCAAAAGTCTATGTTATAAGTATGCTGAAGTTCAGCACTGCCACAAAAGAAGAGGAAATGTATGAAGGTAAAAAGTACATTTTGCAGCAGCTATGCAAATATATACAGATATGAATTTGCACAACTGGACTAAATGGCTAAATATTTCTTTCCCCTTTCCTGTACTCTTAAAGTAAACATTTGTCTGGCTTTGCTTTAACCACTGACACAGTGTGGGAGGAGGACTCATCACTTAGCCAAGGTTTTGTGCCACAAAAACAAAAAACAAAAAAAAAAACCAAAAACCAAAAAACAAACGGATAAAGTGATATGGAAAATGGCTCACCCATATATGCAAAACAAACAAGCTGCCTTTCATCACAGGTGAACTCCCAAGCACAGCAGCTATCTCCTTTACCCAGGCAGCAGTTAAGGCTTCATATCCACTTTAGGCGAGTCAAAGTGAAACTGACACAGAAAGGAGCCCTACCCTTCCTTCTCAGCACCCCCTCCTGCAATCCTCTCCCTCCTGCATCAAGAGTAGCATTTCCCTGGCCAATAAACCAGGTAAAACTAACCAGGCAAGATCTGAATTCGTAAGCAGGCCAGTTGTCTGGCTCACCATGCAGTTCCATAAGCCCTGGCAGAAGCTGAAAGCTTGAGAACTGCACTGTCCCTTTGAAGCAGCCTGTATTTAAGCCAGTCTAAAGCAATCACGTAACTTCAGGATGAATAACACAGTGGTCATCACAGCGGGTGAAGTTCACAAATGGCAATCACAGAAAACCTTTCCAAAATACAAGTTTATAAGCAAAGCAATGTGCATTTTCTGTTCTGAGAGTTACACAATGAGGCACAGAGAAGTAAATGAGTCATGGCTCAGCAAATGAGTCAGTTCTTTCATTTACCATATTCATGACAAGTATTTCACCATGGAAAACAATTATTTTGATCGGCCTGTTTTGTAGTCTGTCCTTGGAGGAGTTCACTGAGTGACAAGAGATTGCAAGGCTGCTGAAACAAGCTCTTGGAGAATTCCCGTGGTCAAAGCTACACTGTGCTTCCATATCAGCAGCTTTCTTTGGGGCAGCAGACTTGGTCAACCAGGAATGTGCCCCCTCCCTAAGAAAATGAATAACTGGAAATAGAAACTGAATAGTTACAACTTCTGTCAGAGTTTAAGGCCTTTGTCACTTACAATCTTTGTCAGGCAACCTAAGGTTACCAGCCTTAAGAAGACGACAGCTATCAGGCCTGCAGTTCTGCTTGAAATCCATATTTTCAAAGACCAGAAACTACCAGTTGTAGCCCTTGTTCAGCACACATTTACACAGGTTTTGCAGGCTGGTACAAGAGCCTCCAAACAGCTGGTATGCATCATTCAAGTCTGCATTGCTGCACTAGATCAAAGCCTATGAGCTGTCACCACCACACCGGACACCACTGTTAAGACACCTAGAGTACATACTGCCCACAAACACGGCAAGACCCCCCTGCTTGCAAATATAGCCACTCCTGACAAAAAGCAGCCAACTAAAGTTGGTGCTCTTGTCCAAGAAGACCTGGTCAATGCAGAGTATGGTGTGAGGGCAGGTGCACTCTACAGACAATAAGCCCATCAAAGGTCCCTCCAGCCTGCAATGAACATGCTGCTGCTGACTCACATCATTTGTACCCAGCTAGTGATGGAAGATTAAATTGCAGGCTCCTTCTGGAGCAGTCTCCATATAAATGCAGCATCCCCACTCTGCTTCTGATACTTCAAAACAGCATCAACTGTAATACAAGTGGATCTGCTATTGACTTAGTCATATACAAACACCACATACCCCAATCCCCAGGCTCATGACACTTACTGCCTCACCAAGGCTGCATGACATGCCATACCTCCTGGAGCAAAACATAGCTATACAAAACCCCCCATGCCTACCAATCAAGCCATATGTATGCCAGGCTAATATACAGACACTCCTTGTACTCTAATGCCACTGATTCTCCCACCTCACTCACCCATTAACTTTTGCCTGAGGTGCTTTCATTATATCACACCACCATCTTGTCCCACATCACCCTCTCTCTCCCACAACGAAGTCATTGAGAACACCAAGGCCCTTGCCTGGAATGTGGTTCTGCCATTGGGCGCTTGCTGGCTCCAGTGCAGTGCATCACACTGGGATGGCTCTCACCATGGTCGGTCCCCAGTGGTGATGTCTTCTGGACTCAGGCTCCTGTGGTGTTCACCACTTTCAGAAAATGCTGACTCCCCTCCCAGAATTTTAGACTTTCACAGGTTTTCATGCTTGTCATTTTACTTCCTAAAATCACAGCTTAGTGTCTCATTGCTCTGTCATCTTCCTCTGCATCCGCCTTTCAGATGTTTCTCAACACTTGATCTCTACTTCTAAACTTCCTTTTGTTATTCAATGAAGGAGGGGAAGATGGACCTCATAACAGGCAGGATTCACTGAAGCACATGCCCATGATTCACATCTCTTTCCACACATCCATTCTATTGTTTCATTAGCTATCATTTCACACTTTGAGTATCAGGAAGGAGCAGCTTTGATCTTACTGACATCTTGCTCCCTTAAGCAGACACAAGTCCTTCCTTTTAAGTATAAGACTTTGGATCTCTTAATTACTGAGATTACAATGGTCACATCTGTCCTATGCTTTTAGTCTTCACTACTTATCTTATGCCCCTACCAATGTTAAATTTGTCTTCCATACGGCCTCTTATCAGCAGGAAAAACTTCTCTAGTCACCACTGCAGCAACCCTGACAGTTTTCTTCCTCCTTCCCTTCCTACTTTTGTCTGAAGAATTGTTCAATGAAGCTGTGTATCACTCTTCATCAGACCTTTGTCTGCACTTCCCATCCCAGGTCAGTACAATATATAGGTTCTGGGGGGGAAAAAAAAAAACACTGCTGTTCACAAATCTGGGTACCATAAATATTCACTACTAAGGGGAGTGAACCAAAATAAGAAAACAAGTCTCTTTTTGCAATATACAGTGCTTTAAAACTAAGCCATTTAATATCTGTTCAAAAGAATTAAACTACAATTTGAAAACAGCTTATAGTGAATGAAATTCAGTTAGAGTCTACAACTTATTAATGAAAAATTAATGCTATTAAAAAATCTTTTTCAAACAGTTGTACAAGATTAAATCAATAGTTTTGTTATACCATGGGTCAAGCTTCCATCATAAATTAACACAAATAGCTTCTGCTAAAGTAAAATCTGACAAATACCCTTCAAATACACAGAAAGTCATCATTACCTGAAAAATAAGAAAATTACCTTTGTGCACCAGACACATCTTATTTACAAAACTGAAACCGGAACAAAAGGTTGAAAGTAGTGAGAGTACACCCACTTTGTAACTTAGAACTATTTTACAATTTCAAAAGCTACAAAACAACTAAGTTACTGTTTGCTAACCTATTTTCCATCTTGAAAGCTATGTTTTATTTTGTAGGAAAATGTCTATCAGCTCCCACACTTTTGCTAATACCCATTAAAAGTAGAGCATATAGAGGGAGCAGTCATTCAGACTACATTCTTCTTAAATATACCTCATCAGGTATCTAGTGAGGTTTCTGACCTCTGTCTTATCTCAGGAAGTACCATTTCCCCACTTCTCTTCTTGGCCTCTAAACTATAAAGAATTTTGCTCAGCATTTTAACACCTTTCTTCTCTTCAAGCAGATATTATTCAATAAGACAAACCCTTGTTTACTCCTAAACACATCTTTGCTCCCTGCTACCAAACAGTCACTTACATTTATCATCTACAAAATTATCTCGAAATCAAACCTGTAAACTACTGCCAGGATGCACGACAATTTAAAAACTGATCACTTGAAACTGTCAGTGAACTAAGTAGTATGCTGCTTCTAAAATTTATACACAGGACTAAAATACATTCTCAGCTTCCTTATCCCATCAGACTTTCACAGCCATCTGTTACATCATGTCCCAGTCCTAGTCACTGCCTGCAATTCATGCATCAGCACATTAAGCTGAAGTCACCTCTACTACTTCATGCATTCGTATTTGACCAGGAAAGGTGCATGATGCACCTCTCACATATCATGGCTTGCAATAACAAAAGGTTAGAAAACAGCTGTGCATTTTATGTCATCCTCATCCCCCTTCTGTGGAGGAAGCAAAATTGAAGTTTTGGGCTTCTGTAGAATATAGCTACACTAAATCTATATAATCCATAAACATAATATAATGTACTTGATATTTTAACCCCAAGACACTAATTGTAGACAGTTTGCAAGGTTTCAGTTTATGATTTAAATCAATGGAAGAACTGAGACTCATTTTGCATGTACTACAGCAGCAGCAGCACAGATAGTTGTCCCAGCTGTCACTGGCAATAACAATATTTAACAGAATAAGTGTTCTGTTTTCTTCTTTCTTCTAATATATTAAACAATTAATTTAGACTACTGATTTTTTTCCTTGTTCTTGAACTTTTAAAATCAGCAGACTCTAGAACTGTCCTAAAGAAGAAGCCATGTTTAATCCAGTAAGCATGGTCACTAAATCCAGCTTTGTAAATATGAAAATGGGTGCGTTACTGAGACTACTTTCCATCCTCCCAAAACACCGCATTGGATTCCACCAACAACAGAAGCAAAATCTGATGGAACTGGTGTGGAAGCAACCAACAGCTTACACTGCAGGTCTCCACTCAAGTGATTTCCTCACATTATCCAGAAGATCCCAAAAATATTATCTGTAAGTGCATTTGGTAATGAATTCTTAACACAGATTTTATCAGCTATCCTTTCACAGTCACAGCTGCACATAAGTGGAAGAAATGACCAACAGTCAAACACATGAAATTCTGAAGACCACACTACCTATATTTATTTATACTGTCAATCCCATTATTAATCACTGAATATGGATCCATGCTCCATGCACTTCAGCCCAGTCAAAACATCAAAGTTGAATGTAGAAATTAAAACTAATAATAAAGCTCAGAAGCCATTTTAGACAAAGGAAAGCTAGAAGCTGAAGTGTTTGAATTCAGGAAGTTTGTGTTGCCACCAGGCCTTGCACACATAGTGGAACACTGCTATGCAGAAAGAAGGCAGACCAGTAGCATAAAGAGTCAAATGCTAAGCATACAGAAACAAATCTGAGAGCCACTGCTGAAGCCTTTAATCTAAAGCCATGCTTTTAAGACAACCTAAAAAACCTTTAAATAATTAGAATAAATGCAAATTTGATCCTCTGTTACAGTGTACATTTGTCTCACACTCTATATGGGTTTATCCGATTTTAATGGTTTTTATTCCACTAGTCAGTGTAAATTAAACACCGTAGTCAGCTGCACAATTCCTGCATAGTTCCTGCACTGTCACTGCATTACTACTGACTGTCAGTAACCAGTTAGCAGTTAAACTTGGCACACATACAACAAAGTGTCTCATTTCTTAGAAGTCATACAGCTAGGCAACAGTTGATTTTTTTCAGGCCTTTAATCATTTGAAAGCAATTCAATTCTATGAAAAAAAAGTAAACAAAGACAATTATTATATATAAAAACATATATTAACATGCACTTCTGTGAAATATCTTACTATGCCATTTTCCCCATTACTTTTCCAATGATGCCAAAATGTATTAAAGGTCTGACACCATTTAACAATGAAAGACGAATTACGTAAACAGTGTTAAATAAACTACGACAAAAGGTAAATCACCTGAATTTTCAGAACATTAATTCTGTAAATGAGCTTCCTATTTATCTGACCAGCTAGCTCTCCTAGTGCAAATTTAAACTTACTGACAGGTTTTACTGCATCCTTCCAATTAGCGTCAGACTCTCAGCCATTGCCCTTGCATTTCCAAAGCAAAACTTCCAAGTATTTCAAGACTGTCAAATGCACTCACTTGCAAAGAAGAATGGAGGCTTAGAGTGAAAAATAATAAATAAATAACCTTTAAAGCCACAAATAACAAATCACACTCTCCTTTTAAAAGCATGTAATGTGTGCATCACAATTACTTTAAAATATACTTAAATAGTGCAGAAATCTGCCCTCGTTGACAATTTGGTTTTCACTTTTCAGAGGTGTTTAATAAAGTGTTGGTAAAAATTCCACATTAGGAGACTCTTCATTCCATATTGAATTGGATCACATCAGAAAAAAGTCTTTTGTATGCCCACTCAGCTCTTACAGCAGGCTTTTTATCAGTTCTGACTTAACCACAAAGGAATTCTCTACACTAGTTACTATTAGAACGCTTGACTCCCTCAGTCTGTTTGCACATTTGCAGAATTCAGTCAGAAAACAACTATTTTAAGATGGTGATTTATATCTCAGCTTTTTCAGACTTTCTGGACCACCACAGCAGGGCCAAAGCAACAAAGACTAGATGCATGTTGCTGCTTCAGAGGACAGCAGGGTAGTGTGCCGCGAGGCCATCACATAAATCATGGTAATTGGCATGTAGCTGGAAGGAGAATGCAAACCAGTGTACAGCACCAGCCAACATCACTAGTGATCCAGGTCACAGAAGGTTATGAAGCCACTTGAAGGGTTGCACACATACCCAGCTGAGAACTTTTTACATACATCATCTTGGACAGTAAACCAAGAGGAAAAACTGGAAGTTCAAGGAGACATCTCTCAGAACAAGTGCAGTTGTTGGACAGCACTCAAGTATTCACGTGCTGTCAGGCTGACTGCATTCCAGGCAATCAGAACTCACATTAAATCTGTATCCTTGCTGCACATGAAAGCTTACTAAGATCTCAAATTAGTTCATGTCAAAGACAGCACATTCATAAATTAGGATAGCTTCTGCCAGTTGAAATAGTGTGGTCCTTTTTTTGACTTAGCTTTTGGGTTTTTTAAAAGATGCAGTAAATTCTCTTACCTAACCCCTCAAGAAAATAAGCTAAAGAAAAAGCAAGTTAAGGAACGTCAGCTGCTTTCCTATACTGCTGTGACTTTGCACTCATATTTACACTAGTACAAAACTTCACACTATCTTGACCACACTACCTATACAGCAGGTGACACTTACATTGAACTCATGCATACCTATCTTAGAGCATGACATCTACTACAGCTCATCCTTCAACAGTAAGAACTGTACATGACAGTTTAGCACATTTTTTCACGTGATTTTTTTTAATTATAACTTTATCAGAGTAGTAAGTAATGTTTTGAATTTAACAGGTTCATTTACAAAAGTAAATGATACAGCAAAATGCAGCAACTAGCTAATGATTTTTAAGGAAAATCAGTTTGTCTGATGCTGACTTTTAAATAGTATCAGCCTACCCTCACACACTGATTTTTTATTTAATTAATAGTTCGCCTCTAGAAGTCAACACACAGGGAGTGAAAGCAAATGCAGACATCAACTGCTGGCGTGACAAGTGGCTCAAATTCAAACATTGCTACATACCAAAACACTGGATCATATACAAAGATGGAATCACTTTCTAAAAGGAAAGGCAGCTTTGAAAAAGAAAATTGTTTTCTTGGAAGACAGGAAAGAGGAAAATAAGAAACATGAAAATGGACCTAAAACAAACAGTGAAAAATTTTTTCTTACATGAACCAAATACAACACTCCTGTATAAAAGATACCTCATTGTAAAAATTGTGATGGCAAATGGTTAGCAATTATTTTCCTTTCAAGATAAATGAATTTTACAGCAATACTGACATTCTCCAATTATGTTTATCGTACTATTTACAATTACATAGGAAGATAGTATATACAAATTTTATTTTTGTATGTTGAAATCACTGTAAAATACTTACATTCTCTCGAAATCCAGATTAGATATTTTTAGAAAGCTGAATTAAAGGCAGGAGCTGATTTACAAAGCTTTTCCACCTTCAGCAATCTGATCTTGAAAGACAGCTTTTTACTTCTTTAGGTTTATTTCAGTTTTCAGGGTTTCCAAAGAAATTATTCAAGGTCAAGGATGGTGTATTAGATAGAGCGCACACAAAGAAAACAGCTTGCATATTCCACATGTACATTAATGCATTGCATTCTGAATCTAAAAAGGAAACTGGAACACATTGGATGTCACCCTTTCAGGAAGAAACATTTAAAAATTAGCTTACCAGTTTCTGCTCTGGAACTTGGAAATATCAATAATCATTTCTCAGAGCAAAGTGAAACTGGAATCGATGAAGGTATTTTCACAAGACTCTGCCAGGCTTGGAACTATGTCAAAAAAAAGTCCAGCAAAAAGTCAGACATCATTTGTTTATGCACATACCACAATACTGTATTAACAAATTCTGGATTACTTGTTTTACTCATACATTCCTAACCAAACCCCAACTTAAGCTGACTGCGGAAGAACACGATTGCACTTTCAGCATGTTAGCACACAAAATTCTTCTCTTCAAATAGGCAGAATTTAACACAACCTTTTCCCCTTGGATAAAGGTCACTACACATACCAGTTTAATTTGTTATCACAGGTAAAAAAAATTAACACTAAACACAGTGCCTGCATTGATGCTAATGACAGCCATAATTTTGTCACACAACTCAGTATTACTTTTATTAAGAGAATCCTTTTACTAAATACATACAGATTTCATCAATAATTACATACATATTGCACACATCAGCAAGGATCACGGTACCTGCGAAAGGTCGTTCAACTCGCAGCACAGTATAACATTTGTGCCACCTTTGCTAATAAAATATTTGGTATAGTTTTATCAACAGAAAAAAAAATAATGTTTCATGTTATACCATTGGCACTCAAACAACTGAGTCCCAAAAGAAGAGAAATTACTTTTGTTTTACTTGCTTTGCAATTTCAAAAAGTTTTGCGGGGTTTTTTTTCAGTAAGGATGACTAGGAAGAATCAAAAATTAAATCACTGTCCATGAAAAGAACTTGAAATCTGATGACTACAATACAAATTCCACCAGAATTACATGTAGCTACCAACACAGTCTTCTAAAGTCTTCTGCTCCTACTGAAAAAAATGGCTTCTCCTGGTTTTGAAAGCAGAACAAATCTCCAGTCTTTAACTTAAGAGCAAATTAAAGAAACATCTGTGACCTTCAACCAGTATTAAACAAAGAAGAAATTTTACTTTGCTTCTCTCTAAGAAACATTTTGGTTACATCCCCCAATTGGGTATCCCTGAGAGGCTTCCAAAACACAAGCCTACAGCTCCAAGCTAATGATGCTCTTCAGCTGAACCTCCTTCTAGACACAGCAGCTTTCTATTTATAATATTAACATTATATTCTAGAGATGTGACAAGGGCCAGTCAATGAATTCTTTATATTTTCCTTCCCCTGAGGAGTCCCTTCCCTCCAACTTACTCCCTTGCTATTCATACCTAAGAGCCATGACTTACCACAGAGCCTTACGCTACCATGGAAAGGACTTGTAACTCCTTTTAAGAAAGGCCTGTATGAGCAAGCAGGGTCTACCCACCAAAACAAGCCTACCTCAAACTACCAACAGAGAGGGATACTGATACAGGTATAGGAATACTTGTATGACACACCAAAAACTTTGCAATGTGGCTGCAGCTGCAGCAGTGAAGCTGAAGTTTTGCAGCAGCTAAGTTTCACAGCGCTACAGCCAAGACAACCTCTGTCTTTCCCCAAGCAGGAGTCATACCAGCAGAGGCACAGGGGTTTATTTCTTCTCCTAGAATAGCTGCATTAAGGGCTCTCACCAGGTCAACTGTGCTATTGAGGGATAACACCTCTTCCTAACCTTGACAGCCACAGCTGTGACGACAATACAGTACTGTGTACTAATTCAGGACTAACCTCAGAAACCAAATATACACTTCGCCATCTAAAACTGTCTGCTTGCTCCTGGCATCTTCACAAATTTGGCCAAATGAAACACAGTCAATTTCTAATTTTCCTTCCAGATTGTTGTATTTACTCACAAAATGCTTTCTTGTTTAGACTGTAATTTTTACTAAAAATACTTGGTTTAAAATAAGTTACACACAAGCATGGTAAAAGAGTTGTTTTATGCAGTTGGGAAGGTCTGCTTAGGAGCCTGCATTCTCTGGCTTTTAAAAAATAAACTAAAAAAAAACCCTTCATGTCCACTTGAAACTTGAAGCATTTCAAAAATATATATCAATAAATTAGAAGCAAATTGAAGAAAACTTATTTGGAAAAAAAAATCTTTCAAACTCAAGTGATACTAATTAATATGCTAGAATAACACCAATAAACTACAAAATAGGGTAGCAGACAACCCTACTGCCTGATTACCAAGAACATTATTTGTGTGTATCACTGATTACATGAAGATTTTTAGCAAACCTGAGATACAACACTTGTGAAATCTTCCTGCTTAAATTATTTACCATGACAAAATTGTCAGTTTATTCAGGGCTAGACCAAAAAAATAAAAAGGCAAAATTCAGAAGCAAATGGTGCCCTTTAACTACAGCTGAAGTTACATGTATGCATCTCTCAAATCAAGTCCTGCATTCCCTGTTTATAGTAATACTTCAGGTTACAAGTAAGACTGTTAGAACTGATATGTAATAAAATGTATTTTGTCCAATAACTGCACTTTACCATAGTTCAACAGTAAACATTTACAGAGTTTCCATTACTCATACTGCAAAGAACATATGTTCACATTTATATGGTCACTAAACATGAACTAACATAAACTTAAGTCTAAGTTTTCATCAATGCTACATATTCAGCTGTATTATATGGAACCAATTCCATTCTCTGCCCAACATAACTCACTCGAGAGCTGAATTGCCTTTAACAGTTGCACCTTTCTGCTTCACAAGGAATATCATGTCAGCAAGATCCCGTCTTAACGACACAGCTACCTACCCAAATTACACAAGGACTTTCCTACAGCAGGACCCAGCCTATCCAAGTCCTCCACAACTCCCTCGTCAAGGGCCTCTGTCAAAACAACTGACATCTTTCATATCATTAGTTTCCACTACTATTTTTGCACACAATTTCAAAGGAGGCTCAAACAAGTTTAGGGGGGAGAATACAACAAAGAAAACGTATTTTCAGCAGTACGTACTTGTTTGAAATGCATTTAGGGGCTCCAGAAGATGCAGTCAACACTTCAGTCATATTTATGCATATTTTATTTCTTCATACTGACCCTTGCCAACATTATTCAATGCCCTCCCCTTTAAAGACTCACAAAAAGTTAGTTTTCTTCCACAACGACTCACTGAGGCCTATTCCACTGCAGAAAGAAAGCAAAGCAAAGTCCATGCTGTGTGTCTGCCTCCTAGAGAAGATTGCATTTTTTATTTATGGCCCCTTGGCTTTATTTTCACAGTGAATTCCTGGCTTAAATGCAATCAGCCAAGAAACCCTCCCTATGTGCACTCCTGTCATTCCTAATCGCTTGCAAACAGAATCAAGCACAAGCAAAAGGGAAAAAAAATCTTAGCACTGCCAACCAAACTAAAAAAAGCCCTACTTTTGGTTTTGCCAGTCCTGAGAAACCACAGATGCACCTCAGACCCCCTGGAAAGTCAGAAGATGAAATTCTAAGAAAGTTAATTAGATTTAAAAGGAAAAAAAAAAAACTAAGGAAGGAAGAAAGAAAGTCCCCTTAGGCAAAAGAGAAGGGCACTGAGCCTAAAAGCAGGGACGCATCTTCCCTTCGGGGAAAAAAACTAATGACACATTTTCAAGGTGCCCGCCAAGTTAAACCCGCAGCATCGAGGTTTTGGGGCAGTGGGAAAGGGGAACCCCGGCGCCCCACACACACAAATGCACACACACACCGAGCCGCCGCCGTCAACAAAAGGCGAGCAGCAGCCTCTTTTGTCTGTCTTCCCCTTTTCAGGGGAGGAGGAGGGGAAGCGACAGAAAACTGAGAGGAAGAATAAAGAAAAAAAAAAAAAAGACGCAAATAAACGTAAAAATAAGAACAAAGTGGCCGCGTCGCACAAAGAGCATCACCACCGGCGGAGAGGACTGTCTGCCGGGGGCGGCTCCCCTTCCATCCCCTGAATGAAAGAGGAGCCGCCCCCAGCAGACAGCCCCGAAAAGTGGGGGAATACCCACCTCTGCAGCCCTTTAAACACTGGCAGGGAGGAGTTAACCAAGGGAGCCCGCAGCGGGTGAAGAACAGCAGCAGGCGGCTGGGTTGGGGGTGAGGAAGAGGAGGGGGTATTGTTCCAGTAGAAGGAAGAGCTTCGTTTACCCCCTCTTGTCACGAAGCCGTTCATCCTAAAGCAACCCCCGAAGCCATACCAACCCCGGCGGGGCGAATCGCGCCCCCTCCCTACGGCTCGTCGCCGCTGCCCTACAAATGCCTTTGTTCGCGGATCCCCCTCGCACTCCCGCTGCCAAGGTCTCGCACCGCTTTTATGTCTTTATTTTGGACGGCGGCGCATCCCGCCCCCCCTCCTTCCCCCGCCGGCCGCCCTTCTGCTGATTCATTTCCACCGGCGGTCCCCCTCGGGATGGGGGGGGGGGGGCGGCATCTCCTCGCTATTGTGGCTCGGGGGAAAGCGGTGACCCGGATTAACGGGGGTGGA